>NC_035171.2:1928324-2561596 GCF_001659605.2 Manihot esculenta
CAATAATAAAGAAAATATAAGCAATTTATATATATATATATATAAAGACTACATACTAAACAGTAAAAAGAAGGAGGGACTTAAAATAACTGAGGGGGTTGGGTTTTTATATATTATGCAACTCCAAACTACAAAATCAATACATTACCAACCAACCCATTACCAGGATAACAAAAAAACCTAGAAAACCCACTGGAAAAGCAGAAGAAAAAAATCATTTAAAAGACATAACAAAATGATTGTGTTCAATAATAGAGAAAATATAAGCAATTTATATAATATAATATAAAGACTACATACTAAACAGTAAACAGAGGGAGGGACTTAAAATAACTGAGGGGTTGGGTTCTATATATTATGCAACTCCAAACTACAAAATCAATACATTACCAACTAACCCATTACCAGGCCAACAAAAAAATCTAGAAAACCCACTGGAAAAGCAGAAGGAAAAAAATCATTTAAAAGACATAACAAAATGATTGTGTTCAATAATATAAAAATATAAGTAATTTATATATATAAATATAAAGACTACATACTAAACAGTAAATGAAGGGAGGGACTTAAATAACTGAGGGGTTGGGTTCTATATATTATGCAACTCTAAACTACAAAATCAATACATTACCAACCAAACCATTACAAGGCTAACAAAAAAACCTAGAAAACCCACTGGAAAAGCAGAAGAAATAAAATCATTTAAAAGACATAACAAAATGATTGTGTTCAATAATAGAGAAAATTTAAGCAATTTATATATATATATATAAATACTACATACTAAACAGTGAATGGAGGAGGGACTTAAAATAACTGAGGGGTTGGGTTCTATATATTATGCAGCTCCAAACTACAAAATCAATAAATTACCAACTAACCCATTACCAGGCTAACAAAAAAACCTAGAAAACCCACTAGAAGCAGAAGGAAAAAAATCATTTAAAAAATGTTGTTTTATAGTTCTGGAAATTACTTAATTTTTTACATTTTAAGTTACTTAATAACTCGACATTCTTATCTTTTAAATGAGATGGATCTCCTATAAAATGTAAGGAAATAGTTAGGATCAGAGCTGATACTGCATCCTGAATGGTTTCTCCTAACTCATTGAATATTGGTTCTCCTTCACTATTTATCTGAATTGAATTTAGTATGTCTAACTGTTCCTGATCTTGGGCCTTTTTAATGATCCATTGTTTTACTGTTTCTTCCGTGGTTGGGTTTCTGAAAGATCCCCACCATTTTATCTTGTGCTTCTTTACTATAACAGGGATATTCAATTCTGTCACATACTGAAAATCAAAATACCATTGATATACTCAAGGTAAAAAGAAATTTAGACAAAAATACATCAAAGGTGGTATATACTTTTCACTTTGAGGTGGTTTATAATTAGTCTTGAAATATTGATATATATGGAGTAATTCCTGGGATAAAATATCTTCAGTAATACCTCTAGATTGCCACCATATAAAAAACCAATTACTTAAATAATAAATTTTAAAAATTTTAAAGGCTTGGGCTCCTGCAACCTTAACCTGGGATCCCCAGAGTTAAGTCAGATTGTGGGGGAGAAGATAAAGGTGCCGTTAACACGGGCTTATACAAGTAGCAGAAATAATTAAGGATTAAAATTCTAGAAGAACAGATATAACTGAGTCGTCTTCTTCATCTAATGAAGAAAAGGAAGATGAGGATGACTAGAATGATATAAGACAATTAGATAATAAAGATATGGATAATAATTTTATAATGTTATTACAAGAGATAACTTCCAGAAAATACTTAATAAAAGAAGCACAAGATAAAATGGTGGGGATCTTTCAGAAACCCGACCACGGAAGAAATAGTAAAACAATGGATCATTAAAAAGGCCCAATTTCTTGAAACCTCATATGCTGGTAAATTGACAATGCAAGGAGAGCCCACATTTGGAGCCCAAAAGGCTCAATGCCAGGCCATGTTAGCCGTGTTAGCCAATTGTGTTAGGCATCTTAGGGTATAACAGGCAGTGGCCGCAACATAGTTCAAAATTTTAGAAATGGATCTTTTCTTGTGTAGATCTGCAAGTACAGTAAAATCGGATGATTCAGAGTCTTCAGAAATAAAAAGGGTAATAAATAAAAAAGAATTAATTCTAGAAGATTTTGTAAAAGCCATAGATGAATGGGAAATTCCTAAAGTAGATAAAGAACAGATTTATAAAATCTCAAAATTCAATTTTTTAAAACTGATTATGTAATAAAAACTGAGGAAAGAGATTTTCAGTTAAATAGTTTTACTTAATGCTAGACCATTTTTCCTTATGATCATATTGAAAGTTTTTAAATGCTTAAAATGTTCATCTATGGTCTGGCTGAATATAAGAACATCATCTATATAAACTATACAGAATTTTGAATAGGGATTGAAAATATCATTCATAATTCTTTACTTAATAAAATTAAAGATAAAATTATCAGAAAATTTTATTATAGATACTATAGCACTGTTTGACACAGGAGCAGATCTAAATTGTATAAAATCAAGTTTAGTACCAAGGAAATTTTGGAATAAAACTAAAGAAAAATTATCCACGGCAAATAAATCCTATATCCCATAGGGAAATAGTCAGTAAAGCTCCAGACCTAGGATTAATAGATAAACCCAACATAATATCACAATTCAAGTATAATGTTTCGACAGTCTATGAATGGAATATAGATGGATTGTCCGAGTATAACATATTAAGTATTTCTTTTTTATTTATTTATATATTATGCAACTCCAAATTACAAAATCAATACATTACCAACTAACTCATTACCAGACTAACAAAAAATCCTAGAAAACCCACTGGAAGCAGAAGGAAAAAAATCATTTAAAAGACATAACAAAATGATTGTGTTCAATAATAGAGAAAATATAAGCAATTTATATATATATATAAAGACTACGTACTAAACAGTAAATGGAGGGAGGGACTTAAAATAACTGAGAGGGTTGGGTTCTATATATTATGCAATTCCAAATTACAAAATCAATACATTACCAACTAACCCATTACCAGGCTAATAAAAAAACCTAGAAAACCCACAGGAAAAGCAGAAGGAAAAAAATCATTTAAAAGACATAACAAAATGATTGTGTTCAATAATAGAGAAAATATAAGCAATTTATATATATATATATAAAGACTACATACTAAACAATAAACGGAGGGAGGGACTTCAAATAACTGAGAGGGTTGAGTTCTATATATTACGCAACTTCAAACTATAAAATCAATACATTATCAACCAACCAATTACCAGGCTAACAAAAAAACCTAGAAAACCCACTGGAAAAGCAGAAGGAAAAAAATCATTTAAAAGATATAACAAAATGATTGTGTTCAATAATAGAGAAAATATAAGCAATTTATTTATATATATAAAGACTACATACTACACTGTAAACGGAGGGAGGGACTTAAAATAACTGAGGGGTTGGGTTCTATATATTATGCAACTCCAAACTACAAAATCAATACATTACCAACTAACCCATTACCAGGCCAACAAAAAAACCAAGAAAACCCACTGGAAAAGCAGAAGGAAAAAAATCATTTAAAAGACATAACAAAATGATTGTGTTCAATAATATAGAAAATATAAGTAATTTATATATATAAATATAAAGACTACATACTAAACAGTAAATGAAGGGAGGGACTTAAAATAACTGAGGGATTGGGTTCTATACATTATGCAACTTTAAACTACAAAATCAATACATTACCAACCAAACCATTAATAGGCTAACAAAAAAACCTAGAAAACCCACTGGAAAAGCAGAAGAAAAAAAATCATTTAAAAGATATAACAAAATGATTATGTTCAATAATAGAAAAAATTTAAGCAATTTATATATAATATATATATAAATACTACATACTAAACAGTGAATGGAGAGAGGGACTTAAAATAACTGAAGAGTTGGGTTCTATATATTATGCAGCTCCAAACTACAAAATCAATAATACATTACCAACTAACTCATTACCAGGCTAACAAAAAAACTTAGAAAACCCACTGGAAAAGCAGAAGGAAAAAAATCATTTAAAAGACCTACAATATAGCAGCTTTCCAAACTATTAATTATGCCATACATATCATATCCTTTCCATTTGTGGATATTGGCTACTTGAAGGCATTTTGAAGGAGGATTGACAATACTATTATCTTTCCTAGTCTAGAGTTTTATAGGTAAAAGTACATCTCGAAATAACTCCAATAGATTTTTAAATAGCATACTGCTCAAAGATGTTAATACATGGACAACTAAAACAATAATAAAAAAAAACTTACCAATGTTGATGAGAAATAAAAGAAATGGAGTCCAGCGGCACTAGAATGAAAAGCTCTTTGACAGGAAAAATGAAGAGCAACAGTGCGGTGGCAAGGCAATTCAGGAGTTACTGGGACAATGAGGGAAATATGGGTATATTGATTTTTGTCTTTTTCTATAATAGTTGGTTTTGTTGACACGTTAAAAAGGTGTCTGTTTAATTTAACAATATTATACATTTAACCATCTTTTAAATATTAAGTAATTTATATAATTACTACATAATTACCTTAAAAAAATTACTACATATTATACAAATACAACATAGTACAAGTATATCAATATATTTAAAAAAAGTATTTTGATATAAATATAATAAATTCAATTACATATATATTAAATTATCAATTTTATGGTATTGATTTATATTTAAATTATACAAATATTTTATTTCATAAAAATAATAATTAAAAACACACATGTAATATTAAAGTCTGATTTTTAATCTCCACTTTTTCAATTAGGTTTTAATTTTAGTTCAACCCTTTTGATTTAATATTTTCTAAATTTCTCTCCACCTTTATTTTTAATTTTAATTAGATTTATCATCAATTTTTCAATTCTCTTTTTTTATTAAAAAAAGCTTTTGTTTTTGTTAAAAGGTAAAATTTGTACTCTTTGATCTTAGCCTTTAATTTTTTTTTCATATATATTTTATTTGCAATTCTTGGATTGTTATAGTAATAATGGCTTTCATTTTCTTTCTAAGGATAAATCTAGACTATCAAACATAAAAGATAAATTTGTACTAAATTGATCTCTATCTTTAATTTTTTATACTAAATCAGCACACCATCTATTTTAGGGCTTATGAATATGTTAACATTTTATTTTAAATAAATAAGAAAGATGCTATTAAGGAGAAAATATATATAATTGGAAGAATTGAATGGCATTACAGGCAGAAGCAACTTTCTTTACGGATCAATCGAAACGCAAAGAGTTCGACGACTCAATGTATGACTTTGCCGATCCATTTAAATGGTGACAGGTCTATTTTAATAATTTATTTAATGTAGAATATTGGAAAAATACTAAAAAGCAACATCGAGTTAAATACCAATTGAATCGAAAAAAAAAAAAAAATAGAGGAAAGTTGAAAGATTCAGGTTTGCGTTTGAAGGTAGAACTGCTTAGTACTTGAGGCACTGAATTTTTATAACAATTGCTCTTTGTAGAGTATGTGCAAACAAGGAGGTCTTTAGAAAGAAGCTCAACAAAAATCCAACAAAAACGATGGAAAAAAATATACAAATAAAGGTTAAAATACCAAATAGAAATCTTAGAATTAAGAGAAAAAAAAAAAAAAACAAAAAAGCATGTAGCAAATTACAAATTAAACATTGTTTAGGATACTACAATTTTTAACTATGCAAATATATTGCAATTTTCAAAGCCAAACTCATAATCCTACAACTCCACCAGCCCGCAATGGTCTAAGGTCCAACAGCCAAGTCCAGCCTGCCACAGAAATTTTCACGCACGCTACAGCGAAACGCCGCCAACCACCGCCAAAATCGTCGAACAAGCACAACAACATCAACCAGAAGATGATAGAAACCACAACAAAACAAGCATGCATGCGTCGACCGTGAAACAGAGAAGCTCTTAAGATGAACAGTAACAGAGTGTGGTTCATAATAAACCCTGAAGCACACAAGGAGGGCGACGCCGCAGAGTCTCGATCATTCGTTGGCCTCTGAGAGCGTAAATCATTGCACGTAGCGGTGCGGTACCTCGCGTCACATCTATCAAATCCTCTCGGAAAATCAAAGAAGAACCACCAAGCCCTCTTCCAGATCCAGAACAGCATCCCTCACAAAGAAGCAATAAGAATCTGTAAAAAACAAACAGAACAAAGAAAACTAGAAGAAAACTGAAACGGTTGCCGTTCTACAGTAGCGAGGGAAAGCCACAAAGGACGTGGACACTCCCTGCCCCAAAGGGAGGGAGAAAACAAAAAGAAGCTAGAAAAAGAGAGAAGACCCAAACAAACCCAAGCGTAGCATTCTTTCACACCAAGCACCGACGATCAATTCCTCTATCGAAAAATACTACAATTTGAACCTTAGAACAATTAGGGGAACCTTGAACAATTTAATATTTTCTAAATTTCTCTCCATCTTTATTTTGAATTTTAATTAAATGTTTTTAAAATTTTACTTTTATTTAAAATAAAAAAGAAAGAAAACTTTTCTTTTTTGTTAAAAGACAAAACTGGTAACCTTAGCCTATAATTATTATTATTATTTTACGTTTTACTTTCAGTCCTTGAATTAGAAGTTTGTTAAAGCAACAAGCACAAAATAGTCCTTCTCATGCTAGCCTTTCCTTTTCTTTGTAAGGATAAATCTAAAGCATCATATAACAAATCAGCATCATCCATTTTAGGGGTTTTGACATTTTATTTTAAATAAATAAAAAAGATGCAACAAAGGGAAAAATTCATATAATTTAAAGAATATTGTATTGCAGGAAGGCATGTACACTTTAATTTAATAAATTAATTTCTTTATTATTATATATATCATTACTAGAAAATTATCTGCGATGTCTTAAAAAAATTATTTACAGCATCGCATATATAAATGTTGGATACAAAAAATATCAACTATTTGCAATCACTCTTTTTTAATTCTTTCTCTTCTTAAATTTATTTTCCTGCAATAAAGCAAAGTGGCAAATATAGACATATAATAATAGTAATAGTAATAATAATAATAATAATAATACGAGAATTGGGAAGAACTAATCGTGAAGAGAAAATGCATGAATCACTTGTAATGTTGTGTTTTAGAAATGATATTTTTTATATACACATTAAGTGAAGGTTTTTTTTTTTTTTTGTCTCTATTGCTTTGTATTAAATGCATTATTATTCAAACATTCTATGCCTTATTAAACTCTCACAAAAGGAATATTAAAGAATACTGAAGAAAAGGATGAAGATGACTAGCACAAATAACATTGGTTACAAAAGTATCATTCTTGCCCGTATCCGGTTCATGTGAACAGACAAATAGATAGATTTTTCATACAAATTGGTAGGCTTCATATGTAATAGATCTCTTGATATGCTTTGGATCTGTGTAGATAGACCTAGACAATAATTTTCTACTAAAAAAATCCATGGTGATATCAAGAAAGATATATGTGCTCTCAATCAAAGAAACATATTGTAACGACCCGGAAATCGGACCGCTATCGGCGCTAGGATTCAGATCGACTTAAGGTCGTCGGAACCCGTAACAAGCCTAACATACATCCTGTCATACCTGATAAATCTCATACATGATCATACAATTTCATAAAAAATTTTAAACTTTTCATACTCCAAACTTGACCTGTACATGCACCATAACTGTAAACATAAAATCTCATACTAGAGCCCTCATCAAATGCTCTAGTAGGTCAACATATCATATATCAAGTTTGGTTCCACATATCATCTTAATAAAAATATTTACATAAAGACCATGTACAACTGGGATTTACAACAAACATTAGGGCTAAGCACAATATTAATCCTCAATTCATTACATTACATCACATTACATTTCATTTCATGTCCACTACTAATCTATTACATATTACTTAACCATTACCCTTGCTGACTTTCTGCTATCTCTGGCCCTGCAAACCTGGGGGTTAGGGGAAAGGGGTAAACTACTAAAGCCCAGTGAGCAGAACAGTAAAACAATTTAATAACAAATGCTTTCATGAAATGCATCACATCACAAATAATTCACATTAAGGATGGAATTGTCACCAATAACCCTCTACATAATTCAATAAATGTTCGGCCCTCGACGAAGCTCTTCAGGACTTCCTCTTAAACATAGCATAATGCCAGGACGCATGGAATAGGCAGCCTTGGACTTCCTTACATTGTGCCAGGACGCGTGGAATGGGTAGCCCTGGACTTCCTTACCATATCATATCATATCATAGCGAGGGCTAGTGGGTCATCCAATATCCATCCACATCAACATCATAATATGCAATGCATCATATTCGTGAATTCTAATGCAAGACAACCTATTACATATCATGGCATTCGTGATGCATGAACATGCTAAAAATTTCATTTACTTTAAAACATAGTTCAGTTCTACTCACCTCTGGCCGACGCTGGACTGACTTTGAAACAGCTAACACTGCTGGCCTCCTCGGTTCCTCGGGTCCGATCCTACACAAGTGGACTCAAATGAGGGACCAAACACACTCTAACATGACTCTAAACATCTCCCCAAAAACCCCCTAAAACATCATAAAACATGCATAGAAAACAGGCAAAGGAAGGTTGGGCAGGAAATTTTCGGCTGCAGGTTCGGCGGCTGAAGGTCCCTACAGATCCGGAAGTCAGGCACTTTCGGGGGCAGGTTCGGCGGCTGAAAGTCTTCACAGATCCGAAAGTCACTAACCTTCGAGGGCAGGTTCGGCGGCCGAAGCTCCCCTCTAGAGCCGAAAGTCCAACTTTCGGAGGCGAGTTTAGGCAGCCTAAAGCTGCCTCCACAGGCAGGTTCGGCGGCCAAACCTTGCTTCAGCGGCCGAACCTGGGTTCTCCAGAATGGCAGAACCCGATTCTGCCTCTCACATCCAGCCACCAAAAACCTCACAACATGCATTCAACTATTCTAAAACATGCATATACACTCATTCATGCATATAGGGGCATAAAACTTTAAACCCCAACAAACAACACATAAACATACCATTTATCAACAAACACTCATAAACCCTAACATTTTACAACTAGCCTAAACATGCATCAAAACTCTTAACCCCTTCTTAAAACTTACTTAAAACATAAAAGAAGACGACGATCTACACTTACCTCTTGAAGATCGAGAGGAGATGTGATCCAAACTTGGAGATTAGGAGGATAAGTCTCCGGAGGTCTTCAAACTTCTAAAACCTTGATCTTAGCTCAAAAATCTTCAAAACAAAGTAAAAACTCATCAAAAACTTGAAGGGATTGAAGGAAAACATAAAATCAACCATGGGAGGGCGAAATCTCACCTATGCCCGAAAATAGAGAGAGAAAACTCGTCCATTTTCGGACAAGAGGTCTTTTATAGGTGGCTGGCCAGACCACCTTCGGGGGCCAAAAGAGCTTCTACAAGCTCCCCATGTTCGGCGGCCGAACTTGAGGTTCGGCTGCCGAACCTGGGTTTTTTCTCCATGGCTTTTTCTTTCAAAAACTCAATTTTCTTTCTTTCTTAAAACCTTAAAAACATTAAAATATTTTATGAAAACCTTATTTTACCCTTCTAGAAGGCTCCGACATCCGAGAATTCCGGATTCCAACGGAGATTCCGCCGGAAGGTAGGAATTCCGATGCTGGGGTCTAGCCGGGTATTACACATATCCTTAATTATTTACTTTACCAAGATGAAGAAGAAATGCGATGAATCGTTATATTTGCGACCTTTTCCTAAATTTACCTATGGAGCAGCTAGATTGATGGCAAATCTAGATAATGAGGACAGACTCATGCAATCTTAATAGGACTAAATGAAGGTTATGACAGACTCAATTTCTAAACGAGTCAAGTTCGAGTTTAATTTTTAGGCTCATTTAGTAAATGATTCAATTTTGAATTGCATAATATTCGGATCATTAAGACTCGTGAGCTAGCCTCGTTTTCGAGTTCATAAGTAGGCTCATGAACGGTCTCCTTAAGCAGACTGAGATTAATATCATAAGAGAAATAAACTCAAGCGCTGTATATATTTTCATGAACCAAATCTAAATTTTCTAAAATTCAACTCTATGTAGTTTAATTATATTATTAAAACTTGTATATATTTAGATCGTTAAGATTTAAAAACTAATCTTTATACGTTAACAAGCTAATTTATATATATATATATATATATATATATATATATATTTAGCTAAAATTATTTAATTTTAAACTTCCTAATTTTAAATTAAAACTCATTATACATGTAAATAAATTGAACTATTCGAGACCAAACTCGATAAAAACTCGACTCATCTAAATTTGTTTGTTAAACGAGCCGATTTTGAACTTATTAATAATCAGTTCAAATTCAAAATGAGAAGAACTCGAGTTCGGC
Source organism: Manihot esculenta (assembly GCF_001659605.2). NCBI lineage: Eukaryota > Viridiplantae > Streptophyta > Magnoliopsida > Malpighiales > Euphorbiaceae > Manihot > Manihot esculenta. The sequence continues at coordinate 1,938,782 of NC_035171.2, forward strand.
TCGAACTCGAAAAGATTTTAACGAACCAAACTTGAACTCTTTAGAACTCCACTCGGCTTGATTCATTTACACCTCTATGAATCAGTCATGTAGTCGAATGGACAAGCTATATTATCGATCGAACACGTGCCTTTAGTTCTATAATAGTTTTATCGAATGTATGGATCAACGGATCATTGGTGGTTTTACTGAATAGATTAACGATTAAATCATGATATATTTGTTGAATGATGAATGAATAGATCATGATGTATCTACTAAACCGATGGATGAATGAACCATTTCAAAGTGTTATATTAGTCTCTTAGAGCTTCAATTGTTAGGGCTTGTAAGAAGAAAATGAAACAATGATTGGGGAGCAACTCCTTAATTTTAATTTTTAGTTTTTTTTTTCTATTACATAAATTTGAGAAGTAGGAAGAAGCTTGGTTTTAATTTGGGAAATCTGAAACGGGAAACAAGTAGATGAGAAGATGATGAGTTTGCTTTTATTGTTATTTTCCTTTTTGAATAATAAATATTTTTATACTTAAAATTATAAAATTAATATTTAATTTATTAAAAATACAAATAATCGATATTTTCTTACTTTTGTAAAAATGGGTCTATTTGAAATTTATCTTTTGAAATTTAAAATAATATAAAAAAATATTTTTATATAAAATAAAACGTTTAATTTTATCAATATATTTTATTTTATATATTAATAAAATATGCAACGTATTATCTAAAAAAAGATAATTATGAAGGAAAATTAAAAATTCGAGTGATATATATGATTTTTAATTTAGAGTAAAAAATTTAAAAATTTCAAATATTAAATGAGCATGAAATCATACATCATCAAAATTAATTGTATTAAAAAAAATTAAAAATTTTAATACTTAATATCATATATTATTAATATTTAATAATAAATTATTAAGTTTCAACATAAAAGATGGTGGGTGACGGCAATGATGCTTGCGGTGAAGGAGAATCATTTGACTCAAATAGTTTTAATATTTCAATAATTCCCAATCCAATTTTTATGTATTTAAAAGGGTTGAATTCGCGAATAAGTATTGTATGTCATGTTAAATGTTAAAAGAATAATAAAAAAAATTCAAAACACTAATTATTTAAAAATGAAAAAGTGAGAATTGTATGAAGAAATATATAAAATTTTGATTGTATTGAGTTTTATATAAAATGGATATATAAATATTATATTTTTGTGAAAAATAATATTTATCTATATTTTTTTAAAAAAATAAAATAGGTCATTTTAATTTTAATTAAAAAATGAAGGATTTATATTAATATGAACTAAACTAAAGTTTTAAACATAATTAGAGTCAATGGTATTACCAAAATTTGATAAAAGAGCAAATAAATATGATTTATATTTTTAATTTATAAATTTATAATTTTAATATATTATAACTATATCTATTAGAAAAATATTTTTTAGCATAAAAATGTGAATAATTGGTTAAATAATAGAATTAAATATTAATAATTGATTAAATATGCTTAGTCATATATATTAAAGTATATATTTCTTATAAGATTAATAATTAAATATTATATATGTTAAAACTCACTATAAAAATTTATAGCAATATATATATATTTTTATTTTATTATTTTTATACTATAAACTTTTTAAAGACTTTTTCCGTAAAAATAGATTAATTCTACTTTTATATTTAGTAAAAAAATGTAGTTAGTATACTTGAAAAAATATTATTTTCACAATATATTATAAGCTTATATCAATAATACTAAAATTAAACAATTCTACTTATTAAATTATTTTAAAATTAATTTTATTTTTTAATATATTTGAAATATGAGTATATTAATAAATTAATAAATAAACTGTATTTAAAAAAAATACTTATAATAAGCAAAAAAATTTGAAGTAAATATATTAATCCTAAATTAACATAGTTGAACATCAAGAAAAGTGATGAATCCCAAATCAACAGAGGGTCTACCCATGCTTTACGAAGGAGGAGTTGCCGATAACACCACAGTTGAAGAGGTAAAATTTGCCGATAGTGAGGGGGTTAAAGTTGCCGATAAGTCCATCGGTGGAGACGTTGAGGAGGGTTGCGACGGTGAAGACGTTGAGGTGGGCTGCGACGGTGGAGACGTTGAGGAGGGCTCCGACGGTGGAGACGTTGAGGAGAGCTCCGACGGTGAAGACTTTGAGGAGAGCTCCGACGGTGAAGAGGATAGCTCTGACAGTGAGAATAGTACGAGACCTATCCTTGTCAGGAACGAAGATGAACCTTACGGCTATGATGACCCTGACTATGAGGGCAACCAGAGGGAAGTCTATATTAATTTCAGACGACAGTATAAGGAAACCGATGTAATTATATATAACTATTTTTCCTTTGTAGTTTTTCTTCATGTACAATTGCATTCTTAACGGATTGGACAACCTTCTTCTCCAGGGTTTTGATTTTGATGACTATCCAAAGTCAGGTGACGGAGAATTTTTTCTGGGTGTTGCTTTTCATGTAGATCTTGAAGATGACGATGATGAATTTACTATAGGCTGCAAAGAGGCCCTTGTCTATGCTATCGAGGAACAGAATAGAAAGGTGTGTTGCTAATCTTAGATGCTAAATATTGTAACCGATTATACATAAATAGTTATTTTGCATATATTTTTTAATTGTACTTAACTTAGAGTTTTTTTTTCTATGTTTCGGATTATTAATTACATATCCATCTTAAATTTTATTTAACAAAATGTTTGTGTAGGGTGCAAATCTGATACTCCTTGATATTATCAAGGCAAATCGCGAATCAGTTGCTTTGTATCACATAACTTTCAAAGCTGAAGATGTTTCTCTTGGAGAAGTGAAAGTTTATCAAACTAGAGTCTTCCATAGTTTAGTTCCTGGTCACAAGGAGACTGTAGTACATATTTTCAGGCTAAAAGAACCAACAAACAAAGGTAATTGATTTATGTTAATAGTTAGCTTATTTTTTTTATTTTCTGTTGTCTTTTATATAGCTTTGTCTTTTTTATATCTTCTGTGTTATTTGCTTTGACAACCTTTTTATGGTTGATATTACCTGGTATTGATGGGATAATTGTTGCACTTTTTTCCCTGTGGTTCAGAATTAGCATTACCTAAACTTGAGTTTGAAATTAATTATAATTTATCTATGCTGTCTATAACATTCACTCCCATAATTCAGCTAATTTGCCTGTGCTGTTACTTTTTTGCCTTTTATTTAATGAACAAGCTAACTGATGCTTATTTGTTTATTTACTGTAGATGATAAAGCTGATTGAGATATGAGGATAATTGAAGGTGCTTTATGCAAAAATTGACAGCATGTCTATGGGGTTGCTTTTACAACTTTTTCTGTTTAAAGAATCTGTAGATGATGGGGACAATAGTTTGATATGGTTGAGAATTAGTCTTTCCGGTCTCAATATTTTATGGATAGATCATGAAATTTTTATCTTGGAAAATAATTTGATTTTGTTTGGAGTCATTTATATTACCTGATTTTGCTTTAGGTGCCATTTCAAACTATGCTAAAATATAACAAAATGATTCTATTCAATAATAGAAATATAAGTAATTTATATATATATAAAGACTACGTATTAAACAATTAACAGAGGGAGGGACTTAAAATAACTGAGGGGTTCTATATATTATGCAACTCCAAACTATAAAATTAATCCATTACCAGGCTAACAAAAAAACCTAGAAAACCCACTGAAAAAGCATAAGGAAAAAAATCATTTAAAAGACCTACAATACAGCAGCTTTCCAAACTATTAATTATGCCATACATATCAAATCATTTCCATTTGTGAATATTGGCTACTTGAAGGCATTTTGAAGGAGAATTGACAATATTATTATCTTTTCTAGTCTAGTGTTTTATAGTCAAAAGTAATCTCAAAATAATTTCAATAGATTTTTATATAACACACTACTCAAAAATATTAGTTAATATATAGACAATTAAAACAATAATTAAAAAAATTTACAGAAATAAAAGAAATGGAGTCCAGCCACACTAAGCTGACGGGACAATAAGGAAAATATGGTTATATTGATTTTTGTCTTTTTCTATAATAGAAATATGGGTATATTGATTTTTGTCTTTTTCTATAATAGTTGGTTTTGCTGACAACGTTAAAAAGGTGTCTATTAATTTAACACATTTAACTATTTTTTAAATATTAAGTAATTTATATAATTACTACATAATTACCTTAAAAAAATTACTACATATTATACAAATACAACATAGCATATGATACAAGTATATCAATATATTTAAAAAAAGTATTTTGATATAAATATAATAATTCAATTACATATATATTGAATTATCAATTTTATGGCATTGATTTATATTTAAATTATACAAATATTTTATTTCATAAAAATAATAATTAAAAACACACATGTAATATTAAAGTCTGATTTTTAATCTCCACCTTTTCAATTAGCTTTTAATTTTTAGTTCAACCCTTTTGATTTAATATTTTCTAAATTTCTATCCACCTTTATTTTTAATTTTAATTAGATTTATCATCAATTTTTCAATTCTATTTTTTATTAAAAAAAAGCTTTTGTTTTTGTTAAAAGGCAAAATTTGTACTCTTTAATCTTAGCCTTTAATTTTTTTTCATATATATTTTATTTGCAATCCTTGGATTGTTATAGTAATAATGGCTTTCATTTTCTTTCTAAGGATAAATCTAGACTATCAAACATAAAAGATAAATTTGTACTAAATTGATCTCTATCTTTAATTTTTTATACTAAATCAGCACACCATCTATTTTAGGGCTTCTGAATATGTTAACATTTTATTTTAAATAAATAAAAAAGGTGCTATTAAGGAGAAAATATATATAATTGGAAGAATCTAATGGCATTACAGGCAGAACCAACTTTCTTTACGGGTCAACCAAAACGCAAAGAGTTCGACGATTCAATATATGACTTTGCCGATCCATTTAAATGGTGACAGTCTATTTTAATAATTTATTTAATATAGAATATTGGAAGAAATTAAATTAATTTTATATTTCTTAAATAACCTGACTACATAATGACACAAATAAATACACCTAAAATTTTAAATTTGTGAAAATTATCAAGGCAATTATAGAACATTGTGCATTTGTATTTCACAAGCATATCAAAAACTAAGGTCTTAACCTTGAAAGGGAGCTGGCAGTGCCATCCCCAAGTCCCAATCCTGTAACGCTAGATTGATCTTTTGAAATACTTTGTTCTTTCAAAGTTACAGAAATATATGCTTCACTTACTATTTCTTTCTTTTTTTAAAAAAATAATAAATATATATTATATTTGCTCATCACCATCATTGGTAGAGATTCGAAATTCTTAATCACATTAGCTAAAACTTTTGTTAAGATTTTAAACTTTTTGTAATAGAATTAATTTCATATAAATATTTAATTTTTACTTTGATGACCGCCGGGCTTCCTCTACCCTAGGCGAGGTCGGGTCTAAGAGGAGAATAATGGCTCAAAACCCATCAAACCCTCCTTAAGCTGACCAACTCAGCATCTTAGACCTCGACCCAGACACGCCGGACCGGATGGGTTACCTGCAAGTCCAGACCCAGCAGGAAGAAGTCCAGCTCCTTGATGTGATGTGAGGGAGAGGAGCTGGTCCAGTCACTTCGCAGCCCTGCCCGTACGCGCGCCGAGGGAATTAAATGGACGTCTGGCGTGGAGAGGAGTTCTGACACGTCCGTACGTACGGGCCTGAGTGACATAGACAGGTAGCACAATAGTAGGAACAAGAGGGGCAGGTAAAAAGGGAGGGGTCTTCTCTTTCCTTCTTCTTCCTTTTCTGCTTCTTCCTCAGCTCCATTTTTTTATTTTATTTTTCTCTATAACTCTTGTCTATCCATACTACCCTAGTTCATGAATCTGACTTAAACGTCGGAGGGCCTCCACCGGGGGCATCCCCGATAGACCCCTGACCATCTTTCCTTATTTTGTAGGTCCTTTCATAAAATCGAACATTGAGAGACCCATATGATGGAGCAAGAAGAAAACCAGATCTATCATGGAGTAAGAGGAAAATCAGATTTATCAATTGGCACCGTCTGTGGGGACAAAAGAGATTTTTACTATCTCTAAAGTTCCTAAATTCACCTATTGAGATCCACGTGAAGGGTATGAAAGTTTATACAAAAGCTGGAGGTTTACAATAACCCAGCTGAAAAGAAAAATTCATTATGTTCAGGATTATTTTGATAGTCTGTCATATAGTTTATTTTAATATTTATTGAATTTTATTACTACTAACTTTTTCCTTGAAACCTGGTGAAGTGAAACTTCATATCAAAATATTTATCTATGAATATAAAATTTTAATATTTTCTATAAAAATAAATAAGTAAATAAAATAAAATAAGTGATATATATATTTGCAGAAATTTTGAGGTCGGCCGTATATATATTGTAAAGATTAAATGGGCAGGTTGGCTATAGGGTCCCAAGTTATGAAATTAGAAAGAAAATTAATAAATCAAAAAAAAAAGAAAAGAAGGATTCGCAAGGAAAAGTAAAGCAAGTAAGGTAAATTGGACAGCTCTCTGACCAGACAACAAATAGGCAAGATTGGATTAGCATTTCAAGTAAGATGGGCACAATTCATTGCCAATTGACATTGAAGTAAGGTACACATAAAATTGCCACCTGTTTATCGCTTGTCATTAGCATAAATTATACTCCAGTTCTTATATTGTCTTAGAATTTCGAGACTGCCTTTGATTACCGTAATTGTTTTTTATTAATTATTGTTGAATACAAAGGATTTCATAGATTATTAAAAGATATGCTTTTGTATGTAAATGATAAAGCTAAATTTAATTAAAGTATACTTATTTGAGTTTACATATCTTGACAATTGCTTATATAACATTAAAATTCAAGTATTGTCATGAAAATTTTATTATTAATGTTAGTATAGACATTCCTAAAAAAAAAAAAAAAAAGAAGATCATCTATTTTATAGATTGAAAAATCTTGGAGAAATTTACACATGCAAAATATTATTTATTAAATATCTAAATTGCATGAGCTAATATTGTTAGTTAGAGCTAATATTTACATTCATCTGAAATATGAAACTAAGTGCCATGATATATTATTTATTGATGAATATTATTGAATTAACAACGAGCATTTTCGTTATATACACTCTGTGCAAGCTCTTATTTTGCAGAAAAAATTCTGAATCTTGTTCAAGACCTCAGTGAGGTAGGTGACCGGCCTCGGAAAATAACCCTCGGCACCACAAAACCAGCTGAGATGACGAAGCGACAGTAAGGTCAATGAGCCTGAATCCCATGCAAGGCTAAAGAGTCTGGAAGCGACAGTAAGGCCTAAGAGCCTGAATCTTGCGCAAGACCTCAGTGAGGTAAGTGACCGGCCTCGAAAAATGACCCCCGGCACCACAAAACCGACTGAGATGACGAAACGACAGTAAGGCAAATGAGCCTGAATCCTATGCAAGGCTAAAGAGCCTGGAAGCGACAGTAAGGCCTAAGAGTCTGAATCTTGCGCAAGACCTTAGTGAGGTAGGTGACCGGCATCGGAAAATGACCTCCAGCACCACAAAACCAGCTGAGATGACGAAGCTACAGTAAGGCCAATGAGCCTGAATCCCATGCAAGGCTAAAGAGCCTGGAAGCGATAGTAAGGCCTAAGAGCCTGAATCTTGTTCAAGACCTCAGTGAGGTAGGTGACCGGCCTCGAAAAATGACCCTCGGCACCACAAAATTGGTTGAGATGACGAAGCGACAGTAAGGCCAAAGAGCCTGAATCTTGAGCAAGGCCAATGAGCCTGGAAGCGATAGTAAGGCCCAAAAAGCCTGAATCTTGCGCAAGACCTTAGTGAGGTAGGTGACTGGCCTCGAAAAAAGACCACCAACACTACAAAACCGAACTGAGAGGACGAAAGGAACTGTTCTTTCACCTTTTACTAAAAAATAATGTATGCTCACAGCAAACAGCGGCATACACTAACAACGCACAAAAACAACACATAAGAACACAGTTCTGACCTCACATAAAAGATTGGGGCACTGGACCATAAATGAAAAGTTAAATTTCGACCTCCCAAAGGAGCTCGGGTCATAAGGTAAAGAGACTTTGACCTCACACAACAACCAAAAGCGCCAAAGCGCCAGGCTGACCTCAAGAGGATGCTGGAACAGAAATAAAAAATCTAAATCTGACCTCTCGAAAGAGCTCGAATTACAGGCTAATAAGACTTCGATCTAGCAAAATAGCCAGTATATAACGAAATTAAACTAAGGCGCCCCAATGCCCGTATCATGTAGCAATGCGACCTACTAAAGGTCAATGCAAGGCTCACGGCGCCAAGGCGCCAAAGCGCCATGCCGATCTCAAGAAAATGAGCTCGGTACTGGTAAAGCCAATAGGCAGACCAAATTAAGGCGAGACAAATCCTAAGCAAAATGCATACCAAGATAGAAAACCAAACAAAAGATCAGGGGCAATCATAAGAGGCATCGACCTCGAGAATTGACCGCTGGCACTAAAACCAGCTCAGCTAGCCTAGAGAGAGGTCTAAGCATAAAAGAGCCCGCAAAACACTCGAGGGTAGACAGCCTAGAAAACACTTGGGGGCAAAAAACTCAACTAACTGAGACATACCCGAGAATCAAATGCTCAGATAAAGAATCAAATGCTCAGATAAAGAATCAAAGAGACAGGAGCAGCATAAAAGACCGAATAAACCATTTTGAATGACCGGATGGGGCAGTAGAAAACCCTGACTCATTAGGATATAAAAAAATCGAACCGCAGTATGGTCAAGTCCAAAACAGATCTATCATGGAGTAAGAGGAAAATCAGATTTATCATACTCATTTTCATATAAAATTAACTTTATATTATATATATATATATATATATATATACACACGCCTTTATCTATCGGATTAAGTCAAGATAAACACTTTTATATTATATTTATTTTAATTTTTTGTATATGTAAATTTGTGAATCCGTTATTAAAATTATTAGATAAATTTGCTTTAAGATATTCATTTCAAAGAAAAATACTAAAATGTAACATCAAGTTAAGTACCAATTGAATCACAAAGAAAAAATAGAGGAAAGTTGAAAAATTCAGGTTTGCGTTTAACTGCTTAGTACTTGAGGCACTGAATTTTTATAACAATTGCTCTTTGTAGAGTATGTGCAAACAAGCAGGTCTTTAGAAAGAAGCTCAACAAAAATCCAACAAAAACGGTAGAAAAAATATATAAATAAAGGTTAAAATACCAAATACAAATCTTACAACTTTTTTTTTTTTTAACAATGCAAATATATTGCAATTTTCAAAGCCAAACTCATGATCCTACAACTCCACCAGCCCGCAATGGTCTAAGGTCCAACAACCAAGTCCAGCCTGCCGCAGAAATTTTCACGCACCTACAACGACCGCCAAAATCGTCGAACAAGCACAACAACACCAACCAGAAGATGATAGAAACCACAACAAAACAAGCATGCATGCGTCGATCGTGAAACAGAGAAACTCTTAAGATGAACAGTAACAGAGTGTGGTCCATAATAAACCCAGAAGCACACAAGGAGGGCGACGCCGCAGAGTCTCGATCATTCGTGTGCGGTACCTCGCGTCACATCTATCAAATCCTCTCAGAAAATCAAAGAAGAACCACCAAGCCCTCTTCCAGATCCAGAACAGCATCCCTCACAAAGAAGCAATAAGAATCTGTAAAAAACAAACACAACAAAGAAAACTAGAAGAAAACTGAAACGGTTGCCATTCTACAGTAGTGAGGGAAAGCCACAAAGGACATGGACACTCCCTGCCCAAAGGGAGGGAGAAAACAAAAAGAAGCTAGAAAAAGAAAATCAAAACAAAGCACAAACGGCGAAGACGAGAAGACCCAAACAAACCCAAGCGTAGCCTTCTTTCACACCAAGCACCGACGATCGATTCCTCTATCGAAAAATACTACAATTTGAACCTTAGAACAATTAGGGGAACCTTGAACAATTTAATATTTTCTAAATTTCTCTCCATCTTTATTTTGAATTTTAATTAGATTTTTATAAAATTTTACTTTTTATTTTTTTAAACAATAAAAAAAAAAAAGAAAACCTTTCTTTTTTGTTAAAAGACAAAACTGGTAATCTTATCCTATAATAATAATAATTATTATTATTTTACGTTTTACTTTCAGTCCTTGAATTAGAAGTTTGTTAAAGCAACAAGGACAAAACAGTCCTTCTCATGCTAGCCTTTCCTTTTATTTGTAAGGATAAATCTAGAGCATCATATAACAAATCAGCATCATCCATTTTAGGGGTCTTGACATTTTATTTTAAATAAATAAAAAAGATGCAACAAAGGGAAAAATTCATATAATTGAAAGAATATAGTATTGCAGGAAGACATGTACACTTCAATTTGATAAATTAATTTCTTTATTATTATACATATTATTACTAGAAAACATATCAAATATTTGCAATCACTCTTTTTTAATTCTTTCTCTTCTTAAATTTATTTTCCTAAAATAAAGCAAAGCGGCAATCATGGACATATAATAATAGTAATAATAATATGAGAATTGAGAAGAACTAATCGTGAAGAGAAAATGCATGAATCACTTGTAATGTTGTGTTTTATAAATGATCTTTTTTATATACACATTAATTGAAGGTATTTTTTTGTCCTTATTGCTTTGTATTAAATGTATTATTATTCAAACATTCTATCATTTTTGCTCGTATCCGGTTCATGTGAACCGACAAATAGATAGATTTTTTCATACAAATTGGTAGGCTTCATATGTAATAGATCTCTTGATATGCTTTGGATCTGTGTAGACAGAACTAAGACAATAATTTTCTACTAAAAAAACCTGTAGTGATATCAAGAAAGATATATGTACTCTCAATCAAGGAAACATATCCTTAATTATTTACTTTACCAAGATGTAGAAGAAATGGGATGAATTGTTATATTTGCCACCTTTTCCTGAATTTACCTATGGAGCAGCTAGATTGATGGCAAATCTAGATAACGAGGACCGACTCATGCAATCTTGATAGGACTTAATGAAGGCTATGACAGACTCGATTTCTAAACGAGTCAAGTTTGAATTTAATTTTTAGGCTCATTTGATAAACGAGCCAAGTTTAAACTTCATAATATTCGGATCATTAAGCCTCGTTTTCGAGTTCATGAGTAGGCTCGTGAACGGTCTTCTTAAGCAGACTGAGATTAATATCATAAGAGAAATAAACTCAAGCGTTGTATATTTTTTCATGAACCAAATCTAAATTTTTTAAAATTCAACTCCATATAATTTAATTGCACTATTAAAACTTGCATATATTTAGATATTTAAGATTTAAAAGCTAATTTTTATACGTTAACCAGCTAATTTATATATGTATATATATTTATTCAGCTAAAATTATTTAATTTTAAACTTACTAATTTTAAATTAAAACTCATTATACATGTAAATAAATTCAACTATTCGAGACTAAACTCGATAAAAACTCGACTCATCTAATTTTGTTTGCTAAACGAGCCGATTTTAAACTTATTAATACTCTGTTTGAATTCAAAATGAGTAGAACTCGAGTTCGGCTGGAGCTCGAAAAATTTTAACGAACCAATGTTGAACTCTTTAAAACATTCATTTACACCTCTATGAATCAGTCATGTAGTCGAATGGACAAGCTATATTATCGATCCAACACGTGCCTTTAGAGCTATAATAGTTTTATCGAATATATGGATGAACGGATCATTGGTGGTTTTACTGAATAGATGAACGATTAAATCATGATATACTTATTGAATGACGAACGAATAGATCATGATGTACCTACTAAACCGATGGATGAATGAACCATTTCAGAGTGTTATATTAGTCTCTTAGAGCTTCAATTGTTAGGGCTTGTAAGAAGAAAATGAAACAATGATTGGGGAGCAACTCCTTAATTTTAATTTTTAGTTTTTTCTTTTCTTTTACATAAATTTGAGAAGTAGGAAGAAGCTTGGTTTTAATTTGGGAAATCTGAAACGGGAAACAAGTAGACGATGAGTCTGCTTTTATTGTTATTTTCCTTTTTGAATAATAAATATTTAATTTTATACTTAAAATTAAAAATTAATATTAATTTATTTAAAATATAAATAATCAATATTTTACTTATTTTTATAAAAATGGGTCTTTTTTCTTTTTTTTTTTCCAGAAAATAGGTCTATTTGACCTAAGAAAAAAAGTTTTAAATTTATTTGGACTAAAAATTTAAAATTCCCTTTGAACTAATTTGACTTTTATCCTAGTATTTTAGGCTGATATAACCCTTACCAAAGTTTTTTAATTAACTAATCATTATTAATATTTTTTAGCGTTATTATTTTATAAAATAATATCTTTTTAATATGAATTCATTCTGCTTATTAAGTGAAACAAAACATTTCCTCTTTTAGATTTTAAACTTGAAACCATTGACCGATGAAAAATATATTACAATATCTTATTTTATTTTCTTCATAAAATAAATTATTTAATTTTATTAATATACTTTGTTTTATATATTAATAAAATATGCAATTTATCTACAAACAATAACGGATGGCAACAACAGTTGTAACGGTGGTAGTGGAAAAGAAGAATCATTTAAAAGAATCATTTAAATCAAAGCATCACAACATTTTGATGACTCATTGTACAATTTCTATCTATTAGCATTGTGCAATCACGCATGTGATGCTAGATGCTAAGAGAATAATAATTAAAAAAAGAAATTTCAAAGCACGAGCTATTTGAAAATGGAGGAGAAAGAGGTGTATGAAGAAATGTACGGAATTGAAATTGAGATTGTGAGAGTAAGTTTTATATAAAATGAACATATTAAGATTACATTTTTGTGAAATGTTTTTTTTTTTAAATTAAAAAGAAAACCCATTTTAATTTTAAGTAAAAAATTAGGACTTATATTAATATGAACTGAACTAAAGTTTTAAACATAACTAGAATCAATGATATTACAAACATTTAATAAAAGAGCAAATAAGTATGACTTATACTTTTTAATTTATAAGTTTATAATTTTCACATTTGATATTATAATTATATCTATTAGAAAAAAAATTTCTAGCATAAAAAGGATGAATAATTGGTTAAATTATAGAATTGAATATTAATAGTTGGATAAATATTGTTTAGTCACATATATTATTTTTCATAAGACTAACAATTAAAATATTATGTTAAAGTTCTCTATAGAAATTCATAGGGATATATTATAAGCTTATACTAATAATACTAAAATTAAACAATTCTAATTATTAAATTATTTTAAAATTAATTAATTTTATTTTTAATATATTTTAAATATGGGTATATTAATAAATTAATAAATAAACTATATGTTAGAAAAATGAGTTATAATAAGAAATAAATATATAATTATAAAATAAAAATAATATCAAAATTTGCTCCTTAAATTGAAATTCTAGCTTCACCACTGGCCAACTAAAGGACTAATGTGTGCAGGAGAGCCAAACCCATTGATTAATGTAGTTTTTGAGAGAGAATTAGATATTCAGTTTGTGGCAACATGGGATTGGGGTTGTCATTTCATTGTCTTTGAACATTGATTAAAAATTTATGGACTAATTTGACTTTGTTACTAGTATTTATAGGCTCAGATAGAGTTTTTGAATTAATTAGAGAGAGAACTAATGCATCCCTTCATTCTCTCTGGAAGGATTATGGCGCTGTTTGCATTGGCTAATGCGTTTACTCTTTGGTTATTCAATTGGTTGATAAGGCTTTTGGCTAATGTCTTTGTCAGTATCAGAGCTGTGGCAGTGTCCTTTACAGTTTTTTGGCAAAAAAAAAAAAAAGTTGAGGGACCAAATAAACAATTAATAATATTTGAGGGATTAAATACAAATTTGTTCGTTAAGGAAAAGAGAAAAACACGTATTGGATTCCTTGATATAAATATCCCGTGGGCGAAAGCAATTCTCAATATTTCCTTCCTAGGGTTTACTGAGGTTAGGAACGATGGATCTAGATAGGACTCTAAATGAGCCAAGCTATTCGTGAGCTACTCGAGACTCGACTCGATAAAAACTCGATCGAGTTCAGCTCGTTTTTTAAACGAGCCAAGCTCGAGCTCAATTTTGAGGCTCGTCACTTAAACGAGCTGAGCATATATTATTAAAAAAATAAAAATAACTATAAAGTTATAAAATTTAAACTATTATAAATATTTGAAAATTATAGTATTGAAAATTACAAATAATTAAGATTAATTATTATAATTAATATTCTTTAAAATTAAATTATAAAAATCTTTTGTATATAATTATTATAATAAGATTCCATAAAATTAATGTATAATCACAAATAATTAATATTAAGAAGCTCGATTAAGAAGCTCGTTAATAAAACTCGAGCTCGAACTTGGAAAGCTCGATTAAGAAACTCGTTAAAAAAGCTCGAGACCGAGCTCAAAATTAAAAAGTTTGGTTTGAGCTCAAATTCAGACTCGAGCTCGAATTAATAATTACACTTTAATCAGTTTTTAATCATCATTAATTTAAATAATATAAAAAACAAGAGAGTGTACATAAAAAAAATTACGTAACACAATTTATAACTAAAATAACACAAATAAATATAAATTCAACAACATAATAAAATTAAATTACACACAAAGTTTAATATCAAACGAATAAAATTGATTCCAACTTCCAACAGTTGAAACAAGCTAATATAATTTAATTATCTTCATAATCATCTTCATGCTTGTTCAATTAGTTAACTTGAATTTCAACTTCAACTTCAACATCCATATAACCTTAATTAATTATTATTAATATACTTTAATAATTATTATCATCTTTTATATTGTATGCTTAATTATATACAAAAATTTTTTTATAATTATACTTTAATTTTAAAATGTATATAATTTTTACAACTCAATTTATCATGTAGTACTATAATTTTAAAGAATACTTATTATAATAATTAATATTAATTATTTGTGATTATACATTAATTTTATGAAATCTTATTATAATAATTATATACAAAAGATTTTTATAATTTAATTTTAAAGAATATTAATTATAATAATTAATCTTAATTATTTGTAATTTTCAATACTATAATTTTCAAGTATTTATAATAGTTTAAATTTTATAACTTTATAGTTATTTTTATTTTTTTAATAATATATGAACTTGTTCATAAATTTATTTAACGAATTGATTCACCAATTTATTTAAACAATATTACTCACGAGCCTATTTAACGAGCCTGCTCGTGAGCCTTCTCAACGAGCCTGCTGGCGAGCCTTCTCAACGAGTCTGCTCGCGAGCCTTCTCAACGAGCCAGCTCGCGAGCCTAAAACCGAGCCAGCTCGCGAGCCTTAACGAGCCGAATACTATGGAGCTCAAGCTCAGCTCGTTTAAGTGACGAGCCTCAAAATTGACCTCGAGTTTGGCTCGTTTAAAAAACGAGCCGAACTCGATCGAGTTTTTATCGAGTCGAGTCTCGAGTAGCTCACGAATAGCTTGACTCATTTACAGCCCTAGGCTGCCACTGGAAGAGTAAGGTCTTTGTCAGTATCAGAGCTGTGGCAGTGTCCTTTACAGTTTTTTGGCAAAAAAAAAAAGGTTATTTATATATATTTTTTAATTATTTTTCTTCTTTTAGTTTTTTTTAAATTTATACATTATATATATATATATATATTCATTCAAACATCTCTATTGTTTAATATTAATCCATTAAACAGTTAAACGAAAATTATAATCCATCTAATATCTAAACTATTTATTTTTTAATTTTGTTTCTTCATAACAATTCGGAGCAACATTTAGTAAAATTTATACTACAACAGATTAATTTCTTTCTATAAAACATGTCAATAATATAATAAATTTATATGTAATTATTATTATTTGGTAAATTTTAAAAGTTAAATAGGTTAATATTTTAATTTAAGCATTCAATCGATTAGTGATAAATAAAATAAAAATATAAATATATTTAGTCTTTTAGATTAATATGAGCATGATTAAATGGATCACTATCAATTATTTTTTCCATTCAATTTAACGATAAATTAATCAAACTGATTTTCCATATCATGTAATTTTCCAGTTATTTAGCTCGACTATTTGCTTGTATAAAATAGATAGGTTGATTTGTGCCTTTTTTTTTTAAAATTTTATGTCAATTTATTTTTATAAAATATATGTACGACTCATTTAATTTTTAATTATTAAATTTTAAAATTTTTAAAAACTTGAATTATAATTGTATTGATCCTAGATTAACATAGTTGAACATCAAGAAAAGTGATGAATCCCAAATCAACAGCCATCCAAATGTAACTAAAATCAACAACCAACGGAGGTTTTAGCTACAAGTTAAATGTTCACAGGCTACTGCATTCTGCCCAATAGGCAAAATCTGTTGCAAATTTCCAATTTGTTTTGCAATCCAGAAATCTCAGACAAGTTGGAGAAGAATTGGTATGTTGAAATATGATATATGTTGGATAAATAAGGCCCAACAGAGAAATTACAGCTCACCTGGGACTCTTCCCTTTTCAAAATTCTGAGCGAGGAAGGAGGGGAGTACTAGTTAGAACCGTAAAAGTCGAGGGACCAAATAAACAATTAATAATATTTGAGGGATTAAATACAAATTTGTTCGTTAAGGAAAAGAGAAAAACACGTATTGGATTCCTTGATATAAATATTTCCTTCCTAGGGTTTACGGAGGTTAGGAATGATGGATCTAGAGGGTCTACCCATGCTTTGCGAAGGAGGAGTTGCCGATAACACCACCGTTGAAGAGGTAAAATTTGCCGATAGTGAGGGGGTTAAAGTTGCCGATAAGTCCATCGGTGGAGACGTTGAGGAGGGCTGCGAAGGGGGAGACGTTGAGGAGGGCTCCGACGGCGGAGACGTTGAGGAGGGCTCCGACGGCGGAGACGTTGAGGAGGGCTCCAACGATGGAGACGTTGAAGAGGGCTCCGACAGTGAAGACGTTGAGGAGGGCTCCGACGGTGAAGAGGATAGCTCTGACAGTGAGAATACTACGAAACGTATCCTTGTCAGGAACAAAGATGAACCTTACAGCTATGATGACCCTGACTATGAGGGCAACCAGAGGGATGTCTATATTAATTACAGACGACAGTATGAGGAAAGCGATGTAATTATATATAACTATTCTCCCTTTGTAGTTTTTCTTCTTGTGCAATTGCATTCTTAACGGATTGGACAACCTTCTTTTCCAGGGTTTTGATTTTGATGACTATCCAAAGTCAGGTGACGGAGAATTTTTTCTGGGTGTTGCTTTTCATGTGGATCTTGAAGATGATGATGACGAATTTACTATAGGCTGCAAAGAGGCCCTTGCCTATGCTATCGAGGAACAGAATAAAAAGGTGTGTTGCTAATCTTAGATGCTAAATATTGTAAATATTAATTATCCTTTACTGAATAAATTTCTCACCGATTATACATAAATAGTTATTTCGTATATATTTTTTTTAATTGTATTTGCCTTGGCTTTTTTTTTTCTTCTATATTTCGGATTATTAATTACATATCCATTTTACATTTTATTTAACAAAATATTTGTGTAGGGTGCAAATCTGAGACTCCTTGATATTATCAAGGCAAATGCCCAATCAGTTGCTTTGTATCACATAACTTTCAGAGCTGAAGATGTTTCTCTTGGAGAAGTGAAAGTTTATCAAACTAAAGTCTTCCATAGTTTAGTTCCTGGTCACAAGGAGACTGTAGTACGTATTTTCAGGCTAAAAGAACCAACAAACAAAGGTAATTGAT
Source organism: Manihot esculenta (assembly GCF_001659605.2). Lineage (NCBI taxonomy): Eukaryota > Viridiplantae > Streptophyta > Magnoliopsida > Malpighiales > Euphorbiaceae > Manihot > Manihot esculenta. The sequence goes on from NC_035171.2 coordinate 1,956,721, forward strand.
TTATGTTAATAGTTAGCTTAGTTTTTTTTATTTTCTGTTGTCTTTTATATAGTTTTGTCTTTTTTATATCTTCTGTGTTATTTGCTTTGACAACCTTTTTATGGTTGATATTACCTGGTATTGATGGGATAATTGTTGCACTTTTTTCCCTGTGTTTCAGAATTAGCATTACCTAAACTTGAGTTTGAAATTAATTATAATTTATCTATGTTGTCTATAACATTCACCCATCATTCAGCTAATTTGCCTGTGCTGTTACTTTCTTGCCTTTCTTTTAATGAACAAGCTAACTGATGCTTATTTGTTTATTTACGGTAGATGATAAAGCTGATTGAGATATGAGGATACTTGAAGGTGCTTTATGCAAAAACTGACAGCATGTCTATGGGGTTGATTTTACAACTTTTTCTGGTTAGAGGATCTGTAGATGATGGGGACAATAGTTTGATATGGTTGAGAATTAATCTTTCCTTTTTAAAATTTCAAACCCACATAAGATTGATGAAAAGCCTAATATAGGATGGGAGATTATGAACAGTCTAAAAGTCAGAGTTAGTGATATTTAAAATTTATTTGAAAGTTCTAAAACTTTTAATCTTAAATTTCCAATATATATGTTAGGCTTGACTGAAAATTCTTAATTGCCCCTTTTTAATGGTTAATGTCTTCCCTAATATCTGCACCCCTCATGAGGCGTGAGAAGGTGCAGAGTGGATTCCTTGTGAATGTTGTAATCAGCTAGATTTTGGCGATTTTCTAGACACTTCCCTATGTAGATCAACCTCTGTTGGGGATTTCTTTTTATCCTTTAATATTATTATTATCAATGGTGTTGCTATCCTCCCACCTTGAGAGTAATAGTTTTCTAGTTGAGTCACAAAAGACTTGAGTATAGCATCTAGAGAAACGTTGATGTAACCTATGGCTTGCTTAGCACAGAAACATTGAAGTGGAATTTGAAACCCACTCCAATAACTTGAACATCCAGAATCATCTTATGTGGGTTTCATCAAGATGAGGAGTGTTGATCTAGCTTGGAATGGTTAGTATCTTCAGGATGGTGAATTCAGTGACTTTATTGTCCTAAGCAAATTATGAAATTGGTGAATTGGAGAAACCTGAGCTTATGACCCGTTAAGACTGCCCGTTATAATAGGCTTTAAAATGGTTTGTCTTATTTGTTACTAGGTTGGAGAGAATTAATGAAACATAAATGCAAGTCTAAACTTTATTAAAATATGAAATATAGCAATTAGAAAAAAAAATTATACATATATATATATATATATGCATTTGGTGGTCACATATAAATTGTCAATAAATAATTATTAATAGCAAAATGGTGCTTGGATGGGTTAAACTTCCGTATGCAGTTAAAAGAAAGACAAGATAAATGCAATTATATTCTCCAATAATGTCAGACATTCATGGATGTGGCCAAAGTAAGGAGAAGCTTCAACTTTCAAGGTGTTTGTTTAATGCTCCATCTAGGTCACCAAGTTCACATCCTTCAATATATTAAAAATATAACTAATCAAAATCACTAAACATAAAATTAAATATTAAATATAGTAATGGTATAAAATGATTGAAGTTATCAAAAAAATTGAATGAAATTTCTATCCTTTGGGCACCATATCTTGACAAAGATAGATTTCTCCGATTGTCTAATTATTTTACCATATCATCTATCCCACCAGTTATCTCCGTATGAATTTCTAATTTTCCAGTATTTAGTTTCATCATTATGGGCACCCAATCCAGTAATGACTACCGAATGCAATTCTTTTATTTTTAATGGTCTTATTTTTTCTTAAATAAAATTAAAGGCAATAAAAATAAAAATATTTAACATTAAAAATTACAGTTACCTCCTTTTTCAAGTTTTTAAAATTACTTGAAGCCCAAATGACACCCACAGGCCCTTTTGCAACCAGCTTCATCAATTTAACTTCATCTATTTTATCTTCAATTAGTTTTGCTCTGGAAATAGTAGCTACCGAGTCCTTCCGTATCTGATAAATGCAACACATTTTGATTGATATTATATAATTTAATTTGAATTAAAGAAACTACACTTAATTACCTCCCTGATATATTGAGGCTTTCATCCTATAAACCTATAAAAGGACATAGGTCTTCCGAACATAACCCCTAATTAACTAATATTTCTTCAACATACTTAAAGTGGGATATTGCATAATGGCCTACGATGTTTATCAGCATCTGGAAACCCACGAGTCCCTATTGTTCTTAGTAAGAATTATATCCCATCGAGTTTCAATCACGGCAGCTATCGCTATGGCCCAACATATATCTTTATTTAAAAAGAAAAAAAAGAAAATCAATAATGAATATACATTACTACACATAAAAATAATTTTCTTTTCCTATTCAGTTTAGAGTAAACTTATAAATTACAATGAAATCAGTTGCATCTATGCATATGCATGCAAACCTATATATTACAAATTTAGAATTGGTACTATTTTGCTGATACCGAATCGGAGATATTATGTATTCCCTCCAATCAACGGTTTTATCCTTATCCTGATAAGCAAATAACTAAATTTCATATACTAACTCTTCAAAAAGTCAAAATCAATTTATATAAATAAACACTCCCTTACATTTTTATTATGTTTATGGCCGCTAAATTTGCTGTTTTGGCCTAATTTTGCTTTAGGTGCCATTTCAACTATGCTAAAACATAACAAAATCATTGTGTTCAATAATAGAGAATTTTGCTTTAGGTGTCATTTCAACTATGCTAAAACATAACAAAATAATTGTGTTCAATAATAGAGAAAATATAAGCAATTTATATATATATATATATATATATATACAGACTACATACTAAACAGTAAACGGAGGGAGGGACTTAAAATAATTGAGGGGTTGGATTCTATATATTATGCAACTCCAAACTACAAAATCAATACATTACCAACCAACCCATTACCAGGCTAACAAAAAAATCTAGAAAACCCACTGGAAAAGTAGAAGGAAAAAAAATCATTTAAAAGACATAACAAAATGATTGTATTCAATAATAGAGAAAATATAAGCAATTTATATATATATAAAAATACTACATACTAAACAGTAATGGGTTCTATATATTATGTAGCTCCAAACTACAAAATCAATAAATCACCAACTAACCCATTACCAGGCTAATAAAAAACCTATAAAACCCACCGGAAAATCAGAAGAAAAAAAAATAATTTAAAAGATATAACAAAATGATTGTGTTCAATAATAGAGAAAATATAAGTAATTTATATATATATATATATATATATATATAAACTACATACTAAATAGTAAACGGAGGGAGAGACTTAAAATAACTGAGGGGGTTGGGTTTTATATATTATGAAACTCCAAACTACAAAATCAATACATTACTAACCAACCCATTACCAGGCTAACAAAAAAATCTAGAAAACCCACTGGAAAAGTAGAAGGAAAAAAAATCATTTAAAAGACATAACAAAATGATTGTATTCAATAATAGAGAAAATATAAGTAATTTATATATATATAAAAATACTACATACTAAACAGTAAATGAAGGGAGGGACTTAAAATAACTTGAGGGGTTGGGTTCTATATATTATGTAGCTCCAAACTACAAAATCAATAAATCACCAACTAACCCATTACCAGGCTAACAAAAAACCTATAAAACCCACTGGAAAATCAGAAGAAAAAAAAATAATTTAAAAGATATAACAAAATGATTGTGTTCAATAATAGAGAAAATATAAGTAATTTATATATATATATATATATATATATATATATATAAAGTCTACATACTAAACAGTGGAGGGACTTAAAATAACTGAGGGGGTTGGGTTCTATATATTATAACTCCAAACTACAAAATCAATACATTACCAACTAACCCATTACTAGGCTAACAAAAAATTCTGGAAAACCCAATGGAAAAGCAGAAGGAAAAAAATCATTTAAAAGACATAACAAAATGATTGTGTTCAATAATAAAGAAAACATAAGCAATTTATATATATATATATATATATATATATATATATATATATATATATATATATATATATATATATTTATATATATATATATATATATATATATATATATATATATATATATATATATATATAGACTACATACTAAACAATAAAAGGAATGAGGGACTTAAAATAACTGAGGGGGTTGGGTTTTATATATTATGCAACTCCAAACTACAAAATCAATACATTACCAACCAAACCATTACCAGGCTAACAAAAAACCTAGAAAACCCACTGGAAAAGCAGAAGGAAAAAAATCATTTAAAAGACATAACAAAATGATTGTGTTCAATAATAGAGAAAATATAAGCAATTTATATATATATATAAATACTACATACTAAACAATAAATGGAGGGAGAGATTTAAATTAACTGAGGGGTTAGGTTCTATATATTATGCATCTCCACACAAGCAGAAGAAAAAAAATCATTTAAAAGACATAACAAAATATAACTAATCAAAGTCACTAAACATAAAATCAAATATTAAATATAGTAATGGTATAAAATGATTGAAGTTATCAAAAAATTGAATGAAATTTCTGACATTTCTCCGATTCTCTAATTGTTTTACCATATCATCTATTACCCCAGTTTTCTCTATATGAATTTCTAATTTTCAAGTCTATCATTATGGACTCCAAATCCATTAGTGAGTACCGAATGCAATTCTTTTATTTTTAATGGTCCAGATTCTTTGTATATATCCTACATTATACATGTAAATGATTATTTTTTCTTAAATAAAATTAAAGGCAATAAAAACAAAAATATTTAACATTAAAAATTACAGTTACCGACTTTTTCAAGTTTTTAAAATTACTTGAAGCCCAGATGACACCCAACACAGGCCCTTTTGCAACCAGCTTCATCAATTTAACTTCATATATTTTATCTTCAATCAGTTTTGCTCCAGAAATAGTAGCTACCGAGTCCTTTCGTATCTGATAAATGCAACACATTTTGATTGATATTATATAATTTAATTTGAATTAAAGAAACACTACACTTAATTACCTCCCTGATATATTGAGGCTTTCGTCCTATAAACCTATAAAAGGACATAGGTCTTCCGAACATAACCTCTAATTAACTAGTATTTCTTCAACATACTTAAAGTGGGATATTGCATAATGGCCTACGATGTTTCTCAGCATCTGGCTGGACATGGAAACCCACGAGTCCCTATTGTTCTTAGTAAGAATTATATTCCATCGAGTTTCAATCACGGCAGCTATCGCTACGGCCCAACATATATCTTTATTTAAAAAGAAAAAAAAAGAAAATCAATAATGAATATACATTACTACACATAAAAATGATTTTCTTTTCCTATTCAGTTTAGAGTAAACTGATAAATTAAAATGAAATCAGTTGCATCTATGCATATGCATGCAAACCTATATATTACAAATTTAGAATTGGTACTATTTTGCTGATACCGAATCGGAGATATTATGTATTCCCTCCAATCAACGGTTTTATCCTTATCCTTGTAAGCAAATAACTAAATTTCATATACTAACTATTCAAAAAGTCAAAATCAATTTATATAAATAAACACTCCCTTACATTTTTATTATGTTTATGGCCAAAGCTAAATTTGCTGCTTTGGCCTGATTTTGCTTTAGGTGCCATTTCAACTATGCTAAAACATAACAAAATCATTGTGTTCAATAATATAGAATTTTGCTTTAGGTGCCATTTCAACTATGCTAAAACATAATAAAATAATTGTGTTCAATAATAGAGAAAATATAAGCAATTTATATATATATATAAAGATTACATACTAAATAGTAAACGGAGGGAGGGACTTAAAATAACTGAGGGGGTTGAGTTCTATATATTATGCAACTCCAAACTACAAAATAAATACATTACCAACTAATCCATTACCAAGCTAACAAAAAAACCTAGAAAACCCACTGGAAAAGTAGAAGAAAAAAAATCATTTAAAAGACATAACAAAATGATTGTGTTCAATAATAGAGAAAATATAAGCAATTTATATATATATATATAAAGACTACATACTAAACAGTAAACGGAGGGAGACACTTAAAATAAGTGACAGGTTGGGTACTATAGATTATGCAGCTCCAAACTATAAAATCAATACATTACCAACTAAACCCATTACAAGGCTAACAAAAAACCTAGAAAACCCAATTAAAAAACAAAAAGAAAAAAATCATTTAAAAGTCATAATAAAATGATTGTGTTCAGTAATAGAGAAAATATAATTAATTTATATATAAATATAAAGACTACATACTAAACATTAAACGGAGGGAGGAACTTAAAATAACTGAGAGGGTTGGGTTCTATATATTATGAACTCCAAACTACAAAATCAATACATTACCAATTAACCCATTACCAGGCTAACAAAAAAACCTAGAAAACCCAAAGCAGAAGGAAAAAAATCATTTAAAAGACATAATAAAATGATTGTGTTCAATAATAAAGAAAATATAAGCAATATATATATATATATATATATATATATATATATATATATATATATATATATATATATATAAACTACATAAAAAACAGTAAATGGAGGGCGTGAAGGGGTTGGGTTTTATATATTATGCAACTCCAAACTATAAAATCAATACATTACCAACCAACCCATTACCAGGCTAATAAAAAAACCTAGAAAACCCACTGGAGAAGTAGAAGGAAAAAAAATCATTTAAAAGACATGACAAAATGATTATGTTTTATAATAGAGAAAATTTAAGTAATTTATATATATATATAAATACTACATACTAAACAGTAAATGGAGGGAGGGACTTAAAATAACTGAGGGGTTGGATTCTATATATTATGCAGCTCCAAACTACAAAATCAATACATTATCAACTAACCCATTACTAGGTTAACAAAAAAAAAACCTAAAAAAACCCACTGGAAAAGCAGAAGGAAAAAAATTCATTTAAAAGACATAACAAAATGATTGTGTTTAATAATAGAGAAAATATAAGTAATTTATATATATATATAAAGACTACATACTAAACAGTAAATGGAGGGAGGACTTAAAATAACTGAGAGGGTTAAGTTCTATATATTATGCAACTCCAATCTACAAAATCAATATATTACCAACTAACCCATTACGAGACTAACAAAAAAAACTTTGAAAATCCACTAGAAAAGCAAAAGGAAAAAAATCATTTTAAAAGACATAACAAAATGATTGTGTTCAATAGTAGAGAAAATATAAGCAATTTATATATATATATATATATATATATAAAGACTACATACTAAAAACAGAGAGAAGGACTTAAAATAACTGAGGGGGTTGGGTTCTATATATTATGCAACTCCAAACTACAAAATCAATACATTACCAACCAACCCATTACCAGGCTAACAAAAAAACCTAGAAAACCCAAGGAAAAAAATCATTTAAAAGACATAACAAAATGATTGTGTTCAATAATATAGAAAATATAAGCAATTTATATATATATATAAAGACTACATACTAAACAATAAATGGAGGGAGGGACTTAAAATAACTTAGGGGTTGGGTTCTATATATTATGAACTCCAAACTACAAAATAAATACATTACCAACTAACCCATTACGAGGCTAACAAAAAAACCTAGAAAACCTACTGGAAAAGCAGAAGAAAAAAAATCATTTAAAAGACATAAAAAAATGATTGTGTTCAATAATAGAGAAAATATAAGCAATTTGTATATATATATAAAGACACATACTAAACAATAAACGGAGGGAGGGACTTAAAATAACTGAGGGGGTTGAGTTCTATATCTTATGTTACTCCAAACTACAAAATCAATACATTACCAACCAACCCATTACCAGGCTAACAAAAAAACCTAGAAAACCCACTGGAAAAGCAGAAGGAAAAAAATCATTTAAAAGACATAACAAAATGATTGTGTTCAATAATAAAGAAAATATAAGTAATTTATATATATATATATATAAACTACATACTAAACAGTAAACCGAGGGAGAGATTTAAAATAACTGAGGGGGTTGGGTTTTATATATTATGCAACTCCAAACTACAAAATCAATACATTACCGACCAACCCATTACCAGGTTAACAAAAAAACCTAGAAAACCCACTGAAAAAGTAGAAGGAAAAAAATAATTTAAAAGACATAACAAAATGATTGTGTTCAATAATAGAGAAAATATAAGCAATTTATATATATATATAAAGACTACATACTAAACAATAAACGGAGGGATGGACTTAAAATAACTGAGGGGGTTGGGTTATATATATTATGAAACTCCAAACTACAAAATAAAAATATTAACAACTAACCCATTACCAGGCTAATAAAAAAACCTAGAAAACTCACTGGAAAAATATAAGGAAAAAAATCATTTAAAAGACATAACAAAATGATTGTGTTCAATAATAGAGAAAATATAAGCAATTTATATGTATATATATATATATATATAAACTGCATACTAAACAATAAACGGAGGGAGGGACTTAAAATATCTGAGGGGTTGGGTTCTATATATTATGCAACTCCAAACTACAAAATCAATACATTACCAACTAACACATTACCAGGGTAACAAAAAAACCTATAAAACCCACTGGAAAAGCAGAAGGAAAAAAAATCATTTAAAAGATATAACAAAATAATTGTGTTCAATAATAGAGAAAATATAAGTAATTTATATATATATATATATAAACTACATACTAAACAGTAAACGGAGGGAGGGACTTAAAATAACTAAGGGGGTTGGGTTTTATATATTATGCAACTCCAAACTACAAAATCAATACATTACCCACCAACCCATTACCAGGGTAACAAAAAAACCTAGAAAACCCACTGGAAAAGTAGAAGGAAAAAAATCATTTAAAAGACATAACAAAATGATTGTGTTCAATAATAGAGAAAATATAATTAATTTATATATAAAAAGTACTACATACTAAACAGTAAATGGAGGGAGGGACTTAAAATAACTGAGGGGTTGGATTCTATATATTATGCAGCTCCAAACTACAAAATCAATAAATTACCAACTAACCCATTACCAGGCTAACAAAAAAACCTAAAAAACCCACTGGAAAATCAGAAGAAAAAAATCATTTAAAAGATATAACAAAATAATTGTGTTCAATAATAGAGAAAATATAAGCAATTTATATATATATATATATAAAGACTACATACTAAACAGTAAACGGAGGGAGGGACTTAAAATAACTGAGGGAGTTGGGTTCTATATATTATGCAACTCCAAACTACAAAATCAATACATTACCAACTAACCCATTAACAGGTGATGATCGCTGGATTTCTTCACCCCGGTCTAAGGCCAAGCCCATGGATATAGCCCACCATCTGAAGGCTTCTAAGTCTTCCTCAAGGAGCCATGTCCAGCCCTCTAAGCTGAGGGACCGGACTTAACCTGGATTCTTCTATTCGGTCGGCCCAGCCTTTCGGCCCCATAACCAGGCCTTCACTAGGCTCAGCCTTAACCTCGTCTTCCAGCCCGGTCCGAAAGAAGGAAAGTGGCTAGCCTATCCGACTGGTGGACCCACCCGCATGCTTACCAGGGAGGAATTAAATGGCCGTTACGTATGTAACAGGAAATCTGATATCCTCGTACGTCCATATCTGTATGACAGAGACACATGGCCCAATGACGGGAATTTCGTTATACGTCACTAGCAGACAAAAAGAAAGGGATAAAAGGAGAAGCACTCTCCTCACAGGGGGAGGTTTTTTCTAAGTTCAAAAAACCCTTGTAAAACCCTACTTTCTGGATCTCAGATCATCAATTGGCCCCGTTTGTGGGAACGAAGGAGATCTTTTCATTACCGGAGTTCCATTCTTACAATACCCACTGAGATCCACAATGGCCAACCACAACGAAAACAACCTTGTCAACACACCTAACGACCTGAGCTCTGCTCAGGAGGGACAACTGTTCTCTTTTTCCAGCCCCACAACCCCTAAAAACCAAACACCAATCCCCTTTAGCCCCTCGCCAAGCTTGGCAGGGAATGTGTCTGGAGCTGCTCTATCCAACCAGGACCTCCAAACCATGGCCCTCCAACTACAAAATACCACTCACTGGTTGGGGCAGATGATGCAACAAAGGGGCCTTAACACCTCGGTGAATGTGTTGCCGGTGGTAGAAGAACCCATAACCAATGAACCTCGCCAACCTACCCTCAATCCTCCTCAAACAACCAGCTGAGAAACAGGAGAGAGAAGCAGGAGAACTGGTGGAGAGGTAGAGCCAGAAGCCAGAGTTCATGGAAGGAGGGTGAGGGAGTTGATTGAGAACGACGAGGCTGACAGTTACTCTGCCGGAACGACCAAGAGAACAGAAAGTGAGGCATGGGATGAGGAGTGTTGCCTGGAGAAAAGGCCCAGACAAGAGGAGGAAAGTGTAGATCAAAAGTTGCAGAAGCTGAGGGAGCAGCTCCTAGCTGAGTTGGGGACGAAGGATCAGAATCAGGCTCTTCTGCCCACCTCTTCACCCTTCTCAAAGTGGGTGCAGCAGGAGACCATTCCCAAGAAGTTTATGATGCCTCCTATGGCAGCATATGACGGGGCTGGCAACCCGAGGGAGCACATCCTCAATTACAAGACCTTCATGGAGTTGCAGACTCTATCGGATGCCTTGATGTGCAAGGTATTCCCTACAATGCTGACAGGGCCAGCGCGGGCGTGGTTTAACAACCTGGAGGCGGGAAGCATCAAGAGTTTCGGGGATCTGGCCAACGCCTTCATCAGCCGGTTTATAGCCGGAGTGCCAGCAGAGAGAAAGACCAGTTACCTGGAGACTGTCAGGCAGAGGAAGGATGAGTCGCTGAGGGAGTATGTGGCTCGTTTCAATACGGAGGCCATACAGATCCCCGAGCTGGATGAGAGCCGGGCGGTAGAGGCCATGCAGAAGGGGACGACCTCGCCCGAGTTCTTTGGCTCGTTGAGCAGGAAGCCTCCGACCTCACTAGCAGAGCTCATGAAGAGGGCAAAAAAATACATAAGGCAGGATGATGCCTTGATGACGAGCCGATTCGCCAAGGGGGCAGAAGACAGAGGAAAAGCCCCCGATGAAAGGAGGTCGAAGAGACAGGAGAAGAAACAGGGCAAGAAGCCCGAGCCCTACAGGCAGCCCTGGGACCGGAGAGACCAAAGACCTCTTCCTCCTCGGATTCCGGAACAAAGGCCGTTCCCCCCACGTATTCCGGAAAACCTGACCCCGCTCAACGCCTCCAGAGCCGAGGTGCTCATGGCAGTGCAAGATAAGGAGTCCCTTCAGTGGCCCAGGCCCATGAGAGCAGAGCCAAACCAGCGAGATCCTGACAAATACTATCAGTTTCATCGTACTCACGGCCATGACACCAACAACTGTTTCCAGCTGATCACTGAGATCAAAAGGCTGATCAAGATGGGTCACCTACGGAACTTTGTGAAGAAGCCAGAAGGAGAAAGGCCTCGGCCGAATCCTGCGGCCCAAACACCCAGGAGGACGGGAGCAGGACCGGTAAATGATGGCTCCAGTGGGACCATCAACATGATTGTAGGAGGAACGGGAGGTCGAATGAGCCGAAGGGGAAAGAAGAGAGGCAAAGATGGGGAAGCCAGCAGCGCCGAAGTCATGCAGGTGGTTGAGCACTCTCCCATGACTATCAACTTCTCTCCGGAGGATGCTCAGGGTGTTCAGATGCCTCATGACGATGCTCTGGTTATTGAAGCCGTCATCCATAACTACCGGGTGAAGAAGATCTTGGTGGATGATGGGAGCAAGGTGAATCTGCTGCCATACCGGGTCTTCCAGCAGATGGGAATTCCCGAGGAGCAACTGGTCGGGGACCAGGCCCCAGTGAAAGGGATATAAGGAATCCCGGTGCCGGTAGAAGGGAAGGTAAAGCTGGCTCTCACTTTAGGAGAGGCACCAAGGACTCGCACTCATTATGCGGTGTTCTTAGTGGCCAAACTCCCACTAAGCTACAATGCCATATTGGGAAGACCTGCACTGTTTGACTTCGAGGCCGTAACCAGCATCAGATACTTAGCTATGAAGTTCCCAATAGAGGCAGGGGTGGGGGTAGTCAGAGGAAGTCAGGAGGAGGCGAGAGCAGTATATCTGGCCACTGTATCAGAGCCGAGCTCGGTTGGGAAAAGGCTTGACTCAAAAGTCCTGGAGGTAAGGGACGAGAAAAAAGAGGCCAGAACAGAGCTGGTCGGAGAGCTGGAAACTTTTCCTCTATCAGAAACCGAGACGAACAAGGTCTTCAGTCTCAACGCCGGCCTGACTGAGGAGCAGAAAACTGAAGTCATGGCCCTGATCCGAGATCACGCATCAAGCTTCGCCTGGAAGCCTTCTGACATGCCTGGGATGGACCCCGAGGTGATGACGCACAAGCTGAATGTTCTCCCTGAAGCTAGACCGGTGAAGCAGAAGAAGAGGGTGGTAGGAAGGGAGAAGCAACAGGCCACCAGGGAGGAGGTACGAAAGTTAGAAGAGGCAGGCTTTATCAGGGAAGTCATGTACCCGCAGTGGTTAGCAAATCCTGTATTAGTTAAAAAAGCCAATGGCAAATATAGGATGTGCATAGATTTTACTGACCTAAATTAGGCCTGTCCTAAAGATTGTTATCCCCTCCCTGATATTAATAAAATGGTTAATTCCATGGCCAGTTTTGATTACATGTCGTCTTTGGATGCAATGTCTGGTTATCATCAAATCCCAATGGACAAGTCGGACGAAGAAAAGACCTCGTTCATAATAGAAGATGGGACTTACTGCTATAAACAGGGCTGTGCAATCGGTCGGTTCGGTTCCGAACCGAACCGAACCGAAAAGATCGAAAACCGAAGTGTTAAAATTTTAAAAACCAAAAAAACTGATTATGAATATATAACCGAACCGAATCGAACCGATAAAAATCAGTTCGATTCGGTTCGGTTCGGTTCAAACCGAAATCTGCAATTTTTTTTTAATTTTCTATTTCTAATTTCAACAAATAATTCAATACATATTTCACACAAATTTATCACTAAATAAATCCAATTCTTCAACCAGATTCAACATCAATAACCCAATTCTTCAACAAGATTCAAAACCCAATTCTTCAACAAGATTCAAAACCCAATTCTTCAACAAGATTTAAAACCCAATTCTTCAACAAGATTTCCATTATGAATATATAACCCAATAAGCAGATTCATTGTTTAACAATACAACAAAAGTCATACCTCAATAAAAGAGGACAGACAGTCGGCGATCGGCGACGACACTCAGCAAATCAATAGGGAGGGAGGAAAAGAGATCGATGGGAGCGAGCGGTTCGTGACTTTATTTAGCATATCGACGGGCGGCGGCACTGAGCAAATCAATGGGAGGGAGGGAAAGAGATCGATGGGAGCGACAGATCGACGGGCGGCGACACTCAGCAAATCAATAGGGAGGGAGGGAAAGAGATCGATAGAGAGCGAGCGGTTCGTGACTTCGTTCAGCAGATCGACAGGAAGAGGTTGACGGTCGACATCGACGGAAAAGAGAGAGAGATTAATGGGAATGGGATTCGATGATTGTGAGTGAATAGGGTTTAATTTAGACTGTGAGTGAATAGGGTTTCGGGCTGGGGGAATCAGGAATGGGGAGGAGAATGGGAAGTAGAATGGGGAGGAGAATGGGGAGGAGAATACCTGGGGGATGGAGAGCTTGGGGTGCTGAATCAAGAATGGGGGAAGAAAATGGGGAGGAGAATGCCTGGGGGATGGAGAGCTTGGGGGATGGAGAGCTTCGGGTGCTGGGTTAAGTAAGAAAGGGGGAGGGCTTGGGTTTGGGTTGGACCTGACCATTAAATCGGTTATTTCGGTTTGATCGGTTATTTAACATGTTTGAACCGAACCGAACCGAAAACCGAATAATTTTAAATATATTAACCGAACCAAACCGACCATCCTGACTAACCGAACCGATAAACTGAAATCAACCGGTTCGGTTCGGTTTTTTGGTTTAGACCGAGAAATGCTCTCCCCTAGCTATAAAGCCATGCCTTTCGGGCTAAAGAATGCCGGGGCAACATACCAAAGACTAATGAACAAAATCTTTAAAGATCAGATCGGCAGGAATGTGGAAGTGTATGTGGATGACATGGTGGTGAAGAGCCCGACCTTCCATCAACACTTGGTAGATCTCAGGGAGGTATTCGAGGTACTGGAGCAGTACAGAATGAAGCTAAACCCGGCTAAGTGCGCCTTCTTCATTAGAGGAGGAAAGTTCCTGGGGTATATGGTGAGGGGAAAAGGCATTAAGCCCAACCCAGAGAAAATAGAAGCTATCCTGAATATGCCAGAGCCTACCTGTGTGAAGGATGTCCAGAGACTTCCTGGGAGAGTGGTGGCGCTCAATCGGTTCATGTTAAGGTCAGCGAAAAGATGCTTGCCATTCTTTAAAAAGTTGAGGAAAGTGCCGAACTTCGAATGGACCGAGGATTGCCGTGAAGCTTTCAAAGAGCTCAAAAGCTATCTCAGCTCGCCTCATGTGCTTAGCAGTCCACTGGAAGGGGAAGAGCTCCTAATCTACTTGTCTGCCTCAGAGCAAGCAGTCAGTGCAGTGTTGGTGAGAGTGGAGGAGGGAGAGCAGAAACCAGTGTTTTACGTCAGTAAGGTACTTAAGGATGCTGAGATCAGGTACCTGAACATCGAGAAGATGGCATATGCTCTACTATTGGCAGTTTGAAAGTTTAGGGTCTATCCGGAAAGCCATCAAGGGGTAGTAATGACAGATCAGCCGTTGAAGAAGATTCTCCACAGGCCGGAAACCTCAGGACGGATGTTGGCTTGGTCTGTTGAGATTAGCCCCTATTGTTTGGAGTACCGACCTCGCACCACCATAAAATCCCAAGCCCTTGCTGACTTCATAACGGAATGCTCATTCAATGAAGAACGGGGAGAGTCATCTTCAGAAGCGTTGGGGAATGAGAGAGAAGGGGAGCCCTCCCGAGAGTTCAGCTGGAGGCTGTATGTAGATGGGGCATCAGGTGCTGGGGGCAGTGGTGCAGGAATAATGTTGAAGGGACATGGAGAATTCAAGGTTTGTTACACCCTACGCCTAGAATTCAAGGCCTCTAATAATGTGGCAGAGTATGAGGCCTTAATAAATGGAATGCTGGTAGCAATGGAGGTAGGGGCAACTGACCTCGAGGTAAACAGTGATTCCCAACTGGTAATCAATCAGATAACAGGGGCATATCAGGCTAGAGACCCTAACATGCAGAACTACCTAGCAAAGGTAAAGGCCATAGAAGCCGAGCTCATGGGTCGTGGGATCACTGTGAGGTACCAGAGAATACCTCGGGAGGAGAATGAGGAGGCATACCTGCTCAGCAGATTGTCCAAAGAAGAGCTGGAGCAGCTCCCGGATGAAGTGTACATACAATACATCTACACACCAGCTTTTGATAAATCGGCCACCATATTGTAGATAGAGCAGGGCCAGAGCTGGATGACCCCCTACCTGGAGTATTTGGAGGAGGGAAAGCTTCCCGAAGACAAGGATGAAGTAAAAAAGATAGCTGTTCGAGCTGCTAATTACCAAGCAGTTAGAGGGACTTTATACAGAAGGGGGAAATCCAGCCCGTGGCTCCGATGTGTGAGCCCAGAAGAAGCAATAAAGGTGATGGAAGAGATACATCGAGGGATGTGTGGAGCCCATGAAGGGGCAAGAACGCTGGCAAATAAGATATTCAGGCAGGGATACTACTGGCCCACCGTTAAAAAGGAGGCAGAAGAATTTGTCCGCAGATGCGATGTGTGCCAGAGGTTTGCTAATGCCATCAATGTCCCAGCCACTCCTCAGTCCGGCATATCCAGCCCGTGGCCATTCTCACAGTGGGGAATAGACATCCTGAGACCTTTTCCCAAGACCACAGGGCAGAAGAAATTTGTAGTAGTGGCTGTGGAGTACTTCTCGAAATGGCCAGATGCAGAGGCAATCCCCACAATCACAGCTCGCAAGATGATAGACTTCGTATGGGGTAACATCATCTGCAGGTTCGGAATACCGAGGGTACTCATCTCAGATAATGGCAAACAATTCGACTGCAGTGCCTTCAGAGCGTTCACAGCAAACATGGGCATATGGCACAAATTCTCCTCGGTAGCCCATCCTTAGACTAATGGCCAGACAGAGGTCACTAACAGAGCTACCCTCCAGGGGTTAAAGAAGAGGCTAGATAGGGCAAAGGCAAACTGGGCAGAAGAACTCAATAGCATCCTGTGGGCACTCAGAACTACCCCTAGGACGTCCACCAAAGAAACGCCCTTTGCACTTGCTTTTGGCACTGAGGTCGTGGTCCCAGTCGAGCTGCAAATCCCCACTCATCGAGTCCAATTTGCTAGTGAGAGCACTAACAATGATAAGTTAAGAAGCAACATGGATGCTCTTGAAGAGGTTAGGGAGGAAGCTCAAGTCCGTACTGCCACCTATCAACAGAGAGCAGCCCGTTACTACAATCAAAGGGTCAGAGAAAGAAGCCTGAGTGTAGGAGACCTAGTCCTGAGAAACCTGGAGGCTACTGAAAAGAGAGCGGCAGTGGGAAAACTGGCTCTGACCTAGGAAGGACCTTTCAGAATAGCCAAAGTGGTCAAACCGGGAGTGTATAGAATTGAAGACATGCAAGGAAACCCTGAGCCCCATGCTTGGAACATCCAGCACTTAAAAAAGTACTTCCCCTAAAAGTTGTCATCAAATGTAAAAAGGCTGATTGTATTTTAAAGAATGGCAATAAAATAGACGTTATTATCGTCCAATCTCCTTCTTTGTCATAACTTACATTGCTCCCACTAAAAGAAACAGGAAAGAAAAATAAAACATGCACCGAAGCCCAAGACCTCAGGGAGGTAGGTGCTCAGGATCCCCAAGATCTCCTGGCACCATTGAAGACTAGGATCCCCAAGATCTCCTGGCACCATTGAAGACCAGGATCCCCAAGATCTCCTGGCGCCTTGAAGACCAGGATCCCCAAGATCCCCTAGCGCCTTGAAGACCAGGATCCCCAAGATCTCCTGGCACCTTGAAGACCAGGATCCCCAAGATCTCCTGGCACCTCGAAAACCAGGATCCCCAAGATCTCCCGGCACTGCAAACCGAACTGGGATAACAACCGGGATCCCCAAGATCTCCCGGCCTTAAAAAACCAGCTGAGAAGACCAAAGCAACATAAAGCCAAAAGTACCGACCTGAAACGTGCAAACCTGAGCCCGGAAAGCCAAACGAGAGAAGAGCAGAACTCATAAGGCTCAAAGACGAACTAAAAATCACAAGCCTTGTAACGACCCGAAAATCAGACTGCTACCGGCGCTAGGATCCAGATCGACTTAAGGTCGCTGGGACCCGTAGCAAGCCTGCTATACTCTCTGTGTACCTGTAAAATCCCATACATGATCATACATTTTCTGTAAAACCATAAAACTTTGCTCTAAACCAAGGCTCAATGTAACAGCCCGCTTACCGGACCGCCACCGGCACGAGGAACGTAGGACTTCCGATACCGGGGTCTAGCCGGGTATTACACTCAACCTGTGCCGAACTCTAGCCGGATATTACATTCTCCCCCCCCTTAAGAACATTCGTCCCCGAATGTTCCTCAAACAATTAAACACATAAAAAGGAGGAAAAACTAACCTCAAAACAGATATGGATATTGCTGGAGCATAGACTCCCGTGTCTCCCAGGTGCACTCTTCTAGATTGTGGTGGTTCCAAAGGACTTTCTCCATTGGAATTTCCTTGTTCCTCAGCTTTCTGATCTGCGTGTCTAGGATCCGCACTGGCTGCTCTACATAGGTGAGATCTCCAAGGATCTCCACTTCAGGCTCACTAAGAACCTTACTCGGATCTGACACGAACTTTTGGAGCATAGAAACATGGAAAACTGGGTGAATTCTTTCCACAGAAGCAGGCAAATCCAGCTTATACGACACATTCCCGATCTTCTGCAATATCTCAAAAGGTCCAATGTATCGTGGAGCTAGCTTACCCTTCTTTCCAAAACGAACCACTCCCTTCATTGGAGATACCTTCAGCAATACCATATCACCCTCCTGAAACTCTAACTGCTTCCTGCGGATATCTGCATAGCTTTTCTGTCTGCTCACAGCAGTTCTGATTCTCTCTCTAATGATGGGCACCACTCTGCTGGTGATCTCTACTAGCTCTGGCCCTGCAAGAGCCTTCTCTCCCACTTCTTCCCAGCAAACAGGTGATCTACACTTCCTCCCATACAAAGCTTCATAAGGGGCCATCCCTATGCTAGCATGATGGCTGTTATTGTAGGCAAACTCCACCAAAGGTAGATGCTGCCTCCAAGAACCGCCAAAGTCTAACACACACATTCTGAGCATATCCTCTATGGTCTGGATGGTCCTCTCAGACTGTCCGTCAGTCTGTAGATGGAATGCAGTGCTGAAATCCAATCTTGTGCCCATAGCACTCTGCAGACTCCGCCAAAATCTGGAGGTGAACTGAGGTCCTCTATCTGACACTATAGACACTGGAACTCCATGCAACCTTATTATCTCTTCCACATAAACCTGTGCTAACTTGTCCACAGAGTAATTAATCCTAACAGGAATAAAGTGAGCAGATTTAGTCAGTCTGTCCACAATCACCCATATGGAGTCTAACCTGTTGGACGCTGCCGGTAAGCCCACTACAAAATCCATAGCTATGTTCTCCCATTTCCACTCTGGACTCGGCAGTGGGTTAAGCATTCCAGCCGGCTTCTGATGTTCCAGTTTCACCCTCTGACAAACTTCACAGGCGGACACAAACTGTGCCACTTCTTTCTTCATAGCTGGCCACCAATACACTCTTTTCAGATCCTGATACATCTTGGTGGCTCCAGGGTGAACACTGTATCGCGCATTATGAGCTTCCCTCATAATGTCTCCTTTCAGACTTATGTCATCTGGTACACATAGTCGATTCCCATAGTGGAGGATCCCTTGGCTATCAAATATGAACTCTGCTCTGTTGCCTGTCTGAACAGTCCTGGCAATTTTCACTAACTCAGGGTCCTCATGCTGTTTCTGAGCTACCTGCTCCAGAAACACTGGTATCACTCGCATCTGTGCTATCAATGCACCCGTACCAGACAACTCAAGCTGTAGCCCTTCGTCGATGAGCTTATAAAACTCCATCACCACTGGTCTTCTCTCTGCTGCTATATGGGACAAACTGGCAAGTGATTTCCGGCTTAGGGCATCTGCCACAACATTCGCCTTATCCGGATGATACTGGATCTTGCAATCGTAGTCACTGAGCAGTTCCAACCATCTTCTCTGCCTCAAATTCAGCTCTTTCTGACTTAAGATGTACTGTAAACTCTTATGATCTGTGAAGATCTCGCATTTAACCCCATAAAGGTAATGTGTAACAGCCCGGAAATCGATACCCCTCTGTAACGGCCCGAACCGCCACCGGCGCTAGGATCCAGATCGGCTTAAGGCCGCCGGGACCCGTAGCAAGCCAAACATACCTCCTATCACCTGGTCAAATCCCATACATGATCAAAACTTTAACATGAAAACTGAAACATATGATGTAGATACCGAGCTCGACCTGTATGCAACATAACTGAAACATAAAAGGACCCCCTACTAGAGCCCTCATCAAAACTCTAGCTGGGTCAACATAACATACATCAAGCTGGGATTACATCCAAAGAACTAGAACCTAACCTGTGCATGCCTCAAACCACAAACATCAGACCTCCTCTAGGGTCCTCATCCATTACATAACGTGGTAAACAACACATGCCACAAGATTAGTTCAAACATAACTCAACATCTAGCATAATATACATCATGTATTAAACAGGGACTAACCAAGTCTCAGGGCCAAGCACAGTACTAATCCAATAAACATAACTCTACTATACTTTACATTACATTTCTCTTACAAATCCATATATCAATTTCAATTCATGTCCACACTAAAAGTACTAATCTAATACTATTACAAACACACATCACTTTATCTTTACCCTGCTGACTTCTGAGCTCTGACTTAAACCTGCAACACTGGGGTTAGGGGAGAGGGGTGAGCTAAAAAGCCCAGTGAGTAGAAACATAGAAAACAGTTCATTAATTACATGCTTTCATGAAATGCATCATAACACAAAGAAATCACATAATCTTGTCCGCCTCGGGGCTTATGCAATATTTATTCCCCACGGACCCTGGTTTCTGAGAGTCTGTCTTTTTGCATGCATCTTTCCTCTCAGAGGATGGACATGACATCAAAAATCCCTCTGTCGGTGCCCGGCTCCCCCATAGGAGCTCACAAAGGCCTGTAACATACATGACATGGTGTCTGGTCCACAGAGAGCTCACATGGACTTTCCTACATGTACTTGTCCGGCTCTCAAAGGACTAAGACAAGACTCGTGACAGATATGGGCTATTGAAGTCGCCTCGGTCCACCCTTCCTCCATCAACATCAAATAATGCAATGCGTCATATTCGTGAAACTAGTGCAATCAACCTACTACATATAATCATGATGCATGAACATGCTTTAGGCATTAGATTTAGTGCATAAAAGATTAAGTTTAGTTCTACTCACCTCCTGGCAGACGCTGACTGACTCTGCAACTGCTAACACTACTGGCCTCCTCGGTCTCTCGGGTCCGATCCTACACAGGTGGACTCGAATGAGGTGCCAAACACCTTCTAACAACTCATAAACAACTCCCCAAAAACCCCTCTAAACATCACTTAAACATGCATGGAAAACACCCAAGAAACGGCTGGACAGGGCACTTTCGGCGGCACCTTCGGCGGCCGAAAGTCCCTTCCAGAGACGAAACTCGGGTAGGTTCGGCGGCAGGTTCGGCGGCCGAAACCCTAGGACAGAAACGAAAGTCCCTCTTTCGGGGGCACATTCGGCAGCCTAAAGACTGCCTCCCATGCAGGTTCGGCGGCCGAAACTCCTTTCGGCGGCCGAACCTGGTCCCCTCTGGACGACAGGTCCGATTCTGCCAAGCCAAAAAAACAAACTCAAATATACCCAAATCCTCACATACTCTCTCCCAATGTAACAGCCCGGCCTTCCTCTGGGTCCGGCACTGTTACCGCTCACGGCCCAGGGCTATCCCTCGCCTGGCCTCTTGCCACCTCGGGCTTTCCACTGGCGTCGTGAGCAGCTCTTAACATCCCTTCACCCTCACGGGTTCCAGGCAGGATTTGTCCCCTTGGGTTCTCGTCAAACGCATCCTTCCCCAAGTGGATTTGGCCCAAATTTCCCTTAGGAAATTAGGTCGCCTCCCCCACTGCTCGAACCCTTGACCTCCCACTTTAAGGGAATAGTCTGGTGAGAGTGAGTACCAGTTGTTCCATGGAATAGTCTGGTGAGAGTGAGTACCAGTTGTTCCATGGAACAACTGGTACTCACTCTCACCAGACTATTCCCTTAAAGTGGGAGGTCAAGGGTTCGAGCAGTGGGGGAGGCGACCTAATTTCCTAAGGGAAATTTGGGCCAAATCCACTTGGGGAAGGATGCGTTTGACGAGAACCCAAGGGGACAAATCCTGCCTGGAACCCGTGAGGGTGAAGGGATGTTAAGAGCTGCTCACGACGCCAGTGGAAAGCCCGAGGTGGCAAGAGGCCAGGCGAGGGATAGCCCTGGGCCGTGAGCGGTAACAGTGCCGGACCCAGAGGAAGGCCGGGCTGTTACACCCAATCATGCATACTCACTCCCACAAGCATAAAGGAGCATAAACTAACATAAACTCCTCAACACAAACATCACATAACATACATTGGGTATAAAACCCACATAAACCTAAACATGCATATCTACCCATACTCAACCATCAAAAACTTCATAAAACTTCATGAAAACACTAGGGAACCAAGGATCTACACTTACCTCTTGAAGATCGAGGGTGGTGTGACCCCTAACTCGGAGGTGTGGAGAATCCAAGCTCCAAAAGCTCCAAGCTCCCAAAACTCCTTTTAAGCTTTAAATCTTCAAACACAAGGGTAGAAATCATGAAAAACTTGAGAGATGGGTAGAGAAAACACGAAAACGACCAAAGGAAGGCATAAACTCACCTGAGCTCGAGAATGGGGAGAAAACTCACCCATTTCCGATCTGAGGGCCCTTTATAGGTGGCCTGGTCAAAGACCTTCGGCAGCCTAACGTGCCCCCTAAACTCATGCATGTTCGGCGGCCGAACTTGACTTTCGGCGGCCGAACCTTGGCTCGTTTAAACAAGACTTTCGGAGGCCAAAGGCGCTCCCGAAGCCTTCCCATGTTCGGCGGCCGAACTTCACTTTCGGCGGCCGAACCTGGCAATTGCCTCCTTGGTCTTTTCCTTTTCAAAACTCAATTCATTTCCATTTAAAACCATGAAATCAGTAAAGACATTTGAGAAAACACATTTTACCCCTTCTAGAGAGATCCAACACCCTAGATTCCGTCGGAAGGCAGGAATCCCGATGCCGGATTCTAGCCGGGTATTACATTCTACCCCCCTTACAAAAACATTCGTCCCCGAATGTTAAAACAACAAACACAAGCATGCAAGCAAGCAAGCGAATCCTAAAGCTTCTCTCCAAGGAGAGACACCAAACGCTGGAGTAAGAACTCCCAGGTTCCTAAACTCCACGAGCTTCTGCTGCGCTACTCTGATCCTTCTCTATCTTCCTCCTTCTCTGCTCTTACTCTTCTCTTCTCATCTTTACTAACTGGCTTCTTCTCACTACTAACCCAAAACTAACTCTAACTCTCACAGGTAGTACCCGAATTTCTGATCTATCTGGGAAAATAAACAGCTCCTACTAGCTGTCCCAATAGATCATCCATCCTACATGGGAATACCTGCCCTTGGTAGTGACCTTGTTTAACCGCTTACAGTCGTTACAAAGTCTCAAGGATTCATCCTTCGTTTCCCACAACCATACTGGAGCAATCCAGAGTGAGGTACTAGGTCGGACAAAACCCCTTGTCTACCAAGTCTCGCCTCTACTCTACTGCTACCTCTCTCTATGCAGGTGCCATCCTATAGGGAAGGGTAGAAATGGTTCTGCGTCCAGACACCACTCCTATACCAAACTCTAACTCCCTGACAGATGGTAAACCTGACAACTCGCCTGGGAAGACATCTAAGAACTCTCTCGAACAACTGGCACTGAGGCTGGTTCCCCGACCTGACTGCTGAACTCTCAAACAAGAGCTAGAACCCTCTGACAACCCCTCCTACGCACCCTACGAACCTTACAGGCTGACATCAAACCTCTAGGCATCCCTACTGCGTCCCCTCCGAAGAAAATCTTTGACCCATCCTGTCCTCTGAACCAGACTACCTTGTCTTTGCAGGCCAAGATAGCACCACGAGTAGAAAAACCAGTCCAACCCTAAACTGACGTCCAGACAGTCAAGTCCAGGACCTCAATGTTGGGTGGAAGGCATCTACCCTCAACTGTCATAGAACTGGACCGGCAGACTGACTCTGCCACAGATGAATCACACGAGAGTCTACTGACCAAAGAGAACACTCTAGCCCAGAAGCTATCAACTCAACCTCTCGACGGCTCCTAGAGCAACTAAAGAAAGAGAAAAACACTAGGGTTCACAAAACATACACATCAGAACATTCAAAAGTGAGCATACCTGACACCACCATGTTCGATGTGTCTGCCTCTTGCTGAGCTTGGGTGAAGATCCGAGCTGAAGCTGACGGACCTTCTCTATGGGAACCTGAGGAATGAGGGGCTGACCCTCTTCCTCTGCCTCGACCACTAACCTGAAACACGGCTGGAGCTACTGGCTGAGCTGCTCTACCTGAAGCTGCTTGCTGGGACAGAGCCAACCTGGGCGCAGTAGGACACTCACGTGCTATGTGCCCCTCCTGTCCGCACCGAAAACAAGCTGTCGTCCCCGCGAGACAGACTCCCTTGTGCAGCCTTCCGCACCTCAAGCATCTTGAACTGCCTGAGCCAGAGCTCGAACCACCAAAACCCAAACTAGCCTTCAGATTCTGCCAAAACTTCTTCTTCTTACCCCTAAGGGTTCTGCCCCACTTCACTCTTCTAGTGGTGGCTGTACTCAGAATGGAGGGATCAATCCCTCCTGAACCTGAAATCCTGGAATCCTGAGTCTGAGCGTCCTCCTGAGAATCTCCCATACCTTCTTCAGGTACTCTGACTCCCATACTGACATCCCTTCTCTGAACATCCGACTCTACTTCTCTCATACTAGCTGACATCCTTCTTGGAGCCATTCCTTCTCTGCTTGCATCAAAAGACCTTCCAGGGTCCCTTGAAGTTCCCCATCTGCTAACTCCCCACGACTGCGCTCTAGGCAGAGCAGGGGGAAAGGTGTCCATACCTTCCCTCTCAGATGGAACTCCAGTCGATTCCACAGATCGACGAGCACCTCGCATTCTGGCTCCTCTAAAGAACAACACACGAGCATACAATCAATCATTAGCATCATATGGTTCATATGAAAACACATGAACCTACATACATGTCATACATACATACATAGCATATCATACATAACATTAATGCACATGCATAAAATCATGGCATTACACATCATCATCAAGACAGGACTCAACATCCTATCCTAGTGGACATGATTCTTCCTATTGTGCTTGCCCTTCTATGACCTCTAAGCCGACCTCTTTCCGATGTGGGATATCTCTAATCCTTGAGCATCTTTGCTCAACACACCGTACTCTCGAGGCCCAAAGCTCTGATACCATTCTGTAACAGCCCGGAAACCGATACCCCTCTGTAACGGCCCGAACCGCCACCGGCGCTAGGATCCAGATCGGCTTAAGGCCGCCGGGACCCGTAGCAAGCCAAACATACCTCCTATCACCTGGTCAAATCCCATACATGATCAAAACTTTAACATGAAAACTGAAACATATGATGTAGATACCGAGCTCGACCTGTATGCAACATAACTGAAACATAAAAGGACCCCCTACTAGAGCCCTCATCAAAACTCTAGCTGGGTCAACATAACATACATCAAGCTGGGATTACATCCAAAGAACTAGAACCTAACCTGTGCATGCCTCAAACCACAAACATCAGACCTCCTCTAGGGTCCTCATCCATTACATAACGTGGTAAACAACACATGCCACAAGATTAGTTCAAACATAACTCAACATCTAGCATAATATACATCATGTATTAAACAGGGACTAACCAAGTCTCAGGGCCAAGCACAGTACTAATCCAATAAACATAACTCTACTATACTTTACATTACATTTCTCTTACAAATCCATATATCAATTTCAATTCATGTCCACACTAAAAGTACTAATCTAATACTATTACAAACACACATCACTTTATCTTTACCCTGCTGACTTCTGAGCTCTGACTTAAACCTGCAACACTGGGGTTAGGGGAGAGGGGTGAGCTAAAAAGCCCAGTGAGTAGAAACATAGAAAACAGTTCATTAATTACATGCTTTCATGAAATGCATCATAACACAGAGAAATCACATAATCTTGTCCGCCTCGGGGCTTATGCAATATTTATTCCCCACGGACCCTGGTTTCTGAGAGTCTGTCTTTTTGCATGCATCTTTCCTCTCAGAGGATGGACATGACATCAAAAATCCCTCTGTCGGTGCCCGGCTCCCCCATAGGAGCTCACAAAGGCCTGTAACATACATGACATGGTGTCTGGTCCACAGAGAGCTCACATGGACTTTCCTACATGTACTTGTCCGGCTCTCAAAGGACTAAGACAAGACTCGTGACAGATATGGGCTATTGAAGTCGCCTCGGTCCACCCTTCCTCCATCAACATCAAATAATGCAATGCGTCATATTCGTGAAACTAGTGCAATCAACCTACTACATATAATCATGATGCATGAACATGCTTTAGGCATTAGATTTAGTGCATAAAAGATTAAGTTTAGTTCTACTCACCTCCTGGCAGACGCTGACTGACTCTGCAACTGCTAACACTACTGGCCTCCTCGGTCTCTCGGGTCCGATCCTACACAGGTGGACTCGAATGAGGTGCCAAACACCTTCTAACAACTCATAAACAACTCCCCAAAAACCCCTCTAAACATCACTTAAACATGCATGGAAAACACCCAAGAAACGGCTGGACAGGGCACTTTCGGCGGCACCTTCGGCGGCCGAAAGTCCCTTCCAGAGACGAAACTCGGGTAGGTTCGGCGGCAGGTTCGGCGGCCGAAACCCTAGGACAGAAACGAAAGTCCCTCTTTCGGGGGCACATTCGGCAGCCTAAAGACTGCCTCCCATGCAGGTTCGGCGGCCGAAACTCCTTTCGGCGGCCGAACCTGGTCCCCTCTGGACGACAGGTCCGATTCTGCCAAGCCAAAAAAACAAACTCAAATATACCCAAATCCTCACATACTCTCTTCCAATCATGCATACTCACTCCCACAAGCATAAAGGAGCATAAACTAACATAAACTCCTCAACACAAACATCACATAACATACATTGGGTATAAAACCCACATAAACCTAAACATGCATATCTACCCATACTCAACCATCAAAAACTTCATAAAACTTCATGAAAACACTAGGGAACCAAGGATCTACACTTACCTCTTGAAGATCGAGGGTGGTGTGACCCCTAACTCGGAGGTGTGGAGAATCCAAGCTCCAAAAGCTCCAAGCTCCCAAAACTCCTTTTAAGCTTTAAATCTTCAAACACAAGGGTAGAAATCATGAAAAACTTGAGAGATGGGTAGAGAAAACACGAAAACGACCAAAGGAAGGCATAAACTCACCTGAGCTCGAGAATGGGGAGAAAACTCACCCATTTCCGATCTGAGGGCCCTTTATAGGTGGCCTGGTCAAGACCTTCGGCAGCCTAACGTGCCCCCTAAACTCATGCATGTTCGGCGGCCGAACTTGACTTTCAGCGGCCGAACCTTGGCTCGTTTAAACAAGACTTTCGGAGGCCAAAGGCGCTCCCGAAGCCTTCCCATGTTCGGCGGCCGAACTTCACTTTCGGCGGCCGAACCTGGCAATTGCCTCCTTGGTCTTTTCCTTTTCAAAACTCAATTCATTTCCATTTAAAACCATGAAATCAGTAAAGACATTTGAGAAAACACATTTTACCCCTTCTAGAGAGATCCAACACCCTAGATTCCGTCGGAAGGCAGGAATCCCGATGCCGGATTCTAGCCGGGTATTACATAATGCCTCCACATCTTGAGTGCAAAAATAACTGCCGCCATCTCTAGGTCATGTGTGGGGTAATTCAACTTGTGCTTCTTCAGTTGTCTAGAAGCATAAGCAATCACCCTGTCGTTCTGCATCAAAACACAACCCAGTCCCACTCGAGACGCATCACAGAACACTGTGAAGTCCTCATTACTGATGGGCAGCGCTAACACCGGTGCTGATGTTAATCTTCTCTTTAGCTCGTCAAAGCTCTCTTCACACTGGTCCGACCACTCGAACCTCTGGTTCTTCTTTGTCAGTTTGGTCAGAGGAGCAGCTAGCTTTGAGAAGTCCTGAACAAACCTCCTGTAGTAACTGCCAAACCCAGAAAGCTTTTAATCTCAGTCACTGTGGTGGGTCTGGGCCAGTTAGCTACAGCCTCTATCTTCTTGGGGTCTACCTCAATCCTCTCTGCTGATACTACATGCCCTAAGAATGAAATGCTCCTCAACCAGAACTCACACTTAGAGAACTTGGCATATAAACCATGCTCTCTCAGTGTCTGCAGAACTGTCCTCAGATGCTGGGCATGCTCCTCTGCATCTCTGGAATACACTAAGATATCATCGATGAAGACAATAATAAAGTGATCCAGATACTCGCTGAAAACTCTGTTCATGAGATCCATGAATGCTGCAGGGGCGTTAGTCAACCCGAACGACATTACTAAGAACTCATAATGCCCATATCTGGTCCTGAAAGCTGTCTTTGGCACATCTGCTTCTCTCACTCTCAGCTGGTGATACCCAGACCTCAGATCTATTTTAGAGAAACAACCTGCTCCAGCTAGCTGGTCAAATAGATCGTCGATCCTAGGTAGGGGATACTTATTCTTGGTAGTGACCTTGTTCAACTGCCTGTAGTCGATACAAAGTCTGAGGGATCCATCCTTCTTTCTGACAAAAAGCACTGGAGCACCCCAAGGTGAGGTACTAGGGCGGATGAAACCCTGATCTACCAACTCCTGCAACTGCTCTTTCAATTCTTTTAACTCTGCTGGTGCTATCCTGTAGGGAGGAATAGAGATAGGTCTGGTACCAGGCAGCAATTCTATTTCAAACTCTATCTCCCTATCAGGTGGTAGTCCTGGAAGCTCATCTGGAAAGACGTCTGGAAATTCTCGGACTACTGGTACTGAGGCTGGTTCCTTGACCTGTCTATCTAGCTCTCTCACATGAGCTAGAAACCCCTGACAACCCCTCCTAAGCAAACGACGAGCCTGAAGGGCTGAGATCAAACCTCTAGGTGTCCCCCACCTGTCTCCTCTGAAGACACACTCTGACCCATCCTGATCTCTGAGACTAACTACCTTGTCTCTACAGTCCAAGGTAGCACCATATGCAGATAGCCAATCCATCCCTAGAATGACATCAAAAAATCTGTCAAATCTAGAACCACCAGGTCAGCTGGAAGGCATCTACCCTCTATGAACACTGGACTGAAACGACAGACTGACTCTGTCACTGATGGGTCACATTTGGGTCCACTGACCCAGAGAGGACACTCTAACTCAGAAATGATCAGACCCAAACTCTCCACGGCTCTCGAAGTAATAAAAGAATGATAAGCACCGGGGTCCATCAAAGCATACACCTCGAAACACCCAATGATGAGATTACCTGACACCACTGTGTTCGACGTGTTTGCCTCCTCTTGTGTCACAGTGAAGATCCGTGCTGGGGCTACCGGACCTGCACCTCGGGAACCTGCTGCTGACGAAGAGGCTGACCCTCTCCCTCTACCTCTGCCACTACTCTGAGGCATGGCTGGAGCGGCTGGCTGAGCCACACTACCTGAGCTCATCTGCTGGGATGGTGCCATAAAGGTCGTCTGAGGACATTCCCGTGCAAAATGTCCCTCTTGCCCACACTTAAAGCAGGCGGTAGATCCCAATCGACAAACTCCTTTGTGCGGCCTTCCACATCTCATGCACACTGTACTGCCTGTGCCAGAGCTTGAGCCACTACCCATTCCTAGAGTAGACTTGATCTTATTCCAGAACTTGCCCTTCTTCGCTTTAAACTTTTCTCCCTTCTTGCTGCCAGAAGCTGCTGCACTAGGGGTCTTAGAACCCGAAGATTGTGCCACTTGCTGTTTTACTGTTCCCTAAATAATGGCACTCGCCTCCATCTTCCTGGCGGCATCCACGATAGAGTGGAAACTCTCTTTCTCTGCTGGAAGAATCAAGGAGGAATACCTGGGATACAGTCTCATGGTATATCTCCTTGCCTTCTTCTGGTCAGTGTCATAAGCCTGACCCACATATTGGAGCAAATCTAGAAACTTATCAGTGTATTCATCAACACTCATCTCTTCCGTCTATCTCAGCTGTTCAAATTCTATCACTTTCATCTCCCTGGAGCTGTAAGGAAAAGCCCACCCAGCAAATTCATTGGCGAACTCTCCCCATGACATACTGTCCAGCCTGGGGTCCACATAATTCTTGAACCACTCTCGAGCCTTCTTGCATTTCAGTGTGAACCCTGCCATCTCAATGGCTCTACTATCATCAGCTCCTAACTCATCGGTGATCATCTTAACCGTTCTGAGGTACTCAAATGGATCATCTCCCGTGTTGAATTTGGGAGCATCCAATTTCAGGTACTCTGTCATTTTCACTTTACTTCCCCCAGCTGAGCTAGGTTGAGGTACTTGGACAACAGGGGCTACTGGTTCTGGTTCTGGTGGTGGAGGAGGTGCAGTTTCTCTTGACTCAGGGTATGCTGTACTTGGATGGAATGGTAAGGGTGGATACATGGGATATGATGGGTAAAAAGGAGGATAAGGCATGTAAGGCATGTAGGTAGGATATGGGGCAAAGCTAGAGTAATCCGACGTACCCCCCATTGGATACCCCGGGCTCTGTGGAAAGGGTGGATAATGGGGTGGATAACCAAACCCCGAGGCCTGAGCGCCTCCCTGAGATTCTCCCATACCCTCTTCAGACCTGTCCATACCCATGCTTTCATCTCTTGGCTGATCAACATCCATAGCCTCCCTCACTTCATCTGACCTCCCTCCTCTCTCTGTTCCTCTTCTGCTCTCGTCAAAAGACCTTCTAGGGTCCCTTGACGTACACTCCCTGCTTGATCTCTGAGACATTGCCCTTGGCAACGCAGGAGGACGAGCATCTGAACCCTCACTCACTGGTGGGACTCCAGTCAATCGGGCAGATCGATGAGTTCCTCTCATCTTAACTTTCTGGAAAACAATACATAACATAACACATTAGCATGAATACATCTCATAGCAACAATGCACATGCATAAATCATGGCATTACACATCATCATATAGACAGGACTCGACATCCTATCCTAGTGGACATGATTCCCTATTTTGCTTGACCAACTAAAACCTCTATGAGCCCGACACTCTATCTAGGTCCGACCATATGAACCAAGGGCTCTGATACCAATCTATAACGATCCGAAAATCGGACCGCTACCGGCGCTAGATCCAGATCGACTTAAGGTCGCCGGGACCCGTAGCAAGCCTACTATACTCTCTATGTACCTGTAAAATCCCATACATGATCATACATTTTCTGTAAAACCATAAAACTTTGCTCTGAACCAAGGCTCAACCTGTGCATGCACTATCTCTGTACTACATAACCCCTTACTAGAGCTTGCTCTAGACGGGTTAAACTCATACATGTTAAGCCTGGTTTTCACATACTCATAAAAACATTTACATAAAACACACCATGTATACAAAAGGGATTTACAATACAAATGGGTCAAGCACACTACGAAACTCTATCAATACATCTCTTTACAAGATTACATGTCCACACTATGCTAGTACAAAACTCTTTACTCTTCCTGTACCCTGCTGAACTTCCCCTGACTTCTGACCCTGCAAGACTGTGATTAAGGAGAGGGATGAGCTACTATAGCCCAGTGAGTAGAACAAATCAAACATGTCAATAAAACATGCTCGCATGGAATGCATCACATCACAGGTAAATCACCCATCTCAGACGGACTGATTCAAAATTCCCTCTATTCTGTGCCCGGCCTGCGAAGGAGCTTCTCAGGACTTTATTACGCACCCTATGGTGCTCTGTGCCCGGCCCTCTCAGGGCTCCTCAGGACTTTACTACGAGGGCTATTGAATCCACACTATGTCCGATCCGTACAAGCATAGAATAATGCAATGCGTCACATTAGTGTAGTCTAGTGCACTCAACCTATTACATATCATGATGCATGGAACATGCTAAAAGCATTTAATTTCTCAATTTAAAACATTAAGTTTAGTTCTACTCACCTCTGGCTGACTCTGAACTGACTCTGAATACTCTGAAGCAATGCTCACTTCTGCTCTCTTTGGTTCCTCTGGTCCGTTCCTACACAGGTGGACTCAAAATGAGGGATCAAACTAACTCAAGATCAACTCTATAAACTCCCCAAAACCCCCCTCAAACATCCTAAAACAATCAAGTAAAACATGCAAAAGAAGACTGGACAGGGCACTTTCGGCGGCAGGTTCGGCGGCTGAAAGTCCCAGCCAGAGACGAAACTCAGGCACTTTCGGCGGCACTTCGGCTGCCGAAAGTCCTCTTCCAGGGACGAAATTCCCAAACCTTCGGCAGCACCTTCGGCGGCCGAAACCCCCCTCCAGAGCCGAAAGTCCAAACTTTCGGGGGCAAGCTTAGGCAGCCGAAATCACCTTCTTAGCATGTTCGACGGCCGAACCCTCCTTCGGCGGCCGAAACTGGGTTTGCCAGTAAGGCAGAACCCTGCTCTGCTTTATGCAAAACTCACCCAACCTTCACACAAACATGCAACCCAAAAGTCCACAACCTGCATATACTCAAGTATAGGCACAAAGGGGTCCAAAACTAACTTAAAACCCCAACAAACATCACAACTCAACACATATACATGCTTTGACCACAAATCAACAAAAAACTCAACTTAACCTAAACATGCATCTCTACCCATAAAACTCCATAAAACCTTCATAAATCATGAAAAGAAGTTCAGGATCTTCAGTTACCTCTTACAAACAAGAAGATAAACGATCCCAACGTGGAGATATGGAGAAACTGTCCCTCAAAGTCTCCAAACTTCTAAACTTGGGTTTTTTAGCTCAAAACCTTCAAAACAACATAAAAACTCATCAAAACTTTGAACGATTTGGAGAAAACATGAAGATCACCCAAGGAAGATCATGGTCTCACCTCTGCCTGTGGATGGAAAGAAAATCTTATCCATTCACCGACCTAGGGCCTTTTATAGGTGGCTGGCCAGACCACCTTCGGCGGCCTAATGTAATTCCAAACTCATGCATATTCGGCGGCCGAACCTGGCATTTCTTCCTTGGTGCTTTTCTTTCCAAAAACTCATTTTCTTTACACTTAAAACATTAATACATACTAAAAGAAGTTATAAAACATAACAATTTCCCTTCTAGAGGGTTCCGACACTCGAGATTCCGTCGAACGGTAGGACTTCCGGTGCCGAACTCTAGCCGGGTATTACAAGCCTCCTCTGATCCGAAAAAGAATTTGAGGCATGAGCAGATGGCAGAGCTAAAAAACAGAAGGTCAGCCCTGCTCACCACTTTAAAAGGTACTTAACCTAACTTATCATTATGATGTGATGGCTTTACATCCGAGCTTGCATCTTAATCAGTTCTCAGAAATTGAATTCATGATTAAAATCTAATATGTTCGAGCCCTGTGGGAGGTTAATTAAGTACCTAGCTTAAAGACCTTTTAAGGTAGGACCAGTTCAAAAGAGGCCTGCAGGCAATAATGCCTTTGTGTGATTGGAAAGGTCCATAAGTTAGAGGCCAAGTCTCTTGCTAAAATTTCAGTCCTGATTGACTTAAAGACAAGGAATAAGGAACAATATGGTTGATTCCTTAAGGAAATCATTAAGTATGGCTTAAGTATTTATTTCTTAAAGCCCTTAACCGATTAAACAAGTTAGGCCAGTTAATTAAATTTCATGCCTAGTTATGTTTAAATATGGCTGAAGTAAGAAAAATAAACAAGGACGAGAATAAAGTAAGTATGAACAGGAAACAAAATTTCGTTAAAAAAAAGAGTAAAAATTACAGTCTAATCATCTAAAATTATTGGGGGAAAAATTGTCCTTAAGGGACTTACATTCCTAGGCATCTCACTATTTACATTACTACTATCATCTACGTTACTATTCTCTACATTAGCATCTACACTACTGTCTGGGGGAGGTCCAGCACCCTCTTGCTCAGACCCCCCAGCACCCACATAGGGTACGATCTCCAGCCCTTGAGGTCCAGCATTCTCGGCAGTCCCGTCGTCCTCCTCTCCTGGCTCGGTATCCTCAGTAGGGGCCCAGCTGAAGTGTGAGAAGTTTCTTTGGGCAAGGTCAGGTCATCCTCCCCGTAGAGAATGTCCTTGCCATCAGTGTCCACCTCAGCAGGTCGGAGCTCTATTAGCAGGGTGGAAGGAGCATGCCTGGCCTCTCTTAAACCTCGATTGAAACCAGACACGAACATGTGGAAGCCTTTTTGCCAAATAGCCAACTTCATTTCCTCAGAGGCTTTGTACTCTGCAAGTTGTGCCTAGCAGGCCTCAGCTATCTCTGCCTTTAATTCAGGAGAGTTCTTGTAAGCTTGGAGATGAGATTCACAGGCCTGCTCAATCTCTTTCCTCAGCTCGGCCGACTCTTTGTATTCCCATAGACGCTCCTCACACTCCAGCTGAACCCTGTCCTCAGCCAGCTTAGCGTCCTCGAGCAGGGCTGAACACCTCTTCTTCAAAGCCTCGACCTCTTGGCTAAGATATTGATTTTGAAGCATGGTTGCCTCAGCCTCCAGGGTCAGGTCTTTGTAATTTTCAGCCTGCTTGGCCAGCTCCTGCTCGAGAACCACTATCCGAGCCAGGGCTTCCTCCCTCTGAGCCATCACGGCCTTATATTGAGATTGGGCTGCCTCAGAATCTGCCTTCAAGGCCTCATACTGAAGCTGGACCTCCTCCCTTCGGTTCCGGGCCTCATCCCTTTCTCGACGGACCTCATCCAGGGAGGACAGTTGCCTTAAAGCATCGTCGCGCTGATTTTCTGCGACAGCTGTCCTCCCATCAGCCCTCTTGAGGGCCTCCAGGGCTGTGTGCAGTTCAATCTGGAGAGACCTAGAGTTTCCCCGGGCAGCAACGAGATTGCTTCGGGAATCGCTGGTCGCAGATATGTTCTCCTCAAGATGCGCCTCTTCAATACGGCGGTCTACTGAGTCCCTGAGGGCGCGATCCCGGGCATTTATCTCCATGAACACACCCGTTGCCTGAGAAAAGAGAAAATGATTAAAGTCAAAAGGTAAAGGAAGCTAAGAGTAAACCAAAAACAAAAAACAAAAACGAAAAGAGATAGGTGAGAGTTACCATTAAGAGCATCTCCCTGAGGGTGTCCCCCAGTTGATCCCTGGATCGAGCCCGGAAGGCCACCTGCTCTCGGGTAGAGCTGGCTAAGAGACCGGAAAGAGCCAGCAGGCGAGGGTCCGAGGCCTCCGTAACCCCATCGAACATCCGCTCCCGGACTAACTCAGCTACCACACTTGCCGGAGACTGATGAGTGATGTCCTCTGCATTCAGGATGTCATTGTTTGGGGCAGACAGTAGAGGCACCACAGAAGCCTTCTCCTTTCCAATGGCAGGCAGAGGTGGAGCCAGTCTCTTCGAAGACCGAGCCTTCTTAGAAGGAGGAGCTGGGGCAGGAACCTTAGAGGGAGGGGGACGTTTACTCCCAGCCCCTTCCACAGCATCTCGAGAGACAACCTCACGAGCTGGACTGGGCCCCTCTCCCTCCATAACCGGGGCAATCTCAGCAACGGCCCCCTGAGTATTTCTCCCCTCCGGGCTGGTCTCTTTCTCGCCCTCGGAAGCGCTGACATCGGCTAGGTGAGTCCCAGGCACCTTCTCGGAAATACCCTCAGAAGGCACAACCAAGTCCATTCTCGCCAGCTCGACGTCCTCAACCGACCTGGCGGTGATCTGGGGAGTCCCCTCCATCCTCGGAACTGAAACTCGCCTAGACTCTAGAGCCTGGGAAGATTGAATGGCCGAGCTCGATCTGCTGCGGCTAGCTGGCCGGGAAGATCTGGTGCCACGAGAGCTCGGCTTAGGAGCTCGGGAAGAAGCTGGGGCAGGAGGTCGGCTAACCGTCCTGGAAGAAATAGTCCGGGCCACCTCCTCAGTAGCCTCTGACACATGTCGCCCGGCTCGGAGGGTGTCCAACGCAGCGTTCATGCTCTCCCGGGACAGAACTAAGTTCTTCGGAGGCTTAATTTGCTCCATCTTGGCGTCAGAAGCTACAAAAAATATAAAACCAGAACAGGTTTACATAATCCCCAGTAGAAGTCACAAAGAAAAGGAAAAGCAGCTGGACAAGGCACAATACCCGCATCTTTGATATCCCTAAGATTACATGCAAACATACACTTCTCGACGTCGTACTTCTTGTCAACAGAAGTCGGTCAAAGATACCCGACCTGTTCGGTAAGGCTCAGCTGGGGCAGGTCGTTGCAACCCAGAGAGACATCCGCCTAGTCGAGCTCCACCCCCCACGACCGACCGGAGTCTTTTTTCAACTCCGCCACGACAAAACCCTCTACCCAGCCCTTTATAGAATCCTTGTAGCCCGTGAAGATGGACAACCCTCCACGGGGGGCGAAGTAGTAAAAGCACTGACTTGCCCTGACAAGACGGAAAAAGGTCACGAACAGACGCACCGTGGGCGTAAAACCCCAGCTCAAGCAGATGGATTCAAAGGAACACATAAACAAGATAGAATTAGGGGACAGCATCCGGGGAGTTATCCCGAAATACTGGAAAACCTCGATGAAGAAGGGGGTGAATGGAAAAGTTAGACCGAAGTCCCGTTGTTTGACAAAAAAGACTATGCTACGATCTTTCTGAGGATCTATCAAACCAGGAGGATGAGGGTCTGGAAGAACAATCCTATCGTTTCGGAGAGGAGCTCGGATGAGGTAAAGGGGAGTATCCAAATACCTCCGAGAAAAGAAATTGGTTATGGTAGAGGGAGTGATACATGACTCAAGATTAAAAACTTCAGGAAGTTTAGGGCTTTCCATGGAAGAACGAGAGGCGTACCTGAAAGGCAGTTAGGGCGGACAAGCAGAGGAGAACGAAGAGGAGAGCAAAAGTTTCGAGAAAGCTGGAGAATTTGAAATTTGAAACAGTAATGAGACAAAGAGGCGTTTTGAGGAAACTGTCCTTGGGCGGCGCGGTCATGATGACTCTTGGTATTTACCCCCTCATCAGTTGGGCAATAACTGACGAGAAGGTAAAGGGGCAATTGATGACCGCTGGATTTCCTCACCCCGTTCTAAGGCCAAGCCCATGGATATAGCCCACGATCTGAAGGCTTTTAAGTCTCCCTCAAGGAGCCATGTCCAGCCCGCTCAGCTGAGGGACCGAACTTCACCTAGATTCTTCTATCCGGTCGGCCCAGCCTTTCAGCCCAATAACCAGGCCTCCACTAGGCTCAGCCTTAACCTCGTCTTCCAGCTCGGTCCGGAAGAAGAAAAGTGGCCAGTCCATCCGACTGGTGGGCCCACCCGCATGCGTACCAGGGAGGAATTAAATGGCCGTTACGCATGTAGCAGGAAATCTGATATCCTCGTACGTCCATATCTATATGACAGAGACACGTGGCCCAATAACGGAAATTTCGTTATACGTCATTAGCAGACAAAAGGAAAGGGATAAAAGGAGAAGCACTCTCCTCACAGGAGTTTTTTTCCAAGTTCAAAAAACCCTTGTAAAACCCTACTTTCTGGATCTCAGATCATCACCAGGCTAACAAAAAAATCTAAAAAACCCACTGGAAAAGCAGAAGGAAAAAAATCATTTAAAAGACATAACAAAATTATTGTGTTCAATAATAAAGAAAATATAAGCAATTTATATATATATATATATAAAGACTACATACTAAACAGTAAAAAGAAGGAGGGACTTAAAATAACTGAGGGGGTTGGGTTTTATATATTATGCAACTCCAAACTACAAAATCAATACATTACCAACCAACCCATTACCAGGATAACAAAAAAACCTAGAAAACCCACTGGAAAAGCAGAAGAAAAAAATCATTTAAAAGACATAACAAAATGATTGTGTTCAATAATAGAGAAAATATAAGCAATTTATATATATATATATAAAGACTACATACTAAACAGTAAACAGAGGGAGGGACTTAAAATAACTGAGGGGTTGGGTTCTATATATTATGCAACTCCAAACTACAAAATCAATACATTACCAACTAACCCATTACCAGGCCAACAAAAAAATCTAGAAAACCCACTGGAAAAGCAGAAGGAAAAAAATCATTTAAAAGACATAACAAAATGATTGTGTTCAATAATATAAAAAATATAAGTAATTTATATATATAAATATAAAGACTACATACTAAACAGTAAATGAAGGGAGGGACTTAAAATAACTGAGGGGTTGGGTTCTATATATTATGCAACTCTAAACTACAAAATCAATACATTACCAACCAAACCATTACAAGGCTAACAAAAAAACCTAGAAAACCCACTGGAAAAGCAGAAGAAATAAAATCATTTAAAAGACATAACAAAATGATTGTGTTCAATAATAGAGAAAATTTAAGCAATTTATATATATATATATAAATACTACATACTAAACAGTGAATGGAGGGAGGGACTTAAAATAACTGAGGGGTTGGGTTCTATATATTATGCAGCTCCAAACTACAAAATCAATAAATTACCAACTAACCCATTACCAGGCTAACAAAAAAACCTAGAAAACCCACTAGAAGCAGAAGGAAAAAAATCATTTAAAAAATGTTGTTTTATAGTTCTGGAAATTACTTAATTTTTTACATTTTAAGTTACTTAATAACTCGACATTCTTATCTTTTAAATGAGATGGATCTCCTATAAAATGTAAGGAAATAGTTAGGATCAGAGCTGATACTGCATCCTGAATGGTTTCTCCTAACTCATTGAATATTGGTTCTCCTTCACTATTTATCTGAATTGAATTTAGTATGTCTAACTGTTCCTGATCTTGGGCCTTTTTAATGATCCATTGTTTTACTGTTTCTTCCGTGGTTGGGTTTCTGAAAGATCCCCACCATTTTATCTTGTGCTTCTTTACTATAACAGGGATATTCAATTCTGTCACATACTGAAAATCAAAATACCATTGATATACTCAAGGTAAAAAGAAATTTAGACAAAAATACATCAAAGGTGGTATATACTTTTCACTTTGAGGTGGTTTATAATTAGTCTTGAAATATTGATATATATGGAGTAATTCCTGGGATAAAATATCTTCAGTAATACCTCTAGATTGCCACCATATAAAAAACCAATTACTTAAATAATAAATTTTAAAAATTTTAAAGGCTTGGGCTCCTGCAACCTTAACCTGGGATCCCCAGAGTTAAGTCAGATTGTGGGGGGAGAAGATAAAGGTGCCGTTAACACGGGCTTATACAAGTAGCAGAAATAATTAAGGATTAAAATTCTAGAAGAACAGATATAACTGAGTCGTCTTCTTCATCTAATGAAGAAAAGGAAGATGAGGATGACTAGAATGATATAAGACAATTAGATAATAAAGATATGGATAATAATTTTATAATGTTATTACAAGAGATAACTTCCAGAAAATACTTAATAAAAGAAGCACAAGATAAAATGGTGGGGATCTTTCAGAAACCCGACCACGGAAGAAATAGTAAAACAATGGATCATTAAAAAGGCCCAATTTCTTGAAACCTCATATGCTGGTAAATTGACAATGCAAGGAGAGCCCACATTTGGAGCCCAAAAGGCTCAATGCCAGGCCATGTTAGCCGTGTTAGCCAATTGTGTTAGGCATCTTAGGGTATAACAGGCAGTGGCCGCAACATAGTTCAAAATTTTAGAAATGGATCTTTTCTTGTGTAGATCTGCAAGTACAGTAAAATCGGATGATTCAGAGTCTTCAGAAATAAAAAGGGTAATAAATAAAAAAGAATTAATTCTAGAAGATTTTGTAAAAGCCATAGATGAATGGGAAATTCCTAAAGTAGATAAAGAACAGATTTATAAAATCTCAAAATTCAATGTTTTTAAAACTGATTATGTAATAAAAACTGAGGAAAGAGATTTTCAGTTAAGTAGTTTTACTTAATGCTAGACCATTTTTCCTTATGATCATATTGAAAGTTTTTAAATGCTTAAAATGTTCATCTATGGTCTGGCTGAATATAAGAACATCATCTATATAAACTATACAGAATTTTGAATAGGGATTGAAAATATCATTCATAATTCTTTACTTAATAAAATTAAAGATAAAATTATCAGAAAATTTTATTATAGATACTATAGCACTGTTTGACACAGGAGCAGATCTAAATTGTATAAAATCAAGTTTAGTACCAAGGAAATTTTGGAATAAAACTAAAGAAAAATTATCCACGGCAAATAAATCCTATATCCCATAGGGAAATAGTCAGTAAAGCTCCAGACCTAGGATTAATAGATAAACCCAACATAATATCACAATTCAAGTATAATGCTTCGACAGTCTATGAATGAAATATAGATGGATTGTCCGAGTATAACATATTAAGTATTTCTTTTTTATTTATTTATATATTATGCAACTCCAAATTACAAAATCAATACATTACCAACTAACTCATTACCAGACTAACAAAAAATCCTAGAAAACCACTGGAAGCAGAAGGAAAAAAATCATTTAAAAGACATAACAAAATGATTGTGTTCAATAATAGAGAAAATATAAGCAATTTATATATATATATAAAGACTACGTACTAAACAGTAAATGGAGGGAGGGACTTAAAATAACTGAGAGGGTTGGGTTCTATATATTATGCAACTCCAAATTACAAAATCAATACATTACCAACTAACCCATTACCAGGCTAATAAAAAAACCTAAAAACCCACTGGAAAAGCAGAAGGAAAAAAATCATTTAAAAGATATAACAAAATGATTGTGTTCAATAATAGAGAAAATATAAGCAATTTATTTATATATATAAAGACTACATACTACACTGTAAACGGAGGGAGGGACTTAAAATAACTGAGGGGTTGGGTTCTATATATTATGCAACTCCAAACTACAAAATCAATACATTACCAACTAACCCATTACTAGGCCAACAAAAAACCTAAGAAAACCCACTGGAAAAGCAGAAGGAAAAAAATCATTTAAAAGACATAACAAAATGATTGTGTTCAATAATATAGAAAATATAAGTAATTTATATATATAAATATAAAGACTACATACTAAACAGTAAATGAAGGGAGGGACTTAAAATAACTGAGGGATTGGGTTCTATACATTATGCAACTTTAAACTACAAAATCAATACATTACCAACCAAACCATTAATAGGCTAACAAAAAAACCTAGAAAACCCACTGGAAAAGCAGAAGAAAAAAAATCATTTAAAAGATATAACAAAATGATTATGTTCAATAATAGAAAAAATTTAAGCAATTTATATATAATATATATATAAATACTACATACTAAACAGTGAATGGAGAGAGGGACTTAAAATAACTGAAGGGTTGGGTTCTATATATTATGAAGCTCCAAACTACAAAATCAATAATACGTTACCAACTAACTCATTACCAGGCTAACAAAAAAACTTAGAAAACCCACTGGAAAAGCAGAAGGAAAAAAATCATTTAAAAGACCTACAATATAGCAGCTTTCCAAACTATTAATTATGCCATACATATCATATCCTTTCCATTTGTGGATATTGGCTACTTGAAGGCATTTTGAAGGAGGATTGACAATACTATTATCTTTCCTAGTCTAGAGTTTTATAGGTAAAAGTACATCTCGAAATAACTCCAATAGATTTTTAAATAGCATACTGCTCAAAGATATTAGTTAATACATGGACAACTAAAACAATAATAAAAAAAAACTTACC
The DNA here is from genome assembly GCF_001659605.2 of Manihot esculenta. NCBI lineage: Eukaryota > Viridiplantae > Streptophyta > Magnoliopsida > Malpighiales > Euphorbiaceae > Manihot > Manihot esculenta. The sequence continues at coordinate 1,998,041 of NC_035171.2, forward strand.
AATGTTGATGAGAAATAAAAGAAATGGAGTCCAGCGGCACTAGGATGAAAAGCTCTTTGACAGGAAAAATGAAGAGCAACAGTGCGTTGGCAAGGCAATTCAGGAGTTACTGGGACAATGAGGGAAATATGGGTATATTGATTTTTGTCTTTTTCTATAATAGTTGGTTTTGTTGACACGTTAAAAAGGTGTCTGTTTAATTTAACAATATTATACATTTAACCATCTTTTAAATATTAAGTAATTTATATAATTACTACATAATTACCTTAAAAAAATTACTACATATTATACAAATACAACATAGTACAAGTATATCAATATATTTAAAAAAAGTATTTTGATATAAATATAATAAATTCAATTACATATATATTAAATTATCAATTTTATGGTATTGATTTATATTTAAATTATACAAATATTTTATTTCATAAAAATAATAATTAAAAACACACATGTAATATTAAAGTCTGATTTTTAATCTCCACTTTTTCAATTAGGTTTTAATTTTAGTTCAACCCTTTTGATTTAATATTTTCTAAATTTCTCTCCACCTTTATTTTTAATTTTAATTAGATTTATCATCAATTTTTCAATTCTCTTTTTTATTAAAAAAAGCTTTTGTTTTTGTTAAAAGGTAAAATTTGTACTCTTTGATCTTAGCCTTTAATTTTTTTTTCATATATATTTTATTTGCAATTCTTGGATTGTTATAGTAATAATGGCTTTCATTTTCTTTCTAAGGATAAATCTAGACTATCAAACATAAAAGATAAATTTGTACTAAATTGATCTCTATCTTTAATTTTTTATACTAAATCAGCACACCATCTATTTTAGGGCTTATGAATATGTTAACATTTTATTTTAAATAAATAAGAAAGATGCTATTAAGGAGAAAATATATATAATTGGAAGAATTGAATGGCATTACAGGCAGAAGCAACTTTCTTTACGGATCAATCGAAACGCAAAGAGTTCGACGACTCAATGTATGACTTTGCCGATCCATTTAAATGGTGACAGGTCTATTTTAATAATTTATTTAATGTAGAATATTGGAAAAATACTAAAAAGCAACATCGAGTTAAATACCAATTGAATCGCAAAAAAAAAAAAAAATAGAGGAAAGTTGAAAGATTCAGGTTTGCGTTTGAAGGTAGAACTGCTTAGTACTTGAGGCACTGAATTTTTATAACAATTGCTCTTTGTAGAGTATGTGCAAACAAGGAGGTCTTTAGAAAGAAGCTCAACAAAAATCCAACAAAAACGATGGAAAAAAATATACAAATAAAGGTTAAAATACCAAATAGAAATCTTAGAATTAAGAGAAAAAAAAAAAAAACAAAAAAGCATGTAGCAAATTACAAATTAAACATTGTTTAGGATACTACAATTTTTAACTATGCAAATATATTGCAATTTTCAAAGCCAAACTCATAATCCTACAACTCCACCAGCCCGCAATGGTCTAAGGTCCAACAGCCAAGTCCAGCCTGCCACAGAAATTTTCACGCACCTACAACGACCGCCAAAATCGTCGAACAAGCACAACAACATCAACCAGAAGATGATAGAAACCACAACAAAACAAGCATGCATGCGTCGACCGTGAAACAGAGAAGCTCTTAAGATGAACAGTAACAGAGTGTGGTTCATAATAAACCCTGAAGCACACAAGGAGGGCGACGCCGCAGAGTCTCGATCATTCGTTGGCCTCTGAGAGCGTAAATCATTGCACGTAGCGGTGCGGTACCTCGCGTCACATCTATCAAATCCTCTCGGAAAATCAAAGAAGAACCACCAAGCCCTCTTCCAGATCCAGAACAGCATCCCTCACAAAGAAGCAATAAGAATCTGTAAAAAACAAACAGAACAAAGAAAACTAGAAGAAAACTGAAACGGTTGCCGTTCTACAGTAGCGAGGGAAAGCCACAAAGGACGTGGACACTCCCTGCCCCAAAGGGAGGGAGAAAACAAAAAGAAGCTAGAAAAAGAGAGAAGACCCAAACAAACCCAAGCGTAGCATTCTTTCACACCAAGCACCGACGATCAATTCCTCTATCGAAAAATACTACAATTTGAACCTTAGAACAATTAGGGGAACCTTGAACAATTTAATATTTTCTAAATTTCTCTCCATCTTTATTTTGAATTTTAATTAAATGTTTTTAAAATTTTACTTTTATTTAAAATAAAAAAGAAAGAAAACTTTTCTTTTTTGTTAAAAGACAAAACTGGTAACCTTAGCCTATAATTATTATTATTATTTTACGTTTTACTTTCAGTCCTTGAATTAGAAGTTTGTTAAAGCAACAAGCACAAAATAGTCCTTCTCATGCTAGCCTTTCCTTTTCTTTGTAAGGATAAATCTAAAGCATCATATAACAAATCAGCATCATCCATTTTAGGGGTTTTGACATTTTATTTTAAATAAATAAAAAAGATGCAACAAAGGGAAAAATTCATATAATTTAAAGAATATTGTATTGCAGGAAGGCATGTACACTTTAATTTAATAAATTAATTTCTTTATTATTATATATATCATTACTAGAAAATTATCTGCGATGTCTTAAAAAAATTATTTACAGCATCGCATATATAAATGTTGGATACAAAAAATATCAACTATTTGCAATCACTCTTTTTTAATTCTTTCTCTTCTTAAATTTATTTTCCTGCAATAAAGCAAAGTGGCAAATATAGACATATAATAATAGTAATAGTAATAATAATAATAATAATAATACGAGAATTGGGAAGAACTAATCGTGAAGAGAAAATGCATGAATCACTTGTAATGTTGTGTTTTAGAAATGATATTTTTTATATACACATTAAGTGAAGGTTTTTTTTTTTTTTTTGTCTCTATTGCTTTGTATTAAATGCATTATTATTCAAACATTCTATGCCTTATTAAACTCTCACAAAAGGAATATTAAAGAATACTGAAGAAAAGGATGAAGATGACTAGCACAAATAACATTGGTTACAAAAGTATCATTCTTGCCCGTATCCGGTTCATGTGAACCAACAAATAGATAGATTTTTCATACAAATTGGTAGGCTTCATATGTAATAGATCTCTTGATATGCTTTGGATCTGTGTAGAGAGACCTAGACAATAATTTTCTACTAAAAAAATCCATGGTGATATCAAGAAAGATATATGTGCTCTCAATCAAAGAAACATATTGTAACGACCCGGAAATCGGACCGCTATCGACGCTAGGATTCAGATCGACTTAAGGTCGTCGGAACCCGTAACAAGCCTAATATACATCCTGTCATACCTGATAAATCTCATACATGATCATACAATTTCATAAAAAAATTTAAACTTTTCATACTTCAAGCTTGACCTGTACATGCACCATAACTGTAAACATAAAATCTCATACTAGAGCCCTCATCAAATGCTCTAGTGGGTCAACATATCATATATCAAGTTTGGTTCCACATATCATCTTAATAAAAATATTTACATAAAGACCATGTACAACTGGGATTTACAACAAACATTAAGGCTAAGCACAATACTAATCCTCAATTCATTACATTACATCACATTACATTTCATTTCATGTCCACTACTAATCTATTACATATTACATAACCATTACCCTTGCTGACTTTTTGCTATCTCTGACCCTGCAAACCTGGGGGTTAGGGGAAAGGGGTAAACTACTAAAGCCCAGTGAGCAGAACAGTAAAACAATTTAATAACAAATGCTTTCATGAAATGCATCACATCACAAACAATTCACATCAAGGATGGAATTGTCACCAATAACCCTCTACATAATTCAATAAATGTTCGGCCCTCGACGGAGCTCTTCAGGACTTCCTCTTAAACATAGCATAATGCCAGGACGCATGGAATAGGCAGCCTTGGACTTCCTTACATTGTGCCAGGACGCGTGGAATGGGCAGCCCTGGACTTCCTTATCATATCATATCATATCATATCATAGCGAGGGCTAGTGGGTCATCCAATATCCATCCACATCAACATCATAATATGCAATGCATCATATTCGTGAATTCTAATGCAAGACAACCTATTACATATCATGGCATTTGTGATGCATGAACATGCTAAAAATTTCATTTACTTTAAAACATAGTTCAGTTCTACTCACCTCTGGCCGACGCTGGACTGACTTTGAAACAGCTAACACTGCTGGCCTCCTCGATTCCTCGGGTCCGATCCTACACAAGTGGACTCAAATGAGGGACCAAACACACTCTAACATGACTCTAAACATCTCCCTAAAAACCCCCTAAAACATCATAAAACATGCATAGAAAACAGGCAAAGGAAGGTTGGGCAGGAAACTTTCGGCGGCAGGTTCGGTGGCTGAAGGTCCCTACAGATCCGGAAGTCAGGCACTTTAGGGGGCAGGTTCGGCGGCTGAAAGCCTTCACAGATCCGAAAGTCACTAACCTTCGAGGGCAGGTTCGGCGGCCGAAGCTCCCCTCCAGAGCCGAAAGTCCAACTTTCGGAGGCGAGTTTAGGCGGCCTAAAGCTGCCTCCACAGGCAGGTTCGGCGGCCAAACCTTGCTTCAGCGGCCGAACCTGGGTTCTCCAGAATGGCAGAACCCGATTCTGCCTCTCACATCCAGCCACCAAAAACCTCACAACATGCATTCAACTATTCTAAAACATGCATATACACTCATTCATGCATATAGGGGCATAAAACTTTAAACCCCAACAAACAACACATAAACATACCATTTATCAACAAACACTCATAAACCCTAACATTTTACAACTAGCCTAAACATGCATCAAAACTCTTAACCCCTTCTTAAAACTTACTTAAAACATAAAAGAAGACGACGATCTACACTTACCTCTTGAAGATCGAGAGGAGATGTGATCCAAACTTGGAGATTAGGAGGATAGGTCTCCGGAGGTCTCCAAACTTCTAAAACCTTGATCTTAGCTCAAAAATCTTCAAAACAAAGTAAAAACTCATAAAAAACTTGAAGGGATTGAAGGAAAACACGAAATCAACCATGGGAGGGCGAAATCTCACCTATGCCCGAAAATAGAGAGAGAAAACTCGCCCATTTTCGGACAAGAGGTCTTTTATAGGTGGCTGGCCAGACCACCTTCGGGGGCCAAAAGAGCTTCTGCAAGCTCCCCATGTTCGGCGGCCGAACTTGAGGTTCGGCTGCCGAACCTGAGTTTTTTCTCCATGGCTTTTTCTTTCAAAAACTCAATTTTCTTTCTTTCTTAAAACCTTAAAAACATTAAAATATTTTATGAAAACCTTATTTTACCCTTCTAGAAGGCTCTGACATCCGAGAATTCCGGATTCCAACAGAGATTCCGCCGGAAGGTAGGAATTCCGATGCTGGGGTCTAGCCGGGTATTACACATATCCTTAATTATTTACTTTACCAAGATGAAGAAGAAATGCGATGAATCGTTATATTTGCGACCTTTTCCTAAATTTACCTATGGAGCAGCTAGATTGATGGCAAATCTAGATAATGAGGACAGACTCATGCAATCTTAATAGGACTAAATGAAGGTTATGACAGACTCAATTTCTAAACGAGTCAAGTTCGAGTTTAATTTTTAGGCTCATTTAGTAAATGATTCAATTTTGAATTGCATAATATTCGGATCATTAAGACTCGTGAGCTAGCCTCGTTTTCGAGTTCATAAGTAGGCTCATGAACAGTCTCCTTAAGCAGACTGAGATTAATATCATAAGAGAAATAAACTCAAGCGCTGTATATATTTTCATGAACCAAATCTAAATTTTCTAAAATTCAACTCTATGTAGTTTAATTATATTATTAAAACTTGTATATATTTAGATCGTTAAGATTTAAAAACTAATCTTTATACGTTAACGAGCTAATTTATATATATATATATATATATATATATTTAGCTAAAATTATTTAATTTTAAACTTCCTAATTTTAAATTAAAACTCATTATACATGTAAATAAATTGAACTATTCGAGATCAAACTCGATAAAAGCTCGACTCATCTAAATTTGTTTGCTAAACGAGCCGATTTTGAACTTATTAATAATCAGTTCAAATTCAAAATGAGTAGAACTCGAGTTCGGCTCGAACTCGAAAAGATTTTAACGAACCAAACTTGAACTCTTTAGAACTCCACTCGGCTTGATTCATTTACACCTCTATGAATCAGTCATGTAGTCGAATGGATAAGCTATATTATCGATCGAACACGTGCCTTTAGTTCTATAATAGTTTTATCGAATGTATGGATCAACGGATCATTGGTGGTTTTACTGAATAGATGAACGATTAAATCATGATATATTTATTGAATGATGAACGAATAGATCATGATGTATCTACTAAACTGATGGATGAATGAACCATTTCAAAGTGTTATATTAGTCTCTTAGAGCTTCAATTGTTAGGGCTTGTAAGAAGAAAATGAAACAATGATTGGGGAGCAACTCCTTAATTTTAATTTTTAGTTTTTTTTTTTCTATTACATAAATTTGAGAAGTAGGAAGAAGCTTGGTTTTAATTTGGGAAATCTGAAACGGGAAACAAGTAGATGAGAAGATGATGAGTTTGCTTTTATTGTTATTTTCCTTTCTGAATAATAAATATTTTTATACTTAAAATTATAAAATTAATATTTAATTTATTAAAAATACAAATAATCGATATTTTCTTACTTTTGTAAAAATGGGTCTATTTGAAATTTATCTTTTGAAATTTAAAATAATATTAAAAAACATTTTTATATAAAATAAAACGTTTAATTTTATCAATATATTTTACTTTATATATTAATAAAATATGCAACGTATTATCTAAAAAAAGATAATTATGAAGGAAAATTAAAAATTCGAGTGATATATATGATTTTTAATTTAGAGTAAAAAATTTAAAAATTTCAAATATTAAATGAGCATGAAATCATACATCATCAAAATTAATTGTATTAAAAAAAATTAAAAATTTTAATACTTAATATCATATATTATTAATATTTAATAATAAATTATTAAGTTTCAACATAAAAGATGGTGGGTGACGGCAATGATGCTTGCGGTGAAGGAGAATCATTTGACTCAAATAGTTTTAATATTTCAATAATTCCCAATCCAATTTTTATGTATTTAAAAGGGTTGAATTCGCGAATAAGTATTGTATGTCATGTTAAATGTTAAAAGAATAATAAAAAAATTCAAAACACTAATTATTTAAAAATGAAAAAGTGAGAATTGTATGAAGAAATATATAAAATTTTGATTGTATTGAGTTTTATATAAAATGGATATATAAATATTATATTTTTGTGAAAAATAATATTTATCTATATTTTTTTAAAAAAATAAAATAGGTCATTTTAATTTTAATTAAAAAATGAAGGATTTATATTAATATGAACTAAACTAAAGTTTTAAACATAATTAGAGTCAATGGTATTACCAAAATTTGATAAAAGAGCAAATAAATATGATTTATATTTTTAATTTATAAATTTATAATTTTAATATATTATAACTATATCTATTAGAAAAATATTTTTTAGCATAAAAATGTGAATAATTGGTTAAATAATAGAATTAAATATTAATAATTGATTAAATATGCTTAGTCATATATATTAAAGTATATATTTCTTATAAGATTAATAATTAAAATATTATATATGTTAAAACTCACTATAAAAATTTATAGCAATATATATATATTTTTTATTTTATTATTTTTATACTATAAACTTTTTAAAGACTTTTTCCGTAAAAATAGATTAATTCTACTTTTATATTTAGTAAAAAAATGTAGTTAGTATACTTGAAAAAATATTATTTTCACAATATATTATAAGCTTATATCAATAATACTAAAATTAAACAATTCTACTTATTAAATTATTTTAAAATTAATTTTATTTTTTAATATATTTGAAATATGAGTATATTAATAAATTAATAAATAAACTGTATTTAAAAAAAAATACTTATAATAAGCAAAAAAATTTGAAGTAAATATATTAATCCTAAATTAACATAGTTGAACATCAAGAAAAGTGATGAATCCCAAATCAACAGAGGGTCTACCCATGCTTTACGAAGGAGGAGTTGCCGATAACACCACAGTTGAAGAGGTAAAATTTGCCGATAGTGAGGGGGTTAAAGTTGCCGATAAGTCCATCGGTGGAGACGTTGAGGAGGGTTGCGACGGTGAAGACGTTGAGGTGGGCTGCGACGGTGGAGACGTTGAGGAGGGCTCCGACGGTGGAGACGTTGAGGAGAGCTCCGACGGTGAAGACTTTGAGGAGAGCTCCGACGGTGAAGAGGATAGCTCTGACAGTGAGAATAGTACGAGACCTATCCTTGTCAGGAACGAAGATGAACCTTACGGCTATGATGACCCTGACTATGAGGGCAACCAGAGGGAAGTCTATATTAATTTCAGACGACAGTATAAGGAAACCGATGTAATTATATATAACTATTTTTCCTTTGTAGTTTTTCTTCATGTACAATTGCATTCTTAACGGATTGGACAACCTTCTTCTCCAGGGTTTTGATTTTGATGACTATCCAAAGTCAGGTGACGGAGAATTTTTTCTGGGTGTTGCTTTTCATGTAGATCTTGAAGATGACGATGATGAATTTACTATAGGCTGCAAAGAGGCCCTTGTCTATGCTATCGAGGAACAGAATAGAAAGGTGTGTTGCTAATCTTAGATGCTAAATATTGTAAATATTATCCTCTACTGAATGAATTTCTCACCGGTTATACATAAATATTTATTTAGCATATATATTTTTTAATTGTATTTGCCTTGGTTTTTTTTCTATATTTCGGATTATTAATTACATATCTATTTTACATTTTATTTAACAAAATTTTTGTGTAGGGTGCAAATCTGAGACTCCTTGACATTATCAAGGCAAATGCCGAATCAGTTGCTTTGTATCACATAACTTTCAGAGCTGAAGATGTTTCTCAGGTTAAAAGAACCAACAAACAAAGGTAATTGATTTATGTTAATAGTTAGCTTATTTTTTTATTTTCTGTTGTCTTTTATATAGCTTTATCTTTTTTATATCTTCTGTGTTATTTGTTTTGACAACCTTTTTATGGTTGATATTACCTGTATTGATGGGATAATTGTTGCACTTTTTTCCCTGTGGTTCACAGTTAGCATTACCTAAACTTGAGTTTGAAATTAATTATAATTTATCTATGTTGTCTATAACATTCACTCCCATAATTCAGTTAATTTGCTTGTGCTGTTACTTTTTTGCCTTTCTTTTAATGAACAAGCTAACTTATGCTTATTTGTTTATTTACTGTAGATAATAAAGCTGATTGAGATATGAGGATACTTGAAGGTGCTTTATGCAACTGACAGCATGTCTATAGGGTTGCTTTTACAACTTTTTTTTGTTAGAGAGTTTGTAGATAATGGGGACAATAGTTTGTTTGATATGGTTGAGAATTAGCCTTTCCAGTCTCAATATTTTATGGATAGATCATGAAACTTTTATCTTTGAAAAATAAAACTCTTTTAACTTATATTAAAATTCTAAAGAAAATACAAGCGTACTATATGTAATTAGGCATTATTTCTTTTAACAGATTAGTTTGCCCCTAAATTTTTTTTTTCTTTTAATGGTTAATGTCTTCACTAATATCTGCACTCCTCCGTGAAGCCTGAGAAGGTGGAGAGTGGACTCCTTTCGAATGTTTTAATTAGCCAGATTTTGGCGATCTTCTAGACACTTTCCTATGAAGATCAGCATTGGTCTAATGGATATCTTTTTGGCCTAATTTTTTCACCTGAATATTATCAATTGTGTTGTTACCCTCCACCTTAAGGGTAATAGTTTTCTCGGTTGAGGCATAAAAGACGAGTATAGTATCTAGAGAAACGTTGATGTCTCCTATGGCTTGCTTAGCACAAACATTGAAGTGGACTTTGAAAACCCACCCCAAACGTTGATGTCTCTTATGTAGTTTTCAAAGATGAGAAGAGTGTTGATAAAGCTTTGAATGCCTAGTATCTCCAGGGTGGTGAATCAATAGTTCTATTGCCCTAAGCAAATTATGAAATTGGTGACTTGGAGAAACCTGAGCAAGTAATTGGTTATGAGCTGTTAAAGCTTGCAGTTATGATAGGCTTTAGATATGAGAGAGAACTAATGAAACATAAATGCAAGCCTAAACTTTGTTTAATTGGTCAACCTCAAGAGTCACCATTATTCTTAGTAAGAATTATGTTCCATTGAATTTCAGTGATGACCATTATGGCTATAGACCAACATTTATCTTTATTTATAAAAGAAAGAGAAAACCAATAATGAATATATATTATTATACATAAAAATGACTTTTTTTTTCTATTCGGTTTTAAAGTAGGCTTATAAATTAAAATGAAATTAATTACATTTATAAATGCAAACCTATATATTACAAAAATTTAGATTAGTACAATTTTTCTAATACTAAATTTTAGATTTTATGTATTCTCCTCAATAATGGTATTCTTATGTACTCTAATAATAAACAAATAATTAAAATTGCCTTGTTATAGCAATAAAGGTTTCTAACTTTTCATTTTCTTTGTATGGATAAACTAAACTATCGGATACAAAAGATAAATTTAATATTTTAACTCTGTTTTATGATTTGAGAATAATAAATTTCAGTGTTATGATTTAAAAATAAATTTTACTTTTAAAGAATAAATTTCAGTATTATAATTTGAGAATAAATTTTACTTTTTAATCAAATTTATAATATGTGTTATGATTATGTGGTGTTTCTATTATCGATATAAAAATGAATTAATGATTTTTTAATCAGTTTGATATGATTAGTAAAAATTTTAAAAGGATAGAATAAAATTAACTATGAAAAATTATAAAGAATTATATAAAGTGTTCAATTTTTTTATAATTATTTTATATTATATTGTTAATATGAAGATAATATGACAAGCGATGTATTTATTAGTAAATTAATGAAAATTTTAATGACTGAATAATACCTTTAAAAATTTTTAAATAAATATTTGAATTGGTTATCTTCAAAGTATATAATAAAATTGAGAAAAAGTACAACACAATTTTTTTAATCACTCTATCTAAAAGAATCATTCTTTAACTTTAACATGAAGGCCTAAAGAGAATAAGAATGAACAGTTGTCTTTTTAATTAATTCAATTAAAATATAAAGATATTTTAATATAATTTGAAAAATATATAAATATTTTAATTAATTAATAGCATAGTTAATTATGCGAAAAAACAACATTCCGATTCCAATGCTAAAGTATCCCGGCGGGCGGATACCAGTTACAATTTTCTTGAACTTGTCAAGGCAAATGTTGAATCAATTGGTTTGTATCACATGACTTTCAAAGCTGAAGATTTGACTCCGGCAGAAACTAAAGAATATCAAACTAGGGTCTTCCGTAGTGTGATTACTGGTAATAACACGACTGATGTCGAGATTTTCAGGTTAAAAGGAACCAACAACGCAGGGTATTTCTCTTGTGAAGCTCAATGATATATATACGAATTTCATTGCTTATTTTTTGGTTGCTAATTGCTTTGTCCTGTTTTTTTTTTTTTTTTAAAGATGAACATGCTAATTGATTCTTATTTGTTTATTTATTTGTTGTAGATGACCAAGCTAATTGAAATATGGAGGATACTGGAATATGCTTGTAAGAAAAAAAGCTGTGTTATTTGCCTATGTCTAGTATTTAGCCATCTTTTTTTGTTAACCGCATATTTCATTGATAAAGAGGAAGAAGCTGTTGTTTTGCGGCCGTATCACAATAAAACCAGCAAACCGACATGCTATGAATAATGTCTGTGGTCGTTTGTAATACATTTTGTTTCAATAACATCCACAGATTACTACCTTTTCCAAGTGCCAAAACATAAGACAGAACAAATTATTTTAGAAATAAATTTCATTGGACTCAACAGATTCCAATTTGGTTTGGTCTTGGCACCTTTGGATACGTTTACTTGGTTTTGGCTCCCGCTTCTTCAACGTCTACAAGAGAATGAGATAGCTTAAACGAAATTCCTCTGAAGTTTCTCCTTATCGTTTCCATTTTGCCAGATCAAGAGCCTAGGGTGACATCTGTTAAGCGGGAGCTTGTTTTTGGATCTTCCATGACTGGTCGAATCCCCAGTAGACTAGTCTCTTCAGTTTAGTTTGTATAGGGCGCTTCACTGCTTATTGCGTCTTTAGGGGGTTAGTTGCTGTGAGCCTTTAGGGCCATAGGCATGTAATCTGTAACCTGCTTCTTGTTAATGTTATATCTTTAACCCGAAAAAACAAAACCCACCTTGTGATTACAAACAATCATCTGAACAAAAAAATAATTTAATTCAATACACTCTTTCATATTTTATTTTACAAGGATAAACGGACTTATACCTGTAGTAATTCCACCAAAATTAAACCATGAAGATCCTGAATTCAACTCTTTTAATTTTCCTATCTCTTTAATCCGGCCAAAAAAATGCAAAGTTAAATATTTTTAAAAATTCAATGAATTTCTTTTATAAAAAAAAAAGCCCTTTATTTGATGAAAGAGTGGGAGCAAATTTTTTAATAATATTTCCCAATATCTTTTTATTTAATTTTAATTATTAAGGTATTGAATGATAGATAAATACCTCACTTTCCCTCATTCAATGATTTTTTAAAATATTTTGTTTATTATAACTATGACATATAGAACCATTTCATACACTTATGTAAAATAAGAAATGGAAAATAAAAAAACAATTTAAATTTGGATGAAGCAGTGAACTATTATTATCAATATAATTTGTCAAGCGACTCTTTCACTAGCTAAAATCTAGTTGTAATCACAAAAGCTCTAAGCCCGAAGCTTTGCTCTCAACCTCCCAGAATGCTTCTGCAATGACATAAAATAAAAATAAATAAATAAATAAAGGCAGAACTAAATTTTAGGCATACTAGAAAAATCCTTGTACTTGTACTTGACCTTAATGTGTTTCTATGAGCCGAAGTTGATGCCTTGTGCTAGTGGTAATTCATTCCCGTAATTTATAGTACTGCCAGTGAACAATTATAAAAATAAATAAATAAAATAATTAATTTCCTTCTTTTTATGGCGTATCAGATGAGAGATTGATTTGAAAGGCATAACTGAATTTTTACAATGCAAAATATCTGACCGAGCCATGCAAATTGAGATGATAAGGCAAATGAAGCCATTGGAGTGTTTAATCAAATTTACCAAGTCGATCGTCGCATGTACTGTTTCCAAGAATCACTTCCTGCTTCACGGCCACCTCCTGTAGCTTTTTCGCCGCCGAAAGCACCACCAATTTCAGCACCATTTGTTGGTATATTTACATTCACAATGCCACAGTCACTTCCTTGTGGCCTGCATTATGTCTATTTGAGTGAGAAAAATGGAATATTCCGAGAGAAAATACAAATAATTTGAGCTCATGTATTGTGAAGAACTTATTTCTATTTAGATTTTGATGCCAGAATAAGAAAAGTTACCATAGATGTTCCAATTAAAAAATTTCACCCCAAACATGATGCAGAAGGATTTGAAATTCTGAAGATAAGCAGCTATAAACATCCCCCTCATCCAAAGCTTTTGAAGATAAAATGCGAATCAAAATATATATTTAACTCTACATTCATGGTAGAAACACTAACCCGATCCATTTGAAGATAACTTCAGGTTTGCGGGTGAAGATCGAACTGCTTAGTCCTTGAGGCACTGAATTGTTTATTTCAATCGCGTCTTGTAAAGTCTGCACGAACAACCAAGTTTCCACAAAGCAGCTCAAACAAAATCCAGCAAAATGACAGAAAATATATAAAAATTAATAGGTTAAGGCATCAAAATGATTTTTTTAAAAAAACAAAACTATGACAAAAAAAAGGGGGCCAATTACAATTAAAACAATAGTGATTGAAATACTATAATTTGAACCTTGACAATTAAGAAAATTTCAATTGCCTTTACTTTAAAAACCCACCAAACAAAAAGACTTAACCAAGAGGCTACCTGAAATTTCATAACATAAAGAACAGGAGCAAATAACTCCTCCTTAACGACATCTGCCTTTGGCGAAATCTCAACAATTGTAGGCTGAACATAATTGCCTTCGGATTCTATAACAGAACCGCCTGTTAGGATCTTACCTCCCTGCAAAATTATAGATGGTAGATTAACATAGTTGACCAAATGATTCAATCCCAAATCAAAAGCCATTCATATGTGACTAAATCAATAACCAATGAAGGTTTCAACTACAAGTTAGATCTTCACATGCTACAGCATTTTTCTTGATTACCTCAACCATATCAAAGCAACAAATTAAGTGTCATCTTGACTGGAATTCACTCGGATCCCAGCAGGCAAAATCTGACTTCATACAAGACTTGTTTATTTGAAAATCGTTACACTTATCTTAAATTAAAATTTAATTTGTTAGGGTTTTCAAATGATTTGTCCAATAACCATTTGAAGTCCTTGCAAATTCCCAATTTGTTCTGCAACCTGGAAAGCTCAAGCAATTGACAAGAGAAGAATTCTTATGTTTGAAATAATGTATATGCTGGATAAATATGGCCAAAGAGGGAAACTACAGCATACCTTGGACTTAATGGTCTCTATTCCCTTTTCAAAATTCTTTCTTGATTCAGAAGTATGCAATGGCCCAAGCAAGGTACCTTTTTCCAACGGATCCCCAACTTTAACTTGTTTATATACACTAAGTAGTTGATCAATTACTCTGTCATATATGCTCTCGTGAAGAAGCTTCAAAACACAAGCAAGGAAAAGTTCTATAAGTAAATTTTTTACTAGTATAACCATGTGACTCCAAATAAAATATTACACTCATCAGCATACCAGCCTACGACATGTTGTGCACCGCTGACCAGCTGTCCCAACAGCAGCAAACAAAATGGAACGAACAGCTAACTGAATATCTGCATCATCCATTACTATTATAGCATTGTTTCCACTTAGTTCAAGCAAGCATTTACCGAATCTCTGATTCACTGTTTGTTGCACCATCAAGCCAACCTGTAGAATATGCATAGTTTCCTTGAGAAATTATCAGATAAATTATAGTGGATTACTCTTGTCAATGCACAAGTGTAATATGATTTCATATAATTATAAATCCAGAGCAAACAAGACAAAAATATCAAACAGGACGCATTTCTAAGAGAACAGAGAAAAATATAATATTTCATAAGTTGAAACTGCCATGGATCTAAATATATTAACTGCACATTTTATTAATTAGATGAGAAGACCAGAAATAATCCAGTCCCAAAAGATTTCTGAACATATGTATTATATATACAGAACTTCATGGTATAAAACAGATATATTTAATGGCTCAAAGATTAGTATATAGATCAAATTTCACAAATAAAATGACCAAGCACAAAAGACAAGGCTAACAATGAAGGAATTTCTAACAAGGCACAATATTGAGATACCTTTGAACTGCCAGTAAATGAAACCAGAGGAATGCGTGTGTCTTTTGCTATTGCTTGACCAATGTCAGCACCACCACAAAAGGATGTAAAAATTGCAGGAGGTAAGCTGTTCTTTTCTAGCACTCCAGCTACCAGCTTAGTCAAAATATTTACTCTAATCGCGCTTTCTTAATAGCTTATTCAATATAATAATAAAAGAAACATATTTACTCTAATCGCGCTTTCTTAATAGCTTATTTATTTTATGATATCAATTAAATCAAAATATGAAAGTGATGGTTATTGAAAAGAACAATAAGTATTAGATTTTGAAATGGCGAAAGAGTGATACATTTTCTAAAATTTGAGTCACTCTAAAGAAACAATATGATGATGTGTGTGCTCAATTTTTGAATTTAGAACGACTTGATAATTTTTTCGCAATAATATATTTTGTTAGCATTGTTGGAATCGTTTATCCCCTCTACCAGAAGCCAAAGTTGACGCAGAAAGTCCTCTCAAATCTAAAGTCCTCTCAAATCTGAAGCTATGCGGCCAAAAGTAACAAATCTAGCAACTCATGTTGGATCTTCAATGATAATATTATATTCAATGCTGGACTAAACTCATGTCATACAGTTTAGGAGTACTTGGTATTTCAAAGTTACAGAAATGATCAATCCCAAATCAACAGCCTTCCAAAAGTAACTATATCAACAACCAATGAAGGTTTTAACTGCAAGTCAGATCTTCACAGGCTACTGCATTCTTCTTCATTACCTCAACCGTATGAAAGCAACAAATGAAGTGTCATCATGACAGAAATTCACTCGGATCCCAACAGGAAAAATCTGAATTTATATGTGACTTGTTTATTTGAAAATCATTACACTATCTTAAAATAAATATTAATTTGTAAAAGTATTCAAATTTGGAATCCTTGCAAATTTCCAATTTGGTTTGCGATCCAGAAATCTCAGACAATTGAGAGAAGAATTCTTATGTTTGAAATATTAGATATGTTGGATTAAATATGGCCCAAGAGAGAAACTACAGCCCACCTGGGACTACATGATCTCTACATTCCATAGTGTGATTCTTGGTAATAACGACAAGACTACATTCCATATTTTCAGGTTAAAGAAACCAACAAAGGAAGGTAATTTTAAAAGTTTACTTCAGTTTGAAATTAATTATAATTGATTTTTGTTGTTTTTCAAGCTAATGGATGCTTATTTGTTTATTTATTGTAGATGATATTTATTGTAGATGATCATTTCTTTTTCCAAGGATTTGTACGAGTAGAAAAATATTTTTTTAAAAAAAATGGTTAATTTCTATCAATAAGAACAAAGAATATGCTTCAATTGATCAGAACTTATCTGCAACCCTAGCTAATAATTCACCATTTCTTGGCAAACATATGATGGGGACTTAGACACGGTGACCCATGAGAGGAATGCTGGCAAAGGGTTTCATTAGATCTCACCAGTAGAACGCATAGCATTGACAACTCAGACAGCAGCAACACTTGAGACAGTGGAAGTGGCACTCATCTCTCTTGTCAAGTGACTTGCCATACAGAAGATTCTGGACCGCCTTCACTGCATGGTTGGTAACTTGTCTTATGATTTTGCATGGATCCAAGTGGATATTAACCAATGCTTGGATCACAATCGGACAAGTCAGCTCAACCAAAGCTTGGACCCATTGAAGCTCTTACATTTTGTGGCTTTCTTGGCCTCATTTTCATCATTCTGTCTCATTAGATTTTCTTTCAATCTTGTTTTATATCCTAAAATTGGGAATTTATCAACATTTCCAGGTTTAATAATTACCTATGCCCCAGTACACATAATCATCTTCCATGAACTGTGCTTTGTCCTTAATATTGCTCAAGACTCGATAAAACAGAGCTAATCAAATCTTCTCCAACAGCAAGGCTTCCTTAGATGTTGGCGTAAGGGAGGAAATTCTCAGCAGCTAGGATGAAGTAATACATGGAGGGGAGATGAAAAGTGAAATCACTCAATTTATGACTTTGCCAATCCATTTAGTCCCATTTTATTAATTTGTTTGATATAAAATTAAACAGAAGCTTATCAAAGTTATTGTTGGATATATATATTACACTTAATTCCACTGAATTGCCGACGTAGGATTTCAATTCCACATCCAATTCAAAGTGAAGGTCCTACACCATCTTTGATAGGAGGTTTGAAATTCTACTTCAAATTTTTTTTTAAATAATTTGTACTCATTTTCATATAAAAATTAATTTTATATTATATTTATTTTAATTTTTTATATACAATTTATGAATGTAATACATATAAATTATGTATACTTATAAATCCGTTATTATGGTTATTGGGTTAAATTATGTAATTAATTATAACTGCTTTGAGATATTCATTTCAAAGAAAAATACTAAAAGTAACACCATTAGGGTTTCCAAGTATGTTAGCATTTTATTTTAAATAAATAAGAAAGATGCTACCAAAGAGAAAATACATATAATTGAAAGAATCGAATGGCGTGGAAGCAACTTCCTCCACTGTGCAGGAAGACATGTACACTTTAATTTGGCAAATCAATTTCTTTATTATTATTATTATTTTATATATACTATCACTAGAAAGTTACTAGGGATGGCAACGGGTAGGGTACCCGCGAAATTGGGAGTACCCAAATCCGAACCCGATTATATATAAAATTTTCAAATCCGTCCCAAATCCGTTTAGTGCTTTAATTTTACTATCCGTACCCGTTCCAAATCCGTTTAGCAATACCCGCACACTACCCGAACCCGACCGAACCCGATTTTTATAATTCAATTCAATGATAAAAAATTAAAAATTTACATATTATAATCCAAATAACAAGCTCCCTATTTTTATAATTCAATTCAATGATAAAAAATTAAAAATTCACATATTATAACCCAAATAACAAATAGTTAAATTTTTTAACAATATCTAAATAATTAGATTAATAGTTTATAAATTCTAAAAAACTATTTCTATGTATCTTTGATGTGTTTATGCAGTATAAAAAAATGAAGTTAACATACCCGAAGAGATTTCAGTAAAAGAAGATGTTGCTGACGCCGATTGGGGAGAGGCACGGGTTGTCTCCAGTCGTCAGTGAAGTGGGGGAGAGAGGAACGAGTAGATGAGAGAGAGAAGGAGATATTGCTGACCGCAAGTGGGGGAGAGAGGCCTTGACTGGGAAGTGGAAGATATCGCCGACTGGAAAGAGAGAAGGAGATATCGCTGACTGGGGAGATAGAAGATTTATCGTCTCTAGGGAGAGAAAGGAGATGTCGCCGGTGCGGACTGGGCTGCCGGCAGTGAAGTGGGGGAGAGGTGTCGATTGGAAATTATGGGAAGGGAAGGGGGGAGAGAGGCAGAAGCTCGAGTAAAATGAGAAAATGAATTAGGGATAAGGGAATTTAGGGTTAGTTTTGAAGTATAACTAATCGGGTTCGGGTAACGGGTATCCGATCACCTAACCCCGAACCCTACCCGAATCCGAGACGGGTAAAATTTTTCAAATCCGAATCCGCCCAAATCCGTTTTGTAAAAGTTACTTCTGCGATGCCATAGAAACAATATTTACAGTACTCATGCATAAATGTTCAATGCAAAACATATCAAATATTGCAATCACTCTCTAATCATGTAAGAAAACATAAACACATACTAATAATAATAATAAAAGAGATATATGTATTCTAATCATACTTTCTTAATAGGATATTTCATGATATTAATTAAAATTAAAATATGAGAGCGATGACGATCGAGAAAAAAATTAATAAGTTAAATCAAATTTGAGATTTAAGACTCTCCGTTAACGAATATGAGGTGTTAAGAGCTCCCTTCAGATAAACTCCTTCTCTATCCATTCTCCAATAAGTTTTAACAGTGGATTGCGTCACAGGATGAGGAGCTCTTAACTTGCATTATTACTCATAAATTAATATCATATATATGATAAAGGGTTTACAATAACAAAAAAAATTCTAATAAATTAAAAGTACTACCCTCTTTAATAATAACTATAAAGTTTATTCTAATTTAAATAATAATAAAATAACACATTGATATAACTAAAAAGTTTATCTTGATCTAAATAATAATACATATTGATAATAATAAAAAAACATTCATCCAAATCTAAACAACATTTTGAAAAGGCTTTCTTAATATTTAGAGGCTAATGAATTTGATATATTTCTTATTCCTAACATTACTTATCTCTCAACAAAAAAAAAATTGTCTTCGAGCTCAAATTCTAATAAGTTTGGCTAAAGTGATATATGAAATTTCTTTTTGGGCATCACCTTTTATTGTTGGCATTTGATCCTCTTGCTCCTTTACTTCTAGCCAAAACAATTCTTTATACTGATGACTTCTTTATTTTAAATTCAATATATTAGCACATTAGTATCAAATAGTCCTTTTATAATCTTATAATGAACCATTCTAAACTATTGTAGACTATACGGTGGACTAGGAAATTGTCTATTATTCTTTACTCTCCAATTCTTGCTTGTAGTTAGATGCTTGTGGTAGATACATGTCAATTATATTTTCTGCTTCCTCTTAAGAAACAATTTTATTTTCGTTTTGAATGTTCTCGTTCGGAATACTATTCCTGCTACCTTCATCAATAGGTGCATATGAGTCTGTTGCAATTGTTATTGAGATTACTAAGAAAATTTTGTAAATAGCAAAACATATGATGCTTGAGCAAGGTTTCGAGCTGTTAGATCCTCCCGGACACTCTGTGGTATCGCATTGTCAGAAACAATTACAGGATCTCCTAACCTGCTGCTTGACTCTCAGGTTTCCATCTATACAAACTTTTTTCTTATGGATTCTACTACTAGATGTTACAATATCTTCTTTCAGGCATCTGTCTCAATCTTTTCCTCCGCAAGCCACACAGACCCAAATTGAGCTGCAATTGATTCTCAAAAGAGTTGAGAAACAAAATGTAATTTCTCGAGCCAACAACAGTTGAGTATGGGAGTTGCATCATTACAAAGCCTGTGCAATTTGGGAGTAGGGTCTAGAAAAAGTTGTTGGTTCCTAGGCTTTCAATGTCCAGGATTCCACTTTCTACAGTATTGATAAAACAATCAATTTCCAAGGAAGATATTTGTTAAATGACACCTGCAATCAAATCACCATAAGTCCAGGAATCATTTGAGATTAGTGGGATATACTTTACTATATTCTCCAAATGGAATATTAGTCTTTTGCAAAGAAATACACTTCCAATAATCTCGAACCTGTAAGAATTTTCGACGTTGGCAAATTTAAAAATCTTTACACATATATCAGCTTCATTGACTTCTTGCCTACCGACCAAGCATATATACATCTCCATATAAATGCTTGCTTCATGTAAGGCAGTTACTCATGGACTTCACACTTATAAGTTATTTATTCAAGATAATCTGCATCAGGCTAACATTTTGTGGAAAAGGAAAAAAATTGAGCGAAATTGATACATAGTTAAGAAATATCACAATTAGATGCAACCAATTAAAAGCATACTACAAAGGTCAGTGAAAATCATGAAAGTTCTCAATTCATGAACTACTGCTCTTGGTGCATCACAATTGATTAGAGAATAAGTAACATTAGAACAAAGCAAGAAGATGAGAAAAAGGTCCTGATCCCACAACATAATCAGCTGCAGGACCAAAATATTCTAAGAACACAACAAAATCTGTAATACTCATTCTATATAAGATTAAGACAAATGGGGCAATTCCAGGATTTTGCATCAACTGCAAATATATATATATATATATATAGAGAGAGAGAGAGAGAGAACATACATACCTCCCAGTCTGTGCAATGGAATCATGTGTTCAAGATCATTGCACTGCATATACAGCAACTTCATCCACCATTTTGTTCTGCAATTTTCTTCGAGACGAGGAGACGAGCACAAAATGGTCAACTCTGAGAAATTAATTGAACTATTTGTGTAAAAATGAAAGATAACACCACAAACTTGCAACATATTATTCTATTAAGGTAAAGAATTCATGAATCTCTACTGGGGTAAAAGTTCTGGTGAAAAAAGAACAAAAAATCACTATGTTCACAAAAAGAAAAGGTGCATTTAGGAAATTCTCAGTGAAGAAATTTGGATAAATTAAAAATTCCGCGTGGAATAAATGTAGTAATGAAAAAAGAATCTTATGCGTTGGGAAAAGAAATTGGTGTAGAACATGCTAGATCTGAGCGTAAGATGCAGGAAAGCGTTCTGAGTTCTGATCTCCTCCATTGAACCTAACCTCTGCTGCACAATGGGAAGCCCATTTCCAAAGACGCCATTGGTGACCAATGCCACTCTCCAACTCAATGGCTTGCAGGGTTCTATTCTTCCCATTCTTCACCAGCGCTTCGATTCAACAGAAGGAGCTAGGCCCAACCCCCCAAAAGGACATAAAGATGCAGCTCTCCAAGGCTGCCAACAAGCATATGTGTTAGGGTCCCTAACCTGATATCGAGTTAGGGGTCTTTTGTAGAGGGAAGTGGAAGGTGTTCCTAAGGGTGAGGACGTGGTGTTTTGTTTTGCGACCTATCTTGAAGAATTAGAAGACTGAGGGAATCAGGGAATCTCAAATCTCTGAGTTAAAGTACTCAAAATTGTAATGATTTCCAAGCTGATCTCTTCATTGATAATTATTAAATATTTATACAAGATATAAAATACCCTTTGCTATATCAATGGAATCATGGAGTTACAACCTCCTAAGATAATAGAAATAACTATTTCTTAAGATAATGCAAATAATTTAAAGTGGAGATACCCTCGTATATTGCGGAAACACTAACAAATGCTTAAAGAAAAAGTCAACAACTAAAAATAGAAACTAAACTGGTCAATTAAACAAACTAAACTGGTCAACTTTCAATCCTTACTGCATCCCCAACTTCAGTAGGCTATACACAGCGGGTGTAAGATGTATACACTTGTAATGGCTTTGTATCAATATGCATACAAAGAATGGCTAAGATAAAACATACAGTGAAATATTTCATAACCTTAAACCTTTAATTTTGAATACATGTCCAGCAGACCAGCAAAGGTCGCATGCCTCGTCCAGTCTTCCTGCCCTTAAAAGAGTCCAGACATCTTGGAGAAGAGAATTCATCTTGTTTCTGCACAGGTAAAATGCAAAAAATAATATTATGATTTAGGTATGTCAGAGCATACATTACACCCAAAATGGAGCAGCAAAATCCAAATAAATGTTACCAGTTTTTTTTTTTCTTTTTGAAGGCATGTTACCAGTTCTTATTTTAAATTTGACATAAAATGATAAAAAATAGCATCTATACAGAAACTCAAGTAAAAGATATTGTACTAGGAGTTAAAAATACATAATTACAACAGAATAATATATATAATAATTAAATAAGCAAGCATACGAGTTGGAGCATCAAAATCCAAGTGCTGAACAGTATTTGTACCGGAGGAACCTTTCTTCAAAAGACGTTGATTATGGTGCCAAATTCCAGAGTTGGGAAGATAGTTACCAGCATGAGACCCCCTCCCAAGTACATGTCAAAAATAACTCAACAATTGTGAGATATGGTGATGCTTTAATACAAATCCCAGATTGCTCAGCAAAGGGGATCTATTGCTTCAAGACCTAATTCCACCAATAACGTCCACAAAAACATGAATGTTCAATAGAAGGAAAAAGGGAATCCAGGCTATCTTTCCATATCTTAGTCCTTTCAAAGGAGTTCAAAATTGCAGTTACTAAATATCTAAATATGTAAGTTCAAACACAAATCTACAGAGCTTTTTCAAACACCAATTTACAGAGCTTTTATAATGTCGTAAAAGCTAAGCTTGCTGGGGCACACAGAACTAGGATGATCTGCAAGCAGAATTTTATCTCTCTTTTTCTTTGGTGGGTGTTGATAGGGATGTTGTGAAGAATGCTGGATTATGGCAAAGCAATCGAATGTAATAGAAAGTGATGAATTTCCAGGAGTATACACATGCATTATCACATATCCTGCATACATTTACATGAAATCAAGCGCATCTATCATATAGCAAGGCTAAGAATGTTTATTTGCAAAAGGTTGCACATGCTGATGTTGATGATTCTACATCCACAGTTCATGGCAAAGAAAATTTAGGTAGAGCACTCTATTTTTTTTTTTTTTTAAAAAAAAACATATATTTTCGCTACAAACAATCCAAGAGAGACAATCATGAAAGTGATGTAATAAGTAATGTAAGCCCTTCCTTACAATTGCGGGAGCACTCTTACTTTTGGCATAACCTACAGAACCAATTTTCCAGCCTTGAAAACCCTAATATCTCAGATAGAAATTTTAATGTGAAAAATTGTAATTGATAAATTATAAAAAATAATATAGTTTAAATAAAAAATAAAATAAAAATTCGATCAACTGTTATCAAATACTTAGTTTAACTGTTTGCATGTCTAACCCCTATATCCTGACAAAACGCCAAGGATTCTCACCTTGTGAATGGTTGCCCCACTACTCCTTTCTTTCCATCCAGAGGGTTGAGACAGGGTGAATCTTTGTCGCCATACTTGTTCCTCTACATAACTCAAGTTCTGTCTTGCATCCTGGCAAAGGAGACTGCTGCAGGACATCTTTCTGGCTTTAAGATTACAAGGGGGTGCACCAAATATAACAAACATGTCCTTTGCTGATGACGCTCTCCTGTTTGGGAAAGCATCAAGGGAAGAAGCAGTAGCCATCAATGAAGTCCTCCACAAATACACTGAAGCAACTGGTCAGAGAATAAACATCCACAATTCAAACATCCATTTTAGCAGTAAAATTCCTTTTAGTTTGAGGAAGGATTTGTTAACTATCCTCACAATGAAGAATTGGATATCTCTGATAAATATTTAGGTCTCCCTGCTGTATAGGGAGATTTGATTAATCAGAAACCAGTTAACTGCCCTCCAAAAGTCAATCTAGTAGCAGATTTGATTAGTCACAACACTTTGTAGTGGAAGTACGATCTGGTTAGTGCTTTGTTCAATAGACCAGTTGCCATGAAAATTTTTTCTATTCCTATCGGTCCAGTGGGATGTGAAGAGGAACTAATATGACATTATGAGAATTTGGACTCTTATACAGTAAAATCAAGATACACTCTTCTATCTAAAGGTTTTCGACAGGAGAAGACTCAGTCACCATCATCTTCAAACTCCATATCTGCAAAAATTTGGAAGACTATATGTGAGATATAGATATTCAACCAAAGGTGAAGGTGTTCTTATGGAGAGTTATGTTGAATGCAATTATTGTTCAAAGAATTTGGCCGAAAGAAAAATGCGGATAGATCCTATGTGTCCTATGGATTTCTTGTATGCTTAGGAAGCTGAACGATATTTGTTCTTTGGAAACTGCTTAATGCAATATCATCTCTAAAAGAAAAAAATAGAGGGACCAAATAAAAAATTGATAAAATTTGAGGGATTAAATACAAATTTGATTATTATATTTGGATTCCTATGCTATAAATCCCAGTGGGAATAAGCAATTCCCAATATTTCCTTCCTAGGGTTTACGGAGGTTGTCTTCTGGATCCTAACGATGCACGTCTCCAGAAAGAAAAAAGGATTGACGGATCTAGATGGTCTACCCAAGCAATGCGAAGAAGGAGTTGCCGATAAAACCACCGGTGAAGAGGATGAAGATGCCGATAGCACCATCGGTGAAGAGGCTGAAGATAGCTCCGACGGTGAGGAAAGTGAGGAGGGCTCCCCGTTCGATCCTTACAAACTCGGTTCCGAAGTAATAGTTTTCGACCCATCGGAGGGTAACAGAGATGGTTATGGATCCGATGACACCGATTACGAGGGCGAGCAGAGGGATGTATATCTTAAATACAGACGTCAGTACAGGGAAAGCGAGGTAATTATATTATCACTATTGTCTTTGTATTTTTTTTTTTATAATTACCTTTTTTTAATGGATTTGAGTTCCTACTTTAGGGATTTGATTTTGATGATTATCCCAAGCCAATTAAGGGAGAATTGTTCTTTGGTGTTGCTCGTCATGTCAATTTGGAAGATGAAGATGGCTTTTATACCAAAGGCTGCAGAGAGGCACTTGCATATGCTGTCCAGGAACAGAATAAGAAGGTGGACATCTCTGTTATAGATGCTGAATATTGTAAATTTTATCCAAATTTACATGCATATTTTGAATAATTTGATTGTATTGAAAGAATTCCTCACGGATGAGACACAAATATCGATAGTTTCGTATATTCTTAATTGCTTTTGCATTATTTCTATACACCTCCAGATTATTAATTTCACACACATTTCATGTTTGTGTAGGGTGCAAATCTGAGACATCTTGAGATTATCAAGGCAAATGTTGAATCAATCGGATTGTATCACATAACTTTCAAAGCTGAAGATACGAAACTAGGGGAAACCAAAGTTTATCAAACTAAGGTCTTCTATAGTTTGGTTCCTGATCGTCACCAGGATCAAGTCTTTATTTTCAGGTTAAAGGAAGGTAATTTAAAAAATTAAAAAAAAAAAAAAAGAATTTATATCTGTGCACTACTCATGTTTAAATTAATTTGTTTTATTTTATATGATTTTTTATTTATTTTTTATGATTTTTTTTTCCAATGATCTATGTTAATTGATGCTTATTGTCTATTTATTGTAGATGACAAAGCTAATTGAAATATGAGGAGAATACTGGAAGATACTTTCTATAAAAACCAAGACATGTCTATGGAGTGATTTTACAGCTTTTTTTAATTGAGAATTTGTAGTTCATGCTATGTTACAGTGATGATCGTTTATTAGACTTGCCCGTACTTTATGAACAGGTTATGATTTTTCTTTTTTTAATCTTGAAATAAAGTTATTTAGCCTACAGAAAAGAGCATATATTTTAATTATAACTGCTTTGAGATATTCATTTCAAAGAAAAATACTAAAAGTAACATCACTAGGGCTTCCAAGTATGTTAGCATTTTGTTTTAAATAAATAAGAAAGATGCTACCAAGGGAAAAATAC
This sequence comes from Manihot esculenta, assembly GCF_001659605.2. Taxonomy (NCBI): domain Eukaryota; kingdom Viridiplantae; phylum Streptophyta; class Magnoliopsida; order Malpighiales; family Euphorbiaceae; genus Manihot; species Manihot esculenta. Next base: position 2,024,622 of record NC_035171.2, read on the forward strand.
ATATAATTGAAAGAATCGAATGGCGTTGCAGGTGGAAGCAACTTTCTCCACTGTGCAGGAAGACATGTACACTTTAATTTGGCAAATCAATCCCTTCATTATTATTATTATTTTAGATATACTATCACTAGGAACTTACCCCTGTGATAGCAATAAGGATCCCAGCTTTTCATCCTAAGCCTTTAATATTCTGTGTAAAGATAAATCTAGACCATCAGATAAGAAATAAGAGACAAATGTGTACTAAATTGATCTCTACCTTTAATTTTTTACACTAAATCAGCACCATCCATTTTAGGGCTTCTAAGTACGTTAGCATTTCAAATAAACAAGAAAGATGCTAGTTTTTCACAGCCTCTCTTACACTTAGGCAAATGCTGGGCTTATTTTTTGTTTTCTGTTGTCTTTTATATAGCTTTGTCTTTTTTATATCTTCTGTGTTATTTGCTTTGACAACCTTTTAATGGTTGATATTACCTGGTATTAATGGGATAATTGTTGCACTTTTTTCCCTGTGGTTCAGAATACTTGAGTTTGAAATTAATTATAATTTATCTATGTTGTCTATAACATTCACTCCCATAATTCAGTTCATTTACCTGTGCTGTTACTTTTTTGCCTTTCTTTTAATGAACAAGCTAACTGATGCTTATTTGTTTATTTACTGTAGATGATAAAGCTAACTGAGATACGAGGATACTGGAAGGTGCTTTATGCAAAAACTGACACCATATCTATGGGGTTGCTTTTACAACTTTTTTTGGTTAGAGAATTTGTAGATGATGGGACAATAGTTTGTTTGATATGGTTGAGAATTAGCCTTTCCAGTCTAAATATTTTATGGATAGATCATGAAACTTTTATTTTTGGAAAATAAAACTCTTTTAGCTTATATTAAAATTCTAAGAAAATACAAGCGTACTATATGTAATTAGGCATTATTTCTTTTAACAAATTAGCTTGCCCCTAAATTTTTTTTTTTCTTTTAATGGTTAATGTCTTCACTAATATCTGCACTCCTCCTCCGTGAAGCCTGAGAAGGTGGAGAGTGGACTCCTTTCGAATGTTTTAATTAGCCAGATTTTGGCGATTTTCTAGACACTTTCCTATGAAGATCAGCATTGGTCTAATGGATACCTTTTTGGCCTGATTTTTTCACCTGAATATTATCAATTGTGTTGTTACCCTCCACCTTAAGGGTAATAGTTTTCTCAGTTGAGGCATAAAAGACGAGTATAGTATCTAGAGAAACGTTGACGTCTCCTATGGCTTGCTTAGCACAAACATTGAAGTGGACTTTGAAAACCCACCCCAATAACTTTAACTGTCCAGAATCATCTTATGTAGTTTTCAAAGATGAGAAGAGTGTTGATAAAGCTTTGAATGCCTAGTATCTCCAGGGTGGTGAATCAATAGTTCTATTGCCCTAAGCAAATTATGAAATTGGTGACTTGGAGAAACCTGAGCAAGTAATTGGTTATGAGCCATTAAGGCTTGCAGTTATGATAGGCTTTAGATATGAGAGAGAACTACTTTGTTTAATTGGTCAACCTCAAGAGTCACCATTACTCTTAGTAAGAATTATGTTCCATTGAATTTCAATGATGATCATTATGGCTATAGCCCAACATTTACCTTTATTTATAAAAGAAAGAGACACATAAAAATGACTTTTTTTTCTTTTTCTATTCGGTTTTAAAGTAGTCTTATAAATTAAAATGAAATCAGTTGCATTTATGCATGCAAACCTATATACTAGAAAATTTTAGTATTGTTTCAATAACATCCACAGATTACTACCTTTTCCAAGTGCCAAAACATAAGATAGAACAAATTATTTTAGGAATAAATTTCACTGGACTCAACAGATTCCAATTTGGTTTGGTCTTGGCACATTTTGAATACGTTTACTATGTTTTGGCTCCCGCTTCTTCAACGTCTACAAGAGAATGAGATAGCTTTACCGGAATTCCTCTGAAGTTTCTCCTTGTCGTTTCCATTTTGCCAGATCAAGAGCCCAGGGTGACATCTGTTAAGCGGGAGCTTGTTTTTGGATCTTCCATCACTGGTCGAATCCCCAGTAGACTAGAGTCTCTTCAGTTTAGTTTGCATAGGGCCCTTCACTGCTTATTGCGTCTTAGGGAGTTAGTTGCTGTGAGCCTTTAGGGCCATAGACATGTAATCTGTAACCTGCTTCTTGTTAATGTTATATCTTTAACTCAAAAAACAAAACCCACCTAGTGATTACAAACAATCATTTGAACAAAAAAATAATTTAATTCAATACACTCTTTCGTATTTGACAAGGATAAACGGACTTAGACCTGTAGTAATTCCACCAAAATTAAACCATGAAGATCCTGAATTCAACTCTTTTAATTTTCCTACCTCTTTAATCTGGCCAAAAAAATGCCAAGTTAAATATTTTTAAAGACTGAATGAATTTCTATTTTAAAAAAAAGCCCTTTATTTGATGAAAGAATGGGAGCAAACTTTTTAATAATATTTCCCAATATCTTTTTATTTAATTTTAATTATTAAGGTATTGAATGATAGATAAATACCTCACTTTCCCTCATTCAATGATTTTTTAAAATATTTTGTTTATTATAACTATGACATATAGAACCATTTCATACACTTATGTAAAATAAGAAATGGAAAATAAAAAAACAATTTAAATTTGGATGAAGCAGTGAACTATTATTATCAATATAATTTGTCAAGCGACTCTTTCACTAGCTAAAATCTAGTTGTAATCACAAAAGCTCTAAGCCCGAAGCTTTGCTCTCAACCTCCCAGAATGCTTCTGCAATGACATAAAATAAAAATAAATAAATAAATAAAGGCAGAACTAAATTTTAGGCATACTAGAAAAATCCTTGTACTTGTACTTGACCTTAATGTGTTTCTATGAGCCGAAGTTGATGCCTTGTGCTAGTGGTAATTCATTCCCGTAATTTATAGTACTGCCAGCGAACAATTATAAAAATAAATAAATAAAATAATTAATTTCCTTCTTTTTATGGCGTATCAGATGAGAGATTGATTTGAAAGGCATAACTGAATTTTTACAATGCAAAATATCTGACCGAGCCATGCAAATTGAGATGATAAGGCAAATGAAGCCATTGGAGTGTTTAATCAAATTTACCAAGTCGATCGTCGCATGTACTGTTTCCAAGAATCACTTCCTGCTTCACGGCCACCTCCTGTAGCTTTTTCGCCGCCGAAAGCACCACCAATTTCAGCACCATTTGTTGGTATATTTACATTCACAATGCCACAGTCACTTCCTTGTGGCCTGCATTATGTCTATTTGAGTGAGAAAAATGGAATATTCCGAGAAAAAATACAAATAATTTGAGCTCATGTATTGTGAAGAACTTATTTCTATTTAGATTTGATGCCAGAATAAGAAAAGTTACCATAGATGTTCCAATTAAAAAATTTCACCCCAAACATGATGCAAAAGGATTTGAAATTCTGAAGATAAGCAGCTATAAACATCCCCCTCATCCAAAGCTTTTGAAGATAAACTGCTAATCAAAATATATATTTAACTCTATATTCATGGTAGAAACACTAACCCGATCCATTTGAAGATAACTTCAGGTTTGCGGGTGAAGATCGAACTGCTTAGTCCTTGAGGCACTGAATTGTTTATTTCAATCGCGTCTTGTAAAGTCTGCACAAACAACCAAGTTTCCACAAAGCAGCTCAAACAAAATCCAGCAAAATGACAGAAAATATATAAAAATTAATAGGTTAAGGCATCAAAATAATTTTTTTAAAAAAAAAAAACTATGAGAAAAAAAAAGGGGGCCAATTACAATTAAAACAATAGTGATTGAAATACTATAATTTGAACCTTGACAATTAAGAAATTTTCAATTGCCTTTACTTTAAAAACCCACCAAACAAAAAGACTTAACCAAGAGGCTACCTGAAATTTCATAACATAAAGAACAGGAGCAAATAACTCCTCCTTAACGACATCTGCCTTTGGCGAAATCTCAACAATTGTAGGCTGCACATAATTGCCTTCGGATTCTATAACAGAACCGCCTGTTAGGATCTTCCCTCCCTGCAAAATTATAGATGGTAGATTAACATAGTTGACCAAATGATTCAATCCCAAATCAAAAGCCATTCATATGTGACTAAATCAATAACCAATGAAGGTTTCAACTACAAGTTAGATCTTCACATGCTACAGCATTTTTCTTGATTACCTCAACCATATGAAAGCAACAAATTAAGTGTCATCTTGACTGGAATTCACTTGGATGCCAACAGGCTAAATCTGACTTCATATAAGACTTGTTTATTTGAAAATCGTTACACTTATCTTAAATTAAAATTTAATTTGTTAGGGTTTTCAAATGATTTGTCCAATAACCATTTGAAGTCCTTGCAAATTCCCAATTTGTTCTGCAACCTGGAAAGCTCAAGCAATTCACAAGAGAAGAATTCTTATGTTTGAAATAATGTATATGCTGGATAAATATGGCCAAAGAGGGAAACTACAGCATACCTGGGACTTAATGGTCTCTATTCCCTTTTCAAAATTCTTTCTTGATTCAGAAGTATGCAATGGCCCAAGCAAGGTACCTTTTTCCAACGGATCCCCAACTTTAACTTGTTTATATACACTAAGTAGTTGATCAATTACTCTGTCATATATGCTCTCGTGAAGAAGCTTCAAAACACAAGCAAGGAAAAGTTCTATAAGTAAATTTTTTACTAGTATAACCATGTGACTCCAAATAAAATATTACACTCATCAGCATACCAGCCTACGACATGTTGTGCACCGCTGACCAGCTGTCCCAACAGCAGCAAACAAAATGGAACGAACAGCTAACTGAATATCTGCATCATCCATTACTATTATAGCATTGTTTCCACTTAGTTCAAGCAAGCATTTACCGAATCTCTGATTCACTGTTTGTTGCACCATCAAGCCAACCTGTAGAATATGCATAGTTTCCTTGAGAAATTATCAGATAAATTATAGTGGATTACTCTTGTCAATGCACAAGTGTAATATGATTTCATATAATTATAAATCCAGAGCAAACAAGACAAAAATATCAAACAGGACGCATTTCTAAGAGAACAGAGAAAAATATAATATTTCATAAGTTGAAACTGCCATGGATCTAAATATATTAACTGCACATTTTATTAATTAGATGAGAAGACCAGAAATAATCCAGTCCCAAAAGATTTCTGAACATATGTATTATATATACAGAACTTCATGGCATAAAACAGATATATTTAATGGCTCAAAGATTAGTATATAGATCAAATTTCACAAATAAAATGACCAAGCACAAAAGACAAGGCTAACAATGAAGGAATTTCTAACAAGGCACAATATTGAGATACCTTTGAACTGCCAGTAAATGAAACCAGAGGAATGCGTGTGTCTTTTGCTATTGCTTGACCAATGTCAGCACCACCACAAAAGGATGTAAAAATTGCAGGAGGTAAGCTGTTCTTTTCTAGCACTCCAGCTACCAGCTTAGTCAAAATATTTACTCTAATCGCGCTTTCTTAATAGCTTATTCAATATAATAATAAAAGAAACATATTTACTCTAATCGCGCTTTCTTAATAGCTTATTTATTTTATGATATCAATTAAATCAAAATATGAAAGTGATGGTTATTGAAAAGAACAATAAGTATTAGATTTTGAAATGGCGAAAGAGTGATACATTTTCTAAAATTTGAGTCACTCTAAAGAAACAATATGATGATGTGTGTGCTCAATTTTTGAATTTAGAACGACTTGATAATTTTTTCGCAATAATATATTTTGTTAGCATTGTTGGAATCGTTTATCCCCTCTACCAGAAGCCAAAGTTGACGCAGAAAGTCCTCTCAAATCTAAAGTCCTCTCAAATCTGAAGCTATGCGGCCAAAAGTAACAAATCTAGCAACTCATGTTGGATCTTCAATGATAATATTATATTCAATGCTGGACTAAGCTCATGTCATACAGTTTAGGAGTACTTGGTATTTCAAAGTTACAGAAATGATCAATCCCAAATCAACAGCCTTCCAAAAGTGTCATAATGAAGGTTTTAACTACGAATCAGATCTTCACAGGCTACTGCATTCTTCTTCATTACCTCAACCGTATGAAAGCAACAAACCATGGCTTTTCTTGAAATTCAGCAGTGTTTTCAAAGATGGGCTTCTCAGAACCAAATGTGTGCTCTGGGGACAGGTTCCGGTCAATTTCACGTTCCATAAGCTCATCAACTTCTGCATCTAAACAAGCAGTGACTGATTCCTACCAGATATCAGTTGATTCTCAGTTGCCTTCCTATCCCACCCAGACCAACTATTTGAATTTGATGTATTTATCATATTTGTTTTCTCACTATCTCTACCACCCTACCCCCAGGAAAAACCAGCGTTCCAACCACTAGAACCTGCACATTCTTGGTCTGTAGAGATGGTATCCTCCATTCTAGCGTTCTCTTCACCCCAACCAGACAAAAGTTTATTTAAATAAGATACCTGAATCCAGGTTTCGTTCACAATCAAATTTTCCAGTTTCTTCTTGAGGTTTCATTGCAAGGTCATCATGTGCTTCGGTTTTCCTCGTTCCCCAACCAGACCAAGAGTTTTTCTCAATTCCAGTTTTCTCAGTACTTCCACTGACATTTTTCTGCCAAGCAGCTGCATTATCCCAACTGCTAGACAGGTCAGGATTTTTTTGCACTTTCATCGCAGGGAGATCAGATTCTTCCGTTTTCGTTGTTCTCCAACCAGACCATGCGTTTGCCTCATCAGTATTTTCCTTGTATTTTGTCTGCCATGTAGCTGCAGTATCCCAACCACTTGACTTGTCAGATTGCTCTTGGGCTTTTGTGGAGAGTGCATTTGGTGTTTCAGCTGTATCTGTTCCCCAACTAGACCAGGGCTTTTCTTGAAATTCAGCAGTGTTTTCAAAGATGGGCTTCTCAGAACCAAATGTGTGCTCTGGGGACAGGTTCCGGTCAATTTCATCTTCCATAAGCTCATCAACTTCTGCATCTAAACTAGCAGTGACTGATTCCTACCAGATATCAGTTGATTCTCAGTTGCCTTCCTATCCCACCCAGACCAACTATTTGAATTTGATGTATTTATCATATTTGTTTTCTCACTATCTCTACCACCCTACCCCCAGGAAAAACCAGCGTTCCAACCACTAGAACCTGCACATTCTTGGTCTGTAGAGATGGTATCCTCCATTCTAGCGTTCTCTTCACCCCAACCAGACAAAGTTTAATCCTAGTATGAAGGTGGAATCTAAATTCAGGTTACAGTAACAAATATTAAAAGATTGAAAAAATAAGAAGGGGAGTGTGTGAGAGTTGAACCCATGACAAACAATATGGGAATTGTAGGGAAAATTTGCCATTACACTAATGGATTTTCCTGGAAAGACTGCAATAGAAAAAGAGATTCTGAGGAAATGTATGGAAAATTTGATTGTGACAGAAACATGGATTCAGGTTTCGTATGTAAATAAGTAGGAAGGTGAGGATGATGGTGAGGTTCAGCCCCAACCAAGGGAACTTCTTGCTTTAACAGAGTCTTTCGGTGAGCCCCAGCCTCGTGAAACTTCAGATCACTTGGTTTTCCCCCAACCGCTATTGTCCACACATGACTCCAAAGGTTGAACAGCTTGAGTTGGACTTCTGTCCTTACTCCAATCTTCAGCAGTTGAAGAAGCCCTACCAGATATCAGCTGATTCTCAGTTGCCTTCCTATCCCACCCAGACCAACTATTTGAATTTGACGTATTTATCATATTTGTTTTCTCACTATCTCTACCACCCTTCCCCCAAGAAACACCAGCATTCCAAAAGAAGAGGAAAATACTGATGAGGCAAACACATGGTCTGGTTGGAGAACAAGGAAAACGGAAGAATCTGATCTCCATGCGATGAAAGTGCAAAAAAATCCTGACTTGTCTAGCAGTTGGGATAATGCAGTTGCTTTGCAGAAAAATGTCAGTGGAAGTACTGAGAAAACTTGAATTGAGACAAATTCTTGGTCTGGTTGGGGAACGAGGAAAACAGAAGCACATGATGACCTTGCAATGAAACCTCAAGAAGAAACTGGAAAATTTGATTGTGACAAAAAACCTGGATTCATGTTTCTAATGTAAATAAGTAGGAAAGTGAGGATGAAGGTGAGGGTGAAGGTGCAATCTAAATTCAGGAAAGCCGAAGCACTTTGTCAGGGTCATAGAGTTTTAGGGACTAAAACTATAATTTTCCAACAGTGTAATTCTCAAGAAGCAATATTGTGATAAATTAGTAGTAATTAGTAGGAAAATAAGGGCCGAGACAATTTGTTGTAATTCCTTTCCATGTATTTATTTTGGGGGGGGTGTCATGTGAGACATGTTGATGTCTCCTCCTGTCACAAGCCTAATTGTTTCTAAGGCTCTTTAGGGGGGAGCGACTAGTTGGCCACCAGCTGGGGCTGGGCCCAGTTGGCTACCGTAGGCCTACGGAAATCCTGAGGTGTACCTTCACTCCTTGTAGACCGTCCCCCCTGTCTACAAGGAAGGTGAGAATTATTGTAACGATCACGTTGATGATAATGTGTAATTACTATTTTGCCCCTGGAATAAAATAAGTAGTCTGTTCATGAATTCTCATATTCAATTCTTTTCTTTTATGCCTACTGTGAGGCTTCTAATGGAATGTCGCCTATTGGCTTCGCCATTCACTTATATAACCTTGACTAATCAGGGTGATCATGTTCACAGGGTATCGGGTGATTCTTAAGGCTGACTTGGCTTGAAGGTGTTCAAGTCAAGTGCCGCACGGTTCCAAGGGATTGCTAAAATCTGAGACCGTGACAATTGGTATCAGAGCAAGAAAGATCTGCGAGCAATATAAAGCAATGACAAAATTTAGCACACACACGAAGGCCCTTGAGAGAAGGGTGAGAACGGTGCTACCTGGTTGGATGTCTATGCCACCTAAGAGGGGAAGGCATTGGAGATTGATTCTGGCTAGACTGGCCATTTTAACTAGAGGTGCTGCACGCTCCACTGGGGACACCATTGGGAGAGAGGTAATGACCTAGTACTGCACACTCCATTGGAAATGTCTTTTGGAGAAAGGGTAATGACTAGGTGCTACATACTCCCTTTTGTGACCCTTGGAGAGAGAGTAATGACCTCAGGGTATAGTGATAAGGGGGAGGATGAGCCAATAGAGCTTGAGGCCATCTGAGAATCCCGAAACCATTCCACTCAAAATTGAGGCAAGAGGCCTCCTGAGACGGAATTGAGGCAAGAGGCCTCCCGAGATAGAATTGAGGCAAGAGGCCTCCTGAGACAAAATTGAGGCAGTGACCTCTCACGTATTTTCTTTTGCTTGCAGGAATGGTGCAAGAATATTAAATATGATATAGGAGAGACTATGAGCAATATTGTAGAAGTGAATTGGAGGAACACTCATCAATGGCATGAATTACGAGCTATTGCCTATGAAGTAGGCCGGGATGGAATCCCAGAATCTCAATCCTTATCGTGGGATGGAGGTAAATAATTTTCTTTTCAATATGAGCTTATTTGTTAATATTATTGGGAATTGTGACTGTGTAGACATATTAAGAACAACATTTATATGATCAAACTATAAAGCTAATTTTATTCAAGGATTGAAAGTGTTAAGTCCCATGGTTAGGGAGTGTTCACACCAAACCTGAGAAAAGGGGATATGAAATGATAAGCTTCAATCTTATTGCAAGAATGTCACATTTGTTATTCAAGAGAGTTGATAAACTCCAACAAGGTGATCATAAGGAAAGTACATAAAGGAACTTTTCAGGATTTGTGGTTGACACAAAAGAAGGTGGCACTTGATTTTTAATAAAGTAAGCAGATTGTGACAACAAATTCAAGAGACATGACTGAGCTTAATACCTTCCTAAAGAAGGTCGAAACCTGGAAGAATACGGTGTAGAGAAAAGGGTGACTAAGATTGAGTTGGTTCTATTACCAACGAGTTAAAGAGATGTTCAACTCTGATATCTGATTGATAGCTGCCTAAGAAGGTGGGCCAAAGCAATAAGTGGGGGAGCAGTCTTAAATGTGGTAAACAAGATGACTTGGAAGTGGCATAACTAAGTAGTATGAAGTATTCTCTATGAGGAAAGCCATATTATTTTACAAATTGTTTGTGTGAAAATGCTTCAAAGGTCTGGAAGGACCAGGTGAGTAAGGGAGGAGGGAACATAAGGTATAAATCATAGAGTTGTCAACTCTAGGTTGGTTGTACTTTCTTGTTCCTCCCTGCCTAAGGTAGTATTGTTCGCGTGAAGGGATCAAGCGTGATGGAAATATTCTATGAGTGTTGTGTCAAATAAGGGACATAGGATGGATGGGGAGATCTTTAAAGCCTTCTTGAGGACTCTAAGAGAAGAAATGAGAATCGAAGCTAGTATAAAACAATACAGCGTTGCCTAGTGTCGAGTATATCAGAGTTGATGCTACAAAGCAGGCACGGATACAAGATTCGTGGACTGTTTACACAATTGTTAGAATCGGGACTACAATTGAAGTGGCTGATATGAGGAAATGGGGATAAAGCAGACAGCTTAAGTGTAGGGATTAATGTGAGCATGTCCTTTGACAAACTCGCTTAATCAAGGACATCGAGAAGCAAGATGGACTTCACAGTTTCTCCTTGTAGTGAACCCGAGACATTAATAGATGTGGCGTCTCCCAGAACGACACAAGTTATTTCTGTTTCGACCAATAATTGTTCCTTGATAAAGGAGAGGTAATCGAGAGTAGTGAAGAAGAAACTAGTGGCTTTCCAGCACGAGGGGAACTCAATAAAAAGTAGCATTCGATGAAGTGGTGTCTATTTGTGTGTAAGTGGAATAAATAAATAAATGCGGTAATTATGAGAAATGAGTATGGTGGTCATCAATTGTTATAATATTCTTTTATAAATTACTTGATCCTAGTGCGTAACTAGTGAGCAAGCCATTGCTCCTATAACTCTTCCTATGGTGTGCAGCATTGTTAGTGCAGAAGGAAAAGTCTTAAGAGATCCATATGAAACACTGGCATGGATGAGACGATGATAGATCAAAGGTGGTAGTTTCCTCACCCCTCAAAACATATCCTTTACAAGAATAAAGGAAATGAGCATCAAAATAGGAAAGGAGGTACCCTAAGAAGAAAAGAAAAAAAAATGGGAGAAAGAAACCAAGACTAGCAATGATGAAAATGAGTCAAAAGGGTGGAATGGATAGGAGTCTAGAGGGGATAAAAAGAAAATAACAATTACCCTCATAATGTATGATAATTGCCAACCAACTATGATTGTCGAGCACATGTTCATTCTCTCTCTGAGGTAAGCAAACATTTTGATAGGACAACCAAGAGGAATGTAAGGTAACATTGGGCGAGGGTTGTATCAAATGCCATTGAGAACAACAGCATTGTGAAAGCAAATAATTCACTCATCCTACGACAAAAAGAAGAAGGAGAATCATTGAAAACTGGCAAAAATGAGGACCTTTGGACTAGTCAAAGGAGTGTGGGGCTTAAGGTAATGAGGAGAGGAAAAGATCCTTAATGAAAATTCAGTACGAGAGAAGGGAATTTAACGAGGGGGAACCCTCTCACATCAGATGAGTATAATAGTTTTGTGTTTCATGACATCATTCTTTATCTTACTTTATTTTAGTTATTTATTTATTCTGAGATATTTTGTGTATGATTGAGTCAGGTTCCTCGTGATGTGGGACTTGACAAGTTGGTGCTAACAGATGTTGTGAACATATAGGGTATACCTTCCTTAGAAGCGATTGGAAGAGTAATGTGTATTATTAAAAGGACAAGTTAGTCCAACCTTTGTCATTGGGGAGGAAAGAGATCTCACAGCAAAACAAAAGTTCTCACAAGTGGATCAACATGAAGGAGGACTGAGATAGATCGAGAAGTACAGATTGCAGGAGGCAAGTCGATATTGTGAGTGGTGATGAAGGCGGTATAAAAAGGGAGTATCTTCCAATAATTTCTTAGTGTTGAGTTGTAATGACGGTATTAATTATTTTATGTATAGTTAATCTTAAGAGTTGTCTTGAGTAGATTTTTGTGGCCCAAAGGGTTCAACAAGAAAATGACACTTTTAGTAATCATGGATATTTGGTGTGTATCGTGTGTCTTTTTGTAGGCATTTGGGTAAACTACATTTATAGGTAGAGGAAAAAGAGATGAAGGGGTGCAGAATACCAGAGCTTATGAAGGGGAGGACCATAGGACGTACAAAAGAGGAAGAGAGAGCTGAGTGGACTCTTTCGGAAATGGGGACACCAATTTCATAGTAGGATTCGACGAGCTTCGCTACAAGGGGAATAAGGTTGTGGTATGTCAAGGAGAGGGGTAAAGACAGTTCAAGTGTTGTGGACACAACTATTGATTCATAGTGTATTGTATTCTACAGGGCTTGCTATATTAATTGTATTTGAGTCTAACGTGGTTAGTACTGACCTTTCTTATGAGACTATTACAGGTTAGTCACAATATCATGTGGCATGAGTGAATGCAGGTTGATAGGTTTATTGTACGATAAGGGTTGTGCTTTTAAGGCAAAGAGTAAGGACAACAGTGAAAGGCAAATACTGGCGAGACAGACTAGGGAATAAAGAACTCGTACTCAACAGGTTCAGGCAATAAGTTCGTGCAGAGGAGTAATGCGACAACTTCTCGCGACATTTGCAGGAGACTAAGGAATCAAGGGCATAACACTTAAACCGAAAATAGAGCTTTTGTAGTTTCAGCATCAGTAAGAGCTAGCAAGTTCACAGAGAAAAATTAGAAGGAGATACCAGAAACTGAGTGACTTCATACCAATGATCAAAATTGCTCAACAAATTTAATCAAGCAAGACTGGGATCACATCACAGTGTGAGCAAGCCTAAAGTGTCGAACTCAAAGATTGAAGAATCCCAACAACCTCAGTCAACGAGGACTCAAAGATTGAAGAATACCAACAAGCTCAGTCGACTAGGACGTCGACCGTTTAAGTGGGGGAGTGTCAGGGTCATAGAGTTTTAGGGACTAAAACTGTAATTTTCCAACAGTGTAATTCTCAAGAAGCAATATTGGGATAAATTAGTAGTAATTAGTAGGAAGATAAGGGCCGAGACAATTTGTTGTAATTCCTTTCCATGTATTTATTTTGGGGGGTGTCATGTGAGACATGTTGATGTCTCCTCCTGTCACAAGCCTAATTGTTTCTAAGGCTCTTTAGGGGGGAGCGACTAGTTGGCCACCAGCTGGGGCTGGGCCCAGTTGGCTACCGTAGGCCTACGAAAATCCTGAGGTGCACCTTCACTCCTTGTAGACCGTCCCCCCTGTCTACAAGGGAGGTGAGAATTATTGTAACGATCACGTTGATGATAATGTGTAATTACTATTTTGCCCCTGGAATAAAATAAGTAGCCTGTTCATGAATTCTCATATTCAATTCTTTTCTTTTATGCCTACTGTGAGGCTTCTAATGGAATGCCGCCTATTGGCTTCGCTATTCACTTATATAACCTTGACTAATCAGGGTGATCATGTTCACAGGGTATCGGGTGATTCTTAAGGCTGACTTGGCTTGAAGGTGTTCAAGTCAAGTGCCGCACGGTTCCAAGGTATTGCTAAAATCTGAGACCGTGACACACATGATGACCTTGCAGTTGGGGCTGAACCTCACCTTCATCCTCACCTTCCTACTTATTTAAATACGAAACCTGAAGCCAGGTTTCGGTCACAATCAAATTTTCCAGTTTCTTCTTGAGGTTTCATTGCAAGGTCATCATGTGCTTCGGTTTTCCTCGTTCCCCAACCAGACCAAGAGTTTTTCTCAATTCCAGTTTTCTCAGTACTTCCACTGACATTTTTCTGCCAAGCAGCTGCATTATCCCAACTGCTAGACAGGTCAGGATTTTTTTGCACTTTCATCGCAGGGAGATCAGATTCTTCCGTTTTCGTTGTTCTCCAACCAGACCATGCGTTTGCCTCATCAGTATTTTCCTTTTATTTTGTCTGCCATGTAGCTGCAGTATCCCAACCACTTGACTTGTCAGATTGCTCTTGGGCTTTTGTGGAGAGTGCATTTGGTGTTTCAGCTGTATCTGTTCCCCAACTAGACCAGGGCTTTTCTTGAAATTCAGCAGTGTTTTCAAAGATGGGCTTCTCAGAACCAAATGTGTGCTCTAGGGACAGGTTCCGGTCAATTTCATCTTCCATAAGCTCATCAATTTCTGCATCTAAACTAGTAGTGACTGATTCCTACCAGATATCAGCTGATTCTCAGTTTTCTTCCTATCCCACCCAGACCAACTATTTGAATTTGATGTATTTATCATATTTGTTTTCTCACTATCTCTACCACCCTACCCCCAGGAAAAACCAGCGTTCCAACAACTAGAACCTGCACATTCTTGGTCTGTAGAGATGGTATCCTCCATTCTAGCATTCTCTTCACCCCAACCAGACAAAGTTTAATCCTAGTATGAAGGTGGAATCTAAATTCAGGTTACAGTAACAAATATTAAAAGATTGAAAAAATAAGAAGGGGAGTGTGTGATAGTTGAACCCATGACAAACAATATGCGAATTGTAGGGAAAATTTGCCATTACACTAATGGATTTTCTTGGAAAAATTGCAATAGAAAAATAGATTCTGCGGAAATGTATGGAAAATTTGATTGTGAAGGAAACCTGGATTCATGTTTCGTTAGTAAATAAGTAGGAAGGTGAGGATGAAGGTGAGGTTCAGCCCCAACCAAGGGAACTTCTTGCTTTAACAGAGTCTTTCAGTGAGCCCCAGCCTCGTGAAACTTCAGATCACTTGGTTTTCCCCCAACCGCTATTGTCCACACATGACTCCAAAGGTTGAACAGCTTGAGTTGGACTTCTGTCCTTACTCCAATCTTCAGCAGTTGAAGAAGCCCTACCAGATATCAGCTGATTCTCAGTTGCCTTCCTATCCCACCCAGACCAACTATTTGAATTTGACGTAATTATCATATTTGTTTTCTCACTATCTCTACCACCCTTCCCCCAAGAAACACCAGCATTCCAAAAGAAGAGGAAAATACTGATGAGGCAAACACATGGTCTGGTTTGGTTGGAGAACACGGAAAACGGAAGAATCTGATCTCCATGCGATGAAAGTGCAAAAAAATCCTGACCTGTCTAGCAGTTGGGATAATGCAGTTGCTTTGCAGAAAAATGTCAGTGGAAGTACTGAGAAAACTTGAATTGAGACAAATTCTTGGTCTGGTTGGGGAACGAGGAAAACAGAAGCACATGATGACCTTGCAATGAAACCTCAAGAAGAAACTGGAAAATTTGATTGTGACAAAAACCTGGATTCAGGTTTCTAATGTGAATAAGTAGGAAAGTGAGGATGAAGGTGCAATCTAAATTCTTAGTGTTTTGAAACCTGGATTCATTATCAGAACTCTTTTTCTTTTTTTTTTTATTGTTTATTTTTCCTCGTTAGTGTTTTGAAATTCTTAGTGTCAATTCTATGTGAATTCCATCGTATTATTACTATAGGCAATTTATATTTTTTGTTATTTAATAGGTTATTTTTTATGGTTTTGACACCCATCAGGCTATTCTATATAAGTATTGAAAGATTCAACTTGGCAGTTTTACTACAATGAAAAAGATATATATAATCCACCTCAATCACTAATTTTAAAGAAAGCTAACGAAAGAAAGAGGCCTTTTATTTCAAAGTTTCACTACGATGAACGTATGATCCAAAAGCGCCCACACAATAGTAATTTCAAATGTGGACTAAGGTTTCAAGCTTTGAAGTATAGATGTATTGTGTCCACTTTTCTCCATAAAGTGAAATTTGAGGCAGCAGTTTCTATTTTGCAGTCAAATGGTTGAGCATCCCGAGTTATGATGGTCTATGTTTTTAGATGTGCAGACCACTTCCCACCAGCCAAGATTCTAAACATTACTTGATTCTCCTGCTTAATCCACCAACTCAACCCCCTTCAATTATTAAAGATATATCAAATTAGAATGACTAAACATAAAAATAAAACTACAATTACATGAAATGATTGTAAATAAATGATATTTTTCAACCTCAGGATACCATATATAGATAAAGATTGATTTTCCTGATCCTCTTATTATTCTTCCATGTCCTTCATCACCCCAATTTCTTCCATGAGAATTTCTGAACTTCCAATATTTGGTATCATCTTTATCGACTCCAAATCCAACAATAACTACAGAATGCAGTGGACTTTTCTCTTATGTTTCATGTCCTCTATATATATCCTACATTATTGTAATATGTATAATTAATTAGTTATTTTTAAATAAAATGATAGTCAATAAAAGCAAAATTTAATTGTAATTATAGTTACCTCTTTTTTCAATTTTGCAAAAATATTTGAAATACGAATGACACCCATTACAGGTCCTTCAGCAACAATTTTCTCCAATTGTGCTTCATTTATCTCCTTGTTCATCAACCGAGTTTCAGTGATTTTGGCTGTTGTACCTCTTCGTATCAAATTAGAAAATTTAGGTAGAGCACTCTATTCTTTTTTTAAAAAAAAAAACATATATTTTCGCTACAAACAATCCAAGGGAGACAATCATGAAAGTGATGTAATAAGTAATGTAAGCCCTTCCTTACAATTGCGGGAGCACTCTTACTTTTGGCATAACCTACAGAACCAACTTTCCAGCCTTGAAAACCCTAATATCTCATATAGAAATTTTAATGTGAAAAATTGTAATTGATAAATTATAAAAAATAATATAGTTTAAATAAAAAATAAAATAAAAATTCGATCAACTGTTATCAAATACTTAGTTTAACTGTTTGCATGTCTAACCCCTATATCCTGACAAAACGCCAAGGATTCTCACCTTGTGAAGGGTTGCCCCACTACTCCTTTCTTTCCATCCAGAGGGTTGAGACAGGGTGAATCTTTGTCACCATACTTGTTCCTCTACATAACTCAAGCTCTGTCTTGCATCCTGGCAAAGGAGACTGCTGCAGGACATCTTTCTGGCTTTAAGATTACAAGGGGGTGCACCAAATATAACAAACATGTCCTTTGCTGATGACGCTCTCCTGTTTGGGAAAGCATCAAGGGAAGAAGCAGTAGCCATCAATGAAGTCCTCCACAAATACACTGAAGCAACTGATCAGAGAATAAACATCCACAATTCAAACATCCATTTTAGCAGTAAAATTCCTTTTAGTTTGAGGAAGGATTTGTTAACTATCCTCACAATGAAGAATTGGATATCTCTGATAAATATTTAGGTCTCCCTGCTGTATAGGGAGATTTGATTAATCAGAAAACAGTTAACTGCCCTCCAAAAGTCAATCTAGTAGCAGATTTGATTAGTCACAACACTTTGTAGTGGAAGTACGATCTGGTTAGTGCTTTGTTCAATAGACCAGTTGCCATGAAAATTTTTTCTATTCCTATCGGTCCAGTGGGATGTGAAGAGGAACTAATATGACATTATGAGAATTTGGGCTCTTATACAGTAAAATCAAGATACACTCTTCTATCTAAAGGTTTTCGACAGGAGAAGACTCAGTCACCATCATCTTCAAACTCCATATCTGCAAAAATTTGGAAGACTATATGTGAGATATAGATATTCAACCAAAGGTGAAGGTGTTCTTATGGAGAGTTATGTTGAATGCAATGCATTGGCGCATCATCTAGCGAAACTGGTTTGTGCTAATTCTCTGCCTTTTAATTGGATTTCTTGTATGCTTAGGAAGCTGAACGATATTTGTTCTTTGGAAACTGCTTAATGCAATATCATCTCTAAAAGAAAAAAATAGAGGGACCAAAAAAAAATTGATAAAATTTGAGGGATTAAATACAAATTTGGTTATTATATTTGGATTCCTATGCTATAAATCCCAGTGGGAATAAGCAATTCCCAATATTTCCTTCCTAGGGTTTACGGAGGTTGTCTTCTGGATCCTAACGATGCACGTCTCCAGAAAGAAAAAAGCATTGACGGATCTAGATGGTCTACCCAAGCAATGCGAAGAAGGAGTTGCCGATAAAGCCACCGGTGAAGAGGATGAAGATGCCGATAGCACCATCGGTGAAGAGGCTGAAGATAGCTCCGACGGTGAGGAAAGTGAGGAGGGCTCCCCGTTCGATCCTTACAAACTCGGTTCCGAAGTAATAGTTTTCGACCCATCCGAGGGTAACAGAGATGGTTATGGATCCGATGACACCGATTACGAGGGCGAGCAGAGGGATGTATATCTTAAATACAGACGTCAGTACAGGGAAAGCGAGGTAATTATATTATCACTATTGTCTTTGTATTTTTTTTTTTTATAATTACCTTTTTTTAATGGATTTGAGTTCCTACTTTAGGGATTTGATTTTGATGATTATCCCAAGCCAATTAAGGGAGAATTGTTCTTTGGTGTTGCTCGTCATGTCAATTTGGAAGATGAAGATGGCTTTTATACCAAAGGCTGCAGAGAGGCACTTGCATATGCTGTCCAGGAACAGAATAAGAAGGTGGACATCTCTGTTATAGATGCTGAATATTGTAAATTTTATCCAAATTTACATGCATATTTTGAATAATTTGATTGTATTGAAAGAATTCCTCACGGATGAGACACAAATATCGATAGTTTCGTATATTCTTAATTGCTTTTGCATTATTTCTATACACCTCCAGATTATTAATTTCACACACATTTCATGTTTGTGTAGGGTGCAAATCTGAGACATCTTGAGATTATCAAGGCAAATGTTGAATCAATCGGATTGTATCACATAACTTTCAAAGCTGAAGATACGAAACTAGGGGAAACCAAAGTTTATCAAACTAAGGTCTTCTATAGTTTGGTTCCTGATCGTCACCAGGATCAAGTCTTTATTTTCAGGTTAAAGGAAGGTAATTTAAAAAATTAAAAAAAAAAAAAAGAATTTATATCTGTGCACTACTCATGTTTAAATTAATTTGTTTTATTTTATATGATTTTTTATTTATTTTTTATGATTTTTTTTTTCCAATGATCTATGTTAATTGATGCTTATTGTCTATTTATTGTAGATGACAAAGCTAATTGAAATATGAGGAGAATACTGGAAGATACTTTCTATAAAAACCAAGACATGTCTATGGAGTGATTTTACAGCTTTTTTTAATTGAGAATTTGTAGTTCATGCTATGTTACAGTGATGATCGTTTATTAGACTTGCCCGTACTTTATGAACAGGTTATGATTTTTCTTTTTTTAATCTTGAAATAAAGTTATTTAGCCTACAGAAAAGAGCATATATTTTAATTATAACTGCTTTGAGATATTCATTTCAAAGAAAAATACTAAAAGTAACATCACTAGGGCTTCCAAGTATGTTAGCATTTTGTTTTAAATAAATAAGAAAGATGCTACCAAGGGAAAAATACATATAATTGAAAGAATCGAATGGCGTTGCAGGTGGAAGCAACTTTCTCCACTGTGCAGGAAGACATGTACACTTTAATTTGGCAAATCAATCCCTTCATTATTATTATTATTTTAGATATACTATCACTAGGAACTTACCCCTGTGATGCCATAGAAAAAATATTTACAGCACATATGCATAAATGGTCAATGCAAAACATATCAAATATTGCAATCACTCTAATTTTCTCTTAAATTTTTTCGGCCGATATAGCAAGCAGTAGATATATGTAAGAGCAAACATAAACACATACTAATAATAATAAAAAAAAGAAATATATGAACTCTAATCATGCCTTCTTAATAGGATATTTCATGATATTAGTTAAAATTAAAATATGAGAGTGACGAAGATAGAAAAAAATCAACAAGTTAAATCAAATTTGAAATTTAAGGTTCTCCATTAAAGAGTATGAGGTGTTAAAGAGCTCTCCCTATCAATGTTTTGATGAGCTCTTTTCTATTAATCTTCTGATAAACTCCAATAGTGGATCTCATCACAAGATAAGAAGCTCAACTTGTTTTATTGCTCATAAATTAATATCATACATATGATGAAGGGTTTATAATAACAAAGGAATTCTAATAGTATGTGTTTTATCTTGCCCCAAAATTGTATGAAGCCAGTAGTCAGACAAACATTGCGCACAGAACTTTGAGGTTCCAATAAGATACGTGTCTGAACTTGCAATTGAAGTTAAACCTTTTCATTTGGAATTTCAATATCCTAACATGTTCCTCGAACCATTTACGTGCATCCAACATCCACCAGAGAATGATCAAAATCAAAACAATACCCAAAGCCACCGTTGCATGATTCAATGTGTCCGAAGAAATTGGGTAATAAATTGGCAAAAGAAAAATAGGATCAGTTATAACAAATCCACAAGAACGGCAATAAAGCATAAAATGGCCCAGCTTTGACATTCTTCTCAGCCATTGCCATTCTAGTGAAAATTGGAACTGTATTTTCACCAATCCATCCAATTGTCTTTATAGAAGTTATGGCAGTGAAGACGACAATGACTTTTTAAGTGGGTAGTCCTAGCAAAATCCAGATGGCTGCATAGAGCCAACCATACTCTATTTGACGAAATTAGAATAAGCGAAAATAATATAGAGATGTTCACCGTGCTTGAGGAAGGAGAGTGAGGAGTGAAGGGTAACTACGAAATTAGAATTAATCGACTAACCATTCAATTGGACCGTTGTCTTTTCGGTTAACAAAAATAAAGTATAAAGATATTTTAATTTAATTTATAAAATATAAGAATAATTTGATACATGAAATTAATTATTTTTATTTTTTCATCTCAAATTACATAATTTTAGCAATTGAATTAAATTAATTTAAGAATTAATTGAATTGAATATTCATCTTGATTTAATTCGATTACAAAGTTATTCAAATTTCATACCATACAGTTAACTTGCATTTTCAATCAAAACATGATACAATTACGCAATGGAAAAACATAACACAATTATGCAATGAAAAACATAATACATTGTTTTAACCTTTAAAAAATAGAAAACCATTTCAGCAATCAAATGTAAAGTCACAAAATATGAAATTATGTATTTCAGCAAAAAACTTGCAATTGTTGTAGTTAGTTTTTTAAAAGAAATCTAGTAATTAGGAATCTAAAGGAGACTAGATATTGAGATAGATGAAAATTCAATAAGATCATTTTCAATGAATGGTGTGAACCATGAAATATGAGATTGAAATTGATGAAAACCGAAGATCATGAATCTCAATGAGATTTTAAACAACCTATGAAATGTGAATATAAAAAAAGACCGTAAGATAAAATCTAATTCTCTTGTGTAAAAATAAATATAAATTTTTGAAGATGGCATTAGTGTTAGTCAATAAAGAGAAATTCAAAAGCGTGAATGAGATGCGGCCTTTATTAATGGCGCAAATCAAATTCAAATGATATCAGTGGAAGAGAAATTAGTGAGAAAAAAAATAATAGCATTGATTCCATTCAAATGACAATGGAAGGATGAGGACTGATTTCAAATTTAGGTTTGTGCTTGTTTGTTAACTTGGTTATTTGCCTTGCCCTTATGCATTACAGACACCTTTTTTTATTTATCTGTATCAGTTCTTACTGCTTCTCCTATTGGTGTGATGTTTTTTCACATTTTCTTCTTTTTTTTCATTGCATTCAGTTCATGGTCAACGAGTCCCACTCAGGCCTAGCTTCTGAATCTTCCAAAGCTCCGAGGCTTTTCATTAAAGAAATGGTTATGAGGAATTTCAAATCTTACGCCGGCGAACAACGCGTTGGTCCTTTTCACAAGGTTTTCTCTTCATTTTAGTTTCCCCATCTTTACTTCTGTTTGCTTGGTTTCGTTTCTAGGATCTGTTTTGGCTGCTGAGAAATTGGAGGTGAAGAAGTGGAATTCACTCTTTGATTTTTAACAATTGGCGAATTTAGGGTACTTAGTTGCAATAGACGTAGTAATCTCAGTTATTTTGTGCCTTCTGTGTGTGATTTCAATTGAGAATTTATGAAAATTTCAAAAATTTTCCATGTTTTTCTAAGTTTCTGTTTTTATGAGAAGCAAAACAGATCACAAGAGTTCAATTGGGAATTTAGAAATATTTTCTTTCTCTAACTTTTCTCTTTTCTCTTCTCTTTGAGTTATCAGAGTTGTGGGGCCCAATGGGAGTGGCAAGAGCAATGTAATAGACGCTATGTTATTTGTATTTGGAAAGCAAGCAAAGCAGGTATTTTTCAATACATATCTTTCTGGTTTTAATTGGCATATGCAGAAGTAGAAACTGAGTGTTTTTTTTTTTTTTTTTTTTTGGCTGCCAAACCTACTTTTCTTTCACATGATTGTGAAAAAAAGGTGACTTTCCAAATTAAATATGAATTATTATTTTATTTTCCAATTTCGCGTGCCTAACTATTTTCTGTGGAATATGCAGATGAGACTTAACAAGGTTTCTTAGCTTATCCACAATTCCACTAATTACCAGAACCTAGATAGTGCTGGTGTTTCTGTTCATTTTCAGGAGATAATTGACCTGGTAATTTTAAGTTTCTAATCTCTCTCCTTTTCTCTGGTTCTGAATTTTTTAACCATCAAATACTATCCAGTGGCATTTATATGCTTTTGTTGTTTCTGGGAAAGCAACTAGAAGGAATCAAGTATTGTGTTTATGTTGTTTCTTCTTCAATAAAAAGGATCAATTATTGAAAATCAACTCAAGTCTGCATTCTGTCCACAGCAGAATTAATGCATATTTATGCAGAAAATATGTGCCTGAAATGAATTCTGATTCACAAACGATCAGCTGCTGAGAAATTGGAGGTGAAGAAGTGGAATTCACTCTTCATTTTTAACAATTGGCGAATTTAGGGTACTTAGTTGCAATAGACGTAGTAATCTCAGTTATTTTGTGCCTTCTGTGTGTGATTTCAATTGAGAATTTATGAAAATTTCAAAAATTTTCCATGTTTTTCTAAGTTTCTGTTTTTATGAGAAGCAAAACAGATCACAAGAGTTCAATTGGGAATTTAGATGAGGCTGAAGGCAATATAATTGGGGTTGATATGGAGGGATCTATCTGGTCCTTTAGACCGAGCAGAATGCCTTTATCTGCATGGACACCCTAGTCTTGCTTTCATTTGTTTTCCGGGGGGAAGTGATCTGTATGTATATTGTCGCATTTAGAGATTGCATGAGGCATAAGACATGATAACTGAAAATTCTCATGGACGTTGCTCTTCTTTTAGCTGTCTGCATGAACTCACAATTTTATGATAATTGGGATTGCTTATGGGTATATGTATATTACATTGCATTTGTTTTTGAGAATTTGTAATATACGATATAATTTGTCAATAGTAGTGAACCTTAGGTTTTGATATAACAGGTTAGCAAGCACAGCAGTTTCCAGGAAAGCAGGTGCTTCTATGTTGTTTCGACTGATGGTAGCAAACAAGATTTTTCCTATCGAAAATGCCTAGAAAACTTTATCAAGGGGAAGTATCCTGACTTGGCTCAATGATGCCAACGCTTCCTCAGATGATTTTGATTAGATACAGGCATTGGTATCTTCTGCAATGTATGTATGAAACAGATGTTTTGTGTTCATATCTATGTCTGAAAATTGAGGAATTTGTACTATATAAATATATGCTTATGTGCAAACAAGCGGAATAGATGAGGATGAAGGCAAGATATTTGGGGCTGATATGGAGGGACCTATCTGGTCCTTTAGACCGACCAGAATGCCATTATCTGCATGGACGTTGGGATATCTCTTCAGTATGCATGATATGATGCTTTGGTCATGAAGGGAATGGGGGTTTATTTTGTACCAGGGAAAATGAGGTTTATTTTGTACCAGGGGAATGGGGTTTTATGGTCCTGAATCTGATGAATTTGTATTTTTGTATTTTTCATGTATAGAAGAACTTTTTTGTGTAATGGATAATATGTTTCTTATATTAATGCCTATATTTTTTCTTCTCCAATGTATGTTTATCTTTTGTGTTTGCACAATGTTAATCTGATTGAAAATACAATTTTCAGTATAAATTAATTTGAAGTCAAGTCAATGTTAATCTGATTGAAAATGGTCACCTGTCCATTTTAGGGGTAGAGTTTACTACTCAGCAAAGATGGCCTCTATGTTGTTTCGACTAATGGTAGCAAACATTATTTTTCCTACTGAAAGTGCCTAGAAAACTTTATCAAGGGGCAGTATCCTGAATCTAGGACAATTCTCCATCCATCACCACTTTGTTTCACAGCTCATTTCTCAATAACAACATCCAGGGCTAGTTCCCCCTTCTGAGCACTAGAGTGATTTCTTATCCAAGTTGTTGTATCAGGACTAACCCAAATAATGCTTGCAGAGGAGGTGAGAAGTGCAAATGGGGAAGAATCAGTCACTGCTTTTTTAGATGCAGAAGTTGATGAGCTTATGGAAGATGAAATTGACTGGAACCTGTCCCCAGAGCACACATTTGGTTCTGAGAAGCCCATCTTTGAAGACACTGCTGAATTTCAAGAAAAGCCCTGGTCTAGTTGGGGAACAGATACAGCTGAAACACAAAATGCACTCTCCACAAAAGCCCAAGAGCAATCTGACAAGTCAAGTGGTTGGGATACTGCAGCTACATGGCAGACAAAAGAAAAGGAAAATACTGATGAGGCAAACACATGGTCTGGTTGGAGAACAAGGAAAATGGAAGAATCTGATCTCCATGCGATGAAAGTGCAAAAAAATCCTGACCTGTCTAGCAGTTGGGACAATGCAGTTGCTTGGCAGAAAAATGTCAGTGGAAGTACTGAGAAAACTGGAATTGAGACAAATTCTTGGTCTGGTTGGGGAACGAGGAAAACCGAAGCACATGATGACCTTGCAATCAAACCTCAAGAAGAAACTGGAAAATTTGATTGTGAAAAAAACCTGGATTCAGGTTTCTAATGTAAATAAGTAGGAAGGTGAGGATGAAGGTGAGGTTCAGCCCCAACTGCAAGGTCATCATGTGCTTAAAATTAAGAAAAAAAATCTCAAATTTAAATCCATAATCAAAATTATTTATATATATATATATAACTAATTGAGACAAATTCTTGGTCTGGTTGGGGAAAGAGGAAAACAGAAGCACATGATGACCTTGCAATGAAACCTCAAGAAGAAACTGGAAAATTTGATTGTGAAAAAAACCTGGATTCAGGTTTCTAAAGTAAATAAGTAGGAAAGTGAGGATGAAGGTGAGAAAGAACTAAGTTCTTCGGGGGCTTAATCTGGTCCATATCGACGTCAGAAGCTGCCAAAAAATACAAAACCCAAATAGGTTAGCATAATTCCCGGTGGAAGTCACGAAGAAAAGGCAAAACAGATAGGAAGGTGCAATACTCGAATCTCTGATATCCCTAAGATTACAGGGAAACATACACTTCTCAACATCGTACTTCTTATCAACAGAAGTCAGTCGAAGGTACCCAACCTATTCGGTAAGGCCCAACTGGGGCAGGTCATTGCGACCCGGAGGGACCCAGTCGAGTTCCACTCCCCACGACCGATCGGAGTCTGCCTTCAACTCCGCTACAAGAAAACCTTCTACCCAGCCCTTTATAGAATCTTTGTAGCCCGTGAAGATGGATAACCCTCCACGGGGGGCGAAATAGTAAAAACAGTTACTTGCCCTAACAAGACGGAAAAAGGTCACGAACAGACACGCCGTGGGCGTAAAGCTCCAGCTCAGGCAAATAGATTCGAAGGAACACATAAACAAAATAGAATTTGGGGACAACATTCGAGGGGTTATTCCGAAATACTGAAAAACCTCGATGAAAAAGGAAGTGAACGGAAAAGTCAGACCGAAATCCCGCTGTTTAGCAAAAAAGATTATGCTACGATCCTTCTGGGGATCTATCAAACCGGGAGGAGGAGGGTCCGGAAGAACGATTCTTTCGTTTCGGTGAGGAGCCCGGATAAGGTAAAGAGGAGTATCCAAATACCTCCGGGAAATGAGCTTAGTTATGGTAGAGGAAGTGATACATGACTCAAGATTAAAAACTTCAGGAAGCTTAGGGGTTTCCATGGCGGTAGAAGAGGCGTACTTGAAAAGCTGTTAGGGCGGACGAGCAGAGGAGAATGAAGAAGAACAGAGAATAGGAGAGAGCTAGCGTTCTGAAGAGACAAAAGGAATTCAAAATGTGAAACAGTAATGAAGCAAAAAGTTGTTCTGCACAGTTTTGTCCTGGGGCGGCGTGGTCATTATTACTCTCGATACCGCCGGATTTCTTCACCCTGGTCTGGGGCCAGGCCCGCGATACCAGCCCATTATCTAGAGGCCCTCAAGCCTCACACACGCACCAGGTCCGGTCCGCTCATATTAAGACCGGTCTCCAATCAATTTCCTCAATCAGGCCGGTCTAGCCATTCGGGCCCGACGAGCGAATTCTCCTTGGGCTCGGCTCATGTCTCATCTTTCGGTCCAGCCCGGAATCAGGATGGAAGCCCACCTGTCAGTCATGTGGGACCTTCCGCATGCACGCGCATGGGAGAATCAGAGGCCGTTACGTATGGAGCAGGGACCTGATTTTCTCGTACGTCCATATCTACGTGGCAGGGACAGGTGGCTCAATGCTGGCCAGTCTGTTACGCGTCACTGACAGACAAAGGGAAACAGATAAAAGGAGGATGATTCTCCTCTAATTCTAAGTTTTTTTCATTGCTTACAGAACCTCTGTAAAATCCTATTTTTCTGGATCTAAGATCATCAATAAATATTTAATTTTATACTTAAAATTAAAAATTAATATTAATTTATTTAAAATATAAATAATCAATATTTTACTTATTTTTATAAAAATGGGTCTTTTTTTTTCTTTTTCCAGAAAATGGGTCTATTTGACCTAAGAAAAAAAGTTTTAAATTTATTTGGACTAAAAATTTAAAATTCTCTTTGAACTAATTTGACTTTTATCCTAGTATTTTAGGCTGATATAACCCTTACCAAAGTTTTTTAATTAACTAATCATTATTAATTTTTTTTAGCGTTATTATTTTATAAAATAATATTTTTTAATATAAATTCATTCCGCTTATTAAGTGAAACAAAACATTTTCTCTTTTAAACTTTAAACTTGAAACCATTGAGCGAAGAAAAATATATTACAATATCTTATTTTATTTTTTGAAATTTAAAATAATATAAAAAAATAATTTTTCATAAAATAAATTATTTAATTTTATTAATATACTTTGTTTTATATATTAATAAAATATGCAACTTGCCTACAAACAATAACGGATGGCAACAACAGCCGTAATGGTGGTGGTGAAAAAGTAAAATCATTTAAAAGAATCATTTAAATCAAAGCATCCCAACATTTTGATGACTCCTTGTATAATTTCTATCTATTAGCATTGTGCAATCATGCATGTCATGCTAGATGCTAAGAGAATAATAAAATAGAAAAAATTTCAAAAAATGAGTTATTTGAAAATGGAAGAGGAAGAGGCGTATGAAGAAATGTACGGAATTAAGATTGTGAATTAAGATTGTGAGAGTAAGTTTTATATAAAATGAACATATTAAGATTACATTTTTGTGAAATGTTTTTTTTTTAAATTAAAAGGAAAACTCATTTTAATTTTAAGTAAAAAATTAAGACTTATATTAATATGAACTGAACTAAAGTTTTAAATATAATTAGAATCAATGATATTACAAAAAATTAATAAAAGAGCAAATAAGTATGACTTATACTTTTTAATTTATAAGTTTATAATTTTCACATTTGATATTATAATTTATAATTTTCTAGCATAAAAATGATGAATAATTGGTTAAAGTATAGAATTGAATATTAATAGTTGGATAAATATTGTTTAGTCATATATATTATTTTTCATAAGACTAACAATTAAAATATTATGTTAAAGTTCTCTATAGAAATTCATAGGGATATATATATATATATATATATATATATTTTAATTTCATTAATTTTTATACTATAACTTTTTTATTCTTATAAAAAATATTTTTTCCACAAAAATAGATTAATTCTACTTCTGTATTTATTAAAAAAAATGTAGTTAATATACTTAAAAAAAATATTGTTTGATCTTTTCGCAGTATATTATAAGCTTATACTAATAATACTAAAATTAAACAATTCTAATTATTAAATTATTTTAAAATTAATTAATTTTATTTTTAATATATTTTAAATATGGGTATATTAATAAATAAACTATATGTTAGAAAAATGACTAATTATAAGAAATAAATATATAATTATAAAATAAAAATAATATCAAAATTTGCTCCTTAAATTGAAATTCTAGCTTCACCACTGGCCAACTAAAGGACTAATGTTTGCAGGAGAGGGGGAAGGAGAGAACTGATGCATCCCTTCATTCTCTCTGGAAGGATTATGGCGCTGTTTGCATTGGCTAATGCGTTTACTCTTTGGTTATTCAATTGGTTGATAAGGCTTTTGGCTAATGTTTTGTCAGTATCAGAGCTGTGGCAGTGTCCTTTCCAGTTTTTTGGCAAAAAAAAAAAGTTGAGGGACCAAATAAACAATTAATAATATTTGAGGGATTAAATACAAATTTGTTCGTTAAGGAAAAGAGAAAAACACGTATTGGATTCCTTGATCTAAATATCCCGTGGGCGAAAGCAATTCTCAATATTTCCTTCCTAGGGTTTACTGAGGTTAGGAACGATGGATCTAGAGGGTCTACCCATGCTTTGCGAAGGAGGAGTTGCCGATAACACCACCGTTGAAGAGGTAAAATTTGCCGATAGTGAGGGGGTTAAAGTTGCCGATAAGCCCATCGGTGGAGACGTTGAGGAGGGCTGCGACGGTGAAGACTTTGAGGAGGGCTCCGACGGCGGAGACGTTGAGGAGGGCTCCGACGGTGAAGAGGGCTCCGACGGTGAAGAGGATAGCTCTGACAGTGAGAATACTACGAAACGTATCCTTCTCAGGAACAAAGATGAACCTTACGGCTATGATGACCCTGACTATGAGGGCAACCAGAGGGATGTCTATATTAATTACAGACGACAGTATAAGGAAAGCGATGTAATTATATATAACTATTTTCCCTTTGTAGTTTTTCATCTTGTACAATTGCATTCTTAACGGATTGGACAACCTTCTTCTCCAGGGTTTTGATTTTGATGACTATCCAAAGTCAGGTGACGGAGAATTTTTTCTGGGTGTTGCTTTTCATGTGGATCTTGAAGATGATGATGATGAATTTACTATAGGCTGCAAAGAGGCCCTTGCCTATGCTATCGAGGAACAGAATAAAAAGGTGTGTTGCTAATCTTAGATGCTAAATATTGTAACCGATTATACATAAATAGTTATTTTGCATATATTTTTTAATTGTACTTAACTTAGAGTTTTTTTTTTCTATGTTTCGGATTATTAATTACATATCCATCTTAAATTTTATTTAACAAAATGTTTGTGTAGGGTGCAAATCTGATACTCCTTGATATTATCAAGGCAAATCGCGAATCAGTTGCTTTGTATCACATAACTTTCAAAGCTGAAGATGTTTCTCTTGGAGAAGTGAAAGTTTATCAAACTAGAGTCTTCCATAGTTTAGTTCCTGGTCACAAGGAGACTGTAGTACATATTTTCAGGCTAAAAGAACCAACAAACAAAGGTAATTGATTTATGTTAATAGTTAGCTTATTTTTTTTATTTTCTGTTGTCTTTTATATAGCTTTGTCTTTTTTATATCTTCTGTGTTATTTGCTTTGACAACCTTTTTATGGTTGATATTACCTGGTATTGATGGGATAATTGTTGCACTTTTTTCCCTGTGGTTCAGAATTAGCATTACCTAAACTTGAGTTTGAAATTAATTATAATTTATCTATGTTGTCTATAACATTCACTCAGCTAATTTGCCTGTGCTGTTACTTTTTTGCCTTTTATTTAATGAACAAGCTAACTGATGCTTATTTGTTTATTTACTGTAGATGATAAAACTGATTGAGATATGAGGATAATTGAAGGTGCTTTATGCAAAAATTGACAGCATGTCTATGGGGTTGCTTTTACAACTTTTTCTGTTTAGAGAATCTGTAGATGATGGGGACAATAGTTTGATATGGTTGAGAATTAGTCTTTCCTGTCTCAATATTTTATGGATAGATCATGAAATTTTTATCTTGGAAAATAATTTGATTTTGTTTGGAGTCACTTATATTACCTGATTTTGCTTTAGGTGCCATTTCAAACTATGCTAAAATATAACAAAATGATTCTATTCAATAATAGAAATATAAGTAATTTATATATATATAAAGACTACGTACTAAACAGAGGGAGGGACTTAAAATAACTAAGGGGTTCTATATATTATGCAACTCCAAACTATAAAATTAATCCATTACCAGGCTAACAAAAAAACCTAGAAAACCCACTGAAAAAGCATGAGGAAAAAAATCATTTAAAAGACCTACAATACAGCAGCTTTCCAAACTATTAATTATGCCATACATATCAAATCATTTCCATTTGTGAATATTGGCTACTTGAAGGCATTTTGAAGGAGAATTGATAATATTATTATCTTTTCTAGTCTAGTGTTTTATAGTCAAAAGTACATCTCAAAATAATTTCAATAGATTTTTTATATAGCACACTACTCAAAAATATTAATTAATATATAGACAATTAAAACAATAATTAAAAAAATTTACAGAAATAAAAGAAATGGAGTCCAGCGACGCTAAGCTGACGGGACAACAAGGGAAATATGGTTATATTGATTTTTGTCTTTTTCTATAAGAGAAATATGGGTATATTGATTTTTGTCTTTTTCTATAATAGTTGGTTTTGCTGACAACGTTAAAAAGGTGTCTATTAATTTAACAATATTATACATTTAACTATTTTTTAAATATTAAGTAATTTATATAATTACTACATAATTACCTTAAAAAAATTACTACATATTATTAGGGGTGAGCATTCGGTCGGTTCGGTTCAAAACCGAACCGAACCGAATAAACCGAAAATCGAAATTTTAGTTTTTATTAAAATCGAATCGAACCGATTTTGGTCAGAAATCGAATCGAACCGAACCGGTCTGATTCGGTTCGGTTCGGTTTGATCAGTTTCGATTTTTAATATTTTTTTAATTTTTTACTCTTTATTTTTAGTATTTTAAAATTTAATTAAAATATTTTAATTTTAATATAATTTAATTTCTCTATATTATTGAAAAAATATATTATTATCCCTAATCGGTTCGGTTCGGTTTTTTCGGTTTTTTTCTGATCAAAACCGAACCGAACCGAAATAACCGGAATTTCTGAAATTTAAAATCGAACCGAACCGAAATGTATAAAAAACCGAACCAAATTTTCAAATCGGTTCGGTTCGGTCGGTTTTTTTGGTTTGAACCGGATTCTGCTCAGCCCTAATACAAATACAACATAGCATATGATACAAGTATATCAATATATTTAAAAAAAAGTATTTTGATATAAATATAATAATTCAATTACATATATATTGAATTATCAATTTTATGGCATTGATTTATATTTAAATTATAAAAATATTTTATTTCATAAAAATATAAAAGTAATAATTAAAAACACACATGTAATATTAAAGTCTGATTTTTAATCTCCACCTTTTCAATTAGGTTTTAATTTTTAGTTCAAACCTTTTGATTTAATATTTTCTAAATTTCTCTCCACCTTTATTTTTAATTTTAATTAGATTTATCATCAATTTTTCAATTCTATTTTTTATTAAAAAAAAAGGTTTTGTTTTTGTTAAAAGGCAAAATTTGTACTCTTTAATCCTAGCCTTTAATTTTTTTTCATATATATTTTATTTGCAATCCTTGGATTGTTATAGTAATAATGGCTTTCATTTTCTTTCTAAGGATAAATCTAGACTATCAAACATAAAAGATAAATTTGTACTAAATTGATCTCTATCTTTAATTTTTTATACTAAATCAGCACACCATCTATTTTAGGGCTTCTGAATATGTTAACATTTTATTTTAAATAAATAAAAAAGGTGCTATTAAGGAGAAAATATATATAATTGGAAGAATCTAATGGCATTACAGGCAGAACCAACTTTCTTTACGGGTCAACCAAAACGCAAAGAGTTCGACGATTCAATATATGACTTTGCCGATCCATTTAAATGGTGACAGTCTATTTTAATAATTTATTTAATGTAGAATATTGGAAGAAATTAAATTAATTTTATATTTCTTAAATAACCTGACTACATAATGACACAAATAAATACACCTAAAATTTTAAATTTGTGAAAATTATCAAGGCAATTATAGAACATTGTGCATTTGTATTTCACAAGCATATCAAAACCTAAGGTCTTAACCTTGAAAGGGAGCTGGCAGTGCCATCCCCAAGTCCCAATCCTGTAACGCTAGATTGATCTTTTGAAATACTTTGTTCTTTCAAAGTTACAGAAATATATGCTTCACTTACTATTTCTTTCTTTTTTAAAAAAAATAATAAATATATATTATATTTGCTCATCACCATCATTGGTAGAGATTCGAAATTCTTAATCACATTAGCTAAAACTTTTGTTAAGATTTTAAACTTTTTGTAATAGAATTAATTTCATATAAATATTTAATTTTTACTCTGATGACCGCCGGGCTTCCTCTACCCTGGGCGAGGTCGGGTCTAAGAGGAGAATAATGGCTCAAAACCCATTAAACCCTCCTTAAGCTGACCAACTCAGCATCTTAGACCTCGACCCAGACACGCCGGACCGGATGGGTTACCTGCAAGTCCAGACCCAGCAGGAAGAAGCCCAGCTCCTTGATGTGATGTGAGGGAGAGGAGCTGGTCCAGTCACTTCGCAGCCCTGCCCGTACGCGCGCCGAGGGAATTAAATGGACGTCTGGCGTGGAGAGGAGTTCTGACACGTCCGTACGTACGGGCCTGAGTGACATAGACAGGTAGCACAATAGTAGGAACAAGAGGGGCAGGTAAAAAGGGAGGGGTCTTCTCTTTCCTTCTTCTTCCTTTTCTGCTTCTTCCTCAGCTCCATTTTTTTATTTTATTTTTCTCTATAACTCTTGTCTATCCATACTACCCTAGTTCATGAATCTGACTTAAACGTCGGAGGGCCTCCACCGGGGGCATCCCCGATAGACCCCTGACCATCTTTCCTTATTTTGTAGGTCCTTTCATAAAATCGAACATTGAGAGACCCATATGATGGAGCAAGAAGAAAACCAGATCTATCATGGAGTAAGAGGAAAATCAGATTTATCAATTGGCACCGTCTGTGGGGACGAAAGAGATTTTTACTATCTCTAAAGTTCCTAAATTCACCTATTGAGATCCACGTGAAGGGTATGAAAGTTTATACAAAAGCTGGAGGTTTACAATAACCCAGCTGAAAAGAAAAATTCATTATGTTCAGGATTATTTTGATAGTCTGTCATATAGTTTATTTTAATATTTATTGAATTTTATTACTACTAACTTTTTCCTTGAAACCTGGTGAAGTGAAACTTCATATCAAAATATTTATCTATGAATATAAAATTTTAATATTTTCTATAAAAATAAATAAGTAAATAAAATAAAATAAGTGATATATATATTTGCAGAAATTTTGAGGTCGGCCGTATATATATTGTAAAGATTAAATGGGCAGGTTGGCTATAGGGTCCCAAGTTATGAAATTAGAAAGAAAATTAATAAATCAAAAAAGAAAAGAAAAGAAGGATCCGCGAGGAAAAGTAAAGCAAGTAAGGTAAATTGGACAGCTCTCTGACCAGACAACAAATAGGCAAGATTGGACTAGCATTTCAAGTCAGATGGGGCACAATTCATTGCCAATTGACATTGAAGTAAGGTACACATAAAATTGCCACCTGTTTATCGCTTGTCATTAGCATAAATTATACTCCAGTTCTTATATTGTCTTAGAATTTCGAGACTGCCTTTGATTACCGTAATTGTTTTTTATTAATTATTATTGAATACAAAGGATTTCATAGATTATTAAAAGATATGCTTTTGTATGTAAATGATAACGCTAAATTTAATTAAAGTATACTTATTTGAGTTTACATATCTTGACAATTGCTTATATAACATTAAAATTCAAGTATTGTCATGAAAATTTTATTATTAATGTTAGTACAGACATTCCTAAAAAAAAAAAAAAAAAGAAGATCATCTATTTTATAGATTGAAAAATCTTGGAGAAATTTACACATGCAAAATATTATTTATTAAATATCTAAATTGCATGAGCTAATATTGTTAGTTAGAGCTAATATTTACATTCATCTGAAATATGAAACTAAGTGCCATGACATATTATTTATTGATGAATATTATTGAATTAACAACGAGCATTTTCGTTATATACAATCTGTGCAAGCTCTTATTTTGCAGAAAAAATTCTGAATCTTGTTCAAGACCTCAGTGAGGTAGGTGACCGGCCTCGGAAAATAACCCTCGGCACCACAAAACCAGCTGAGATGACGAAGCGACAATAAGGTCAATGAGCCTGAATCCCATGCAAGGCTAAAGAGTCTGGAAGCGACATTAAGGCCTAAGAGCCTGAATCTTGCGCAAGACCTCAGTGAGGTAAGTGACCGGCCTCGAAAAATGACCCCCGGCACCACAAAACCGACTGAGATGACGAAACGACAGTAAGGCAAATGAGCCTGAATCCTATGCAAGGCTAAAGAGCCTGGAAGCGACAGTAAGGCCTAAGAGTCTGAATCTTGCGCAAGACCTTAGTGAGGTAGGTGACCGGCATCGGAAAATGACCTCCAGCACCACAAAACCAGCTGAGATGACGAAGCTACAGTAAGGCCAATGAGCCTGAATCCCATGCAAGGCTAAAGAGCCTGGAAGCGATAGTAAGGCCTAAGAGCCTGAATCTTGTTCAAGACCTCAGTGAGGTAGGTGACCGGCCTCGGAAAATGACCCTCGGCACCACAAAATTGGTTGAGATGACGAAGCGACAGTAAGGCCAAAGAGCCTGAATCTTGAGCAAGGCCAATGAGCCTGGAAGCGATAGTAAGGCCCAAAAAGCCTGAATCTTGCGCAAGACCTTAGTGAGGTAGGTGACTGGCCTCGAAAAAAGACCACCAGCACTACAAAACCGAACTGAGAGGACGAAAGGAACTGTTCTTTCACCTTTTACTAAAAAATAATGTATGCTCACAGCAAACAGCGGCATACACTAACAACGCACAAAAACAACACATAAGAACACAGTTCTGACCTCACATAAAAGATTGGGGCACTGGACCATAAATGAAAAGTTAAATTCCGACCTCCCAAAGGAGCTCGGGTCATAAGGTAAAGAGACTTTGACCTCACACAACAACCAAAAGCGCCAAAGCGCCAGGCTGACCTCAAGAGGATGCTGGAACAGAAATAAAAAATCTAAATCTGACCTCTCGAAAGAGCTCGAATTACAGGCTAATAAGACTTCGATCTAGCAAAATAGCCAGTATATAACGAAATTAAACTAAGGCGCCCCAATGCCCGTATCATGTAGCAATGCGACCTACTAAAGGTCAATGCAAGGCTCACGGCGCCAAGGCGCCAAAGCGCCATGCCGATCTCAAGAAAATGAGCTCGGTACTGGTAAAGCCAATAGGCAGACCAAATTAAGGCGAGGCAAATCCTAAGCAAAATGCATACCAAGATAGAGAACCAAACAAAAGATCAGGGGCAATCATAAGAGGCATCGACCTCGAGAATTGACCGCTGGCACTAAAACCAGCTCAGCTAGCCTAGAGAGAGGTCTAAGCATAAAAGAGCCCGCAAAACACTCGAGGGTAGACAGCCTAGAAAACACTTGGGGGCAAAAAACTCAACTAACTGAGACATACCCGAGAATCAAATGCTCAGATAAAGAATCAAAGAGACAGGAGCAGCGTAAAAGACCGAATAAACCATTTTGAATGACCGGATGGGGCAGTAGAAAGCCCTGACTCATTAGGATATAAAAAAATCGAACCGCAGTATGGTCAAGTCCAAAACAGATCTATCATGGAGTAAGAGGAAAATCAGATTTATCATACTCATTTTCATATAAAATTAACTTTATATTATATATATATATATATATACACACGCCTTTATCTATCGGATTAAGTCAAGATAAACACTTTTATATTATATTTATTTTAATTTTTTGTATATGTAAATTTGTGAATCCGTTATTAAAATTATTAGATAAATTTGCTTTAAGATATTCATTTCAAAGAAAAATACTAAAAAGTAACATCAAGTTAAATACCAATTGAATCACAAAGAAAAAATAGAGGAAAGTTGAAAAATTCAGGTTTGCGCTTAACTGCTTAGTACTTGAGGCACTGAATTTTTATAACAATTGCTCTTTGTAGAGTATGTGCAAACAAGCAGGTCTTTAGAAAGAAGCTCAACAAAAATCCAACAAAAACGGTAGAAAAAATATATAAATAAAGGTTAAAATACCAAATACAAATCTTACAACTTTTTTTTTTTTAACAATGCAAATATATTGCAATTTTCAAAGCCAAACTCATGATCCTACAACTCCACCAGCCCGCAATGGTCTAAGGTCCAACAACCAAGTCCAGCCTGCCGCAGAAATTTTCACGCACCTACAACGACCGCCAAAATCGTCGAACAAGCACAACAACACCAACCAGAAGATGATAGAAACCACAACAAAACAAGCATGCATGCGTCGATCGTGAAACAGAGAAACTCTTAAGATGAACAGTAACAGAGTGTGGTCCATAATAAACCCAGAAGCACACAAGGAGGGCGACGCCGCAGAGTCTCGATCATTCGTGTGCGGTACCTCGCGTCACATCTATCAAATCCTCTCAGAAAATCCAAGAAGAGCCACCAAGCCCTCTTCCAGATCCAGAACAGCATCCCTCACAAAGAAGCAATAAGAATCTGTAAAAAACAAACACAACAAAGAAAACTAGAAGAAAACTGAAACGGTTGCCATTCTACAGTAGTGAGGGAAAGCCACAAAGGACATGGACACTCCCTGCCCAAAGGTATTTTTTTGTCCTTATTGCTTTGTATTAAATGTATTATTATTCAAACATTCTATCATTTTTGCTCGTATCCGGTTCATGTGAACCGACAAATAGATAGATTTTTTCATACAAATTGGTAGCCTTCATATGTAATAGATCTCTTGATATGCTTTGGATCTGTGTAGACAGAACTAAGACAATAATTTTCTACTAAAAAAACCTATAGTGATATCAAGAAAGATATATGTACTCTCAATCAAGGAAACATATCCTTAATTATTTACTTTACCAAGATGTAGAAGAAATGGGATGAATTGTTATATTTGCCACCTTTTCCTGAATTTACCTATGGAGCAGCTAGATTGATGGCAAATCTAGATAACGAGGACCGACTCATGCAATCTTGATAGGACTTAATGAAGGCTATGACAGACTTGATTTCTAAACGAATCAAGTTCGAATTTAATTTTTAGGCTCATTTGATAAACGAGCCAAGTTTAAACTTCATAATATTCGGATCATTAAGCCTGGTTTTCGAGTTCATGAGTAGGCTCGTGAACGGTCTTCTTAAGCAGACTGAGATTAATATCATAAGAGAAATAAACTCAAGCGTTGTATATATTTTCATAAACCAAATTTAAATTTTCTAAAATTCAACTCCATATAATTTAATTGCACTATTAAAACTTGCATATATTTAGATATTTAAGATTTAAAAGCTAATTTTTATACGT
Organism: Manihot esculenta; assembly: GCF_001659605.2. NCBI lineage: Eukaryota > Viridiplantae > Streptophyta > Magnoliopsida > Malpighiales > Euphorbiaceae > Manihot > Manihot esculenta. Next base: position 2,062,447 of record NC_035171.2, read on the forward strand.
TAACCAGCTAATTTATATATGTATATATATTTATTCAGCTAAAATTATTTAATTTTAAACTTACTAATTTTAAATTAAAACTCATTATACATGTAAATAAATTTAACTATTTGAGACTAAACTCGATAAAAACTCGACTCATCTAAATTTGTTTGCTAAACGAGCCGATTTTAAACTTATTAATACTCTGTTTGAATTCAAAATGAGTAGAACTCGAGTTCGGCTGGAGCTCGAAAAATTTTAATGAACCAATGTTGAACTCTTTAAAACTCCATTCGACTTGATTCATTTACACCTCTATGAATCAGTCATGTAGTCGAATGGACAAGCTATATTATCGATCCAACACGTGCCTTTAGAGCTATAATAGTTTTATCGAATATATGGATGAACGGATCATTGGTGGTTTTACTGAATAGATGAACGATTAAATCATGATATATTTATTGAATGACGAACGAATAGATCGTGATGTACCTACTAAACCGATGGATGAATGAACCATTTCAGAGTGTTATATTAGTCTTTTAGAGCTTCAATTGTTAGGGCTTGTAAGAAGAAAATGAAACAATGATTGGGGAGCAACTCCTTAATTTTAATTTTTAGTTTTTTTTTTCTTTTACATAAATTTGAGAATTAGGAAGAAGCTTGGTTTTAATTTGGGAAATCTAAAACGGGAAGCAAGTATTCGATGAGTTTGCTTTTATTGTTATTTTCCTTTTTGAATAATAAATATTTAATTTTATACTTAAAATTAAAAATTAATATTAATTTATTTAAAATATAAATAATCAATATTTTACTTATTTTTATAAAAATGGGTCTTTTTTCTTTCTTTTTTTTTCCAGAAAATAGGTCTATTTGACCTAAGAAAAAAAGTTTTAAATTTATTTGGACTAAAAATTTAAAATTCCCTTTGAACTAATTTGACATTTATCCTAGTATTTTAGGCTGATATAACCCTTACCAAAGTTTTTTAATTAACTAATCATTATTAATATTTTTTAGCGTTATTATTTTACAAAATAATATCTTTTTAATATGAATTCATTCTGCTTATTAAGTGAAACAAAACATTTCCTCTTTTAGATTTTAAACTTGAAACCATTAACCGATGAAAAATATATTACAATATCTTATTTTATCTTTTTTATAAAATAAATTATTTAATTTTATTAATATACTTTATTTTATATATTAATAAAATATACAACTTGTCTACAAACAATAATGGATGGCAAGCCGTAACAGTGGTGGTGGAGAAGAAGAATCATTTAAAAGAATCATTTAAATCAAAGCATCACAACATTTTGATGACTCCTTGTACAATTTCTATCTATTAGCACTGTGAAATTATGCATGATGCTAGATGCTAAGAGAATAATAAAAAAGAAAAAACTTCAAAGCACGAGCTATTTTTAAAATGGAGGAGAAAGAGGTGTATGAAAGAAATGTACGGAATTGAGATTGTGAGAGTAAGTTTTATATATTAGAAGAGGCAAGAGTCGTGGCTGGAGCTTCAGAAGGAAAGAGGGGCGCTTCAACGCTTGCAGAGGGAAAGTGGCACGCGGATCATGCTTCCAAAAGAGGAGGTGCGCGCATGGTTTGCAGAAGAGGTAGGAGAATTCAGTAATTAATGTGCAGAAGTGGAAAGATATCTGTCCAGTCTTTCCTTTTTAGGTGGAGCCTTCGTTTGAATTTTGAATGCTGAATGCATAATAGGAAGCGTATCTCCTTGAGATCATGCTGCCTAAACAGGAAGATATGACTGCTACAGTGTGTACACATCTTTTGAACAAGGGAATAAAGATCTGCGATTTGAAATTCAAATAATCTTCTGACTGAGCTTTCCTTGTTTGATTTTGCTTCTGCACTTTCCTCATTTGAAGGCTTTCCTTTTCTGAAAACTTGCCTTATTTGGAAACTTTCCTTTCTTGGCACATGTTCTAAATAAGGCAGGAAAGATTCTGCCGTTCGAATTTCGGACAGTTTGCTGACTGTGCTTTTTGACACTTTCCTTATTTGGCACTTTCCATATATGAAAACTTTCCATATATGAAAACTTTCCTTATTTAGAACCTTCCATATACGAAAACTTTCCTTTTTTGGAACTTTCCATATTTGGCACTTTTTGGCAGTTTTAAGAGCATTTTCTCCAGAATGTCTTTTTACACCTAAAATCTGCAAAACATGATTAAAACCACAAAATTAGGTAGAAAAGATGTAAATAAACATCAAGAACATAGTGATAAAATGGACTAAAATATGCTCTATCACCTGCCTACCCTGCCTGTAACGACCCGAAAATCGGACCACTACCGGCGCTAGGATCCAGATCGGCTTAAGGCCGCCGGGACCCGTAGCAAGCCTGACATATAATCTGAAAACCTGTTTAATCCCATACATGATCAACAATATACATAAAAATTTAAAACTTTTCTTTCATTCATTTCCTCATACACCAATCTCAACCTGTACATGCACTGAACATAAACATAACTATAAACATTAATCCCTCTGTGGGATCTCATCAATGTCCCCAATGGGTGACATAACCTGTGTTAAGTTGGTTTACATAAACATCAATAAACATTAAGATCATGTATTAAAAAGGGATTACAATATACTATGGTCAAGCACACTTCTAAACCTCAATATCATCATTACCTTACATAACTCAACATTTTTCATGTCCACACTATCTATTACAAAATAAGGACTTCATTACTCTTGCTGACCTCCTGGTCTACCCTGTACCTGCAAGCCTGGGGGTTAAGGGAGAGGGGTGAGCTACAAGAGCCCAGTGAGCAGAATAATAAAACATTTAAAACATATGCTAACATGAAATGCATCACATCACAGCTAATCACCTCAAGGATGAATTTGTCACCAATAGTCCCCTACATGGTCCAACTGTGCCAGGGGCGTAGAATGGGCCTCGCTGGTCTTTCTCTTACATAACATAACATAACATGGTCCAACTGTGCCAGGGGCGTAGAATGGGTCTCGTTGGTCTTTCTCTTACATGGTGCCAGGGGCGTAGAATGGGCCTCACTGGTCTTCCGTACCGTATCCTCATCATCATAACATATGGGGACTAAAGGATCATTCAACATTCATCCACATCATCAAACATATTATGCAATGCAACATATTCGTGAGTCTAATGCAAACACCCTATTATATCTCATGGCATTCATGATGCGTGAATCATGCTAAAACTAATTTATTTATTTTAAAGCATAAAGAGTTATTCCACTCACCTCTAGCTGAAGCTCTACTGACTATGAAGTGACTGACTCACTGCTGGGGTCCTCGGTTCCTCGGGTCCGAACCTACACAGGTGGACTCAAATGAGGGACCAAACATACATGAACATAACTCTAAACTACTCCCCAAAAACCCCCTAGAACATCATGAAACAATCATAGAAAAACATGCAAAAGAGGGCTGGACAGGGCACTTTCGGCGGAGATTTATACTTTTTAATTTATAAGTTTATAATTTTCACATTTGATATTATAATAGTTGGATAAATATTGTTTAGTCACATATATTATTTTTCATAAGACTAACAATTAAAATATTATGTTAAAGTTCTCTATAGAAATTCATAGGGATATATTATAAGCTTATACTAATAATACTAAAATTAAACAATTCTAATTATTAAATTATTTTAAAATTAATTAATTTTATTTTTAATATATTTTAAATATGGGTATATTAATAAATTAATAAATAAACTATATGTTAGAAAAATGAGTTATAATAAGAAATAAATATATAATTATAAAATAAAAATAATATCAAAATTTGCTCCTTAAATTGAAATTCTAGCTTCACCACTGGCCAACTAAAGGACTAATGTGTGCAGGAGAGCCAAACCCATTGATTAATGTAGTTTTTGAGAGAGAATTAGATATTCAGTTTGTGGCAACATGGGATTGGGGTTGTCATTTCATTGTCTTTGAACATTGATTAAAAATTTATGGACTAATTTGACTTTGTTACTAGTATTTATAGGCTCAGATAGAGTTTTTGAATTAATTAGAGAGAGAACTAATGCATCCCTTCATTCTCTCTGGAAGGATTATGGCTGTTTGCATTGGCTAATGCGTTTACTCTTTGGTTATTCAATTGGTTGATAAGGCTTTTGGCTGCCACTGGAAGAGTAAGGTCTTTGTCAGTATCAGAGCTGTGGCAGTGTCCTTTACAGTTTTTTGGCAAAAAAAAAAAAAAGGTTATTTATATATTTTTTTTAATTATTCTTTGTCAGTATCAGAGCTGTGGCAGTGTCCTTTACAGTTTTTTTGGCAAAAAAAAAAAAAAAGTCGAGGGACCAAATAAACAATTAATAATATTTGAGGGATTAAATACAAATTTGTTCGTTAAGGAAAAGAGAAAAACACGTATTGGATTCCTTGATATAAATATTTCCTTCCTAGGGTTTACGGAGGTTAGGAATGATGGATCTAGAGGGTCTACCCATGCTTTGCGAAGGAGGAGTTGCCGATAACACCACCGTTGAAGAGGTAAAATTTGCCGATAGTGAGGGGGTTAAAGTTGCCGATAAGTCCATCGGTGGAGACGTTGAGGTGGGCTGCGACGGTGAAGAATTTGAGGAGGGCTCCGACGGCGGAGACGTTGAGGAGGGCTCCGACGGCGGAGACGTTGAGGAGGGCTCCGACGGTGAAGACGTTGAGGAGGGCTCCGACGGTGAAGAGGATAGCTCTGACAGTGAGAATACTACGAAACGTATCCTTGTCAGGAACAAAGATGAGCCTTACGGCTATGATGACCCTGACTATGAGGGCAACCAGAGGGATGTCTATATTAATTACAGACGACAGTATAAGGAAAGCGATGTAATTATATATAACTATTTTCCCTTTGTAGTTTTTCTTCTTGTACAATTGCATTCTTAACGGATTGTACAACCTTCTTCTCCAGGGTTTTGATTTTGATGACTATCCAAAGTCAGGTGACGGAGAATTTTTTCTGGGTGTTGCTTTTCATGTGGACCTTGAAGATGACGATGACGAATTTACTATAGGCTGCAAAGAGGCCATTGCCTATGCTATCGAGGAACAGAATAAAAAGGTGTGTTGCTAACCTTAGATGCTAAATATTGTAAATATTATCCTCTACTGAATGAATTTCTCACCGATTATACATAACTAGTTATTTCGCATATATTTTTTTAATTGTATTTGCCTTGTTTTTTTTTTTTTCTATATTTCGGATTATTAATTACATATCCATTTTACATTTTATTTAACAAAATGTCAAATTTTGTAGGGTGCAAATCTGAGACTCATTGATATTATCAAGGCAAATGCCGAATCAGTTGCTTTGTATCACATAACTTTCCGAGCTGAAGATATTTCTCTGGGAGAAGTGAAAGTTTATCAAACTAGAGTCTTCCATAGTTTAGTTCCTGGTCACAAGGAGACTGAAGTAGAGATTTTCAGGCTAAAAGAACCAACAAACAAAGGTAATTGATTTATGTCAATAGTTAGCTTATTTTTTTGTTTTCTGTTGTCTTTTATATAGCTTTGTCTTTTTTATATCTTCTGTGTTATTTGCTTTGACAACCTTTTTATGGTTGATATTAGCTGGTATTGATGGGATAATTGCTGCACTTTTTTCCCTGTGGTTCAGAATTAGCATTACCTAAACTTGAGTTTGAAATTAATTATAATTTATTTATGTTGTCTATAACACATTCACTCCCTTAATTTGCCTGTGCTGTTACTTTTTTGCCTTTTTCTTAATGAACAAGCTAACTGATGCTTAATTTGTTTATTTACTGAGATGCGAGGATACTGGAAGGTACTTTATGCAAAAACTGACAGAATGTCTGTGGGGTTGCTTTTACAACTTTTTTGGTTAGAGAATTTGTAGATGATGGGGACAATAATTTGTTTGATATGGTTGAGAATTAGCCTTTCCAGTCTCAATATTTTATGAATAGATCATGGAACTTTTATCTTTGGAAAATAAAACTCTTTTAGCTTATATTAAAATTTTAAATAAGATGCAAGCATCCTGCATGTAATTAGGCATTATTTCTTTTAATAGATTAGTTTGCCTTAAAAAAATTTTTTTTCTTTTATTTTTTTTAAAACAAAAGTGGAGTGCGGATGAAATATACTATACGATGGGAGATCATGATTTTAAGATAAAAATTGAAAACTATGAATCTGAATGAGATTATCAACAGCCCATAAGTCGAGTTAGTGATATTAAAATTACTTGTAAGTTGTAAAATTTTTAATCTTAAATTTCTAATATATATGTTAGGCTTGACTGAAAATTCTTAATTGCCCCTTTTTAATGGTTAATGTCTTCACTAATATCTGCACTCTTCCATGAAGCTTGAGAAGGTGGAGAGTGGACTCCTTTCGGATGTTGGCGATCTTCTAGACACTTTCCTATGAAGATCAGCCTCTATTGGTCTAATAGATACCCTTTTTTGCCTGATTTTTTTACCTTAATATTATCAATTGTGTTGTTACCCTCCACCTTAAGGGTAATAGTTTTCTCAGTTGAGGCATAAAAGACGAGTCTGTATCTAGAGAAACGTTGATGTCTCCTATGGCTTGCTTAGCACAGAAACATTGAAGTGGACTTTGAAAACCCACCCCAATAACTTTAACTATCCAGAATCATCTTATGTAGGTTTCAAAGATGAGAAGAGTGTTGATCAAGCTTTGAATGCCTAGTATCTCAATGGTGGTGAATCAATAGTTCTATTGCCCTAAGCAAATTATGCAATTGGTGACTTGGAGAAACCTGAGCAAGTAATTGGTTATGAGCCGTTAAGGCTTGCAGTTATGATAGGCTTTAGATATGACATTAAAACGGTTTGTCTTATTTGTTACTAGGTTGGAGAGAACTAATGAAATATAAATGCAAGCCTAATCTTTGTTTAATTGGTCAATCTCAAGAGTCACCATTATTTTTAGTTCCATTGAATTTCAATGATGACCATTATGGCTATAGCCTAACATTTATTTTTATTTATAAAAAAAAGAGAAAACAATAATGAACATACATTATTATACATAAAAATAACCTTTTTTTTGTTTTCGGTTTTAAAGTAAACTTATAAATTGCTTTCAAAAAAGGAAAATAGACTTATAATTATTTTATATTATATTATTATGAGATAACAATAATACAAAGATAATATGACAATGTCATAATAATAATAATATAATATATTTATTAGTAGATTAATGAAAATTTTAATGATTGAATAATATCTTTAAAAGTTTAAAAATAGATATTTGAATTAGTTATCCTCAAAGTATATAATAAAATTGCAAAAAAAGGTAAAACACAACTTTTTTTCATTCTATATGAAAGAATCATTCCTAACTTTAACATGAAGGCGGTAAAGAGAATAAAAATTAACTGTTGCCTTTTCAATTAAGATATTTTAATATAATTTAAAAAATATAATTATATTTTAATTAATTAGATTAAAATAGCATAGTTAATTATGCAAAAAAAACAACATTACCGATTCCAATGCTAAGTATCCCGCGGGCAGATACCAGTTACAATTTGCTTGAACTTGTCAAGGCAAATGTTGAATCAATTGGTTTGTGTCACTTAACTTTCAAAACTGAAGATCTGAGTCTGGGAGAAACTAAAGAATATCAAACTAGGATCTTTCATAATGTGATTACTGGTAATAACACGACTGATGTCGAGATTTTCAGGTTAAAAGGAACCAACAACACAGGGTATTTCTCTTGTGAAGCTCAATGATATATATATGAATTTCATTGCTTATTTTTTGGTTGCTAATTGCTTTGTCTTTTTTTTTTTTTTTTTTAAAGATGAACAAGCTAATTGATTCTTATTTGTTTATTTATTTGTTGTGGATGACCAAGCTAATTGAAATATGGAGGATACTGGAATATGCTTGTAAGAAAAAAAGCTGTGTTATTTGCCTATGTTTAGTTTTTAGCCATCTTTTTTGGTTAAACGCATATTTCATTGATAAAGAGGAAGAAACTGTTGTTTTGCGGCGGTATCACAATAAAACCAGCAAACCAACTTATTTAGACATGCTATGAATAATGTCTTTGGTCGTTTGTAATACATTTTGTTTCAATAACATCCACAGATTACTACCTTTTCCAAGTGCCAAAACATGATACAGAACAAATTATTTTAGGAATAAATTTCATTGGACTCAACAGATTCCAATTCAACGTCTACAAGAGAATTAGATAGCTTTACCCAAATTCCTGTGAAGTTTCTCCTTATAGTTTCCATTTTGCCAGATCAAGAGCCTAGGTTCATCTCTTAAGCGGGAGCTTGTTTTTGGATCTTCCATGACTGGTCGAATCCCCAGTAGACTAGAGTCTCTTCAGTTTAGTTTGTATAGGGCGCTTCACTGCTTATTGCGTCTTAGGGGGTTAGTTGCTGTGAGCCTTTAGGGCCATAGGCATGTAATCTGTAACCTGCTTCTTGTTAATGTACATCTTTAACCCAAAAAACAAAACCCACCTACTGATTACAAACAATCATTTGAACAAAAAAATAATTCAATTGAATACACTCTTTCGTATTTGACAAGGATAAACGGACTTAGACCTGTAGTAATTCCACCAAAATTAAACCATGAAGATCCTGAATTCAACTCTTTTAATTTTCCTACCTCTTTAATCTGGCCAAAAAAATGCCAAGTTAAATATTTTTAAAGACTGAATGAATTTCTATTTTAAAAAAAAGCCCTTTATTTGATGAAAGAATGGGAGCAAACTTTTTAATAATATTTCCCAATATCTTTTTATTTAATTTTAATTATTAAGGTATTGAATGATAGATAAATACCTCACTTTCCCTCATTCAATGATTTTTTAAATATTTTGTTTATTATAACTATGACATATAGAACCATTCCATACACTTATGTAAAATAAGAAATGGAAAATAGAAAAACAATTTAAGTTTGGATGAAGCAGTGAACTATTATTATCAATATAATTTGTCAAGAGACTCTTTCTCTAGCTAAAATCTAGTTGTAATCACAAAAGCTCTGAGCCCAAAGCTTTGCTCTCAACCTCCCAGAATGCTTCTGCAATGACATGAAATAAAAATAAATAAATAAAGGCAGAACTAAATTTTAGGCATACTAAAAAAATTCTTGTACTTGTACTTGACCTTAATGTGTTTCTATGAGCCGAAGTTGATGCCTTGTGCTAGTGGTAATTCATTCCCGTAATTTATAGTACTGCCAGCGAACAATTATAAAAATAAATAAATAAAATAATTAATTTCCTTCTTTTTATGGCGTATCAGATGAGGATTGATTTGAAAGGCATAACTGAATTTTTACAAAGCAAAATATCTAACCAAGCCATGCAAATTGAGATGATAAGGCAAATGAAGCCATTGGAGTGTTTGATCAAATTTACCAAGTCGATCGTCGCATGTACTGTTTCCAAGAATCACTTCCTGCTTCACGGCCACCTCCTGTAGCTTTTTCGCCGCCGAAAGCACCACCAATTTCAGCACCATTTGTTGGTATATTTACATTCACAATGCCACAGTCACTTCCTTGTGGCCTGCATTATGTCTATTTGAGTGAGAAAAATGGAATATTCCGAGAGAAAATACAAATAATTTGAGCTCATGTATTGTGAAGAACTTATTTCTATTTAGATTTGATGCCAGAATAAGAAAAGTTACCATAGATGTTCCAATTAAAAAATTTCACCCCAAACATGATGCAAAAGGATTTGAAATTCTGAAGATAAGCAGCTATAAACATCCCCCTCATCCAAAGCTTTTGAAGATAAAATGCGAATCAAAATATATATTTAACTCTACATTCATGGTAGAAACACTAACCCGATCCATTTGAAGATAACTTCAGGTTTGCGGGTGAAGATCGAACTGCTTAGTCCTTGAGGCACTGAATTGTTTATTTCAATCGCGTCTTGTAAAGTCTGCACAAACAACCAAGTTTCCACAAAGCAGCTCAAACAAAATCCAGCAAAATGAGAGAAAATATATAAAAATTAATAGGTTAAGGCATCAAAATGATTTTTTTAAAAAAACAAAACTACGACAAAAAAAAAAGGGGGCCAATTACGATTAAAACAATAGTGATTGAAATACTATAATTTGAACCTTGACAATTAAGAAAATTTCAATTGCCTTTACTTTAAAAACCCACCAAACAAAAAGACTTAACCAAGAGGCTACCTGAAATTTCATAACATAAAGAACAGGAGCAAATAACTCCTCCTTAACGACATCTGCCTTTGGCGAAATCTCAACAATTGTAGGCTGCACATAATTGCCTTCGGATTCTATAACAGAACCGCCTGTTAGGATCTTCCCTCCCTGCAAAATTATAGATGGTAGATTAACATAGTTGACCAAATGATTCAATCCCAAATCAAAAGCCATTCATATGTGACTAAATCAATAACCAATGAAGGTTTCAACTACAAGTTAGATCCTCACATGCTACAGCATTTTTCTTGATTACCTCAACCATATGAAAGCAACAAATTAAGTGTCATCTTGACTGGAATTCACTTGGATGCCAACAGGCAAAATCTGACTTCATATAAGACTTGTTTATTTGAAAATCGTTACACTTATCTTAAATTAAAATTTAATTTGTTAGGGTTTTCAAATGATTTGTCCAATAACCATTTGAAGTCCTTGCAAATTCCCAATTTGTTCTGCAACCTGGAAAGCTCAAGCAATTCACAAGAGAAGAATTCTTATGTTTGAAATAATGTATATGCTGGATAAATATGGCCAAAGAGGGAAACTACAGCATACCTGGGACTTAATGGTCTCTATTCCCTTTTCAAAATTCTTTCTTGATTCAGAAGTATGCAATGGCCCAAGCAAGGTACCTTTTTCCAACGGATCCCCAACTTTAACTTGTTTGTATACACTAAGTAGTTGATCAATTACTCTGTCATATATGCTCTCGTGAAGAAGCTTCAAAACACAAGCAAGGAAAAGTTCTATAAGTAAATTTTTTACTAGTATAACCATGTGACTCCAAATAAAATATTACACTCATCAGCATACCAGCCTACGACATGTTGTGCACCGCTGACCAGCTGTCCCAACAGCAGCAAACAAAATGGAACGAACAGCTAACTGAATATCTGCATCATCCATTACTATTATAGCATTGTTTCCACTTAGTTCAAGCAAGCATTTACCGAATCTCTGATTCACTGTTTGTTGCACCATCAAGCCAACCTGTAGAATATGCATAGTTTCCTTGAGAAATTATCAGATAAATTATAGTGGATTACTCTTGTCAATGCACAAGTGTAATATGATTTCATATAATTATAAATCCAGAGCAACAAGACAAAAATTTCAAACAGGACGCATTTCTAAGAGAACAGAGAAAAATATAATATTTTATAAGTTGAAACTGCCATGGATCTAAATATATTAACTGCACATTTTATTAATTAGATGAGAAGACCAGAAATAATCAAGTCCCAAAAGATTTCTGAACATATGTATTATATATACAGAACTTCATGGTATAAAACAGATATATTTAATGGCTCAAAGATTAGTATATAGATCAAATTTCACAAATAAAATGACCAAGCACAAAAGACAAGGCTAACAACGAAGGGATTTCTAACAAGGCACAATATTGAGATACCTTTGAACTCCCAGTAAATGAAACCAGAGGAATGCGTGTGTCTTTTGCTATTGCTTGACCAATGTCAGCACCACCACAAAAGGATGTAAAAATTGCAGGAGGTAAGCTGTTCTTTTCTAGCACTCCAGCTACCAGCTTAGTCATTGCTATAGTTATCAAAGGAGTTGTTGGTGCACCTTTCCTGTAATCAGGATTGAAAATGCAATTAAATTCCAAACATTAAAATTAAAGGACAAGTTTTTTTTTCTTTTACTCAAAACATTCATAAAAAGAAAATCAGAATATATGTTGACATTTGACCTTTGCATTTCATGCTAATGGTCACAAATGCAGTTAGACAATGCTATGTAAGTTTGAAACAGTACTAACATATATGTTGCAAAAAGCATGGACCCCAAACTTCAGAGAAGAGAAAAGTCTGTTTTACTTTGGATCCTATGATTTATTTGATTAAGGACAAATAGACAAAGACCACACAATCCTGCTTCAAGAACACAATAATTAGCTCCAATGTTCCATGCAAAGGAACCATGGAGTTTTTATTCATCATGTGCAAATACTGATTTCTGGGTTAATTTACAACTCTTTCCAGAATACACTTCAAGTCTTCAAGCAAACAACAATTTGCTTGGTGGCTCACCAATACTTAAACATGAAATTCGAAGATGGCTTCATGATATACGGAATAAGGTAAAAAGAAACCTTGGTATTTGATTTGAATTGCCTAAAGCTAAACTTCCACATTTGACAAAATGAAAACCTAAACATGAGCATTCTTATGTCAATACCGAAGAACAATATATGATATCCATCTTAGAATAACCAGAAAACTGAGCATCTCACTCCAGATGGATTATATCTTACCAAACAACACAATTGCCGCAGACCAGTGCAATGCATGCATTCCATCCTACAAAACAACTTATGCATTCAATTCAAGGCACAACTGGAAGGAAGTATGTTTGAATTTCAGTTAAAAAAAAAGTGTTTTGATGTCGGAGAGATAATAAGAATACCATATCAGGAAACTGTTCAAGTTCATTATACCATCAGCCAAGATTTGAATATACAAATTTTGATTGAGAAGAGGAATGCAGATAAGGAAAAAACTAGCTCTAATTAGCAAAGGGCACATAAAGGTATGAGGGCAATAACCTGGGAAAATATGGCAGCAGGATCAACACATCTATGCTTTTTTTTCCTTATTGGAAAAATTACATAATTCTTGCAGTTCTAACATTTGAAAACAACAACGGTTCTCCTAGACAATCAGTATGTACTTGTAAGAAAGAAATAACACTGATACATTAACATTTCAAGTTTCAGTTGAGGCTACCATGAATTGCATGCATATTTATCAACAGCTACTTTGATTCTTCGTTCTCAACTAAATCACAAATGTTATACATTAGAAGCCACGTGAAAATTAATAAACAGCCAAAATAAAATGAAGATAGAAAGCATTTCTTCAATTTGCAGGGAAACCTATTTACTAGCATACTGTAGATTCACATAATCCAAGGTTGTGATTTGCACTAACATTTATTTCATGATTTCCAGGATGACTCAAAAAAAAACTGCTGCAAGCAAAGCATGATTCTCAGCCACAATGTGCATAAAACATTCAACTAAACAAGACATGAGAAATCACATGAAAAAAGGGAAAGTGAGTGAGAAAGAAGAGATTAAAACCATATGCTAAAGCAGTTGTCATTAACATTTAAGCTCATAAACATAAAATTACTAATTTACAAAAATTGGATGAAGTACTAACCTAGAACAGCACATGGGAAGTTGAAAGCTGTAATCACACCAACTATCCCGAGAGGATTCCACATCTGAAATGAAAAAAAAACCCGTAAAATAAAAGGGTTTAGATTGAAAAAGAGGAAGAAAAGCACAGGCATGCAAGGTACCTCCAACATGGCATGATTAGGACCTGCAGAGCATAAACATAGTTATTCCATGACTAAAGTTACAATATTGAAGGAAAAAAGATGAAAAAAATCCAGTTTAGCACCCAGTCCAGGAAAATTAACAGCTGAAGATGATTAACACATTACAACATGACTCCACAAATAAGAACCAATTTGAGATCATGAGAGAGGAAGAACCTTGCCTCCCCCCCCCCCCCCACCCCAATGGATGGGAAGGGCAACAGTATTTTGACAAGTCAACCAAACAAAAAATTGGATTTGATCAATTTTTAAACTCACGCTCTGATGGTATTATTGATCCATTCAGTTGCCGGCTTAATCCAACAGCAAAGTTGCACATATCAATGATTTCCTGCACAAAGACATAATGCTATAAATATGAGCATCCAATATACACTAGCAAAAGCATAAAAAAACGAGACATACTTGAACTTCTCCTATGCCTTCAGGAAGTATTTTCCCCATCTCAAGTGAGACAAGGCGACCAAGTTGCTGAAGTTTTGCCCTCAGTGCATCCCCAATCTGTCTGACAATCTCACCTCTCTTTGGTGCAGGAACCTGTAAAGGCCTTAATAGTTAATCTCAAGCAGAGTAGGTATCAAGCAAAGAAGCATATTCCAAGAAATTAACATACCGATAAATTATATGATGGGTCAAATTCATACAAATGCAACCTAACCCCACCACTACAATACCCTTTCCCCCTACCTCCAATAATCTAAAAGAAATTAATAATGGCATCAAGAGTTTCTATGCATTACTCATCACACCTGCATCCATATCTTAGCTGCTTCACTGCAAGCCTGCATGCCTTCTTCATAATCTTCAATGGAACCCTCCACAACTTCAGCTATTGTCTGTGTCAACATAGAGGATAAATCATGAACTTGACAAATGTAAAGCTAGAATGCAATCATGTCAGGAGACACTAAACAGGCAACTACCAAGGCAAGAGAGTTCTATTTCCAAACAAAAATTTCTTTAGACTAAGACAATGCTCAGAAACAAGTGCAATTCTGATGGATGTAGTGATGTACATAGCAGCAACTCTAGCAAAATTTTTGAGAAGGAAAAAAGAAATTGATGCAGTCTGAAAGAAAAGGTTCCCTTGGACCATACGCACTCAGTGCGCAGTTATATGACAACTAGTTCTTGGAGCTTAGAGACGCCAGCTGAAGTTCAAGAAATATATTTCTGTAGCAATACATAATCCACTATTGAATAATTGGGTAGCAACGACCATAGTAATTTGTAAAACATTTGATTAAATCTAATTGATTATCCAAACAAGATAAGAAACTAAAATACTAGCCAGCAAATCACATCAACTCAAAAAAAAAACTCATAATTAATCCTCTAACCATGGAAATGAGAAAGAAACATACACCTAAAATAATAATATATCATGATAAAAGGGTCATTATTATCCCATGATATTGAAGAATGGAATTAAACCCAGATTAACAAAAACAAAAATGAACGTACAACAAAAAAGAAAACCGACCTGGTTGTTTGCAGGATTCAAAGTGGTAACCACAGGGCCACGTGCTTTCCACGTGCCATTGACAAAACATCCCAGGTTGCGCTCACTCAATCCGATCTCACTAAAAAATTCATATTCTTTCTTTGCAAAACCCATCTCTGCATACAAATAAACAAAAGAACTCAAAATGTCAATCCATTTACCCAAAGAAAGATAAAAGAAAAAGAAATAAATAAATATTTGAGCAGAGTCTATTGAAGTTCAAATCTGGATTCGATTATCGCTCCAAAATTCTTCACATTTTTTTCCCTCAGAAACCAAACACAGGCCACAATCAGTACTCTAAAAGAAAGAAATTTTAAGCTCAAGAAAAATAACTTTTTCCTACCATTTTCTCACAATTCAGCACGCCAAACACAAACAAGAGACAGGATAACCTAAAACATCAACAAAATAAACACCAGCTTTGAAATTTAAGTTTATCTCTTTAAACATTTTTCATTTCTCATTAACGAAATGACTAAAAAAACAGCATCACAAACACAAAAGACATCAAATTAAAAAGAGCTGAAAATCACAAACCCTTTCTTTGGCGATGTTTTCCTATCAACCAAACAGATTAGACAAGTGCTTGATGAATCTAAAAATTTCAACTTGGAGATAGTGATGATCAGGAGATAACAGTTACGTGACTTGGAATTCTGTGCGATTTCTAAACTGGAAAAGGAGAGTGGAAGATGGAAGGTATGTTACGTTAAATAGGCATGAATTTTTCTGGTTTGATTGGAAAAGGTTCAAACACAAAGAGGCAAGCAACAGCTAAGAGGCACACTGACGTGGAGTTACAAGCTAAGTGTTTTTCTTTTTTTTTTCTTTTTGTCGAAAACAAGCCAAGTGTTCGGATCATGATCAGGATCTCATTTTATTACTCTAAATTATTATTATTATTTTTTGTACGACTGTGTTATCACACGCAACCCACGTGCGGTGGACCACACATAATTTTTTTTTCCTAATTGAAAAAATTATTTATACTATTTAAGGCATTAATTAGGATTTATATTAAAAAGACTTAAACTCAAATCTGATTTATATATAATCATTATCATTATTGATTGATTATTTTGATATGATAGTAGAGTGGATATTTTATTGTTTTAATTTAAAATTAAATTAATTAAATTAATTAAAAATTAAAATTTTATAAAAATTAAATTAAATTAATTTTAATCAAAAATTAAATTTAATCGATTTAAATTTATAATAAATTTTTTATTTTTCATATTTTATTTTTAATATTTTAAAATTTAATTAAAATATTTTTATTTTAATTATAATTTAATATCTTTATATTATTAAAAATCAGTTCGATTTAATTTTTTTAATTTTTTTAATTAAAATTGAATTAAACTGAAATAATTAAAAAATTTTAAATTAAAAATTAAATCAAATTAAAATAAATAAATAATTATATTAAAATTTTAAATTAATTCAATTCAATTCAATTAATTTTTTTAATTTAAACTGAATACTATTATATTATATAACGTATAATTTTATGAATATAACTCAATAATTAAAAGGATAAATCACTAATTATATTATTATATAATTTTATTCTAAATACCTCATTTCACTCGACTTTAATTTTTCGTTTTCTAACTATAATTCGACCAAAGGCGAAAATCGTGAGAACTTATAGTTGTTCATTATTGTGAAACTGAAAGTTATATTTTAATTATTATTGTGATTTATCTAATATGCTATTATATAAAATTTTAAATTATAATTAATACAAGATATTTATAATAATTTAATTTATAAGTGAAGATTAATTAAATATGAGATGATTTTATAGAAATAGATAAACGTGAGCTAAATAAATTTAACTAAATTGAGCCTATCTAAATTCAAGTTCTTTAAAATTTAACAAATTAAGTTAAGCACTCTAAAACTCGGGTAGGACCGCCTGTTACTGTCATAATTTCAAGATGGATTTTAGTTAACTTAAAAATTAATTTTATAAAATTTTATTTATTAGCAAAAAATATAGTTTTTTTAAAAGTGGCTAGTGGACAATAGCTCAGAATACATGTTAAAATAACAGAAATCAAACCAACACATTAGTCCAGCTTACAGCATTATAAAATAAAAGTCCAATTCAATAATACAGCCCAAATGTAAATGAAAATATTGAACAGCCAAAAATTCCGTTATACTAATCTACACCGTCAATGGATGACACTGCTAGACCTAGACATGCATCTCATTAGAGATAAAGAACAGATTAGCCGATAATCCATAAATCCATGCGATATCCAAGAAACTATACCAAATCATCTAGCTAACTATGGAGCAAAAAATTCAATTAAAACCAAAGAAATAAATGCAACAAATAACGAAAGAGCATGAGAAAAAAAAATCTATTACGCACAAATCAAAAAAAAAAGTTTATCGTAACTGTAAGTTATAAAAGATTGATTTATCATCGACTATTTAAAAAAAAACAGTCGGTTCATAGTATTTTCACTCTGTTATAATTATGAAATCATCAAACAAAATTTTATTAAATGCGGCACCGAAGAGTCGTTGACTGCGATTTATCAAATACAGCTAAACGTTGTCAAAACTAAACACATAAACACATATTCAAATAATAAACAGCAATACATAATAAAACCTCACGATCAAAATAAAAAATCGATACTAAATTTTAAATAACGATCTTCAAAAATAGAACTTGCATAAACTAGATAATACCGAGCAAAAAAAATAATGAGATCAAAATTTCTAATTGCTAATAAAATAACACACAAATTTTTTTCTTTCTCAGTATTTTCTAATTCTTCTTCTCTCTCTCCTAAAAAAAATATCCCCTGTCAAGAGTAATTCTAATTGTTTTTTATAAACATATTTTTGAAAAAATACTTTATTTTCATAATTTTTACATGGTAGTGCTAATAAATTTTTAATTAAAAAAATATGTAATTTTTTTATTAGAAAAATATTTTTCAGGTCTCCGATGGAAAATAGCAAGCGTATATACGCACGCGGCTGGAAGAAGTAATAGGTGTTTCGATTTATAGGTCCAAATTCGAATACGCAAAACGACAACTCGTAAACCCGAAGAAAAACCAGAGCAGAAGACTGCAAATCCAAATTCTCCTACAAATTCTCCTCAAATTTCTACTCGATTCAGCCATCATTCTCAAAGCCGTGTGATCATTTGCTGAAAACATCCCAGACTTAGCCAGATACAACGGTAAGTCCCCAATTTGCCAGGTGCCATTGCCAGGTAAAGAACTTTGCTTGAAATCTAGGGTTTCATTGCTTTGAGAAATGAAACCCTAGGCTTGAATGACATGTGGGCTGTAATTATTATTTTGAGGTTTGGTGGTGTTTATTCATTCTCCGTTAAGAACTTTAGAGTCGAATATCAGAAATGAAAGTGTTTGATAGCTTGTATAGTGTTAAAACCCCCAAATTTAAAGGGGCTTTCAATGGTCTCTGTGGCATTATCCTATTATTTTTATTCTACTACTGGACATATTCAAACACAGGAGCTGGCTTTGGTAGTGGCGCGAGCCATATTGACATAATTCGTAGGCAATTGATCGAAGTCGATACCAATTCAACATATTTAATCGATGGGTCAGATGGTCAAAACAATATCAGCGTACATAATCCAGTTTGTGGTGGTTTGATTGATCATATGGGTTATGCTAATGAGTGCGAGTACTTGAAAGCGAACCCAGGTTGTTCATCTGGTGGGTTCTTTGATTATATCAAGTTTCTGTATTGTGATTGTGATGATTTTAGAGGGTTGGGTTATCTTTTATTGGGTATTTGGCTTGCTGCCTTGTTTTATTTGTTGGGGAATACTGCAGCAGACTACTTTTGTTGTTCATTGGAGAAGTTGTCTAGTCTTTTGAAGTTGCCTCCTACAGTGGCTGGTGTCGCCCTCCTTCCACTTGGGAATGGAGCACCAGATGTCTTTGCAAGTATTGCTGCCTTTGTAGGTAAGGATGCAGGAGATGTGGGTCTTAATAGTGTGTTGGGCGGTGCTGTGTTTGTTACTTGTATTGTTGTTGGGACTGTTTCACTATGTGTAGCAGAGAAGGAAGTACGGATTGATCGGAGATGCTTCATTAGGGATATCTGCTTCTTCCTATTTACACTATTTTCTTTGTTGATGATGTTGATGATTGGCAGGGTGAGTGTTGGAGCAGCAATTGCTTTTGTCTTGATCTATGTAGTTTATGGTATTTCTGTTGCTGCTGGTGAGATTGTTAGGAAGCATGCTCGGAGATTGAAACTGGATGTTATCACACCATTGATTCCTGTGCATGGAACTATTTATGATGACGATTCAGGTATGTATAGTTCTCTGCTAGACATTGAGACTGACAGCAATGTACCCCATCTGCCTCCTTCCCTACCATCATGGATGTGGGCCTCAAATGTGGCAATATATTCCAACCACCCAACAATGGGGAGTATGGCGGATGAAGAAAGACCTCCTTGGGGCTGGACTGATGAGGGAATGGAGATAAACAACAACTCATTCTCATGTTCTAAATTATTTTCACTGATTGAGATGCCATTGACAGTGCCAAGACGGTTAACAATTCCATTGGTTGATGAAGGAATGTGGTCGAAACCCTATGCTGTAGCCAGTGCCACATTGGCTCCTGTCCTTGTGGCATTTCTGTGGAACAGCCAAGATGGCATGGGTCCTCAAAGTAGGATTCTAGTGTATTTTTTTGGTGTTGTGGTTGGTTGCTTACTTGGTTTTCTTGCATATCAGTACACCTTACCCAACCATCCACCTCAAAGATTGTTGATTTTGTGGGTTTTGGGGGGATTTATTATGAGTATTGTTTGGTTCTACATGATAGCTAATGAGCTTGTTGCTTTATTGGTGGCATTTGGCTTGATCTTTGGGATAAATCCATCAATTCTTGGGTTGACTGTATTGGCATGGGGCAACTCAATGGGCGATTTAGTGTCAAACGTTGCCCTGGCATTGAATGGTGGTGACAGTGTGCAGATTGCTTTGTCTGGATGCTATGCAGGTCCTATGTTCAATACACTTGTTGGCTTGGGGATCTCAATGCTGCTAGGAGCCTGGTCACAGAGCACTGGCATTTACGTGATTCCTCAAGACAGTAGCTTGTTTTACACTATGGGTTTTCTCATATCAGGACTAATTTGGGGACTTATTGTTTTACTTCAAAATGACATGCATCCCACCAAGACATTAGGTGTGGGACTTATAACCCTATATCTGATTTTTCTTTCAATAAGGGTGACTATTGCCATGGGATATATAGTAAGTTGACCAATTTATTTTGGTTATCGTTGTATGGATCTGTATAGCTAGTCTTCCCAAACTGTTTTTCTCCTTATCACGTCTTCATTTATAAAATGGTAATCTGAACTATTTTATAGCATATATATTTCTAGGATTATTTTTATTTGCTGATTGAATTTGTGCAATCTCTACAAAACAAGCAATGAAGTAATGAAAATATCATCATACTAAAAGGTCATTCCTGGCATCAGTTGTTCATGCAAATTAGCTTTCCTTTTGATGTTACGGGATAATTCTTACTATAAAGTGTTGATTTTGTGATGGTAGATTTTAGAACTCTGGTTTCCCTTTTCCAATTTATTTTCTTTCACGGACTTGAGGACAGATAAATTAGTTCACTAGAAGGCATCAGTCTATATGCATGGTGCTTTTGTTAGATGGGGCTGCTGGAAATGATAATTTAGTCAAGTGCGCTGTAGATGGTGTCGGCTGCTGGAAATCCATTAATGTCCAAATATTACATGGATTTTCAGGGAACTGATTCCTAATACCAAGTAGATGTTCAACATTTATGTGAATTTTCTTTTAGCCTAGTCTAGTGAATTTTTTGTTAGAAAACTGAATTTTTTATGTTGCAGTTAGCGGCATAAAAGATGCAACAATTTTTTATGTTCCAGCTTCGAACTCATTCTCCTCTGCTAATGGTTTATAAAACACCATAACGGTTTGAGATTTTTGGCAGATGGATTGTTGAGTTAGTTTGTAGGGTATGTGCAACTTTAAGACATCCAAAAGAAAAATTATATAGTAATATTTCAGTTTGAATTTGAGAAATATTAAGATGTAAACAGTTCCAACTCCGAATATTATTACATGAATCGGTGGGTAAACCTTTTTTTTGTTTTTTGAATCTGATGGTTTCACGGTTCTCGCCTTCTCCGTCTGGTTGTAGAGATTTGGTTATAGGCGTGATTTATGGATCTGGGCTACGCGATTTAGACTGCAAACCTCAGAATTGCAATGTGAAATAATGTCAACTGCTACACAATTGCTTGTCTGCCTCTGCGATCTTCAAATCTTCATTCCTATTTCCTGTAGTAGTTAGAAAGCTATTGCTATTTATATGCTTGCTAGGTATTAACTGCTAATTCTGCATGGATCTCGGTTAAGCTCATAAACATGAATTTCTTCTCAGGTGAAATTTGAAGTGGCTTTCTTTTTATTCTTTTAAAGTATAATTCTTATTTAGAATCCCTCCATTATGAATTCAACCCACAAACATATACGAATATATTTATATGAAAATTAAATTGAGTCTAATTATTTGTGTTTTAGTCCAATAGGCGAGTTATGAACTTTGGGTCATTAATAAGTGACATAATTTTTTCATTAATCTAATTAACAAATAACTATATTTTTTATACTGCACTATCACAGTTTAGGCTAGTTGTAAGTGCATTTGGGTAAATCTGAGAGATCTCAAGTGCATTTGGGTAAATCTGAGAGATCTCAAATTCAATTTCCTCAGTCTCCAATTTTTATTTTTAAAAAAAAATAACTAAATTTTTTAATTTTATGTAATTTACATTAAAATTGAATATTAAATACTTTTATTGGATCATTCCATTTTGATCCTTTTATTTCAGGGTAAGATGTGAAATTGGAAACTGTATTTTCTAAATTATCTTCCCATTTTCAGAACTCAAATTTATATGTACACTATCGATGGAAGATGCTGTATCCACTGCCTAATTAAAAAGTAAAATTTTTTTAACGGTAAAAACTAAATTTTACTTCATCGAACCATTTGGAAAAATAAAAAAATAAAAACAAATCTGAACAGAGCTTCTAATTTTCTCAAGTTTATAGATTCTTCTGTCTCTGTCTGCCCCTTTTTAATTTTCGTTGGATCTAAACCTAAATCATAGGGTTAATAAATTAATGGAGAATACCATGTATTTTTTTAGTAAATGCTTGGTCGATAACCAGGAAGAGAAAGGTAAGTTTTATTTTTCTTTTCTTTTTAAAAATAATTATAAGGGTAAATTTGGTAAAACAAAATTAACTCATGAATTAGGTTTCTTTTTTTTTTCTTTTAATTTTCTTTCCCTAAAGCAACAGAACTTAATTATTTTTACAAGAACTGAGATTAATTGTCAATAAAATATTGATTCTTTTAACATTTATACCAGATTTAACTATCCTTTCAAATCATTTTTCATTACATTAAGTTTCAATGTAAAACATTTTTTTAAAGGGAAATGCAAAATAGTTCATCTATAAAATAGTACTATTAAACACGATTTCAAAGAATTATTCAATAGAAAGATGGAATTTTTTTCATAAATGATTCAATCAGTAAGTCAATAATTCTGCCAATGAACCATTCATTCGAGTATAGATAAAAACTTAACTAAAAAATAATAAAATATCAAAATTATAAGTATAAATAAATACATTAATAATTAAGTTTAACTAATTAAAAATCAAACTTTCAACATTTATTATTAGATTATATTTTTAAATATTTTTTATTATTTATTTGTTCAATGTTTATGTGTAATGCTAAGATCCAACAAGTTACTTAGTTGAATTCACTAAAATTTAAAAAAAAAAAAAAAATTTATTGTAGTAGATTTGTCAATGCTTCAGACCAAGCAGCCAAATCGATTCTAGTTTAACAACAATGATAAAAAAGCAAATTTTTTTTTCAAAGAAAAAAAACAATGATATTGGTAAAAAATTTAAGGGCTTTTTGTTTTTTTGCAATCCAAATTTGCCAAATGTAGTATCCATTTTGTACCAACAAGAATACAAGTGAATGGTAGTGGGTAATGGTGAAAACTCCAAATCAAAGCTATACCCAACCATTTTCTGAGTGTGCTAATTGACAGTCACGTGTGTTCTGCAACTCTGCAACAATGGCAGCCTCGCACTTTTATAACCTCTCTGTCAACCCACGTTCCCAGTTTTCACAGAGAACCCAAGAAACCAAACACTCTTCTACTCTTTTTTATTTCTTTTTTTAAGCCCTTCTCTCTCTCAGAGACACAAGCAATGCCTTTCACGTACACAACCACATTAAACGCATCGTCTTCGGTGCTTTTTTCTCCATTTCTTCTTGTTGATTAGATGATGGGTGGCTGCTCTAACTCTTGTTCTTCATCTTCCTCATGTGGGTCTTCTTCGTTGGCGGCGCCACCTCCACTGCGTCCAAAGTCACCACCTGGAGGTTTAGATTTGTTTGGGAAGAGAAGGCAGTTGGTTAAGGTACAAATCTTGGAGAGAGAGATTGGCTTGCTTCAGGTTTGTTATTGTTACTTCACCTTGGAATTGAAGATTTTTCCTTTTAGAGATACTTGATAGGGATAGTTTCTTTTTTTATTTTATAACTAATAAATGGGTGAAAAACTTGAAGAACATCTGAAATTTCTGGGTGATGGTCTGACCTTCTGAGAGATACTTCATATAGAAAGTACATTTTTCCAAAACATTGTTTAAAGAAAAATTAGAATCTCTATTCTGTGCACTATTTTGTTGTATATTGACTTGAAATGACAGTGCCATTACTTATCTCTATGACAAAGAGCAACCCAGTTTTATTTGCCATATTGTGCATAATGCATTTGCATTTCAACAACTAGAGTAGCTTCACCTAGTGTGGCTTGATCCTGGAGTTATAACACTCGCCTGGTAGAGCAAAGTTCGAGTCCAAATCTTCCAATAACCCTTGACTAATGACTAGAAATAAAAATAAAAAAAATCCAGAATTGCTTTCTTGCTTCTAGAGTTGGTCTGGTTCTTTGAAAAAGGAATTGTTGACCAATGGAGAAACACAGAAGTCCAAGTATTTTCTCATGTACACTGGACATTGTTCTTTTGATTTGTGGGGGGAACAGAAATACTCAATTAAATAGCTGGAAAATCACTCTGTCTCTTGGGTTATTATGCTATGATCTGGGTTATATTAGTCAGTGATAAGCGGTTGTCGAAGCCGTAAAAAATAAACCTATTATCAACCAACAAAATAATTTGTAGATGGTGGCAATAGGGTCGAATCCACGGGAAATTGATACTTACTTATTTTCCTAGTCAAGACCAAGTAAAGAAACAAACAATAAAAGTAAAATGAGGGTTTTGAGGTTTGATAAACTAAACTAATATTGAAAGTAATAGAGAAAAACAAATAATTAAAGTAGAGAAATTCAATAATGAGAAAGGTCTAGTTGAAGAGTTGGATCCACTTAAGTTGTTGGGATTGATCATTGAAACTTATATTCTCTTATTTAACTCAATAAATTAGTTATGGAGATGGAAGACGCTTCTCACCAACCATATCCCTCCTTAAGCATAGATTAATTAGGGAACGTCCTCTAATTAATCACTAACCAACAAGTTGCCAAGGAACGTCCTTGGGCCTTTGGCATCTAACAACTGTTAATTGCATTAAGAAATAGAGAGACCTAATTCTAGCTACCCAAACGTATGGTGATATTGCTAGATTATGCAATTTCCTAAGTTTTTACACCAAGAGTTACTTGTGTTTGAATAATTCCAGCAATTACGGACTAAAAATTATCCAAACTAACAAAGAATTACTTTGCAATCAAGAATCAAGTGGCCAATTTGATCAAAACAACAAAGCAACAATAAATTAAGCACAAAATTGCATAAATACTGATTAATAAAAGAATAACATGAAGGTTCAGATCTCCCAATCCATAAACAACCAAAGTTTCACCTTATTCTTCAACTAGAAAAAGGGTTTCAGCCACTCATGGCTGAAACTAACATAAAAGAAAAGAAAGAAAGCAAAAAAAAGGAAGAAGAAGGGCTGGCGCAAGGGCGCAGCTGCTGTGGTGCTTCTGCCGCAGGTATTCTTGATTCCAAGATGATCCCAGCATAATTGATCTGCTGGTTTGCATGCCCTTTTATAGCTGAAGAGGCTGCCCTAGGTTTCCTTGTTGAGATGGGACTCCTTTTCCCAATTGGAGTTGAATTCTTGGAAGGTAATTGTATTTTGATGAGATTTGCCTTCCTAAATATGTGGGATTGAGTGCTGAGGTGTCTTTAGGGTTTGCTGAGCTGTCCACACGTGTTTGGGAGGGAAAACACTTCTTGAGCATTTGAATTTTGATTTTCCCGCAATTTACTGTCTGCTGGTTGCTGGTGCTGTTTGCCCGGGTTGTTTGGGCAAACAGCTCGGGCAAATAGTCTGGTTTTCCAGTTGTCTGTGCTCTGCTTCTGCCCTGCTGGTCTGTTTGGGCAAACAGTCTGGTCAAACAGCAGATTGTTCCTCTTCCATTTCAGTTTCAACTTTGGTTTGGGCAAACAATTTGGGCAAATCAGGCTTGTGCAATTTTGCTCTCTTTTGGGCAGATTTAAGGCCATTTTTGCCAAATTATCATTTTACTCCATTTTCTGCAAAATAAGGTTAAAACCACAAAATTAGGTAGAAAATGTGTAAATTAACATAAATATTAATATGGAAAATGGGTCTAAATTTGGCTCTATCAGTCAGCTAGTATCACTTTGCCCCAAATTTTAGTGATTCAAAAATGCACTCCTTTTTTTCTTTTGAGTCTGCTAAAAACTTGCAAGACCTATTGTTTCTTTACATGCCTTCACATGTCGAATTGTATGATTCCTGACTCAAATTTTCCAAAAATCTGTGACTCAAACGCTGAATGATTCACAATTACCTTGCATTATTTGTTTGCTGAGTTATTTCCTTAGATCCATTGTTTATCACAAGCACATTGATAAAACTTTGCAGAATTTCTGTACTATTCGCTTCTTAAGTTTGATGTGGAGGAGGTGGAAGACTTGGGAAATCCAACTAGTTATCCTGTTATTTTCTCTTTTCTACTCTGCTGGACCTAATCTATGAAGGACATGTAATGATTAATTTCCTATTAGAAGATTGATATAAATGGTGATGTGCTCATGGGAGATCTCATTGTGAACAGGAAGAGTTAAAAACGGTCGAAGGCCTTCAGCCTGCTTCCTCATGCTGCAAAGAGTATGGTTTCTCAGTTGATTTACTTTCTATTAGTGTTTAGTTGGCTTGACTATTCTAATATCATCTCTGACCATTAACATTTAATTGGCAGGCTTGATGACTTCATTGGAGCTAAACCAGATCCTCTTGTGGCAATGTATCTGTTTTTCATCACGTTCTAATTTTTACAAATTATGATTTCTAATGCTAAATTAGTTCACTAAAATTCCATGATCATTTTCCGACGCAGAAATGAGGAACCCCATAAATCTGGTTGTCGCTGGAAGTGGCTCTGGTATTTGTATTCTCCTAAATATATCTGCTCTGATATAATTTATAGGTTAAGAATCTAATATGCATTTATACAGAAAAGAATTATCTCTTTAAAGTAAATGCTCTGCTCTAATTCATTGTCTTCAAGACATGGGAGTGTTCAATAAAAGAATATGCAAAAGTTTGCTAAGATGTTGTAGTGCTAGAAAGCTGAAGTTTCTTCTTTTTTCCTTTTTTTCTCCAGTCGTCCATGGATTTGCTGCTCGAGTGGATGTCAACCTCATTTACAATGGCCAGCTTGCTGTGCTTGCTGTCCATCTGGCAACTCCCACAAGCGTTCATGCTGCTGCTTGGAGAAAATGGCTTGTCAAAGTTGCTGCAAATTTACCAGACTTTCATGTCCAAGCTTCAGTTACTGCTGTTTCAATTCATCTCTGTGTAATTGTACAAAGGTGAATCTATGTTGTAGTTGCTCAAAAACATTTCACAACTCATGTTGTCTATAATCATACAATAATTTGTGCTTTTCTTGAACTGCAACTCTCTTCAGCCTCCTTATGTTAATTAATTTTATGCAGCAATTTTACCTTCCCAAAAAAATCCTGAATCCAGTTGCTTTTCTTTGGCAAAATCTTTTTAAAACCTAACCAATCTATGGAAAATTTATTCCCCTGATTGGCTAATACTTCATTAATATGCTATGCCTGATAGGCATGGTCATATATGACATAAGGTATGGTCTTTTTTGCTACCATTCAAAAGATTGTGTGAAGTCTGGAAGAACCAAGACCGGAGTAACGGTCATCGCCTGTTTCAAGGCGACAAAAGCATGTAAAGATTTTTCTGCCTACTGGAATGAATTTTTTTGCAGCATGTCTTTGATAGGAGCGGCTGGAATTTCATATTTGGAGATAAATTTTCGGTGGTAGTCCATGAGGCCAAGAAATTCCCGGAGTCCTCGAATAGTGGTTGGTTGAGTCCGATCCAACATTGCGGCAATTTTAGATCAATCTACTTGTATATTTGCTGAAGTTATCAGATGGTCCAAATATGTTATTTGAGGTCGGGCAAAGGAGCACTTCGATTTCTTGATAAAAAGTTGATGGTCTGCTAGAATTTGGAATACTATCCGTAAATGCTGCAAGTGTTCAATTTCGATTTTGTTTAAAATCAATATATCATTGAAAAAAATTAAAATAAACTTGCATAACTATGATCCAAATACCTCATTCATGAAAGCCTCCTCATTCATGAAAGCCTCCTCATTCATGAAAGCCTGAAATATGAAAGAGGCGTTGGTGAGTCTAAAGAGCATAACACATTCATGAAAGCCTGAAATATGAAAGAGGCGTTGGTGAGCCTAAATAGCATAACGATGAACATGGCCGTGATGAAATCGGAATACAGTTTTTTCAACATCGGAATACAGTTTTAGTTTACTGTTAAATTTAATCACAACAACTATTATTGAATATTAATTATGAGTATAATATATATATCTTATAATTCTATTTTTAATAAAAAAAATAAAATATAATTCTAATGGCATCATTACACCTAATACAAGACAACATCACATCATTAAGCTAATGATTGCAATGTTGGATTTTCTACATAAATATTCTTCAGTATAAGCTGATGTCAATCTATTAATTTTAATTTAGTGAAAAACTAAATTCTTTTTTAAATTAAAAAGTTTCAGATTTAAATTTCAATTAAAATTAAATAATTTAGTAATTGTCAAGATCTAAAAGGTCATGGTGAGTTTATCTTTATCCTTGCAAGTTATGTTTTGTGGGGGAAAGGGAAGATGGAGAAAGATTTATATAAGCTACAACTGGGTATACAAAGATAACATGTAAGCTTTGAATTTGATGGCATTTTGTATCTCCAGTTTCTCAGGAAACAGAAAGAAAACGTCATGGCTAGTTCCTCCGTCTCTCATCTTCCCCTTGTCTTCTTCCTTTCTCTCACCCCTCTAATCTTCTCTTTACCATTATCAGACCTTCATCGTTCATGTCTCCAAATCTCACAAGCCTACCCTTTTCTCCTCTCACTATGATCGGTATACATCCATCATTCGATCCCTCCCTCCCCCCTCTCCCCACCCCACCAAAATCATCTACACCTATGGTCGTGCCATCAACGGCTTCTCTGCCCACCTCACTTCCGCTCAGGCAACAGTTCTACGTAGTGTGCCTGGTGTCGTCTCCGTCATTCTAGACCAGATACGTCATGTACAAAGGCTATGTGTTCTATACAGGGAAACCCATTGATGAATCAAGAGGTTCAGCTTCTCCCGGAGATACAGAAGGTCATGGCACCCATACAGCATCCACTGCAGCTGGGTCCTTGGTCCATAACGCAAACTTTTACGAATACGCTCGGGGAGAAGCTCGCGGTATGGCTTCAAAGGCACGAATTGCTGCATATAAGATCAGTTGGAGTCTGGGTTGCTTTGACTCTGACATTCCTGCAGCCATGGATCAAGCGATTGCAGATGGTGTCCATTTGATCTCATTATCTGTAGGTGCCAGTTTTGCTCCTCAATACGATCACGATTCCATAGCGGGTGGGGCAACTCAGCATGGTATTATTGTCTCTTGCTCTGCTGGGAATACAGGACCAGATCCTTTTACGGCTGTTAATATTGCGTCTTGTATCCTCACTGTCGGTGCTTCCACCGTTGATAGGGAATTTCCAGCTGATGTCGTGCTGGGTGATGGGAGGATTTTTGGTGGGTGCGTCGCTCTACTCTGGTGAGCCGCTAGTGGATTTGAAGCTTCCGTTGGTGTATGCTGGCGATTGTGGAAGTAGATATTGCTTTGCGCGGAGCCTAAACCCAAAGTTCAGAGGAAAATCGTGGTATGTGATCGCGGAATGAATGCAAGAGTAGAGAAAGGAAGCGCGGTGAAGCTTGCAGGTGGGTCTGGAATGATATTACCAAACACAGCAGAGAGTGGCGAGGAGCTTATGCCGACTCTCATCTTATACCTGCGACCATGGTTGGCGAAATTGCTGGTAATCAGATCCGTAATTATATCAAATCGAGTCAATTTCCGTGGAACAGTAATTGGGAGTCCACCACCAGCTCCTATAGTTGCAGCCTTTTCCAGCCGTGGTCCAAACCGTTTGACACCAGAGATTTTGAAGCCGGATGTTATAGCTCCTGGAGTTAATATCCTGGCTGGCTGGATGGGAGCTTCAGCTCCAACAGATTTGGATATTGATCCTAAAAGAGTTGTGTTTACCTTAGCCTCAGGTACATCAA
This sequence comes from Manihot esculenta, assembly GCF_001659605.2. Lineage (NCBI taxonomy): Eukaryota > Viridiplantae > Streptophyta > Magnoliopsida > Malpighiales > Euphorbiaceae > Manihot > Manihot esculenta. Next base: position 2,092,409 of record NC_035171.2, read on the forward strand.
TGTCCTGTCCCCATGTTAGTGGAATAACTGCGTTGCTTCGAAATTCATACCCAAATTGGTCACCTGCTGCTGTAAAATCTGCTCTAGTGACTACTGCTTATAACTTGGATAATTCCGGAAAAAGCATTCTTGATCTTGCCACCGGCAGTGAATCAATGTGAACGAAAATGGGATAGTCCAGGAAATCTCAACTACCCGTCATTCTCTGTTGTTTTTGAGCCTAACACAGATATGGTTACTTATAAGAGGACGGTGAAGAATGTTGGAAGCTCTGTTGATGCTGTTTACGAGGTTAAGGTGAATGCAGGCGAAGCAAGCTTGTGTTCAGTGCAGGAAATCAGACATTATCCTATGATATTACATTCTCTAGAAGTAGCTAGGGTTGGTCTAGCATTAGTTCACAAAGTTTTGGATCAATTGAGTGGAGTGATGGAAGCCACCGAGTTAGGAGTCCCATTGCTGTGAAGAGGCATCAAGAATCATCCAAGGCTTCCATTTGATTTGCAGAGGATTGTGCATTTGGAAATAGGAATTGGAGCGTCTTCAATTTGTGTAGTTATGTCCACATGTTTACTCTGTCAGGCTGTGGTACAAAACGAGATGATCCCCTAATTTGCTTTCTCTTAACTATGGAGCAGTTGATGCAGGGAGTGCAATAAAAGCTTTGTACAGCTGATTAATAGTTGCTCTATACGCGCAGGTTAAAGCGCTCTAGTAGTTAAAAATTTCTATATACGCTCTGCAATGGCTATGAATTATTAAGCTCTAATAACACATTTAGACCACAACTCAAATCCAATAAGAAGAATAGTAAACCAACCTACAACCCGCGATCCCAAACAATTGGCTACCAGAAATTTTCATAAGTACTTGGTGATCATGGCGGTCATCAATCTATTTTGAGCTTAAGAAAACATAAATCGATGTCATAACATTGCATCACATATCAATATAGTTGTCACAAGGAAACTGCACATCCGACCCTACAAATTGGGTCCAAAGGCTGCCAGAAAAAAAAATTCAGAAACAAACATACTATCGATCCAATCCCATATTTTTAATAATCTATTACAATGTTTAGTCACTGGAGACACATCTTTGGTTGGCCTTCTTACTTTCAGGAGCTGATTTACATGACATCAAACTTTTTACCCAGCTGCCCGGTCATAGATTCTCATTCTAGTGGCCATACTTTTGGAATTCCCACTCGCTATTATCTGAAAGAATGAGAAAATCACACAACAGTTATGAAATTTGTCACATAATACGATAAAGTGAAAAAAGGTATTTGAATTGGTGAAAACATACCGAGAGGGCACACTTGGCGGGTTTTGAGCCATCGGCTGATGCAGTGGAAGTGGAATGCATGGTTGCACACACCTGAGTGGGCAGAAAACAAGTTTCTTTGATCAGAAAAGAAGATTGACAGAACAAATAAAATAATTTTAACCCATAAAAGATGAAGTCTATTTCAGCACTACAACAACTAAGCTTTAATCCCAGACTAATTGCGAAGCCTTTTCATCAGCACTACAAATATAGAAAAGTTGACCAAGCTTAAATCAAATAATTGAATCATAAACTAACTAAACCAACAAAAGGGTCCTATATCAAGTGGCATTTAGACCAGTTATAAACCCAGACGTGACACTGAGAAGATATTAAGGTGATAATAGTTTCTATGCTGCAGGATCAATATCAAAAGAAAGCAGCAAATACAAGCATATCAATTAAGTTATTACAAACAGCACAAAAGTCAAAACCTCAACGCCAAAATAAACAGAGACATGCATCCCGCCAATAACTAACAACAGGATTCCTAACCACAACAAACTTGCACCACTCCAAGTCTAACATCCCACCTCATTTTGACAACTATAATTAACCACATTCAAGAATCTCCATCATGGCAAGTCATTTTTCAGACATATTAAAAAAATATAAAAGAATGTTTCCCATTCATATGTCAAGTCTCCTGTCCTCTTATAAGTAAATTTCCTGGTTGAAGCAGAAATCCAAGGTTTTCTCTCATAAATCACCATCTAAGCAAACTGAAACAGGGACTGCAACAGGCTTATCAAAATTCATTAAAGAACTCCTAAATCCATTTGGGTGTCTCATTGTCTCTCAAGCATCGATCTCTAATAAACCTAGCCCCATTCAGCAGGTAAGAAAATTTTATTCTCTCATTTAGCACGATTGTTGATTTGGTACTGCACAATTTAAAAAGAATGGGGAACTAATTGTGTTCAAAATCAATACTACCACCCAAGTATTACTCAAGCAATTTTCCTGAGTCCGACTATTTATGGAGAGGAGAGTTAAGATGCAAGAGGCACTTTAAATAAAAAGCTTAAGCTAATGAGAGCAATGAGTATTCTGATAATGAACAGCACATTCTTGAAGATGGCTGGGTAACATTCCTATGTCTAATTTCACTGTCACTGACAAACAACGAAAGCACATTCCAAGTAAATATACTAAATTTCTTCGTCAACTATATGCACCTTTAATAAAAAAAATCCTTGCACAAAAATCATGAAGGCAGTCTTAATGCAAAAGAGTGTCCCATGAAAAAAAATGGCCGTAACGTACTTGGCAATAATTAATAATTCAATATCCAACCACTACAAAATCAAAACGTCAGGATTCAAACGCATCAATTCACAAACAACACAAAGGAGAAAAAAATCCAAATTTAAAGCAACTAGGGTTAGGGTTTTCACAAAGCAAGGTCATACCCCAGGCAACAGTGCACTCCTCGCTTGTAGCACTTGCTTGATTCGCTTGGCACTCGATGCCTAGCCACACCAAATAAAAAACAACAATAAAATCCACTTTATATTGTTTCTGATTATTGGTTCTCAACTATAGAAATCCACTCGTATGTTACAGAAATATATAAATCAAACTTAAGAAAAATCCAGAGAGATTAAAGTTCGAACGAGAGCCTTGAACTCACAGAGATCCATAATATGGTTCCTGCAAATTGCGCAGTTATCCACAACAATATCTGAAACCATCAAATGCCACAAAAGAAATCAGGAAGGTAAAGGGGGAAAATCCACAAAAGCTATTACATATATGAATTACTATGATTAGGTTTTGCAGGTGAAAGAACAGACCCCAGGCCCAAAGAGCGACGGCATTCCACTTCTTGATTTCGAATCGCTTGGGTTTCTTAGTAGAGGAGGAGGGTCCGGCGACGCTGGAGCTGGCCTCACCGGCTGGGACCATGGTGACGTCAGTGTCCATCTCGGTTCTGGTTCAGCAAAGTGTGAGGGGGATTTGGGGTCTTTTTAGGGATCTTATATTTCGGGAGAGTGGAGCTGGAAGAGAAAACGAGACCTCGAGGTCGAGGGTATGGACAAACGCCGCTGCTAAAACATGAATTTTCGTTTTTACTTTTTCGTAAAATAAAAATAAAAAAGTTAAAAAAAAAAAAATATCTCCCTAGTTTGTAAAAGAAATAAAAGGAAAACAAATTTCGTTTTTAAATTTTATCAAGTTGACAGAAAATTTTTTTAATTATTATTTGATCACTCCATTATGATTATTAATTATTATGTTATGAGTATATCAAATTGAAAAAGATAAATAATTGAAATACTCTTAAAATTAAAAACTTAAAAGGTGAAGGAGAAAAAAAATAACAAACATAATAAAAAAGAAAAAAGAATGATAAAAGAATAAAAGAAAAATTAGAAAAATTAAAGTCTTATGTGTGTTTGGAATATACATACATATGTGTGGATTTTGGTGGGCTGGGCTTTGATAGCTAACGAGCATGGTTCTAAAGTCCATCCTAAACTTTAATATGGTATATTACTACTTATGACAATAATTTACATTATTATTCAAATTGATTATAATTATATTTAATTATTCAAATTCACATTATTACTCAGATCCCCTAAAGGGAGTAGAGACGGAATATATTATAAAATCCAGCTAAAATAAGACTAATAAAAACGGTACTTATAAAATAAGTCGGTGTGATTTTAAAATGTTAACGTCATTTCAATATAATATCATCAAGTTAAAATCAACATGAAACTCTTTATAATAAAATAAAAAATTTAAAAATAGAAGAATAAAATACACTCTTTATAATAAAATAAAAAATTTGAAAATAAAAGAATAAAATACAGTAAAATAAAAATAAAAGGAATCTGCACCATCTTAAAAAAAAATGTAAGTCCGAGAAAGATGAAACACAATAAAATTAAAAATTAGAAAAAGACACCCTTCCCTATCAACCTCATCAAGGATAAAAATAAAAATAAAAGAAAAATTTATAATTTAATCATTGATATTGTCATTATTAACAAATCAGTGCCTATATTTTTAAAAACCTATTGAAACGTTCTTATATTTTCTTTCTGTTAACGAAATAGTCCTCCGTCTATTTTTACCGTTAAAAATATAGTAAAAGACCAAATTAGCCATTTCTTTTTCTCCTCCTCCTCCTTCTCCTCCTCCTCATCAATTCTTCCTCTTTCTTCTGCTTCTACTTCTTCTTCTCCTTCTTCTTCTGCTTCTGCTTCTTCTTCTTCTTCTTCTGTTTCTGCTTCTTCTTCTTCTTCTTCTTCTTCTCCTTCTTCTTCTGCTTCTTCTCCTGCTTCTTATTCTGCTTCTGCTTCTTCTTCTTCTTCTTCTTCTTCTTCTGCTTCTTCTTCTTCTTCTTCTTCTTCTCCTTCTTCTTATGCTTCTTCTCCTGCTTCTTCTTCTTCTTTTTTCTTCATCATCTTCTTTTTCTTCTTCTTCTCATTCATCATCATCATCTTCTTCTTCTTCCTTTTTGAGGAGGAGGAGGAGGAGGGACTATTTCGTTGACGGAAAGAAACGATAAGAACATTTTAATAGATATGAGAAAAGATATGAATTATTTCGTTAACAAAAAGAAATGATAATGACGTTTTAATAGATATGAAAAAAGATAAGGACGTTTTAATAGATTTATGAAAATATAGAGAGGGACGATTTCGTTGACGGAAAGAAACGATGAGGAGGGACTATTTCGTTGACAGAAATAAACGATAAGGACGTTTTAAAATATATGAGAAAAGATAGGGACTATTTCATTAACAGAAAGAAACGATAAGGACTTTTTAATAGATATGAAAAAATATAAAAATATTTTAATAGATTTTTGAAAATGTAGGGACTGACTTGTTAATAATAGCAATATCCAATGACTAAATAAGAGGTTTTATTTGAGGGTAAAATTAAATTTTAAAATTTTTCTCTCTTCTCCTTTATTTAATTTTAACGGAAAAGAGGACGGAAAAACTATTTCGTTTTCGGAAAGAAAATATAAGAACGTTTTAATAGTTTCTAAAAATACATGGACTGACTTATTAATAATGACAATATCTAAGAATTAAATTGTAATTCTCCCAAAATAAAATAAGATCCGCACAATGAGATAAAACTTTTTGACTCTCTTAATGATTGTCAATCCTTCGACTCTTCAATTTTTTTTTTTCATTCTTTTCTTTCTCTCAAAATATAATAAATAGAAATATCGACAAAATGACTATTTGCGTTTAAATTTAAATGTCCTGTTCATTTAATTAAAAAAATATTAGAAAAAATAATATATGATGCATTTCAATGGGATGATTTTTTATCCCATACGAAAAGAAAAAAGAAAGAGACAAAGAAATTTCCTGGCCTGAAGTAGCAGTTATCCAGATTCCTTTTTGTAGCACATGGTATTGCTAATCTGGTTTTGTATGTAATTTAATCAAAGAATGATGGTTCTAAGACATAATTTGTAAATATATGATCCATCCCATCAACATATATACATCCATTAATAATCCAGCATTGAAATCAAAGCAAAAAGTTAATTAATTTATATATTAAGAGAGAAATCAAACATTAAAAACGTTACAATATATACCCATTAAGAATTAATTTCCAATGTTTCCTCCACCCAAGTAATTATCATGATTTGATATTATACTAATTGACTTATAATCATGTTTATTTCAGTGGAGGCCTTGCATGTTTGTTTGGACAAAGTGGCAATGCATTTTTTTTTTTATATATAAGTATTTTTCTTGGCATATAAAAGAATTGACTTGACAAGATACGTGAAGCATAGAGTAGGCCTTGAGGATAGATGAAATCGTAGCTATTTATGAAATGGGATGCTTTGAATTGGACGGTGGAAGATTTGGAGAGTAGAGTCAATAAAAACAAGGGCAGCTTTTCAAAGTCTCCCTAATCAAAACCTCTAATGATCCCTTTTAAAGGGTACCCATCTAATCACATTTTACACGACCAGAAGAAAATTTTCACTTCGAGAATCAACTATTAAATTAAGTAAACAGGCAATCAATGACCAAATCCATGTGTTCTTTCACAATCGACCATTACCAATCCAACATGAAACACAAAACTTAATTTCCAAATTCAAAAATATTTCAAATATTTTTTCAAAAAGCTAATTATATAACAAATCTTATAGATTTTATAAAAGATTTTGATAGATTTAAACACTATCCGAATCCTAATAAAGTTCCAATACTAATAAATCTGTACTGTTTCACAAAAAATACAATAATTTAATTGTTTTTGCTAGTATTCTCTAGTGCTTGGAAAGTGATGTGGTTGGACTCTTGCTTAGGTTGACCACAATCGGCAAATCTCTTAATTTTCAACGGAAGATGAAGTTTTTTTTTTTTTCTCATTTGTGGGAGTTGAGAAAATGATATCCAAGTGTGAATTGATTTTGATGTTGCGGCTGCTCGTTGTTCACATATTTTTCATTTATGCATAGGAATTCACTGTTAAAGAGACGGCTAGAGTTTTAAGATTCAAAACCCTAAAAACACATTAAATTATTTATTTTTCTAAAAAATAAAACTATTTTTTTTTATACATTCCTCAAGTTTTTATTCCCTAAAAATTGAAATTGTTAAATATTATAATTAGAAGATATTTATATTTGATATATTTTAATCACGACATTTAAAAATAATTTAATAATTTTTCAACTTATTATTTTCACCAACTTTTAATATAATATTTACTAATTTTTCAACCTTAACGCAAGTGGGACCACAGTTGAGGTAAGGTACTATCAACCAATAGATTTGAGATCACAATCCCACCAAATTGTTATGAGGTGAATAGGAGGCCGATGATATCTTGCAGCATTGGGCTCAGTTTAAGTTGCGGTGGAGCTTCCCACACCATTTCTTTTTCAAAAGATTTTTTTTTTTTAACTACAATTGCTGTGACAAAAATTGCAACAATTAAATAAGATTATATAGAGGATATATCCACCAATCACTGGGCAACCGTCCTTGAAAACACAATTTTACTACAACATTAGTGAAAAAAATTAGTGAAAGGTGATATTGTCAAGATGTTATTCTTTCTTTTTTTTTAACCGATGGTGCTAAATTTATATGTTTGACATTTTTTAGTCAATCCAATGGAAACAGCCCACGTCAAATATGCAGAGTAAAACTTGGAATATTACATGGGTAAAAGAGTTGTGTGTTCATAATTGCGAGATTATGGTTTGCTCAAGGATAAACAAATTTAATATTTTTTTAAAAAAATTATAATTTACCCTCTAAATATTACTATTATTAATTCAATTTTTATATTTTCAAAAATTTATTAAAATATTTTTACATTTTCTATCCGTCAACAATATAGTCTTTCCATCTATTTTTATCATTAAAAATATAACTCATTCTCATCATCATACTCATCCTCTTTCTTCTCATTCTCCTTCTCTTCTATTTTCTTCTTCTTATTTTTTTAAGGAAAAAGGATTATTTTATTGGCAAAAAAAAAACGATAAAAATATCTTAATAAATCTAAAAAAAAGTAAAAATATTTTAATAAATCTTTAAACAAATAAAAACGTTTTAATAGATTTTTAAACATGTAGAAACTGACTCGTTAATAATAACAATATTCATAGATTAAATAAGAGATTTTATTTTAGAGTAAAATTAAATTTTAAAAATATTTTTTTTATTTTTTATTTAATTTTAGTAAAAAAAAATGAAATGATTATTTCGTTAATGAAAAAAAATTTTAATAGATTTATAAAAATATAAATATTAATTTATTAATAATGATAATATTTAAAAATTAAATAATAAATCTCTAAAAAAAAAAAGGAAAGAAAAGGATGAAATGAGACAAAAATAAAGTTGGAACACTTTAGAATGGGACACTTTCGCGTATTTTATGGACAGAAAAGACAGTCTTTAGCAGAAATCTCAAAGCCATTGAATACTATGTAAATATGATTGTATAAAGATCTAGTACTATCATTTTTCTAAATATATTTAATAAAATTTTCAGTTAGCCCCTTAAAATCTTCTACCTCAAAAAAATTTATAATAATTTAAATTTCAATGTCAAACTATAAAGTTTTTTATAAAAAAAAAAAAGGGAAATGGTCCCCAAGAGAGCATCACAATAGATACTGATGGTACGCATAAATTGAATTTCTGATGCCTAAATCTTTGAATCCCAGTTAACTACTTAAACTAGATTTGACTATGGAAGGATTCTCAGATTTTGCTATGCAGACAAGAAATTGAACTATGCGCGGAGATTAACACATTGGCTCACGCATAAACACACGGCACGTGGCACTGGATCATCTTCTTTTGTGCATACACGTGCAATAACAATTTCATCACACCATAAAATTTTTTTTTAGTTTTACTGATTTGCCCTCCACTTTTCCTCTATTGACATTTATGTCTATGAATTTTTTTTAATTTACTATTTAGTCTTGGAATAGCTATTATTAATAAATTAATTTCTATATTAAAAATATAATAATTATTTCTAAAATTATATAAAAAAAATTTCTTATTATTTAATTTCTCTCTCCTAATTATAGTAAAAGACAAATTAAACTACCTTAATTAACATATTTATTTTATATTACTGTGTTTTTTATATTTGAATTTTATGATAACCGAAACGTAAAAGGACATTTTGATGATATATCAAAGGTGTGGCCCCAAATGCACATGACAAACATATGCAATTTGGCTATAAATCCAAAATTTGCTTAAAAATTAAATATTTTAATAATAAATCTAATATAAACCTTATCTTATTTAGAAAGGAGTTACTAATTCAATGTTTAATGCAGAAGGACTTGATTGTCATTTCGGCAAGGAAAGGATAGTAACGTCCAATTATGGAAAATATTTTCCCTCGCTTTCCAGTTTCCTTCCACTACAACCGCGTCGTTTACTCGGAAACCCGGAAACTCGCTTTGACTCAGAGGCCGTTTTTTTAAAAATAATAATAATAATGATTTTCCAAATTTATTCATCATGAAAACAAAACCCAAAAAAGAAGCAGAAAAACACAAAGCTGAATTTGAAAAACGTGTGGACGGTGGAGATCCTCTGGTGCAGAAACTTTCTCTGTTCTCTATATATAAGGAGAAATAAAGAGACAATGGCCACCCAGTTCATCACCTTCAACTGAAACCAGTACTATCACTAGGCACCAGCACAGATTATTTGCCTTTTCTTCTTATCTTTTTCTGCACAACTGATTATTTAATTCTTTAACTGCACAGAGAAAGAGAGAGGAAATCAAGATGACACTGGCTAAACAAATCATGGGTAGTTCTTTGATTGATAAATCATCATTTGTATCAGTGCCATCTAAATTGCTTTTTAACCATAGTTTTCATCAAAAGAATCACTTCTTGGTGAAACCAGTTCTGGTGCCTTTTCAATACAGAAAGGTTTATGCAAAAAGAGCTGTGAGAGGTCCTGTTGCAGCTATTAGTGAAGATTTGATCAAGGCTAATAGTAGTAGTAGTACTACTACTACTGTGCCTGAAAAGGCAGCGAAGTTCAAGGTGAGAGCTGTTGTCACCGTGAGAAACAAGCACAAGGAGGATTTGAAGGAGACCATTGCCAAGCACTGGGATGCCTTCGCTGATAAGGTTGGGAGAAATGTTGTTTTGGAGCTCATTAGTACTGAAGTTGATCCCGGTAAGCACTTGTGTTTCTCTTTCTTGTAGTGGGAATTGAGAGTGGAAAATGTTTATGTTTGGTTGTTTGTTAAGTGTTTGAACATTTCACAATGCTTTTGGGTTCTTTATTTCTGGGTTCTTCCCTTTTCATCTTTTTATGGCTGTTTTTGAGGTGAAGAGCCTAATTCTCAGGTGGGTTTCAGCTTTCACATTTTGGGTCTTCAAAATTATGTCAAAAAATGAGGGGGGAAAATCTATATACTGATTCATGCATAATCAATGCTTGTTTGGGATAAGTAAGCCCTGTTTTACGGATCAAGAGTTAATAATGGTTTTGCAAATCGATTCTTTTAGAAACCAAGGCACCAAAGAGAAGCAAGGAAGCTGTGTTAAAGGACTGGTCCAAGAAAACAAATGTTAAAGCTGATAGAGTCCATTATACAGCTGAATTTCTTGTGGATTCCAATTTTGGGGTGCCTGGAGCAATCACAGTGAGCAATAAGCATCAGAAGGAGTTTTTCTTGGAGATGGTCACACTTGAAGGTTTTGCTTGCGGTCCAGTGCATTTCCCTTGTAACTCCTGGGTACAGTCTAAGAAAGATCATCCTGCAAAAAGGATATTTTTCTCTAATAAGGTACTTCTACTTGATCTTTCTACATTTATTTTTTTTCCCGTCAACTTCAAGAATTTTAGGAAACGCCTGTCAGATTAACGTTATATGTTTTTTTTTAACTGAAACATTTTTATAAGGTCAAACTTGATATTATTAGGTTTTTAATTTTTGCAAATGACCAAAACAAAACAGAAAGAGATGTAACATTTCAAACTTCAAAGCTTGATCTTATTCACACTCGGTGTCAATTTTCTTTTCCCATGGTGGAAGTTCATGTTCACTGAAATAATGTTGAAATTTGAATTGCATGCATCATGTGCCAATTTTAAAGGCTGTAATGGAATGCCCACAAGAAAAAGAAAAAGAAAACGAAAACTACTATGCGTTGGCAACAGTATGTCTTTAATGAGATTCCCCTGTAACTGAATGGGCCACAACTAGAATATGAATGAGGTCAAAGAAGTTTGTGTTTCTCGTTGTGATTATTAATTATATAATAAATGAGTTTGCATAACAGTTTTAAAGAACAACAGTTACAGTCCCTGTATGACTTGACTGTCATATTTCGTAAGTTTAATTGGTGATGTTTTTGTTTGAGCAGCCATATTTACCGAGTGAGACACCTGCTGGACTAAAAGCATTAAGAGAAAAAGAACTAAAAGATATCAGGGGTGATGGCAAAGGAGAGAGAAAATTATCAGACAGGATTTATGACTTTGATGTCTACAATGATTTGGGAAATCCTGACAGGGGTGTTGAGTTTACCAGGCCAAAATTAGGAGGTAAAGACATTCCATATCCAAGACGGTGTCGCACTGGCCGTCGCCCAACTAATACAGGTCAGTTTCTAACCCAATTCTTTGATACTTAAGACCTTGAAATTTTCTGTATGATGTGAACGTCCTAAATCTTTATTATATGCACCAGATAAAAATGCAGAGAGTCGTGTAGAGAAGCCCTTGCCGATGTATGTGCCTAGAGATGAACAATTTGAGGAGTCTAAGCAAAAAACATTCTCGGCTGGGAGGCTTAAGGCAGTGCTTCATACTCTAATACCATCCTTAAAGGCCACTATTTCTTCTGAGAACAAAGACTTTAATATGTTTTCCGACATTGATATCCTCTATAAAGAGGGGCTGCTTCTTAAAGTAGGGCTTCAAGATGAAATCTGGAGAAGTCTACCATTGCCAAAGGTAGTTACTAAGATTCAAGAATCTAGTGAGGGACTTCTCAGATATGACACACCCAAGATTATTTCAAGTGAGTTCCATTTTTCTGTGTCTATTTAGTATATTACTTTGGTTGGATACCGTCAAATTTTCACTTGCCACATTAGCAGCAACAAGTGATGAGACAGGATAAAGTCATGGGGCATTTTCTTTGTTGGCCCGCTGTTCTTGTATTATTTAGTGGGATCCAAGTCATAGATATAAATTTTAGAACAAAAATCTTTGCTACTTTTACAGCTGTTGAAAAGAAGAATTTGCATGTCTAACATTGTTGCTAGGCTAGCTACAGAGAAAAATATCCAGCATTTCTTGTCTCTTTCAATTTCTGATTGACTATTGGGAGCCGGGCTTAGTTGGTTTTAAAATGTGTTGGGAATGAGTTTCCAATACCTTGTGCTTTTGTCACATTCCACTGGTAATTAACTGCATACTTTTAGTAACATATTTTACATGTGGGTGATTATATGATTACATGGGTTTTTAATCAAAACCTTGTACTATTTGCTAATCTAATGTGATTTCCACTTGCAGAGGACAAGTTTGCCTGGTTGCGAGATGACGAATTTGCCCGTCAAGCAATCTCAGGGGTTAACCCTGTCAGCATTGAGAGGCTGAAGGTTTTTCCACCAAAAAGCAATCTTGATCCTGATATCTACGGTCCACAGGAATCTGCTCTTCAAGAAAAGCACATTATAGGCCATCTGAATGGCATGTCTGTTCAAGAGGTAATTATTCTCGTTTTCTTTTGCCAGGTTAAACAACTAATGAAATCTGGAAATGCGCTTACATGTTAAGCTCAAATAAAATTGAATGTTACGTGATTATGGTTGCAGGCTTTGGAAGAAAACAAACTGTTTGTATTGGACTACCATGATGCTTACCTCCCATTTTTGGACCGCATTAATGCTCTTGATGGTAGAAAATCATACGCAACTCGTACAATATTTTTCTTGACCCCTCTTGGGACACTCAAGCCCATTGCTATAGAGCTTAGTCTCCCACCGGTCGAACAAAGTTTCCGATCAAAGCGAGTAGTTACACCTCCAGTAGATGCAACTACAAACTGGATATGGCAACTTGCCAAGGCTCATGTTTGCTCAAACGATGCTGGGGTTCATCAGCTAGTTAATCACTGGTAAGAAGGAAATTTCAGGAAGTTGGTCACTACAGTTTTTGAAGTTTCGTATTTTTTTCAAGTTCTTGATTTAGCTAATGAGTCAACTGAAACGTTACGGTGATCACAGGCTGCGTACACATGCCGCCATGGAGCCATTTATACTAGCAGCACATAGGCAAATGAGTGCAATGCATCCAATCTATAAGCTTTTGGATCCACACATGAGATACACCCTAGAGATCAATGCCTTGGCCCGCCAAAGTTTAATCAGTGCTGATGGTGTTATTGAATCCTGCTTCACTCCTGGCCGCTACTGTATGGAGATTAGTGCTGCTGCATATAAGAACTGGCGATTTGACATGGAAGGCCTTCCTGCTGATCTCATCCGCAGGTAGCTTGTAACCTGATTCCTCCCTGTGTTTTTCTTGAACTGGAAAAAGAAAACAGTATCAAACCATGTTTTGAAAATTTAGCAAAATTTGGCAACAGGGGACAAGAAAAGGAAAGAAGAAAAGAGAATTACAAGATGAAATATATGTCTTTGTCATTTTGGTGTATGAATATCTTGAGGGAAGCTAATGGTCCTTGTTATCTTGCAGGGGTGTGGCTGTACCTGACCCAACACAACCACATGGCCTGAAGCTTATAATTGAAGATTATCCATATGCTCAAGATGGGCTTCTAATCTGGTCTGCAATTGAGAACTGGGTCCGTAGCTATGTGAACCGGTATTACCCAAATTCAAGTCTAATTTGCAATGACAAAGAGCTACAAGCTTGGTATGCTGAGTCTGTCAATGTGGGCCATGCTGACCTCAAACATGCAGAATGGTGGCCCACATTAAATAATGTTGATACTCTTGTTTCAATCCTCACCACCATCATATGGCTTGCATCTGCCCAACATGCTGCCCTCAATTTTGGGCAGTATCCTTATGGGGGCTATGTGCCTAACAGACCACCCCTAGTGAGAAGATTAATCCCAGAAGAAAATGACACAGAATATGCAAGTTTTGTAGCTGATCCACAAAAATATTTCCTTTCAGCAATGCCAAGTCTGTTACAAGCAACAAAATTTATGGCTGTGATAGACACCTTATCAACACACTCACCGGACGAGGAATACCTTGGTGAACGACAGCAGCCATCAATTTGGTCTGGTGATGCTGAAATAGTTGAATCATTTTATGGGTTCTCGGCGGAGATGAGACAAATAGAGAAGGAGATAGACAGAAGGAACAAAGATCCTAGCCTTAGAAACCGGTGCGGCGCAGGGGTCTTGCCATATGAACTACTAGCACCTAGCTCAGAACCAGGGGTAACATGTAGAGGTGTACCAAATAGTGTGTCAATATGAGTACAAAAACTGAGACCTAAACCTTTGAATTGGCTCAAGATTTGTAGTGAATTAGAGATGATGCTTAAATAATTGTATCTAGGGTGCATTTAGTAGCACTTTTAACATAGGATTGTATATGCAATAAGCATGGCTCTCTGTATCATAACCTTATGCTAATATGAAAGAGTGGAATTTTCAATCTTTTTGCCTTTGCCCTTTTACAAGTGTGGAGTTGTGCATTAGGTATTGCTGTTGAAGCAATTGTCAAGAAAAATATATTTTTTAAATATGTAGTTATACAAATTCAGCATACACCATTAATCATTAATTTATTTAAATCCAAATTAAATTTGATATGAAAATTATTTTCTTAGTAACACAAATGAATATTTCGTTGTAAATTCTATTAAATACTAATGAAATTTGTGGTAACTAGTAGGACTGAGTGGAATCGGGCGTTAACAACAACCGCTGCCATCATAGAAGACGACTCTGACTGACCATCAAGACACGATTAACAGACCCAATAAAATCTTGAAGTTTTGCTATCAACAAAAGTCAATAAAATGACAGAAAATTTAAGAGAAAAGAAAAAGTTGCAATTGGCAAAACCAATTTCATGTATCACGTTTGAGTTGAGTACGTCCACACCCGCAATACACATTTATATAATTACAATAAAAAATTAAATTTAAATAAATTTAATAATAGAAAATATTACACTCACAGACTTAGTCTGGTGGTAAGTGTATCTGAGTAAATCTGAAAGGTCTCAGGTTCTATTACCCTAATCCCCAATCTCCATTTCAAAAAAAAAAAAATAAAAAATATTAATTTATAAATATTTTTCTATGTGATCATTCTGTAACTCGATACTCTCAGTTTTTTCTCTTCCTTAAACCTAACTCATTTTTTTTTTCATGAAAGACGAACTGCGTCAATTAACTATCGATGAAAAAGAAGATATTGTTGTCCCTATTAAGAGTTCTAGAGATATTCCGATCATCACTTATAATTTATGTATGGTGGGGATATTTCTCACATACAATTCAATCAATTTTTAAAATATGCAGACCTTTTGGGTAGATTTATGGCATCCTTTAGAGAGGGTATCTATTATAGAATTAGAGGCAAAAAAATATCTGTTTTGGTTTTTTAACAATAGTGATTTTGAAAATATAGTGGGTGGGGCTCTTGATTGTACATGTTTGGAAGGAGATACAAGGTGATGAAAATCGTCTCCATATCCTTCTAACTAATTCTGATTTTTGGTTTCTGATTAAAGACCTCCCTTTTGGTTATTATAATGAGACGTTGGCTAAATTGGTCATAAATTTTGTTGGCCACTATAAAGAGTATGATATGAAAAATGCTTTAATTATGTCGCCGGTTCCTGTGAAAGTTAAAGCTTGTTTGGACATTCGGTAACTTTTGAAACGGCGGAAAAAGTTTGTTGGAGATTATGGTATTGTGTTTACTGTGAAATTTCAATATGAAAAGCTGACTATTTTTTGCTATTTATGTGGGAAACTGGGTCATGCGGAGGCTTTCTGTGACTTACGGCTAAGGTTGAAGAAAGAAAATATCAAGCTTGGTTGGAGTGATTTTCTCTGAACATCTGTTCGCCGAAATCAGAGACCGACAGACCTGTGGCTGCGTGATTCCTGCAATTCTGCTCCGCCGAGATTTGCGGTAGGATTGACATCAACTAGCAATTTTGAAAACCCTAATTTGGCAACATATAATAGACAATTCTCCTTATTTGGCAAAAGTCAACCCATTGTAAATAAGAAGACTGAGGACCATATTATAGATATGGACAAGAATTCTGTGGACCAAGGCAGTTCTAATAAACTTGATGAAGAGATTGTAGTTCGAATAAATGATAATACTAAAAAAAGGCTAAGAAACACTAAATATAATATTGTTACAGGTTTTCCTTCCTCTCAACAGGATGCCTCTAACCACATCCTTGCAAATGTTAATTTGACAGGTAACAGTTAAGAGGCTCATCCCGTCAAAGGTCGGGATAGCTAAAAACAATGATCGTCTGTGTTGAAACTGCCGAGAACTTAACAATCATCGGACAGTTAATGCATTGAAAGATTTGGTTACTAATTATAAGCCAGATATTTTATTTTTTATGGAAACAAAAGTTTTACCTCTCCGTTACTATTTGTTCTTTGCGACAGAATTTCGCTTTTTAATGACTGTATTTTTTCAGTCTCCACATTTAGACATTTCTGAACTGGATTTAATTTTGAATGATTGTAAATATTTATTAGATGGATTCGTCGTCATGCCACTTTGGCGGCTCATACTTTGATTAGATAATCTATTAGGTATAATCGTCTATCTGTTTAGAATGATATTTCTCTTTATTTAATGAAATTTTATTAATACAATTAGTAATTTTATTTTAAAAAAGATATAGAAAAAAAAGAATGAATATAAATTCAAAAAACAGAGACAACCTAGTTTCATTAAAATTTTTAATTTATTTCATTGAAAATTTCAATTTATTTATCTGATTTTATCTATTTGCTTTAAAAATTTTCAATTTACAAGAAACATTAAAATTATACGTATGCACGTAGTTTACCCACTGATAAATATTTTTAAATTGGCGATGATTTGAGTCCTTCCGTTCCCAAAAACAAAAGGGCCACTAGGGCTGAGCAGAATCCGGTTCAAACCGAAAAAACCGACCGAACCGAATCGATTTGAAAATTTGATTCGGTTTTTTATATATTTCGGTTCGGTTCGGTTTTAAATTTCAGAAATTTTGGTTATTTCGGTTCGGTTCGGTTTTAATCAGAAAAAAACCGAAAAAACCGAACCGAACCGATTAGGGATAATAATATGTTTTTTCAATAATATAGAGAAATTAAATTATATTAAAATTAAAATATTTTAATTAAATTTTAAAATACTAAAAATAAAGTGTAAAAAATTAAAAAAATATTAAAAATCGAAACTGATCAAACCGAACCGAATCGAACCGAATCAGACCGGTTCGGTTCGATTCGGTTTCTGACCAAAATCGGTTCGGTTCGGTTTTCATAAAAACTAAAATTTCGGTTTTCGGTTTATTCGGTTCGGTTCGATTTTGAACCGAACCGACCGAATGCTCACCCCTAATGGGCCACTATCAATATCAGCCACGCACATTGGAGCCATTAGCCAGTAAGGCAGCCAACCAGCCACCGGCTGCGTAGACTGGCGTCAACTCCAACACCTTTTTTTTTTAACCAGTCTTTTCTTCTTTTCCCAACAAGAATTTTCCGAGAAAATGATAGAAAGAAAAATACGAAATGAAATGACTTTCAAAAGTTGAGTCAACGGTGATCAAGTACCTTTTTTTTTCCTTTTTTTTTTTTAATTATTTTTTAATTATTTTTTAATTCTTAGTTCTCATTACTTTATCAATACCAACCGGGAAACTCACTCCAATTTGACAAAACTAGCCCTCGTATAATTTCTTTCTGCATATAGTTTTCAAATTTTTATTAATTTCATATTTTTTTTAAAAAAAATTATAATTAAGACCCTGTTTGGGGATTAATTAGTAGTGAAATTAATTTAATTTTTTATATATTAAAAATAGCTTTTCCCACTAATTAATATTGATTATAAAATTATTAGCATAAATTTTATGAGAAGTTGTTGAGTTTCAAACTGGCAAAACAAAAGTAGTTGGAGACTAAAACAATTGAAATTCATGGGTGTAAGTTGGAAATTGTTTGTTAGTCAAGGAAAATTCTTTAACATAACGCGGAAATTATTTGTAGTCAACCAAAAATTTATATATGCAACCTATGATACTGATTTTTTTATTTGTTTCCACAAATTAAAAAAACAAATATTTTTTTAAAAGTTTTAAATAATAATTTTAAGAAAATGGCCAACCAGAGGTGATTATTTGATTGATTAAGTTTAAAATTAAATTGAATAAAAAAAATTAAAAATTAAAATTTTAATATTTATAAAAATTAAACTAAATTAATTTTAATTAAAAAATAAATTAAATCGAATTATTTAATTCAATTCGATTTGATCAATTTAAATTTTTAATAAATTTTTTATTTTATATACTAGTTTTAATATTTTAAAATTTAATTAAAATATTTTAATTTTAAAATAATCTAATCTCTATATTATTGAAAATAATATATTATTATATCTAATTCATTTAATTTAAATTTTTAAAATTTTTTTATTAAAATTAAATCAAATCAAAATAATTAAAATTTTTTAAAATTAAAAAATAAATTAAACTGTATCGAAATAAATAAAAATTAAATTAAATAATTTAATTTTTTATCCGATTCGAATAAATTTTTTTAATTTAAATTAAATAATAATCAACCAACCATTCTTTCCTATTAAAACTATACAACTCCACTGATTTGATGTATTTTAATTATTTAATCTTATAATATGTGGATTCCCACAATTAACTATAATAAATTAATGTGAACAAGTCTTTTCACATTTACTACTTCAACAAAACGATAAACAACCGAAAATCATAAATAAAACAAGAGTGCTTCTTCCTATTTCCCTCTATAAATACCAATCACTACTTCGGTTTCCAGTCATCCCCCACCTCTTCGATCTTAACCCAAAACCAAGAAATGGAAACTCCTGCTTGGATTGCCTATATCGCCGTCGTAGCTGTAATCCTACTCACCCACCGTGTCTGCCGCCGTAAACTTAACTTGGCACCAGGTCCAAAATCTTGGCCTATAATAGGAAACCTCAACCTTATAGGCTCCCTCCCCCACCGCTCCCTCCACTCCCTCTCTCAAAAATATGGGCCTATTATGCAGCTCAAATTCGGGTCTTTCCCGGTGGTTGTAGGCTCCTCCGTGGAAATAGCCAAAACCATACTTAAAACCAATGATCTCAGCTTCGTCGGCCGGCCAAAAACAGCTGCTGGCAAATACACAACCTATGATTACAAAGACATCACATGGTCACCTTATGGACCTTATTGGCGACAAGCACGTAAAATCTGCGTTATGGAGCTTTTCAGTGCAAAACGCCTGGAATCCTACGAGTACATACGTGCAGAAGAACTCAGATCACTTCTTAAAAACCTGTATTCTTCGAGTGGCAACCCCATTAACGTGAAATATCATCTCACAGATCTTAGCCTGAACGTGATAAGCCGAATGGTACTGGGGAAGAAGTACACAGTGAAGAACGAAGGTGAGGATGAGATAGTGACTCCGGAGGAGTTCAAGGAGATGCTGGATGAGCTTTTCTTGCTTAATGGAGTGTTGGATATAGGGGATTCAATCCCTTGGCTTTCGTTCTTGGATTTACAAGGTAATATAAAGAGGATGAAGGCTTTGAGCAAGAAATTTAACAGGTTCTTGGAGCATGTTTTGGATGAACATGAGGCGAGGAGGAAAGGGGTTGATAGCTATGTGGCCAAGGATATGGTGGATGTTCTTCTGCAGCTCGCTGATGATCCTAATCTTGAAATTAAGCTCGATAGAAATGGAGTCAAGGGATTTACACAGGTATTAATTTTTGTTTTTTATTAGTTTTTTTTTACTTTCAGTTTAGCTTTGACCTTTCTTATTTCCAACTCCTGCGTGACTGTTTAGCCAATTATATCAAATTTAGAATATTTACAATAACATTTAACAAAAAATACAATTTAATTTTTTTAATATTAAATAATTTAGTTCTTAACTCTTACTCTAACAAAATATTTTTCTGTTAAAATTTATATTTTATTTTAGCTAATTTATGATATAAACTTTAATCTTTATCAATTTAATAAGAAATAATTTAGTCTCTAAATACAAAATAGTCATTCTACTATTAAACTATAACAATTTAATTTTTCAAATTTCATTTTTTATAATAATTTAATCTCTTTAATTTTGATAATTTTTAATAATTCAATTTTATAGTTTTAATATTTATAAAAAATTATTTTCTTTAATTTAAGTTAACTTATTAATTTATTTTTCTTAGTAAAATATAAAACCTATAAATTAATTTTTATTAATTGTATTTTTGTCAAATATTAAGTATTATATTATAAAAATAAAAGAGACGTGTTTCTTTTTTTTTTTGTTTTTTTCCCATTTAATTGGAGTCCTGTGTGTTGGTTGAGTGATCACCCTTAGGCCTCACCATCTGTTTAATTTGTTGGGAGTTATGAATATCGTCCTATATGTGGACATCGCAAGTCCGGTATAGATCATGATTGGAATCCATCCAATCACAATTTTTTTAATTTTTTAATTCAGATTAAAAAAAATAATAATAAAAAAAACTCCTGTCAAATTACTTTCCTGAATAAAAAAGTGATTTAATTCATCATCAGGATCTGATTGCTGGAGGAACTGAGAGCTCGGCAGTAACAGTAGAGTGGGCACTTTCCGAGCTTTTGAAAAAGCCAGAGATTTTCGACAAGGCAACAGAAGAATTAGACAGAGTGATTGGAAGAGAGAGATGGGTAGAAGAGAAAGACATTGTTAATTTACCATTTATTGATGCAATTGCTAAGGAGACAATGCGTTTGCACCCAGTGGCACCTATGTTGGTTCCGAGACTCTGTCGTGAAGACACCAAAATTGCTGGTTATGACATTCTTAAAGGTACTCGTGTCCTTGTCAATGTGTGGACTATAGGAAGGGACCCTAGCATTTGGGACAGTCCTAATGAGTTTTGCCCTGAAAGGTTCCTTGGGAAAGACATTGATGTTAAAGGGCATGATTTTGAGCTGTTGCCATTTGGTGCTGGAAGGAGAATGTGCCCTGGTTATCCCCTGGGAATCAAGGTGATTCAAGCAAGTTTGGCGAATCTACTACATGGGTTTAAGTGGAAATTGCCAGGGGACATGAAGAAAGAGGACTTGAACATGGAAGAAATTTTTGGGCTTTCAACTCCTAAAAAATTCCCACTTCTTGTTGTTGCTGAACGTCGTCTCCCATCCCATGTTTACTGTCTGTAATTTTTGTTTGGTTTCATTTTCCTGGTTAAGGTTTTAATCATTAAATAATTATCAATGCAATAATTCCACTAAAGTGTCAAAAGTGTTTCAAGCCTATAAGTTCAGAGTCTGTTTCCAATTCTCAAGCTGGAAAGCTATGGTGACAAAACTGGGAGGGATAAGAGGAAAACCATGCAATTTTTTGCCAAGAAAACTGATTAGAAGACGACCATGGCTTGGAATGAGAAAATTGATTTATTACAACTTTATACACAAGTGCACAACGGATAATAGCATCATGAATTTTGAGATTAAAACAAGAATGAAATATGGCAGGCCCATGATTGATTTTCTGTTCCTTTTTTCAGAGGGGCATTTCACCTAATTATTCATATTTCATGATGATAAGTAATGGATAATTGATTGGTTAGATTTAAAACTTGAAGTGTAAGAATCACCATTTAATTAGAGTTTGAAAATATTGGACACAAGCCAATCTTGCTGATCAAGGAATATTGACTAAAGAAACTCATGGAGAGTGTAATTTTCTCCAAAGGATGGCAGGTATACTTGCACTTCTATACAGGGAACTCTCTAACATTCAATTGCAGTCGATTTATGTTCAGAAAAACTCATCACAAGTTGGAAAATTTTGTCCAACATTTTAAGCATCAACTTTATGAGATTAATCCAAAAAAAAAAAACTACGCCTAGTGGCTTGGTGCTTAGAAATTTTGCTACATATTGGCCTGTTGTCAATTGATTATGTAAACCGTAATGCTAAATCTTCTTGCAACATGGTTCTTTTAGCCAGACATTTGAATGCTTATTGGTATCGAAAATTGAGTATAGTCAAAGAGAAATGAATAACTTAAAGTGAGAAAAATGATTTATTACAACTTTATACACAATCTTCAAATTTTCCCAAAAAAAGAAAAAAGCTAATCCAATATGTACATTATGCCCTGTAAGCAAATGCTAATTTGTTCCCTCTTC
The DNA here is from genome assembly GCF_001659605.2 of Manihot esculenta. Lineage (NCBI taxonomy): Eukaryota > Viridiplantae > Streptophyta > Magnoliopsida > Malpighiales > Euphorbiaceae > Manihot > Manihot esculenta. Next base: position 2,114,652 of record NC_035171.2, read on the forward strand.
TGCCAATTTCCTTTAATCCCGAGGAGAATACAAGCCAGTGCCCAAAGTTTTATATAGAGCAGTATCAGAATGGACAACTTTAGACCTCAATGACTTAATCCGCCGTCTGTGCCTGTGACCTTTATGTTGCCGGTTGCGACTCTTGTCTTTCATTTCTGCCACACTTCCTTTGCATTTGTTTTCATCTTTTAGCTCATGGCTTTCATTTTCATTTTCTGTTTCTGTTTCTGTTTCCTTCTCTTCCTTGTTCTTGCCTTCAGTTGGAGCAACATACACAAAAGGTCCAATTGTTATGTCATTTAGCTCCAGCAGAGACTCTAATGTCTTGACCACAGTGCTCATAGTGGGTCTTGACTTGCAGTGGTGGCTCAAACATTGGTAAGCCAATGCTGCTGCCTTCCTAGCACCCTCTGTTGAATACTGCCCTTCAAGCCTTGGGTCCATTATCTGGTCAAGCTTATTGGGATCCTTCAATAAAGGTCTTGCCCATTTTACTAGGTTCTGTTCTTTACTTGGACGATTCTTGTCCACAGATCGCTTACCCGTTAACAACTCTAAAAGCACCACTCCAAAGCTAAACACATCACTCATAGCCGTCAGATGACCTGAAAAAAAAAAAAAGAAACCTTAATCTTAGTAATTATACAGATTTTCCCCTTCTACATTGTAAAGATTAACTTGCAATACCAGTCATTATGTATTCAGGAGCCGCATAGCCCTCAGTGCCCATAACACGAGTGGTAATGTGCGTGTCATCTCCTTGTGGACCATCTGTTGCGAGCCCAAAATCTGAAAGCTTTGCATTATAGTCCTGAAACAGAATACCATATTGATTTTAACAGGAACAAGAATGCTTGATCATTTGGTTGCTACACAAAATAAGGAACAGACATGCAAGAAATGGTTAGAAAACAAGTGATTACCGAGCCTAACAGGACATTTGAAGCCTTAAGATCTCTATATATGACTGGTTTTTCTTCCCCGTGGAGAAAGGCAATGCCTTTTGCTGCTCCAGCTGCAATTTTTAGCCTTGTTAACCAAGGCAAGGCTGCAGAATACCCTGCATTATTCAAGAAAATCAAGACATAAATATCCCATCAAATTGGAATAAAGAAATCAGATCCTTATATAATTAAAAAGCAGCAGCTGGACAAATTGTGGGAGAATGGTTATGTGTACTTTTAAATAGCTGGGTCTCTAAGTTGCCTCGCTCCATGAATTCATAGACAAGAAGCCTGTGCTCATCCTCGCAGCAGTAGCCAATCAAGTTCACAAGATGGGGATGCTTTAATTGCCCAAGGAAGATTACTTCGGCCTGCAAAAATAAATGCTTAACTTCATCATCATAATTTTCCTTGATCAACGTAGTAAAAAAAAGCTTGAAATGATTCAGCTTGGTGTCTTACCAGCCACTCTTTATGTCCCTGAGAGCCATCCAAATCCAAGACCTTGACAGCCACAGGCTGAGCCTTCAAGCCAGGTCTAAGCTTATCTGTAACGAACCCTTTATAAACAATTCCAAATCCTCCTTCACCAAGATAGTTACTCTTGGAGAATTGATGGGTTACCATCTGCAGCTCCTTGAGTGTGAAAACATGGAGATTAAAGATAGAACTTGAAAAATCACTGAAAGATAATGAAGAACCAGGATTGCTCAAGTCTGACAGGGATAATCTCTGGGAAGTAGTTAGATTGGAAACTTGAATCTTGGGGGCTGGAAGTGAGCGCCGAGTCTTGAAACATCCAAGAAATAACATTTTCCAAGTAAATTTATTAGGAGCCATTTTCTGTTTGAAGGTATTTGCTAGGCTTGTAGCAGGAGTTGCTTATATAGAGAGAGAGGATCTATTTCCTGTAAAGACGTTAACTCAAGTTAATGAGAAGAGGGAAGGAAAATAAGAGGATTGGTAGTTCAAATGTGTGCCGACTTCCATGAAAAAAAAAAAGAACCAATCACCTGTTTTTCCTTGTAGGCCAAAATATTCATGGGTTAAGTAGAAGGAATGGAAATCTTCTGACTCTAGAACAAATTTGCATATTCTTATCCTGTTAAATTTTTATTATTTTTTATAAAAATCCCAAGTCTGGCTAGACAAATGGAGAGTTAGAATCTTCTTCGCCCCTTCTTGACTTCCAAATAAAGAAAAAAAAATTATTGAAATAGTGCATGTATCAGCTCTTTTTTTTTTTTTAATAAAAGAAAGACTTATTATTTGACATTTGAATATTATTATTATTAATAATTTAATTTCTATATTTTTTAAAATTTATTAAATATATATAATTATTATGAAATTTACCATAACTGATAGTTGTAGACAAAATGACTAATCCTTAAATTTGGTTTAGAGTTTTGGAAAAGCCATGCCGGATTCCTACGTTTGTCTAATAAATAACAAAAAGGCTTTTATTTCAATTAATAATTGTTTTTTCAAGTCCAATATCATTACCACACGAGCAACCATCCAACTACCACCATTTTTTTATTTTCTGCATTATCAAACAATTTTCCTTCCCTTAATAATTTTAAATTAATTTAGTATTTTTAAATCATTTTTATTTTTTTTATACAAAGACTGAATATAATTTTATATATAAAGGAAACACATTAAATCCGTGTAAATTATACTTAATTTTAAATATACAATCAAGAAGAAAGAAAAACAAAATCTTTTTATATTTTCTCAACTTTTATTTAATTTCTTTAATATTATAATATATAATAATACTACATAATAATTATTTAAAATAGTTTTAAATTCTAATTAATCCAAAAGAAAAATAGGATGTAATTTTTCCCATATACTCCAATTTCTTGGAAGGTTACTTGGTCTTTGAATGTTCAAATCAACTTATCATAATGTGGTTTCTCACTATGAAAATAAATATTTCACAATAAATAAATAAATAAATTAAATTTAAATTTAAATTTAACTACCTAAGCTATTCCCTTATTAATTAAAAAGTATTGAAAGATAATTAAATAAGACTTAATTTGTAGGGTGATGGCGACATCTTCTAGTTCATGTTTTCTAGTCTATTTATAACTTTTCTTCCAAGTCTCCCAAACAATTACCCACTTCAGCCTTCACATTTCTTTCCTCCTTTTCTTTTTTTAAAAAATAAAATCATTAATTACAATTATATGAAAATATTATATAAATTATTTTAATAAAAATTTAAACTCAAAATCTCATTAACTCTAACATAACTTTAATTTTATAAAATTAAAACTTATCAATATATTTGGCTAATATATATTTTAAAGTAGAAAAAATTATTATTTAGCTCCCATGTTAAATGAAATTTTTTTAGCCTTTAAAAAGTATATTAATTAGTTTCTGTTGTTAAATATTGTAAAAATGATCTAAAATTTTTTCAACATTGAAAGTTTAATTAGTAAATATTTTACAAAATTATGGACTAAAAAGATTTTTTTTCTTAGTTGGTTCTAAATTATAGTTTATTTTCCTTCTTAAAATGGCAATTTTTCTATTAGTTTTCTAATGTATTATTATTTAATATATAGTACAACAGTAAAATTCATTAGAGCAATAAGAATATATTATATGTAAGAAATACAATATAAAATTTATTGTTTTTCTTAAAAAAAAATATTGTTTTAATTATCTTTTTCTAATTCAAGTGGAAATAAATATAAATGATTTTTTTAGAACCAACAGAGTTGTAGAAATGGATTAAACTCAACTGAGATGGAGGAAAGGAATCAAAAGGGGAACTTTAATGGGACAAATAAAATAAAATTTTATGGTCTTTTTTTTTTTTTTTCCTTATGCTTAAGGAAGAAGCAAGGCGCAGTGGAGCCAAAGGAAGAGAAAATTTATAAGAAAATAAGGGGGTGTAAAAATGGGGTCAACCCATTAATTTTCCATGAAAGAGAGGCATTAATCTTGCTTGAAAGGCTGTGAGCAAAGACGATGTCGTAAGCATTGATTTGTAGATTATTATAATCAAAGTGTTTGTAATGTTGATATGGGTTTTGCTGACAACTCCTTACACAATATAAGAAACAAACATCCATTAATTACGTGTATATTGATGAGATGGAATTTATATTAGTAATTTTTACAAATTGACGTTGCATGTATCAAAATTACTCTACTCCAACCTAATGAAAGCTTTAGAGGACAAATGTAATAATGGGTTTATGAGAAATTGATCCTTAATCAAGTGAAAGAGAGAAAAATACCAAGGATAAGGATTAGGATTTTGTATAGAAATTTGCTTCTTTTCATTGTAGATGTCAAAGATGAAAGGCTGACAAAGATTCCAATGTCACCAAACTCTACTACACGTGATCATACCTTTCTCTTATTTTTCTTTCTTTTCAAATGAAACCATTTCGCAGTACTTGCACTCAAATTAAACCAGAAAAGTGCTGCCTTAATCCTTTTTTCTTAACATTTCACTCAGCTCCGCTCTACTAAGACTCGAAGGGCAGCGGAATGAGAATTTAAATGGAATTATTAAGAAAAACAATTATTATCAAACATTTGAAGTGAACAGACATCAAGAAGGAAACTGCAAATTCAAAAATTATTAGTGAAAGCACACAACACAGCTTGATGAAAAACTTGCATTTTACATCCTTCACTCTTGTTTCAGCCTAAAATATGGCCAACCAAAAACTATAGCCACCTTCTTGTAAGTGCCCTCACAACTACATCAAGAATTTGATCACGTGCATCCCACCAAAAAGAAAAAAGGAAAGGAAAAGGGAGAGATGGCAGTGGCTGTCACAAAAACCAACTTTCTGCAATAAAGAAACCTGTTGCCGGAAATATACAACTGCAAGAAAATAATTCAGAACCAAATCAGTCACATTGCATCAACCCCATTAAATTCTAAGAAGAAATCCGCCAACAGTTGCTAACAACTTAAAAAGAGGAGTTAAAAGCACATAAATACCTCATTGTCCACAATTAAAAGATAAACTTGGTATTTACAGACAAATCCTGCAGCCATTGACATGAATAAAGTATTTAATATTTATATATAGAGAGAGAGAGAGACACATATGTTCTAGCAAGATGACAAGAAGCTCGCAAGTGTTTACACACCTTTGCTCATCCAAGATTGGATTGCCAGAAAACTAAAGTCACAGCACATTTAGGCATATAAATGACATGTTTTTGCCAAAAAAGTCAACGTACTTAATCTTGATGCCTGCTATCTGAAAACAAGGCTTCCATTCTGTTGAAGCCTTAGATTTTCAACAAGTGACTGGTAGAATGATTTCAATGCTTTGAAATCACTGCCCTGCACAAACGTCAAAGCATAGAGCAGAAATTAGAGCAACTAAACACAATTAGTTATATCTATGCAGCACATGAATAGATGGTACTTCCACACACACACACACACTCCATAATCTGAGAAAATAGTTGGTACTTGGTTTATTACCTGCAATCTTTGGCAGTACTGCTGTGCCAAATCTTGAGGGCAATGTGCAGATGGAAAGCCTTTTGACACGAAATGAAGGACAAAATCATTCCCAAACTTCTCATACAAGAGCTTCTGTGCTTGTACAATTTCTCCAAACAAAACAAGCTGCTACACAAATCCAGAACAGAAATTACAACATTACAACAGTATGTAAAAAGCACCTAAGTAACTTCTGATGCAATCTGAGTTCTCATTTTATTCATGCTAGTAAATAGAATTGAAGGAAGAATTTATGTTATTTTCGAATCTAGTATTATGCTTGTCTTCGTATATTTAAACACTTGATTATAAAAAATATAGTTTACCAATCCAATCACATCAGCACATGACAAAACAAAACCATGCATAAGACAGATATTGTTCTGGAAAGAAGGAAAGGGAAGGAAGGGATGGAAATATGAAAATGTCTGACACTCATTGGATCAATGATTAAATCCTTATTAGCTAGAGAGAAGGAGAGAACTCAGCAACTGAGCAGTACTCTTAATGTGCCAGCATTGCTATTGCTTGTTTTAACTATTGAAAGTAGCATGCAAGTCATTCAACCCAAAAGACATTCACCATGATCCATGGAGTCTGGCACACCTCTTCAAATTTCAGAAACCTATGAATCATACCCAACCATCACTAAACATTAGTTTAGGCATTAGAAGCTAATGAACGAAGCTCCACTGGACACTAGCATTTCTTCTCTTTTTTTTTTCCAATGCATCCACATCAATCTATCAATGTTCTCACAAGACCATCAAACTCTCCAAAGCAACCTTCCATTTCTACAACACTCTATATGTCCATATAAATAGCATCTTCCCTGTTAAAATGGATTGCTTTAAGAAGAAAATGAAAATCAAATGCATAGTACTCACAGTATTTGCGTCTTGGAAGTCAAAGGATTTGTCAAGCACACTATACAGACAACAGTTTGTTGCAAAGGCCTCAATTATGAAACTCTGAAAACCTGGTACCTGTAAACATTTAATCTCATTAAAAATAAAAAATAAAAACCCCTCCATAAAATGCTGCTAAGAACTAGATATTGAAGAGCAGACAAACCTTTTCTTCACCATAAGGTTTGGCACACCAATCTTTAATTAATCTATTGAATATCTGTACGCATGACTGAATTGAAGAGGGATAAAAATGTTATATCAAGTTCACATGACTTTAGAATATCGAATCTGTAAGTCATCAAAATCAAGTTTCAGACTGACCTTTCTTACAAGGATATCCTTGTGATTACAAGCTGCATACAGCAGCAACTGCATCAAAGAATCCAAGTAGCCCCTACTTTTGGGTGAAAGGAAGATTGAGGATAGATCATGAGTAGTTATCACATGCAGAAATGTGTACACTGTCTTCTGAAGTTCTTGCAATTCACGGATTTCCTACAAGAAAAAAAGGGAACCATGAATATTGCCTTAGTGAAGATACCAGTTTAAACTATTACAAGTAGTTTATCAAACTGAAAACAAAAATAAATTCCATTTAGTATTTTTTAAAAAAAAGCACATCTAATGTTACATAAACCATGTAATAAAATAACCACGTACAACCTTATTTGATGTCTAACAAACCACACATATTCAATGAAAATGCTGCTCGGCAGGAAACTTTCATTCATTGCATGTCATGGATTAAAAATATATTGTGTGAATAGGACTTCCATACCTCAGTATTGCCTCCAGGTCCTGAAGGATATGCGTCCTTTGGAATAACATTACATATCCTACCAGCAATGGCTGGAAAAATTTCCTCCAATATGTCATGAACTGAGATGTTGAATTTGCAAATAAGTTGATTGAGTAGCACTAGAAAACCGACCATCTCCTTTGGCTGCAATAAATATATACCAAAATCAGGCATTTATCTGACATGTGAACATGTCAAGTTCCTCCAAAGTTTCACATCCTGCCTAGGGCAAAACACACACACTTTATCATGCAAAAACTACCACACAGCAATGGAATTAACTTAAAAACCTCATTTCTCCCAAGGAGGATATTACAAAAAGCCAAATGATCCTTGCATAGTTTTGAATTACAAGAACAAAGTGATATAGATGTTGCTTCCACAACAGATAATTGAAGTATCTAGAAGAACTAGAGTTTGTTGGACAATGCCACTACAGCACTGTTCACAAACATTTTAATTTAGATTAGATCAATCAAAGATTTATTTTAACAGCATTTGAAATATTTTGGGCCAAAACCACAGAAGCCGTGCAAAATGGTTTTAACTCTTTTCTAAAAGAAGAACTTAAAAGGAGCTTGGCTGGAAAATGCTGAATTTCCAATAATAATTTCAGAAGGGCCTTTAACGATGAACATCAACTAAATTCCTTAATAACATCACAAAACCATCAATAGAAATATTGCACTTTAACAATAACCTTTAACAGGCAGAAACTTAACATGTAACAGAGCACATAGATGAATTTTTCTCAACACTTACAAGCAATCATAAGGATCACAGAAGGGAAGATTTAATAGTGTTCCCATTACAACCGTTCAAAAGGTTGAAACCACACACCCCTCCCCGCTGTAACAAAATCTGACGGCACACTGGAGGCAAGAACAATCCCAAAACAAAGATGACTCAAATCCATTTGAGCGATGAAATAAACCTTGTATTTAAACATTAGACTAACATATTGATGCAATCTAAGATTTGGACTCTCCAACCCATTTGAGGACAGAAAATTTTGAACTTTAACCATCTTTATAAACCTGGGATAACTGTTATCCAAAGGGATAATTTGGTTTGCCCACCTTATGGAAACATAAGGATGCAAAACAAGAGTTAGACAACGGGTTTGAACTGTGATTCACATTTCCAAATCACAGCAACTTCTAATTGCTGTTATCATATAAAAATGTTCACTCCAAAATACGAACAAATTTCCTTATATCATGTCAAGAACCAACATGCACTTTCCTACATAATATTTTTACAGAGAACAAAAGAGAATTATGTGGATCTCCTATGCCAGACATTTATGAAGACACACCTCTATGGGACATGACCATCCTAGATAACTGAACTGCAAATAGATGTGTCCATCATGAGTCATGACCAAGCATTGTCCAAACCTAGGCGTGTAATTTTATCAGCAATGCATTCATCCCACCCAAGTGCACTGACTACCACTTTCTGTATAAGAGCAGGCAAGGCAAGCATTGATCCCATCCCATACCATTATCATGCTAAACACACTCCACATTACTTAACAGAAATGAAATGCAATATTGTAATCAAGAAAATATCAGAAAAAGTAACAAGTAGGATTGAAATTGGAGACCAATATAATACAAACACATTTATTTTACCTCACATTCCACAAGCAATTGCTCCAATGCCTTTGGAAGGTATGGAAATACAGATGCTCCTAAAGTGTCCACCATCCGATGTATAAAGGATGTGACCTGAAGGCCATGGATGCTAGCTTTAGGCAATATGTAAGTCAATAAAAATCAAAAGCAAGCACTCCCATGGCTTCATTTCTTACTCTTACCTTAATCCGAAGAGGCTCTACCTTAGGAAACACTACAAGGATTTGTAAAAGAACATCCAATGTCTGGATCAAAAAGAGAGGAAACAAAAATTTAAAACATCAGAGGAGAAGAATAATCAGAAGGGCAAACAATAGCAGCAGATCCTTCACGCCACCATTTTAAAGGAGGCAAAAAAAAGTGAATCTATGGTAGAAAAATAAGATAATATACAGTAATTCACAGCCATCAATGGAATAACATATATGACCCAGTTTCTTATCATAAAAAAGATTATACAAATTTGAACAAAGATTTATTAACTCGTTGACTTTGCAAATTGAAGGAGTATCCATAGGTAGCATGTAATACAAGCAACATAAAACATAACATATGAATAACAACCTGCTTAAACATGAGACCTATTGCAGGACGACTAGCAGTTACAAGACGCTCACTGAACCCCTGCATTACAAAGTGAAATTGTAAGCACAGACCCTATTCTTATAAACCAAAGCAGTTAAAGGACATAGAAAATAAGCTTCAAAAACATGTTCAGTATGTTTTCAGCATAAATAAAAAAAGTTAATGAGTTAAATATACCAGGACCCAAAACATAAGCATAGAAAGCTAAAATGATTAGGTACCATTTACTTCAGCAAATAATTGATTTGGTGTAAACAGAGAGACAAAATGTTGTTACAAGGTAAATTTTGCTCCACCAGTAGTATTTCAATGGGTAAAGAACAGGAAAGAACCTTGCTGAGTGCATTGATTGCTACAATTATTTGCTGAATATTTACAATTTTAGCTGGAGACTCTTCTGCATCTGCCAATTTGGCATTCATGAGTAAAATCTCGACCTGTATAAACAGACAATTCAGAATCAAACAGGAATGATTATATTGATAAGCACAGGCAAAATACTTTGCAGACAACATCTCAAAGTTCTTTGCTTATCATATTATGCATGTCCAACAAGCATTCATCTTCCGAAGAGATCCGACCAGTGTTAACCGGTTCAAAATCAACGGAGAAAAAAAAAGTAGGAATTTAATTCTATAAAAAAATTTCTAAAAAAAATTATTGAAGCAGCAAAAGTAGCTAAGACCTGCTGGCAAAGAGGAGTGAGCAATGAAGAGAGGTAATCAGCTTGTTTTTGCAGTGGTACATCTTCCATGCCAACCAACAAACCAATTGCCTGTAAACCATCACGATAAATATTAGGAGGGAAAAGACCCCTCATTAAATTTTATACCAATTATATTAAAAAAAGTCATGTCTCTACATTTCTAACTCTAAGTGATTTCATAATGAGTGTATTTCAAACAAGATTCTGTGTGTGAAAGGAAGGAAGAGTAAGCAGGCATGGACCTCAAAAATGTGGCTACCATCTTCAGGACCTGAAAATTCATATGGCGTATAGTTATAATCCATGCTTGTAAATCGAGCAACTGTATCTTGGAGGCTCTGTCAATTGATAGCAACAATTCAAAAACTGTAGAATCAAGGCTATGTTACAAACATGATGAGTTGTTATAAGAAGGCAAGTAGACCATTTGCTTAGTACCTGCAAAATTGTCTCTATGAAAGGCACAAGCTTTGCTTTCAACAATTTCACAACCCTCATGAACAAATAACTGGCTCTACGACTCACATGGATGTTTGGATGGTGTATTCCTCTCTCATCCAGAAAAGCAGCCAGAGCCAAGGGGATATATTGTGTATTCTCTAGAACAAACTTCATGTACCTAGTCATAGTCTCCAAATATACAAGGGCAACCAACCTATTAGAATGGCAAGGAAACCTTGTCGAAAGAAGCATTGGCACCAATTCACTCAATAATCCACTTCCAGCTCTCATGGCTTCATCACTTAATGATTCCCCAAGTGCATACAAAAGAGAGAGTGCAGCTTCCACCTCTTCAACATTTATTTCTGCTGAAGATGCAACAGCACTAGCCAAAGAATTTCTGATAAATACTTGAGTAGTATCAGGTGCCACTCGACCCACACTTCGCAGCAACACAAATAAGTCCTTTCTGTATTCAACCATCCTATCTTCTTCCTCTCTCCCAATTTTATCAAAAGAATCAAGATTATCCCGATACATAGGATCATAACGAATTTGTGTACGAATGACTTCCAATATCTGTCCTACATAATGTGCTTGTTTCTCTCTTAATGGAGAAAGGCTCTTCATAGTTGCAACATAACCTGAAAGAAATTGCACAATACTAAATGCCGTGTCCACCTCACAATTCTGCATTACGTAAAACACTGATGGCAAAACCTCATTCAAAAGCTCCAATGAAACCGCCTTAGCATCTTCTGTACTGGCCCGTTTATAGCACTCCAAGACCTCCACAGCATACCCAGTAATTAATGCAGCTATTTTTGACACTAACTCTGAGTCACTATCACCAGTTACCAACGCAAAAACCCTACTGACCTGAAGACTCCGCAATATTGCTAACTTTGACTGTGGATCCATCCGCTTAGAAACCACTGCCAAAACACACCCAGCAGCTGCACCCTGAAGCTGCTCAAATTCCCCATCAACCAGCATCAACTCGAACAACAATGGAACAAACATATCATTCACAATCAACCCAATATCAATCCATGAAATATACCTTCGCATAGAATCTAACACACTAGAACACAGATCTGGATCAGAATTCCTATACATAGATACAATGTCAAACCATGCTCTCACTATCTGAGCCACACATTGCTGCCTCATCGCATCCTTAACCTGCCCTGCCACCCCTAGCTCCTCAGGAGTCCGTGGGTAATCTAAGCTAATTAATTCATCGTCCAGTGCATTCAGAACCCGACAAAACATATCAATAACTACAGCCCCTTTACTTAAACGATGCAAAAAATCAACAAACACTGAGGACCAAATTGCTGGGTACTCAAAATAAATCAATGTAACCAAAACCTGAGCAAGCTTGTTCTTTATAAATGTGGGACCCTCTAAAACCCTAACAGCATTGCTATCATCAATCACGTCAAAACAGCACATAGAAAATACTGATTTCCGGACAAAATCCTTCTCTTCCAAACTTAAGAGAGCATACTTAACCCTAATAACCTCATGTAGAGTCTGTAAACACCAAAACTGAACTTGAATAAGATTGCAAAAACACAACTTTTCAATACATATCCTACATATTGTCGGGGTTTCCTTAATCTGCTGACAGAAAGCAACTGCCTGTGATTTTAGAGGAGAATCTATAGTGCCCGATTCATCAAAACTTATAAGTATTGCTTTTTCAAGATCATCCATTGATTAAAGTAGCAGTTGAAGCAGACAACTCGATAAACTGATTAATTCTCTGGAGGGTATTGAAAATTTTGGATAGAATCCAAAAAATATGTGAAGGGATTTATTCGTTGGCTGAATTGGGTTGAAAGGTTTAGAAAAAGCTTACCTCTATAGTGAATTGAGAGATCTTTATATAATGTATGATTTGAAAGAGTTTAGGAGTAGGGTTTTTGGAGAAAGAAGGAGAAAACCCTAGGGGGCGTATTTGGAGGGGGATTAATTTATAGTTTAGCGACTTAGACATAGAAGAAAATTTTGAGAAAACACGTAGAAACGGTGACGAAGAAAAGCGGCCGAGCCCCTATGAGGTTAAACTACTGAAATAACCCCTTGTTCTGTGATTTACCGACGAAGCCGTGATGGGCTCATCGTGGCCCGTTTAGTCCTTCGGCCATTTTATAGATTTTGGAGGCGATCTGGTAATCATGATGATTTGGTGGGTTTTTAAGAAATTTTTTTAATATTTTAACATTTATTTTTTTATAGAAAATAATTTATATTTAAAAAATATATTTAATAGAATAATTTATTTTTAATTATTTAATTTTTAATTTAAAAAATAATATATTAATAAATTAATATATAAAAAATTTAGTAAAATCGTCAAAGTATATTTTTTCTTTAAAAAAAGTTATTTTTTTAAAATAATTTAAAAATTTTTTAATCGAATAAATATTTTTTATTAATTTATTTAAAAAATATAAAAATTATTTTTTATGATCAAACACAACCTTAATTTTATATATTTTTTATATATTTATTTAAAAATAAAATATATTTTTCAAAAGAAATCCATGTAGGCAAATTTAGAGCGGTTACTAAATCTGTAATAAGAAAATTAGATACTGAGCGAAATAATTAGTCCGACGAGCTTTAATGTGGACTAAATCTCAAATAAAATAACGTTGATTAAGAAAATCTAGCTTTATACAGAAAGTATTAAATCTCAAATATTAATAAAATCTAGTTATATGTGGAATGTATTAAATCTCAATCTAAGTCTCAATTTTAAAGATTAAATATATAATTTAGTATCTAAATTTTATATAAACAGTCCGTTAATATTATTAGTTTTTCTTTGTTAATTTTTATATTTTATAACTATTTAATATATGAACTTTATTAAATATAAGTATTACACTCTTGAATTTTATAAAATATATTCCTATTTTATGAGTATTAAAAACTGTTTGTCCAAAAAATTTTAAATTTACTTTCAACTTTCTCTCCTGCGTGTTTTGAGATTTCATCCTCGTTATTTGAATTATGATAGAAACAATCGCTTTCTATCATCTAAAGCCGTGAGTCGCTCCTTTCATCATTCAAATGAATGTATATATTTTTTGTGTTAATTGTATTTTTACAGAATTGAACTACATTGATAAAGTATAATTGAAAATTAATTTTAGGATTATATCGCTTGTATGCTTGATTTTTAATTTTCTTGCAGGTGTCCATAGTTGCATGCAATCGATATGTTTAAAGAAATCTAGATTTATTGATTTCATCTTCTTCATTTGATGGTGTTTTAATCAATTAGGCTTTTACAGTATGGTCAAACTTGCGAATTTCTTGTTTTGGCTTGATATTTTTTAAAATACTCACGATACCGACTGCATTTTATACTCGATTGTTATATACCTACACGAGATTGAGATGAAAAGAGCGGTATTCAACTCCTATAGAGTTTTCAGAATTGATCTTTTCTTTTCGTATCTTCTTATTGAGGGCCTGAATAATTTTATTTTTCAAGTTTTATTCGTCCGTATTTCTTACTTTTGAACCTAACTTTTCCTGGACTGGTTGATCTCTTGCTGATTTTCTTTATTGATTGTTGTCCATAGCAGACTATAAAAGGATACTGCCGAGTCTTATAGTCAATTCTTTTATCACACATCGATTAATCCATATAACCCATTGCTTTAGACTTTTTTAAGTCTTTTTTATGGGCTTAGATTTGTAATTTTTTGAATTTATTTTTATATTTTAAGTGTATTTATTTGTTTTTTTTAATATTTTAGGCTTAAATCTGTATTTAAAATTTTTTCTAATGATAATATCTATTTTTGATAAAAAAAATTATTTGTAATTTTTAATATCTTAATTAGAGAGCATTTAAATAATTTTAAGTTTTGAAAAATTTTAATCACAACAACATTAAAAATAATATAATTATTTTTAATGATTTAAAAATAAGCTAATGAATTATGACCTTAAACCATGATGTTAAATAGAAATTGGATACGAAGAATGAGTAAAAAATAATAAAATACCTAAATGAAATTAGGGGATTGTGGCTCCGTTAATATATATATATTTTAACATTGCGGCAAAAAGAGAAGAGTTAAAAAAAAAGTGATCAAAGCAGTCAATCGTTCCGATTTTCTCTGTTTATTTATTTTTGATTTTTGGTTTTGTATTTGAAATCTTTTTCTATGTCTTTGGACTGAAGAAGGTTTTATCTCGAGGTCGTAATTCCAGCGCTGACTCTGAGTCTCTCATTAACGTCGACCTAACTTTTGTTTTTTCTCTTTTTTTTTTTTTTTTTTTTTTTTGTAATTTTATCATTTTATGTTTTACATGGGGAGGGACTGTTGGGTGATGGGGCACATTGGAGAGTTGAAATCTTGCTCTATTTATTAGGAGGGTTATATCAATGGTAGAATCTCGGAGAGCCACGGCTACATTTGATGACTCAACTCTTTAAAATCAGTATTGTCGTGAGTTTTTCCTCTATCAGCTTTTAATTTGTGCTTTTTTTAGTGTTTGGTCTTATAATTTTAAACTTTAATTACGTATGAAAATTTTTGTATTTTGATCCTTATAGCTTTTATGTGTAATCTTTTTGGACTTTGGTGTCATTCAGTGCGGTGGTCACTATAATTCTTAATTTGCTTTGCCTAGATGTAGGGGTGAGCATTCGGTCGGTTCGGTTCAAAACCGAACCGAATCGAATAAACCGAAAATCGAAATTTTAGTTTTTATGAAAACCGAACCGAACCGATTTTAGTCAGAAACCAAATCGAACCGAATCGGTCTGATTCGGTTCGATTCGGTTCGGTTTGATCGGTTTCGATTTTTAATATTTTTTTAATTTTTTACACTTTATTTTTAGTATTTTAAAATTTAATTAAAATATTTTAATTTTAATATAATTTAATTTCTCTATATTATTGAAAAAACATATTATTATCCCTAATCGATTCGGTTCGGTTTTTTCGGTTTTTTTCTGATCAAAATCGAACCGAACCGAAATAACCAAAATTTCTGAAATTTAAAACCGAACCAAACCGAAATATATAAAAAACCGAACTAAATTTTCAAATCAGTTCGATTCGGTCGGTTTTTTCGGTTTGAACCGGATTCTGCTCAGTCCTACCTAGATGGTGCAATGGTTGAATTACTAGTCTGAGTCGCTGATTGATAGTTTATTGGAGGGATTTGGTTTGCTCTTTTTGCAAGTTTATTTTTTATAGTCTGAATTGGATTTCAAATCATTAAACTTCGCTGATTTTATTCAATTATTCAAAGTGTAATGTCTAATTATTCGAGTATTATTAAATATAATTTATTTATATTTGTTAAAAAAATGATTAATATAGTTTGACGGATATAATTTAATTAAAAAATTTAAAGTTTTAAAGAAATATTAAAATTTAATTTCTTATTTTTCAGAAATAAAGGTTTTTTACGTTAAAAAATAATTTATTCCTATTGAATCAGTTAAATTAATTTCGTGAATTTTCCGATTAATAAGGCTATTGCTTTAACTGAGCAGCAGGAGTGGCACTGGAAGTGTGAGTAGAAAATAATAGAAAACGGCAGAGAATACTACCAAGATTCATATCTCCAAGGAAACATAAAAATGGATTCGCCATAGCATCATCACGAGAAAAAAGTAGTAAAAAAGTCGCCCAACAATGATTTTAAAACTTTTATAACAAAATACTCGAGACTTGAACCAATCCAAATTCCACAGGATTAATTAGATTCCCTGTGGCTGTGGCTGCGCTGTGCCTGTCATCTAATAAAACTACGATTTCCCTGCATTAGCGCATTCATTTTCTGGACCTTCTGGGCCTTCCACTTTGTACTCGTCAGCCCACCAATCTCAATCCTCTCTCATTTTAATCCCCAATTTTAATAAATAAATTAATTAATATATATACAAAATATTTTCATAGTATTTATATTTATATAAAATATAAATATGATTTATTATCAGTAATACTCGATTTTTCCACAATGCTGCTTCTGCTCGGAAAAGGAAAAATACAATTGTTAAATTGCTGGATGATTCGAACGTATGGCATGATAAGAATTCAGGTCTGGAGGAGGTGATGTCTGGATATTTTATGTCTCTCTTTACTTCTCATGATTGTAATTCTGAACCAGTTTTGCAGTGTGTTCCATTATTAGTGTCACATGATCATAATGCATCTCTTTTAGCTCCTTACAGTTGTGACGAGGTAAAATCTGCAGCTTTTTCTATAAAAATTGATAAAACTCCTGGGTTAGATGGTTTCAATCCTAATTTTTTCCAGCATTATTGGGATATTATTGGTGAGGATGTGTCTCGTTTTTGTATTGATTGCTTGCATTCAAGGTCTATCCCGCCGAAGTTGAATGAGACTGCTTTAGTTTTGATACCTAAGAAGTGTGTCCCTGAGCGAATGAGTGATTTGCGTCCTATTGCCCTCTGTAACGTGGTTTATAAGATCATGACTAAGATGATAGTTAACCGGCTTAAGTCCATCTTGCCGTCTATTGTCTCCAAAAGCCAGAGCGCTTTTATTTTTGGGCGCAGCATTCAGGACAATATAATCTTAGCTTTTGAGGCTATGCATGGATTTAATATGTTTCATCGAAAGAAAGAGTTATCTGGGGCCCTTAAAATGGACATCAGCAAAGCCTATGATAGACTAGAGTGGGATTTCATTCGTGACATGCTCATCCGCATGGGGTTTGCGCAACGATGGGTTACTTTGGTGTTTTCTTGTATCTCTATTGTTCGTTATTGGATTCTGCATGATGGCAGGGAAATCGGCCCTATCTTACCAACGAGGGGACTGAGGCAAGGAGATCCCTTGTCGCCTTATTTATTCATTCTTTGTGCTGAGGGGCTATCCCGCCTTTTACAAGACAGTATAAACTGTGGCAGTCTTCATGGGTTCAGGATATCACGGGGTGGCCCGCAGATCTCCTACCTTTTTTTCGCGGATGACAGCTTGATTTTCTTCAGAGCAAATGTTCAAGAGGCGTTGGAGCTCAAGCGTATTCTTCGCATCTATGAGAACGCATCTGGACAATTGGTTAACTTTCAAAAATCATCTCTTTTTTTCAGCAAGTATACTCCTGTGGCTCTTCGCGATTCTATCTGTTTAGTGCTCCAGATTGAGGAGAAGCCGAATTTGGGTAATTATTTGGGACTCCCTTCTCATGTTGGTAGTAACAAGAGGGAAGTGTTCAGTTTTGTTAAGGATCGTTTGTGGAAGCGGCTGAATTCATGGAAGCGGCTGAATTCATGGAAGCATCGTGCGCTGTCCCAAGCAGGTAAGGAGGTCCTCTTGAAAACAGTCCTCCAAGCTTTGCCAAACTATGTTATGAGTTTGTTTTTACTGCCTCGGACTTTATGTGCTGATTTGCAGCGTATGATGACTCGATATTGGTGGAGTAAGGGTGCTGATCAAAATCGCGGTATTCACTAACTGGGTTGGCATAGAATGGCGAACCACAGACTGGACGGCGGGTTAGGTTTTAAATCGCTCCATGATTTTAACTTAGCCATGCTTGGTAAGCAGGGTTGGAACATTATTAACAGGCCTCATTCTTTAGTGGCCCGCGTTCTTAAGGCTCGTTATTTTCCAACAACATCTTTTTTTGAAGCATCTTTGGGCCACAATCCTAGCTTTTTGTGGCGTAGTATATGGGCGACTCAGAGTCTGGTTAAAGCTGGTGCTTATTTGAGAATTGGGAATGGCAGGTGAGTTTCTATTTGGACTCACCCTTGGTTGAAAGAGGCACCCGACTTATTGGTTTCTACACCCCCTCCTCCGAACTGTACTCTTTCTATTGTTGCAGATCTTATGATCGGCCATAGATGGAATGAGAGTTTAATAGCTCAGTTGTTCAATGATAGAGACAGGAGTTGTATTTTGAACATCCCTCTAAGTCTTTCTTCGCACCCAGATGTGTGGTGCTGGAAGTTTGCGTCCAAGGGTCACTATTCTGTTAAGAGTGCTTACAGATTTCTGGTTGCTGGGTTTCGATATAGGGAAGGTAGTGAGATATGGAGTCGTATTTGGAAGACGAAGGTGCCTCCTAAAGTGCTTAATTTCTGCTGGCGTGCTTTAGTTAATGTAGTTCCTTACCTCTCTTTACTTCAGTCCAGGAGAGTTTCGGTTGATTCGATGTGTCCGTTGTGTCATGAGGCTCCTGAGACTATCCTACATATTCTTGTTTAGTGTCCTTTTGCCCGCAGTTGCTGGTTGAGTTCGCCTTTGGGTTGGCCTGCATTCTCCGCTGCCTCTCTTAGGGAGTGGTTCTCTTTAGCCTTCCTTACTGCTTCTGCGGAGAATGCTTCCCTTATTCTAATGATATGTTGGGCTTTGTGGCATAACAGAAATAATGTTGTTTGGAAAGCTCAGGGTTGAACTGCGAGTGGTGTGTTCTTCATGGCACTGAATTTTTTGCAGCAATGGAGGGGGGCCTGTTCTGATTCTACCAGCTACACCAATGTTGTGTCGGCTTTGACTGTTTGGTCTCCTCCACCGCAGGGTTGGATTAAGGTTAATATTGACGCCTCTTTAAACTCGCAACGAAGTTCGCTAGGCTTCGGCTGTGTAGTCCGAAATGCTAATGATAGATTTATAGCGGCTAAAGCAGGCTGTTTTTGCAGTCAGATGGAGGTTAAGTGTGCTGAGGCAGTGGCTTTTCGAGAGGCATTGAGCTGGATTAAAGAGTGCGGATGGGATCAAGTTCTTTTCGAATCGGATGCTCAGGTTCTTATTGTGTCCATTAACAATGCTTCATTAGATGATTTATCACCTTTTGGTCTTTTGATTCAAGATTGTAAATTGCTTCTATCCAGTTATGAGGAAGCAAGATGTGCTTTTATTCACAGGTCTGCGAATGATGTCGCTCATGTTCTAACAACATCGACTCATTCTGAATCAGGTCAAGGAGTTTTGGTTCATGTCCCTCCTTCTTATATAGTTTCCTTGATCGCTTTGAGTTAATAATATTTCTTTCATTTTCAAAAAAAACTACAATGAACATACTCTTGTGGTTAAATAATTGAATTAATTGATATGATTGAGTTATTCGAGATACGGGCCGTTATAAAATTAAATGAAAATAAAATTTAATTTGATAAGTTTTCACTTAATTAATAAAAATTAAAATTAAATATAAATTCAAATCATATTAAGTCTCAATTATAAATCTTACATTATTGTGTTTTTTGTTTTATATCCTACAAAGGAATTGCATTTTCAAGCCCATTGGCATAATTATAAATAGTGCTCCAATATACATCAAAGACCCAAAGACAGAAATCAAACAAAACATCAAAACCTAAATTCAACAAATAAAAAAAATCAAATTTAAGTAGAAATAAATCAAATCAAATCAAAATAAATTAAAATAAAAAAAAATTCTAATCAAACCAGCGATAATCGAATGGATAAACAGCTAAAGCAAAAGGCAAACAAATAAAAAAATAAATCAATAATCAAACAGATAAAAAAAGATCGTCATAACATCACACCGCAGTAGTACTGACTTTCACTATAATCACTGACAGAATTAGAGTTGCGCTCACCAAAGCGACTACAATAATGTAGTATAATAAAATAATAAAAATTAAAACACCATAAATAATATATAAAAAAACAAGTAATTAGTGAGAGAAAGCTCACTTCCCTTGCTCAAAAATGAGGGAAGGTCCGAAGGATACTAGAAAAGTATGACCAGCAAAATTAAAGACTAAAATTACAATTGTCATGTAATGAGGTTATTGAGGATAGAGTTGTGCTTGACCATAGTATATTGTTAATCCCTTTTGTATATACATGATCTTATGTTATGATGTTTATGTAAACTAACTCAACACAGGTTGTTTTGCCTTTAAGGCTTGATGAGATCCCACAGAGGGACTATGTTATTTATATGATCAGAGTATGCACAGGTTGAGTTAGTTGATGACAGTATGTATGAAGAAAAGTTTTAATTTTTATGCATGTTGTTGATCATGTATGGGATTATACAGGTTTACAGGTTATATGTCAGGCTTGCTACGGGTCCCGGCGGCCTTAAGTCGACCCGAATCCTAGCGCCGGTAGCAGTCCGGTTTTTCGGGGCGTTACAAAAATAAAAAAGAAGACGCTGAAATCCAGGCCATATCTCTACGGCCTCTCTTCTAATCCTTTTTCCATCCTTTTTTTTCTTTTCATGAAATTTTTTTCTTATTTTTTTAAGAACTTTCTATCAAAATATTTTCTTTTCCATTATTGACGGAACTTCATATTAACATTAATTAATTTTTTATTGATTTGAAAAATAAATAGTATGGTGTAATGGTGTAAGTAAGAATTCTTTTTTAAAATTTTTGATATAAAAAACAATGTTTAATTTTAAAATTACTTTAAAAACATTTTTCCAAAAAAAAAAAGGTAGCGTAACGGCAAAGTAGCAGCAATATCTCGTCCTAACGCGTGCAAGAATTTTGGCTTGCACGTTTCAACACTCTCCTTCCTTTAAAAAAAACACAACACTCTCTTTCCTTCACGCAATATGATTGGCTATTTGGCTTTTTACGTTGATACACATGTTATGTCACGCACGTGAACTTGCCTTCCCTGAATTTGGAATTATTGTTTTATCTAATATACTAAACAATTTCACATTTAATACCTCACAAATTCAAAACTTCACCAATTTTTCTACCGTTTAAATGTGAAAATAAATTCATTAGACTATTAATTTAAAATTCATATATGATTTTTTTTTTGAAATAGGGGTTGGGGAGTCGAACCTTAGACCTCTCAAGATTACAAGAATGCACTTTCCACCAAACTAAGTGTTGGAGTGCGAATTCATATATAATTCTTAAAAGCCAAATTGTTAAATGTCTGATATAACAAAACTAGAAAAAAATAAATAAATAAAATATACAACTTATTTTTTTTTATCATACTTCTATTTATTGATTTTAAAATAAATTAAAAAAATGCTTTAAACACTATAATATTATTTTTTTATATTTTGAAGAAACAAGTGAAAACTTTCAGCAAGAAATTCAATTTTTGAACATTTTTTTAAAGAAATATGAATAGCTAATAATTAGTGTAAATACTCAAAAACGTTGTTGCCTATTCCAAAATAAAATGAGAAAATTAAATCGGAAAAAATAAATAAATTTAAAATTTCAATCATGATAATTTTATTTAAGAAAAATTACTTTTTAGTTCCTGAGATTTAACATAATTAACACTTATGTCTCTCTATTTTGGCGACCCAACATTTAAGTCCCTCACTTTCTCTTCCGTCCAAATTCGTAGTCCTTCCGTCCATTTAAACCGTTTGGTCAAAGAGTCAAAAGTGAGAGGTGATAATTTTTTCTAGAAATACCCTTCTCTTAATGTGAAATTTCTATTTTTTTTTTCTCTTTCATGTTTTCTCCAGTTAAAGAAGAAGAAGAAGAAGAAGAAAGAAGAAGAAAGAAGAAGAAGAAAAAGAAAAAGTTGCAAAAAGGGTAGGAAGAAGAAGAAGAAGAATAAGAAGAAGAAGAAGAAGAAGAAGAAGAAGTTGCAGAAAGGAGGGTAGGAAGAAGAAAGAAGAAGAAGAAGAAAAAGTTGTAGAAAATGGTAGGAAAAATAAGGAGAAAAAGAAGAAGAGGCATTTGAGTTTGGATTTAGTGAGGGTTAATTTTGTCAATTCACGTGTCCCAAACGACTATTTTGGACGGAAGGACTACGAATTTGGACAGAAAATAAAGTGAGGCACTTAAGTGTTGAGTCGCCAAAATAGAGGGATAGAAGTATTAATTATATTAAATTTCAGGGACTAAAAAGTAATTTTCCCTTTTATTTAAGATAAATAATTATTAACATCCACGATGAGCAAATCAAAGCACGTAATCAGTTAGCAACCAATCCAAAGCAGGAGTCTATTTCTACACTGTTAAATCATTTGCTTTTGACTTTTGACCATCCAGATTCGGAGCATACGACACTACCAAACACACAAATCTAAACCGTTGATAAAACCCGATTCACATAGGGCCCTACCGATTCCACGGTCCACATTCTCGCGGTGCTTTGACGGTGAACACACGATCCACATCAAAACAAAACGCAGAAGTGGCTCGGGCAGGGCTGAGTCGGCAGTGCAATTAACTCGTGCAGTGAGCGTGACCGCCTGTGTTCTCGCCGAAATGAAAGGCGAACCAACAAGCCGTCTGCGACGGACAAGTTTAGGTAGCACGAGTTGACCACGTGGTTGCGGTGGCTGCTGAAGTCACGCCACGTGTTTAATCCTTGTGATCCACGTAACTTGAAATAAAACGTAAAACGACAGTAGAAGAATCAATAGAAATTGAAGAGAGTCGTTATCATGGACGAGCAAACAGCTAATTAAGCTCGGAGCATATTGGACACGTGGAGCGCGCTATCGCTCATCTCAAGCCAATTATCAATAGTACCCTTTTATTTTATCCGAAATAATGGGATTTTTTTTAAAACCAACATTTTTTTATATATTTATAAATTTATTGTGATGATCGAATCTTCATACAAAGCTTTTTTTTTTTTAAAAAAAAAAAACAATGCTCTCTGCCTAAAGATTACTGACCTTTGTGTCCGATTCCTACACAATCCATTTTTCGAATCCGAGGATGAAGTATGAATATGCCCATAATATTTTCCGGCAATCCATGCGAACCAAATTCGAATAAAATGTTTGTAGTGCTCAAGGAATAAAATCTTTTATTTTTTTTAAATTTAAATAGATTTTACAAAACATTTATAAGTATTATTAATTTATGAATAAAAAATATAAAAAAGGAATTTTACTATATTTTATTAATTAATTAAAGAGGTTCATGCATGAAGATATTTATAAAAAAATGATTGAGAGGATTCCTGATCCACTAATGTGTAATAAAATATCAAAAGTGTGGACCCCAATCCAGCTTTGATGTTTTACAAAAGCAGCACAATGGGAAAACGACAATTCAATTTGAGCTCCAATGCTATTGCCATTCCAACGATACTAAGTATTAGTCAGCTGTAAACACGTCACTAAGATAATGGTTTAATCAATAATATTATAAAACATGATTAAAGGATAAGATTTACGTCATACATACTCACTAATCATTCACACCTTTTAAACTATATATATATTTTCATAATATTTTATCTGAATTAATAAATATGATTTTTCCCCTACTCATATCTCAATATTCTATTTAATAAAAAAATATACAAAATTAAAAAAAAAAATAGAAGTCAGATTCATAAACTAGTGTAATATGGATATATAAGAGTTGTAAAAACAAATAAAGATATAAAACTGAGGAAGAAGCCAGACAAATAATGATTTTTACATGTTGGTGACGTCTCCCCCACTTTCTGCAATTGTGCTACTTGTTTATGTCACTAAGACTCGTACGAATGTATCAGACCCCTCTTTATATCAGGCGGCCATTTAATTCTCCTGATTTACGTGTGGACAGGGCTGTGAAGTGACTGCATCAGCTCTTCTTCCTCACGTCACATCACTGGTTGGGCTTCTTCTTACTGAACTTGGACTCGCGAATAACCCATTCAATTTGGCGTGTCTGGATCGAGACATGAGATACTGAGTTGGTGAATGATTTTAAAAATTTTGAACTGATTAGTTCACTTGAACCTGACTTTACTCAGGATGGATGAGACTCGACAGTCATAAGGAATAAAATTAAAGAATTACATAATATATTTTTTTATATTATATAAATTAAATAATAAAATATTTAATAATTAAAATTAATAAAATAATCTATTAATAAATTTTTAAATATATAATTTTATCCGAATAAAATTATATATATATATATATATATATATAAAAGTAATATATATATGAAGTAAAATTAGAGAAACTAAATAGTTAATTTTAAAAATTGAAGTAGTTTGAAACTTCAAAATCAATAGGGTTGATTTTATTAAATAAAAATATGAATTTTGGAGGATAAAATTAGATTTTAATTTCTAATTTATATTAATGCAGAAAAATACTAGCATTTTCCATGCAGAAATATGCGTGGTAAATTTTCCTGGAAAATCCAGTGCCAGTAATAAAAGCAATCCAAGTAGACAGACAGCCGCGCTTGCAATTTTTTGCTATTGATTACTTTAAATAAACATGAAAAATTTATTCAAAAAAACATGAAAAATAATAATAAATAATATTATTTGCAAAATAATATCCAGGCGCACAATACCGTTATTTCTGTTATTCACCGAGGACAAAACCGTACTTTCACTGTTCCTTTCCATGGCCGCTAAGCAATGAAGGAGATAGAGATGAAGATTGTCACACGAAATAAAAGAAACCGAAGGTTCTTCATCTCTCTACAGAGGCCAAGCGTTTTTTACTATTCTCTGCTTTCAATTTCGGTTTTAGGGATTTCTGTAAATTCTCTGTCGTTTATTCATTTTCTGTGTTCATTTCTAAAGTGAAAGCAAATCTCTAAAAATCTGTACATACAATTGCTTCTCTTTCTTCTTCGTCGCCTCTTCTTTTACATCCCTAAAATTACAGAACACTCTCCCCCAATTTTCAGTTCTGTGCTTCTTGTTGATTTGTGTATAGATATAAATTTTAAGCCAGGTCTTCTAGATTTCTAACGCTCACGATCCAATTGGATCTTTCTTTACATCTCTCTCTCTCTCTCTAAAAAAAGCCCGTTCCTTATTATTAAGAACGTATAACCCTTACAAAATTTGTTGGTTTTAGGAGAAAATTAGTGGGTGTTTGTTAAAATTTAATCTAATTGAGCATATTGCTTGATTTGGGTTTCTTTTTTGTTTGTGATCTAAACCAAAATCTGGTTTCAATAGTGCCTACTGCCTATGGCTGTCTCAACGATAGCTTTATATGCGAGCCCGCCTAGCAGCGTATGTTCAGCGCCACATCCGTGCCAAATCAACTCACACGCAACGTATGATTTTGAGTTGAACTCGAGAACTTCAGCGACACCTTCATCTAGTGCATCTTCGCATAAATCTGTGGTTGGAGGCTTGTCCTGTTTGTTTTCGTCTTCACCAGTGAAACATTCATCGTTTTCGGGTGACAGAGAGGAGCTGGGGTCTTTGTGGCATGATAGAGGAGAGGATTTGAAGGAATTGAGCTGTTCGTTTCGGTTTTCACCGAGTAAATATCTCGGTGGGTCCTCTATAAAGAGGGATCAAAGTCCAATTTCGGTGTTGCAAGGTCCAGTCTCGTGTTCTACTAGTCCTCCCGTGAGGATTGCTCGAGAAAGAAGCGCTGATATCGGTTTCCAAAGTTCGATTCATGGTTCATTTCGCAGTGGGACTAGTGGACTGTTTAATGGGTTCGTGAGAAATGCGCTGGGTTCCTGTGTTGACTATGATTCGCCTAGTTTTGAGGTTCACAGTGTTGGGACTGATGTGGGTTCCTCATCTGTTGCTGCTGATGAACTGACATTTAACATGGAGGATACATTTGTGGAGGCTAATAATGAGCCTTATGCCAAAGAATTGCTGCTAGGGGCACAGATGAGGCACAAAGTATTCTTCGATGATTTTGTTATCAAGGCTTTTTATGAAGCTGAGAAAGCACATAGAGGACAGGTAAAGCTGGAGTTTGAATTTTGATTGGATTTTGTTGTTTTATAGTGTTTTGGACTGATAATATTTACTTGTTGCTTCCAGATGCGGGCAAGTGGGGATCCATATTTGCAGCATTGTGTGGAGACTGCAGTTTTGCTCGCAACTATTGGCGCTAACTCTACAGTGGTTGCTGCAGGGCTTTTACATGATACTCTTGATGATGCTTTTTTAAGCTATGACTATATCCTTAGGACATTTGGAGCTGGGGTAGCCGATTTGGTGGAAGGGGTAAGAGGATTGGCTTTTGTTGTTTAATCTCTTACTGAAGGACGATTGCGTTCATAAAAGGACATGCTAACTTTTGTTCTATAAAAATTAACAATACACAATTAATCATGTCTCAAACGAAGTGCACATGCAATTCTATGTGCAACTTGTTTATTTCTTTACAATAGAATTTTCATTGGGCCAATAAGAGTATGCGTGAGTTAATAAAAGATGATTTCCGTGTTTAGTCAGATCAAGAAACCCAATGTTAAGTTTAATATGTAGATGACTTGTCTTTTTTAGGTTGGTTTCTTGTATTTCTGGACTTTAGTGAATAGAAGAGCTCTTTTGGTCCTTCCTACCAACCAAAATTTGTGTTAACTGGTCAGGGTTGTGGCTGTCATACTATGATGTGGTTCCCTTGTATGAATCGGGCATTCATTGAGTTGAGATCATGATCTTGTAATGGTATCTTTCACAATTATCGACTTATGAATTGCTAACTTATATTGAATTTAGCGCCTTTATCTTTCTGGGAAACTAATCAAGCTTGCTGTCTCTCGTCTAAATACTCCCTTTTATTATTAATTGGGAAAACTAGTAAAAATATTACTCTCTTTTGTTTGAAGCCCTGTTTTCCCTTCAAAATGAACTGGTTGGCTTTTTCTATCATGGCCTTTTATGCTCCTTATTGTTTCTAAGCATAGTAGACACTACTAGGCTAACATGTGGAAATTTATCTACTCATAGGAACGCTGATAATTTTCTTGACAGTCACAGCATCAAATAGCAGCTAAGGTTGATAAGCTTTTGGAGCTCATTTCTCCACTCATCTTCTTAATGTTCATAATGTGGAACACTAGAATAATATTTGAAAGATTTGTTTTCCGTTGATTTTTTCGATTATCTTAGAAGTTGATTTTTTCGATTATCTTAGAAGTTGCTTTTGAATCAGGTATCTAAGCTTAGTCACTTGAGTAAGCTTGCACGTGAGAACAACACAGCAAGCAAGACTGTTGAAGCAGATCGGTTGCATACCATGTTCCTTGCTATGGCAGATGCCAGGGCTGTCCTGATAAAGTTGGCAGATCGATTGCATAATATGATGACATTAGATGCATTGCCTTTGATCAAGCAACAGAGATTTGCTAAGGAGACTTTAGAGATATTTGCTCCATTGGCAAATCGTTTAGGAATCTTTAGTTGGAAAGAGCAATTAGAGAACCTGTGTTTCAAGCATCTCAACCCAGAGCAGCACAGAGATTTGTCCTCTAGACTTGTGCTGTCATTTGATGAGGCAATGATTACTTCTGCAATAGAGAAATTGGAGCAAGCTCTTAAGGATGAAGGCATTTCATACCATGTTCTGTCTGGACGGCATAAAAGCTTGTATAGCATTTATTGCAAAATGTTGAAGTGAGTTCTCTTTCTTTTTTGTCTCTCTGCATGAGAAATATGTCTTCCAAATCTTAATCTGGCAATGCCTGATAAAAAAATGAAAATGGAAATGGAGCTTGAAAGAGTCACCGGTCTCCTGTCTGACAGCTATAGTCTACCAAGCAGTTAAATTGAATTGATGACCCCTTGGATTTGATGAGGCAAATCGCAATAATAGAGATTTTAGGAGTACTTATTTTTGGAAGAAATATAAATATAGGAACTAGGAATTTTGTTTATTCCTGATTGATTAGGATTTCTATTTCTAATTTGACCAGGGTTGGAATTTTGTTTCTTCCTAATTAGTTAGGATTTTTATTTCTACTTTGATTAGGCTTGTAAGCTTCATACAAGGGGCTAGCTTCTTATTATTTGCGGAGACTTTGTTGTGAATTTATTGGTAATATACAATTTTCAGAATTAGTTCTCTTGCCTTTAAAGGTTTCTCTCTCACTTATTCTGGTGCTACATCATGTGGATTTTACATTATTGGTGTTGCTGCAGCTTTTGTATAAATACTAGAATTTATGAATTATAGGCCTGTTTTTTTGGTTGAAGTAATGGTCAAACCATAGGTCACATACATGCAACATGCTTAAATGGTGGGCACATATTATCACAGCATGAAACTTCAAAATGAAAACTTTTGGTAGATAATATTTTTTTATTTATTTAATGATGTGATGGTTTAAATTATGTAGGAAGAAGCTCAACATGGATGAGATTCATGATATTCATGGTCTGCGTCTGATTCTTGAAAATGAGGAAGACTGCTATAGGGCATTGGGAGTTGTTCACCAGTTGTGGGCTGAATTACCTGGAAAATTCAAAGATTACATAAATCATCCTAAGTTCAATGGGTATAATTTAGTTCAGCAGTTGTGTGCTTCTAGTAAATTATTCTTCTGCCTGACTTTGACTTTAATCTTCAGGTATCAATCTCTCCATACTGTAGTAAGGCCTGAAGGAATGGTGCCACTTGAAGTTCAAATCCGTACAAAGCAGATGCATTTGCAAGCTGAGTTTGGATTTGCAGCTCATTGGAGATACAAGGAAGGTGATTGCCAACACTCTTCATTTGTGCTTCAGATGGTTGAGTGGGCTCGATGGGTTCTGACATGGCAGTGTGAGGCAATGAGCAAAGACCGGCCTTCCAATGGCCATGCTGATTCCGTTAAGTCTCCCTGTGCATTCCCTACTCATTCTGATGATTGCCCATATTCCTACAAGCCCCAATGTGGCCAGGATGGACCTGTCTTTGTCATCATGATTGAGAATGACAAGGTTTGATTCCTTCATTTCCATGGGTCTGATTTTGTTATAAATAGGTATTGAAAGACCATCTGTTACCATTTTTCCTTGAGACCTGTTTTAAGCAATACTCCTACCTGGTGTACGGTGTACATGTCAATTTCTTCATACTAGGTAATTTAGGTGGTAATCGGTAATTTAACATTGGATAATAATGATCAGCCTGCCTGTTGTTGTTTGGTAAAAACAAAGTGGCGGTGGATACTAGTACGGTTTTTTAGAGTATTTTAAGCAAGTTAAGTTTCATCTTTACTTTCCAAAGCTGACTAAGCACTCGTGCCTTTGCAGAGGTTATTTCTCCTATCAATAGTATTTCCTAGTGACTCAAAAAAGTAAAATAACTTTGTGGATGTTACAGATGTCAGTGCAAGAGTTTCTTGCAAACTCAACTATGATGGATTTGCTGGAAAGGGTTGGGCGGGGAAGCTCGAGATGGTCTCCATATGGGTTCCCTGTAAAGGAAGAATTGAGGCCAAGGTTGAATCACAAGCCATTGAGTGATCCCACATGCAAGCTGAAGATGGGGGATGTGGTAGAGCTGACTCCAGCTATACCTGACAAGTGTTTGACGGAGTGCAGGGAAGAGATTCAGCGCATGTACGACAAGGGATCAACTAATGTCTCGAGTACAGCAACTGCCTCTGGTGGGACGGTTGGCTGGAGAAGCTGACTGTTAAGTGATCGTATGTCAAGTAGCATACCATTTAGTGACCATTGGTTATTCTTGTGTATACATATGTTTGTACAGAACAGCTATAATGGTTCTGGTATTAGGACACAATGACTAATTACATTCAAAAGAGCCACCAAAAGATTTATTTCATATTCCCACATTGGATGCAGGCTACTAAATTGTGCCAAAGCTTCCTCTGAAGGCAGTATTGTATCATTTGGCAACTGGCCTGTAGATTTAAAATGTTATTGAACTCTTCAAGCTTTGAAGCAAAAATGCTGCAGTTTGTTCGCTTTTATCGGTCCTTTTGTTATAAGCTACCAATACATAGGCTGCAGAAGAATCCCATGCCTGCAAGCCCACTTCAGTAGATATATGAGCTTGTGTTCAGTAGTTCTCTAAATTTCTGATGTTTTGAAATAAAATGTCAATTAAATAAGTTGAATACATTAATTTGCTATATTAATTTGCTGTTTCTGAAATAATTTACTTTTAATCAAACCAAACCAAAGACAGAAAAGAAAAGGTAGAGGGAACTCTACCTTTCAGTTCCTCATTTCAAACGGGGAAAACAAGAAGAGAAGGCAAGACCAAAAGACTTCCCGCATAAAATCCAACGAGAAACTAGAAGTACTCCACCACTGGATGTGAAATTAATTTTTATAAAAGTGAAATTGATTAAATACACTTGAAGCAGTCAAATAAGAGAGAAAAAAAAAGGATACCAAGTTTTCTCGTTTTCTCATTTCCTTCTTAATTGATACATCTGTCAGTTCTTCATAGAGATACAGGACATCCTTCTCATCATGGGTCCATGATTTTCTCAAATGTGTTAACTTTGAGAGCCTAAAATTCTTACTTGGGACGTTTGGTAAGGGGAAAGGATACTCTTTGAGGAGTATTATGTTGTGGGACATCAGCCTTTGGCTCTTGTGATGGATTGAGATCAGCGCTTTCTTCATCCTCCTCCGTTTCTTCTACTGCCTGGGCAGGCTGCTTCTTTGGGATAGCAAGTTGGTAATTCGGGCTAATCAAGGTGTCCTGCTCTGGTGGGAGTGGGATACCAGGTCCAGTTATTGACTTTGGCAATGGGATTTTGTTCCTTTTTCTAGCCAATTCCAATAAAACCTGATGCATTACGACAATGTTAGGCGTATTCATTCAGACTTTTATGAGAGATGCAGAGAAGCACTAACAAAATTAATCAAAATAAAGGTTATGTCTTCTCCAGCTAATTTAAATTCAATTGCAAGTGTTAAAAGAAAGCCTATTGTCTGTACGCCAATATAAGGAAGCCTACTGTCTGTACGCCAATATAAGGATTCTGAAGTTGCTATGTTTCTTCTAAATGCAATAAGGTAATCTTTGTGTTGAAAAATAATAAATAATGATGCTTACAGCACCATGGATTGATACATACCTCTCTTGGTGGTGGTTGCGAGAAGCTGAAATTTACTTTTGACTGAATAGCAAGCTTGACATCATCACAGTCAATTGCAGATTTGCCAGCATGCTCAGAGTAAACTTGTGCATCTGTCAACACATCAACAACATAACGATACCAAAGCTCTAGAAACTGGTGTATAACACGAGGTTCATAATCCTCCACGCCCATTGATTTCAGAAGCGATTTGACAATCTTTGCATCTCTTGGCAAGTCCTCTTCTCCCTCTGCCATTCTTTAAACAGGATCCACATCCAACATCAAGATCCACATTACAAATTTCATATGTGAAACCAAAACAAGGCCATGCTTTATTTCCTACCAGAAACATCTCTTAAACTAAAATCCAAACCAACCAAGTGATAAGAATTAATGAGAACAGGACACCAATTAAATTGGGTTGTTAAAATAAACGTCAGCACAAAGCAATAACCTACAGTATGGATCTATGGACAAATCAAGCTAGATTATAAAGTATAAAGATGTAGAATATCCATGAAAAGCTTCTGATCTGATTGACGGCTGCTATGCAATAAGTGGGGATAGTTATGATGCTGTTGTCCCTTTCCATTTGTTAAGATTGAAGGCTAAAGACACAAACTTTTGTATAACGTTTGTGATAAATTTTGAAGGACTTCACAAGAACGTTTCTCAATTATGGAGACCATAATGTAACAGATTTTATGTTCAATGATGCTTTAAGTTAGTGAACCATAAGCAGAAACAACCCGCACAAGTCAATATAAAAAGTTGGGTTTCACAGAAAGAGAATTCTGCAAACCCTAACTCCACATACCAAAGTATCCAAGACCATAAATCATCCCTAACAAATGAAAGCCAACAATCAAGCTCATATTACGCTGCTTCTAATAAAAATCCAAACAATTAAATAGAGAGCTTCTAATATCTGCACAAACAAATTTGCGCTCAAATTTCCCGCGATTTGTCGGTAAACATCAAACAAACAGAAAGGATAACCAACGGATGGACAGAAGCACGGGAAAAATAAATTCAAAAGCTAACCTTGGAAACTGGGTCGGCCGTGTAAGAACTCGGAAATCGGTGAGTTGCCTCGACGGCTTGGAAAATGAGGCAGGAACCAGGAGGGACGAGACTTCTGCTCCTGTTACTAGGAGGACGACGGTGACTGGTCGCTATATAAAAACTATTGCGAACGACACCGTTTTCCTTTCCCACTCCATTTATTTATTCCTCCATTTCCTTTTTATACATTTATATACACTCAATTTCTTAAAAATTTCAATAAAATTTTATATTTATTTTTAAAAACATTTACTATTTAATCTCTAAAAAATTTATTAATTTAATTTTTTAAAAATTTGAATGAAATTATATATATATATATATATATATATATATATATATATATATATATTTAAAAAATACTATTTAATTTTTATATTAAAAAAATTATTAATTAATTTATTAATTTTAAAAAATATAAAATTTTAAAATATTATTAATTAATCTTTTATTAATTTTAAGTGTTAAATATTATAAAAAATATAAGATATTTTTAATATAAAAATAATTAATATATTTTTTTATAAAATTAAAAAATTAATTACATTTTTTTTAAATTAAAATTAATTAATAATTTTTTAGAAAAATTATAAATGTGTTAATATATATTTTAAAGTTTGATAGATTAATTAGTAAATTTTTTTAATAATGTATGGATTAAATAATAAATTTTTTACCTAAATCTAAAAAGAAAAAAGAAGTTATTGCTCGGTTTGCTTTCATTTGATTCAAAAGAGAATAACATAACTAAACTTCTAATTATTAAAGCAAATAATCAGAACACGATAGAAAGAAGATTAAAATTCTTTCTTTTGTCTATCTCCAGAAGAATTCTTGAACGGATTCTTGCCATGAAAGCACAAGCATGAGCATCCCTAGAATCCCAGCAAGTCCCCAAGAGGAGCTCCCAATTCTAAGCACCCAAGAAGGATCCGGCGAAGGGATCAATGAATCTCTACCTCTGTTTTCGACTGACGATGTCGATGAAGAAGAAGACAATGAAGTAGTTCTAATGGCGATTATAAGTCCAGCAAGAACCATTGGAAGAACAAAACCAGAGCTCCATTTGGTCTCGAGAAAATGAGAATCGTTTCTTCGATTCACATACAATGGTGATAACACTACTGCGGATGCTAGAGCCAACACCATGGCTAATCCTCTCTGTGATGAGTTGTGGCTACCACTAGCACCACTGTAAGAATAGGTAGCCATTGGTGAGACTCAAGTTGAAGGTTGGTTTTGGGCCAAAACTAAAGATGAGTTGCTGGATTTATAGGAGGAAGAAGGAGAAGGAAGCAATGAAGGAATCTATGTGGAAAGCTGGTGATTACATCCACAAAGAAAGTAGTCCAACAGACAAGCCGTCCAAAAAGTGGAGAGAAAAAGAAAGGTAAAGGTGCTGAAGATAACGTCAAGATAAAAATAATGGTAAGAAAATGTTTGGAAGAAAGGTATCTGAATCTTTCAATTACTCTGCTGCTGTGTTCATATGTGATCCCAAGCAATTTTGGATTATGGGTATGAAGCAAAGTAATGCAGCTAGCCCTACCCACTTTAAATTTATGCTTAAAAGTAATTTTTTAAAAAAATTTAAATATTTAAAAATAATATTTTATTTTTTGAATTTAGATATTTATTAAATCGCAGTTAAAATTAAAATTAAGCCCTTTTTATGTCACGAGTGTCCCTCTCCCATCTCCCGAGCCCATATGGCCCAGAGCCTGAAGTCCGACACTCCCGTGATCCATCCCATTGGCCTCACAGCCGCCGGGCAGAATTTGTCCCAAGACCTCACGAGGCCAATGGGATTTGACCCAATATTCCCCACATAGAAATATTAGGTCGCCTCCCCCACCACTCGAACCCAAGACCTCTCCACATAAGAGTCCGGCGTTACGAGGGTGAGTACCAATTGTTCTAACTGTTCTAACGTAGAATAATTGGTACTCACCCTCGTAACGCCGGACTCTTATGTGGAGAGGTCTTGGGTTCGAGTGGTGGGGGAGCCGACCTAATATTCCTATGTGGGGAATATTGGGCCAAATCCCATTGGCCTCGTGAGGTCTTGGGACAAATCCTGTCCGGCGGCTGTGAGGCCAATGGGATGGATCACGGGAGTGTCGGACTTCAGGCTAATGTGGGCTCGGGAGATGGGAGAGGGACACCCGTGACATAAAAAGGTTCAATTATGTTTATATTTTACAGGTTAGAGTCTTTGTTGCACTCTGTTTTTTTTTTTTTTTTTTTTAAAACGGAAAACAGAGCATGCTTGCTATCTTGCTTCTAATATGATGGATAGCTAGTCGTGTATGCAGTGGTTGGCCTGGAATAATCACTATCACAAAATTATATAACTAGACAAATGGGCTCACTTATTGCCAAGGAACCCTTGAAGTTTGATAATGAGTTCATGTTCTTTTCCTGTAAGGCTTATACTTTCTGCATCTGTTTTTCATGGAGAGAGAGGAATGAGATGGAGGAGAGAGATTATAAAATTGTCGCTATTTGATAATGAGTTCAGTCTCTACAAGTACACAGAAGCAAAAGGATTTGGGACAACATCTTTGATCTAAACATGCAACTCGTTTCCTCTGTCTCTTATCAAAATGAGCTACATGCTAAAACCATGCTTATTTTGCTTATCGTTTTCTCCATACTAAAAAGAAAATAAGCATGAATTCAAACAAAACCCTCACTCAAGGCTATCAAAACAATCCAATCCAACTCATCAGACAACCATAGAATCCAAAAGTAGCTAGAACAAGTGCTGCACTGCACAATCAAACCACCCCAACCATCCAGACACAAAACAACAACTTTGAGAAGGAAGGTTAATGAAACTCAAATATCCTCAATCGGAATTCCAGCAACAACACAAACAGAGAAAACTTGGTATCTTACCACGCTTGTATAGCGCTTGCTAAGCATAGACAGAATCGGCTCTAGGAGACTTATGGGGCCAAATTCACCAGCAATATTTTATAGAGCCTAAGGGAAACCAAACATTAAACAGAATGACTGATATATCGTTGGAGTTGCCACATTAGAATCTCCTCTTCCAAGAAAAAAATAGAAATCTTTAAATGGAAAAAAAAAAAAGAAGAAGAAGAAAGAAAAGCACCATCTAAACCATGGAGAGGAACCCATAGCTCGAAGGAATATTTTTATTTTTTTAATAATATAAATTAATGGCAATGAAACTTTGAGAGAGGGTAGCTATTTTGTGGGCCGTAGCCCATTGGGCCGCCTTAATAGACTGGAAAGTAAAAAATCCCATAGGCGTCTTCAGAAGCGGTACCGTATTTGTTAAAAGGATCAAAAAGACTACTAAAATTGCCATCGGAAACCCGTCCACACTGTCTCACTCGCTCTCTCGAACGCTCCCCATCACCACTGCCCTTGCGCCGTGGCCACCGCCACTGCCACCGTGCCCCTGAAGTGCCCCCACTACTAATGTGGAAAAGGTAAAATAAAATTCCAAATAAAAGAAAAATGTCTTCCCACGAGCAAGTCCTGGCCTCTTTAGTCTCCCAACTTGCCCTATCCTTCGACGGAGCGATTCTCGGCGTAGCTCTCGCGTATGCGGCCGTCCGTTCCTTCCTGAAGTTTACATCTAACTCCAAAGCACTTCGTAAAATCAGCAAGGCTCCTACTCTCAGAGTCTCCGATCTCCGCTCCGTCCTTGATCTTCCCCAGCCATCCGATGAAAACCAAAATCAGAATGTTGATCAAGGCCAAACTCAGAAGCTCGTAATTGTACGCGGACAGGTAGAGCCCAAGTCTGCCGTCGATGGCAACTGGAAGAGCTTGAGATCGAATGCGTTGGTGTCGCACGAATGTGGTGATAAGGCTGTTATTATACAGAGAACTCAAACTGTATGTATGCAAATAGTTTACATACATCTCAGACATTTATATCTGATTATAGATTGTTAATTGGAATTTGAATCGTGCCTATAGATATTTCTCTTTCTTCCTCTAATATGTTACTGAAAACAAATGTTTGTTGTATACTCTTTTGTTTTTTTTTTTTGTGGATACAACTATTAATCATAGATAGGCAGATTTCCTTGAGGAAAATTTTGAGAATATATCCAATAAAATTTTGCTGTGAGCAATAACTTCTTGAAGAAAGAATTTTTAGCATTGGTAGAACAGAGTATTGTTTTAGGTTTGGACTTTTGAGTTATGTAGCACAACATTCAACTTGTTAGTCTTTGGGGTTTCATATGCTTTAGGGTTTTTTAGAAGATGCTCGAAACTAAATACTTTGTAGAATTTTGTGTACAGCAGCTAATATGTGCGTTTAGATTTGATTACTGATGGTAAAGCACAACAAAATTTGCAGCCATGAAAGCTTCTAAAACGTCATAGGTGCTGCAACTGAGGTTGTTGTTGGGCAGGAAGTGCCAACTTATACGTTGTAAGAATCATTGATGGACTCTTTCATTTGATGAAACAAATTGGTTTGAAGCTTAGGAAGAGA
This sequence comes from Manihot esculenta, assembly GCF_001659605.2. NCBI lineage: Eukaryota > Viridiplantae > Streptophyta > Magnoliopsida > Malpighiales > Euphorbiaceae > Manihot > Manihot esculenta. Next base: position 2,151,440 of record NC_035171.2, read on the forward strand.
TCAAAGATAGATATAAAGATACTAGTGCTTTTCAGAGCTTGCTTACAAAGTCACTATAATAATGTGGCCAGAAAATTAAAATTACATAGCATATTGTTTTGATGTGTTCTTAATGAAGATGTAGAAAAGAGAAATGAAATATAGATTACAATGCACCTTGAGATTCTAAGCCTGTCAGGATATGCACTTGATTATCAGGGGCCATGTATGAAAATTTTTGCTTTATTTAGTGCATAATTTATCTTCAAAATTGTAAATTGAATATGATATTTCTATGGAATACCTCTAGCTGCTTCGTAATTGATTGTCAAGTTGTAAAAAGTCTGATATGGATTTTGTTTTATGTGCTGTGAAGTGCATATACAATGAATGGAAGGGCTTTTTTGGATGGACTTCTGATATACGAGCAATCTTTGGCAGATCTTGGAGAGAGCAAGAATCAACCTCATTGCGAATGGTACTTCAAGTTACCTTTTTGTTAGTTTACTGAATATTGTCTCTTTATATTATATTGAGCCCAAGAAATGTTAAGGCAATGCTACCAATTGTTACAATTGTCCAGTGAAATGGATATTGATATTTGATTGATGTGATGCTTGTCTATGTCTTATAATTGGCATGTTAGACACGATGCACTAATGCTTCTTCGTAAAAAATTCTACCTTTTATGTACAAGTTTCTTTGTTTGAATATGATATTCTCTTGCTATGGAAAATATATAGAAAATATGTTTCTAAAGGAAGAGGTAACATGAAATTGGACTCCTTGAAGTGGTTGATGGTTTTTCCTTCCTGAATGGGTTATTGTTAGCAAATAATGCAAGTTAGCTTTTATGCAAATTAGTTGTCCCATTTTCGAGAGTCATGTAGTTATTGGTTTTGCTATGTTCTTGGTGGTTAAGCCATATTCTTAGTTGTTAATCCATGATATAGATAGTGCAAATTAGTTTTTGCTTTTTCTTAGTGGTAGGAGAGTGATTCTCCATGTTGCTTAATGGTTCTCTATTTTTAGGAGATGGTTATATTTCCCTCTTGTATTTAAGTGCAACAATTCAATAAAAAAAGATATGAGAAACATTTCCAGAAAAAAGTCTTTGAGTACTCTAAACTCAAGAGGTCCAAGTTCTCTCTAATGAATCTGAATATTATCTCCAACATAGGTTGCCGAAAGCAAATAACCTCGAATCCTTCATAACCTTCGCCCATCCAACCAAATACCTAACACATAGACCCATAACTAGATCCATATCAAAGGACCGTAACAAATTGGTATCAGAGCCAATAGTTATGGGCGAATCAGTCCAAGAACAGCTTAACAAGCTCGTCAACTTACTCTTAGCCGAGCAGCAAGCCAACCAGTCAGGAATGAGAAAGTTGAACAACTTCACGCTAAAATGGACACCATGTCTCTTGACTTGGATTCGACAAAGAAGGGGTTGTCTTCTTCAAGCGCTGAAAGTCAAACTAAATCACGAAAAGATAAAGGAATTTCTGGTGCGACAGTTTTTGAAAATTCTGGAGGAAACTCGATTGTGCCAAAATTCACAAAACTTGACTTCCCTCACTTCAATAGGTTAGAAGACCCTTTGGATTGGCTGAACCATTGTAACTTTTTTTCCGCCACCAATTAACACCCGAAGAAGAAAAGGTGAGCTTAGCCTCCTATCACTTAGAGGGAATTGCTCAATTGTGGTATATACAGTTATTTTAGAATGTTTCTAATCCGACTTGGGAGAAATTCTCACACCAATGCAATCTTCGTTTTGGGCTATGAGCTTAGCCTCTTATCACTTAGAGGGAATTGCTCAATTGTGGTATATGCAGCTGATACAGGATGTTCCTGATCTGACTTAGGAGGAATTCTCACACCAATGCAATCTTTGTTTTGGGCCACCAATAAATATTAATAAATTGGGAGAGCTGGCAAAATTAAAGCAGACGGGAACGGTTGCTAACTACCAAATCCAATTTGAGATTTTTGTCTCACGAGCTGAAAGTCTCACTCAGGATAAAAAAATACAGCTTTATCTCAGCGGGTTGCAAAAATACATCATTGTGGAGAGGTGGAACTTCACCAACCAAAAGATCTAGTCACTACTATGAGCATGTCAAGACTCTATGAACAGAAAAATTGGTCCATATGTGCTGCAAGTCCTTCAACCAATCATTCATCTTAACAAACAATAGAAGCAAAAGGTACCCGAATCATTAAGCACTTGAACCGTGATGAGATTGAGGAACGACGATGAAAAGGACTTTGTTTTAATTGTGATGATTCCTTTGATCGAGGACATCGGTGCAAGAAAGTATTATGGCTGGATTTAGCAGATGACGACCTAGGAGATGTAGCAACGGACCAACTACTTGCCGAATAGTTTTTAGAAATTTTATGAGTTTGTGCTTGAGGACAAGCGTATAGTGGAGGAGGGAGTAAGGTTAGCAAATAATGCAAGTTAGCTTTTTTGCAAATTAGTTGTCCCATTTTGAAGAGTCACGTAGTTAGTGGTTTAGCCATGTTCTTGATGGGTAAGACATGTTCTTAGTGGTTAACCCATGATGTAGATAGTGCAAGTTAGTTTTTACTTTTCCTTAATGGTTGGAGGGTGATCCTCTATATTGCTTAATGGTTCCCTATTTTTAGGAGATGATTATGTCTCCCTCTTGTATTTAAGTATAATAATTCGATAAAAAAAGATATGAGAAAAATATCCAGAACAAGGCTTTGTGTACTCTAAACTCAAGAGGTTCAGGTTCTTTCAAACGAATCTGAATATTATCTCCAACATAGGTCGCTGAAAGAAATCACCCTCAAATCCTTCGCAACCTTCACCCATCCAACCAAATACCTAAACACATAGACCCATAACTAGATCCATATCAAAGGACCGTAACCGTTATGGATGCTTGATATTCGCAAGTTCTTCTAAAATTTGAATTGGAAAAGAAGAACTTCCATGTTTAGTGTTTGCAGGAACTGTATTATTCATTTATCTGTCTATTCTCTTTCCCCCTCTTCTTTTGGAAATATCATCATCCAGTTGCCTGAGTTGTTGTTCTACCTGCACCATTCCTATCAAGGCTTTATCAACTTGAGTTACTTAAAACAAAAATAAAAGGAATAAGCTCCTTACAATTGATTGCTTCTCATAATCTTATGGATATACGTTCTACTATTTTTGATTTGTTTGATAAAGCTGAGGGCCTTTCAAGTGGGTTATTTGAAGGATGTGAGAAGGTGGACTAACTCATTCCTTTGTACTTATTTGACAGGTTCCTTTCGTTCTTGTTGAAGGTGGTCGATGGCCACAATCAGATTATGTTATTGTGAATATAGATGGTTCAAGACATGCTCTACCTCTTACAACTGTGTATCATCAATTGCAACCTATTGACGCTTCTCCATATACATTCCTTCAGGCGCTATTTGGTCATGAATATCCTGTAAGTTCCAAAGAAGTTAACCCTAAGGGCGCCGCATTTCATGTCTTCAAATGAATTCAATGTTTTCTCGACATTTAACCCCTTATTCTCCTAATATTGCAAATTTGCAATTGAAGAGCTGTTTTTTTTGGGGTTAGGTCAGATCTAACTTATTTTTTCTTTTTTGGAGGTTGGGCTGCTTGATGAGGAGAAAATCCTCCCATTAGGGAAGGAGATCAATGCTGTTGGCATTTGCAGTTCTAGAAATGGAGTTCTTGAGATAAAATCATGCAAGGATCTTCCCTATTTTCTGTAAGGAGACTTGTTCTCAAGCACTTTGTTGATTGGCTAAACATGCTAACATTTTGCAAATCTGATGACTACTACCAATAATATACATTACTACATTATTGAAGGGCTGATTGTATGTCATTTACAAGCATATTTTTGCATGTGACTGGAATTATATCTATAATGAAATGAAATTTGCTTCTGGGTTGTTGCAGGTCAGATATGACTAAAGATCAAATGGTGGTAGATCTTGCCTTCAAAACAAAAGTACTGTTGTGGAGTGGTGTCGTTCTTGGTTCACTGTCAATTGGTATTCTTGGCTATGCAGCTGTGAGGTACTTCTGCCCTAAATGCATTTGCTGAATATGTTGAATGATTTATGCATGTGAATGTGTTTCTATTAAGGACGACCGTGGCAACAAATGTTGTTTCATTTGATGCAGTCAAATATTACGGGAGAGAAGAAGAAATATTCAGTTTATCTATCAGACATTATTTATTTAGCTAAATAGAGAATGTTTATTCAGTTTCATATCCATATTAAACACTTTGTCCTTAGGAACTGGAATAGGTGGAAAGAATGGAGGCAACATAGACAGTCTCAGCAACAAAACCATGCTGCTAGTACTGATGATGACCCTCAGATTGATGCAGATGAGGAAGCAGGAGATGTTCCGGATGGACAGTTGTGCGTGATATGCTTAATGCGGAGAAGACGTTCTGCATTCATTCCATGTGGGCATCTTGTTTGTTGCCAACTCTGTGCTATATCAGTTGAACGCGAGGTATCACCAAAGTGTCCTCTCTGTCGACAGGCAGTCCGAAATTCTATGAGGATATTTGAATGCTGAGTAACGCAGTTGCTGTTTTATGCATTGGACATACACTTTCATGAAAAATCAAATATTATTTAGTAATTGTATATACAACGTAGGATGTGTACTGATTGATACTACCTAAATGTGCAGCTCGATGTTTTAATAGAGTTTCAAGATTCCATCCTTTGGTTTTAAGTTCCATGGTACCATCTAGCTGAAATCCCAAAGCTTGTGGCTTACTTAACCGAAGTTCGGTTATTTTTATCACAACTCTTAAGCAAGGAAAATTAATATTGTACGTATAAGAAAAGCATAATTTATACATTGCAAAAGAGCTTGTCGAGCTCTCAAAATGGCACAAGAAAACTGTTCCTCTTGCCGGACTTAGAAGTTATCCGCGTAGATGATGCATGCATTACCATGTCAAAATACGCAACAACAATAAATGCAGTTGGGATATATGCATTAACTATCTGCACTGCCCTACAGCTGCCGAAGCCAATTAGAAATCTGGTCCCGTCCACTGGCAATAGGCTTCTAATCAAAATTAGAACAAATTTTGACGTAGTTTTCTATTTACTTCCCTATTACAACAACAGAGATGTTAGAACAAAATCAAGCATATAACAAAAACTAAGGGAAACAGCCTCTACACATCATTTTTTACTCACTCGAATTTACATATGAAAGCTCAAAACAGGACAGGAGAGCTGCAACTGTTCTAAACTATCATTTCCCTTTCATATTCATGTCCAACTTCCATAATGAACAGAAAGAAACAGGCTGCCCTTTCCACCATAACCCAACACACTCATCTTTTTCTTCTATTTTCATCTCCCAGTTACTGTCATACTTCCTTAACAATGCTCGACCTCCATCAATGGCATCCTCTCCAAAAACCTCACCTACAAACCCCACCCTTCTCATCCTTTCACACCATCTTTCTTTCCCTTCATTCATCTCTCCACGATTCGTTAATGCCTTGGCTGCCTCTCCTTCCATTACTCTTCTTTCTTCACTATCTCTGCCTTTGAAAGCTGAGCTTGTTGAGTCCAAAAACTTCCATAAGTAATCCACTCTTCTTGAAAATCCTGTTGCAAAATCCCCACAACTGTTGCAGCTGCAATCTGCGTTGTTTTCACTAAGTACCACTCCTTTTGGCTCCATATCTCTCAGAAACCTCAAGAACTCGGTTCTCTCATCTGGATTGTTGTGATTTAGATGATGGAGTCTGAATTGAGCACAAACTATTAAGATTTCTTCGGGGTTAGTGTTAATGATTTGTCCATTGAGTTTTTGTAACGGGATGTTATCAAGTCTATTGATTTGCAAGTTGATGTTCATGGACTTGGCAAAATTGAGTAATCTTGGGGGAAAATTATCTCCCGGAGGACCTACTGAAAATGGGGTGTCAGTGTTTTGATCATTTTCGACGGTGGCAGTAACGACCGTGATGCGTACCAGAGGAGGAGGTCCTCCAGGTCGGCGAGTTAAGGCCTCGAGAAGCGTAGGCCATTGAACACCATGGGAGACCCCAATATCAAGAATATGGAGACTCTGCTTGTGATCTAGTTCTTGAGCAAGAATTTGAAGGATCGACGAATTTGCAATGTTATTAGGAAATGAAAACCAAGGACTAATCTCATAGAATTTGAGTAAAGATCGCTGAAAGAACTTTGGCTCTATGGAAGTGAAAGATATAGGGCCGACAGAGGCAGAGGTTGTTGAAGATGATAGGTGGTGAGTCAAAGCTTGAAGGCCAAAAAACGCTAGCCGGTGGTTAGCATCTCCGGCGGATGAAGCAAGCTCATGGAGAACATAGAGAAAGTGTTGAACACGCGAAAAGTTTCCGGTGGTGATAGCAGCTGCACAAGGGTTAAGCAAATCCTCTGCCCATCTTCCTTCCTTGTTATTACCGTTATTCCCGTTATTTCCTGTGCTTTTACTATTTCCTTTGTTTTTTCTATATGATCTTTTCCCTGCCACCACTTCAATTACTTGTTCACCATCTTGATCTTCATTGCTGATCCGAATCCGATGATTCTGCTTCTTCCCCTGATGATGATTCTGTGATGTTTTAGGAACTGGGTCACCCGTGGCTCCCCGTTTTCTGGAAGAATTGGAAGGTTGTTGATGATTGGAAGATGTGGGATCACTTGGTGCATTTAAGGTGGTATTGGTGGTGCTGCTGAGACCTTGGCAGATTTCTTCAGTTTGATTCCACCATTGACAGCCGTTTACATCGCCGGAGTTGTAGTTGGAAGGATCATCGAAGAAGGAAGGCAGGAAAGATGCTGAATCTTCTAACCAATCTAGTATGTGATCTGAGATGAGGTTTGGCTCTGGTTCCTCAATAGTCATTTTGTGCCTGAAAATGTGGAGTTTGAAAGAAAATTTGAGGGAGACACAAATATGATTTATGCTTATTCTTTTGACCAAAGACACAGAAGATTGAGCCACTAGATTTGTGTGATTAAAAAAATGAAAAGATTAGCTGCAAATTTTGGAAGGAGATGGTAGAGAGCATATTTCAAGGCTTTGGGGAGCTGTTCATTTGGAGGATTTGAGATTTTTCTTTAAGCCATTTTAAGGCTGCAAGTCAAGCATGAGAGCTTGGTGATTGTGACAGGGGTTGAATTTGAATTGCCAAGAGCCGGCTGTTTTCTGATTAAGAAATATTATTAAGGTGATTTACAAAAACTTTTTAATAATTCCATCAATTTTGGACCCTGTCTATGCATTGAAATAGACCTGTGTACCACCAAATTTCAATTGTAAAGTTTGAAATCATGGAATTATTTAAAGAATAATATTATCCAATACGTTGTTTATTGATTATTATTATTATAATCATGTTCTTGTTGTAGACCCCCAAAATTGACTCAACCCACCACAAGTCATTAGCCAATCCAATCTTGGTCTGACCTTTTCATTGTTTGTTTTGTTTATTTTCTTGTAAAGAACACTTTACTGTGTTCTGCTAGCCTCATATCTGCAATTCTTTTATTTATGCTTCATTTTGTTTTCTTCATTGTACTCTATTTTCTTGACATTAATTTCTTCTTATTATTTTTTTACTTACCCTCCTTTATAACATTTAAATCCTTATACTTACCCTCCTTTATAACATTTAAATCCTTATACTTACCCTCCTTTATAACATTTGCCCTATATTATATTATATTAGAGGAGAGGAGGCTCCAACCCGAAATACTATGATTTGTTGGATACCCTGTTCAGAGAAGCTAATCAGCTGGTGCTAGTCATTATGCAGCCCTCTGTTGATTTTGGAGAATGCAATATTGAAAGAGCTGTCCACTGGTTAATGGAACTGAGCACAGGGTCAATAAAAGAATGCTGAGTGATGTCAGGAGGACCTAAACGCAATAAAGAATACATGGGTCCTGATTGTTTTCTACAGTTGGGATTCAAAACTTCAAAAATTTTCACTGTATTACAGATGTTTTACCATTACCTAAGCCATCAAGATTGACTTGTATTATGAGCACTGTAATTTTCAGCTTGAAGTTGGAAACCAATTTGGTTTTGTGCTGTGCTCTCTTGTATTTGCCAACCCAGAACTGTCCTTTTCTTCTCTCACCTGGTTGTGGCCCAAACAGGCTCAATGACAACGAAATACAGTCCAGTCCATCAGGAAGAGGCTTATCAATCCTCTGCAGTCTATTATTATTTTTTTTTAAAGCAAAACTACTTATTGTATTAATAAAATTCAATCAAACAATGAGTAATATCATTCCAAATAGAAAGACGATCATGCCTAATAGATTCTCTAATGAAAATATGAGCAGTTAGAATAGTATGACGATGAACCCAACTAATATAAATATCAACTAATATAAATATCAGTTTTAGAGTCTAATAAAAATTTAGAATCATTCAAAATCAAACCAAGTTTAAGTTTAGAAATGTTTAAATGCGGAGACTATGATACTGAAAACTGGAACGAGTATATCAACTGAATAATATACCTTTAATCATCACATTAAAATCCATGTCAGATTAAACTATAACGACTTAAGGATAATTTTGTATTAAAATCCATGTCAGCCCCATTTGGTTTAAAAGGAGAAAGAAGAAATGTATTTGACAACAGTACATCAGAAACATCACGTTTAAACAATAAAATTAATTCCCAATAATTCAGCCTTTAGCATCCAATCAATGGACCTTGGCATAAATGGGAACTAATTATCTTGATGTCAACACAGATCCAGGCAGCATCCAAGACCGACAAAAAGGTGCTTACTAGTACATAGGGCTTTTAATCAATGATGCCTGGATGTGCTTCCCAAAAACTCGGCTCAATTATGTTGCAATAGTCTACAATTACCTTTTTAACACATGCTCCATTGTCATGTATCACAACATCCTCCTGCATACAAAACAAAATACAAGCTTCAAGAACTGAAAATAACAGTGAATATTAGTGGGATCAAGGAATAATAGCATGACAATAACTGACATTCTATTTGTCAAACATCGTAAGACAGTTTCAGCCATCTTTGAAAGTTTGGAGTATTAAAGAGCATGTCAAAGTCTACAATGAAGGCCAATCACCACAGTTCACCAAATATATTCTATCCTTTGGTTTCCGCAGTTGGCATTCCAAGTTTCAGAAAAACATTATTCACATAAATGAAGGCCAAATAAAACTACATCTTTCCCGCAATATCAATGTCTAATCTGGAAAAAGAAGGGTCAAGTTAATATACTAGGAAAGAGTAAAGGATAAAGAAATAATGGAGGGAAAAAGAAGAACAAAAAAGTTTAAAAAATGCATTAATAGGATAAAGGTAGATTGCCCATACAGGGAAGCACAGTGATATCGATTATATGCAAAAGGTGACTACATTCTTTGGACAAGAGGAAAAGACCAGTGTTTTAAATTCACTTTAGAAAACTACTTCCTCGTGTCCATATCATTAGACTGGCACATTATTCAACCATTCAACTAGGGACAATTCCAATTGAGAAGTCCATAACTGAAAACTTAGTCATCAAACCAGTATAAAGAAGCAAATGGGAAACCATAAATATTCTTCCGAATCAAATTTAAAGACAAAGATAGCAGAGAGAATTATGGGACTAATTATTAGGTTAGAGCAGTTAAGTCGAGATAAAGAAATACTGTATTGGGGAATCCAATGTGAACAAATAGAAAACCTTTAATCTGAAAACACAGGAACCCTGGCGAAGCATGGCTGGTAATGCATTGTAGTCAATACCAAATTGCTTGAGCATTTGATTTTTCTCTCGTGCTTGAGTACCCTGCATAACAAGAACATTTGCAGAACATAACAAAGGGTTTGACTCATCTATTGATTGCCTCCCCAAGCAAACTGTAAATTCCAATACCAAAATTACGATTAACAACCATAGGTCATTTTCTAAAAGGAGATGGAGAGAGAGAGAGAGAGAGATCAACACCTTTAAAGTATTTTGAGCATCACTTTTACTTTTTCCAGACTTAACAAGTGCCCAAAAACAAGTATTGTATTGATTGTTGATGTGGCCTGCAACCTCAAGGGCGCACAGAAGATTATTATTCTGATAGTGGACTTCCAGTCATGTTAAAAAGAACAAATTCAAATGCTAGACAGCTTTACACTGTCATAGGTAAAAAGTATGATTCGAAAGCACTGGTAAAAATTAAAAATTTAGTTAATATTACTCACAATCAACTTGTCTCCAAGAAAGATAATCTCGAAGAATCTCAGATGAAGGATAGCATATAGCCCTTCCATCAAAGGAAGGAGCATACTTGAGTTCTTTCTCTGGGAAGAAAGATTTCCAATTCATCACATACATTGAGGAGAAGAATGACACGATGGCAGAAACAATACCACTGCAAGCAGAATCGAGAATAGAAGATATATCACAAACAGGTAAGGAGGACCAAGTCCGTGCAAGCCTAAGTTCGAGTTACATATCGGGATGCAACAGCTACAATGACACACTTGTGCTTCTTTCTAATTTCAACAGATATCATGAAGATTCACAAGAGAACCAGTCAAAGACATTATGTTCAAGGAGAGACTAATTTTTTTTGTGCTATTCTTAGAAAACAAAAAGAATTTCAGACCTCTATTTCATACAAGAAAAATGCAGAATCATAATTCAAATTTTCATTTGATTCAAATGCACTCAAAAGTCATCTTTTTTAGCAGGGAAATTCAGTAGCATTCCCTTTAATAACTTGCTTTCACTCATTAGACCATAAGTGAGCAATAAAATAAACATGTTGAACTTTATTGTATGTTTGCTAGGAGTCCACAAGTTGATTTTGTCTAAGTGTTCACTTTAACATAGTTTTCTGATTACTGGGATTACAAAGATAGGTGGGACACTTCAAAAGGCAAATATAAATGGGAGTGAATAGTATTTTGACATGGATTGCTGATAAGAAGTATTATATAGACAACTAGGACCATTCAACAATTCATGTGCCTCGGTTAATAGAAAACGAGAGCTGTGCGTAGCAGTTACAAAGCTCACTAGATTAAAGAGATACCTGGCTCGCCTCTGGAAAAATTCAGAGTCCTTCTTCAGAACAAAGCTGAAAATTATACAGCCAAACATATGAATACTGAATTTGCAGGTCCAAGTAAAAATTGGAGACATCAAATTAAGGTGCATAAATCCGATACCTGTACTCATCACTAACACCATAAGAAAACATAACATCTTGAAACTCTTTTAAAACGGCCATTGCACATGAATTCATAAGGTTCAGAGCTTGCAAATCATTCGGCTTCTCAAATGCATGAACATCACAAAATCTACCACAAACAACAAAACTAAATTATTTCTTGGCAAGGTAAGTAGGACAGAAAGAAAAAAAAATATGCAACAGACTAAACAATTAACAACATCATGGTTTTTTGTGTAGAGAGATAACTCCTGTTAACTTGAAGTTGCATGCATTGTCCGATTAATAAACCTAATCAAGGGTTTGCAATTTCCTGAGTAACACAAAGGCAAGCTACAAAAGATTCTAAAAGTTCCAAAAAGAACTGAATGAATTGATTTTTTTAAAAAATTTCAGAAGAGCAGCACTCCTATTGCATTTAGCCTATTGGAAAGAAAGACAATTGTCCCAATCAGAACAATTGACAACACTACTAGTCTTTACCTGTGAAAATGGCATCCATCAATTCTAATCACAATCCAAGTAGACGGCATCAATTTGTTTTCGAATAGGAAAGACCTAATGTAGTCAGGGTTAATTTTACCATTATCTTCTGCAAAACCGCCTATGTCCTTGAGAAGATTTTGGTGCACATTCCAAAAGCTTCTCCCAGCAACGTTCTCAGAATGGACTATTCTTGCCTTTCTCCGTAGTCTCTTGACAGGAGTACCATTCTCACTATACTTTGCAATATCTTCCTCCTGTAGTATTCCAAAGAAGATCTTAGCTTAAACAGTTACAAGTCATAAACAATATAGACCTAAAGAAATTATGAAATTAATCATCACCTTCTTAACTTCTTTTGATTCCTAAGAAATGCATTTATGTCAATTTGTAAAAAATCAATGAAAGCCAATGCATAAATATAGAATTAAAGGGCACTTATTTCCAAATTCTTTGCCAACCTAGTGATTAGCAGAGGATTATCATCCATACATAGAATTGAAATCTATAGCCAACAATCTAAAGTTTCACCAGTTTCCTCATAATAAATGCAGCTGAACATATTAAGTGGCATGTAGGAAGTATTACATTACAAAAGTGAAGAATATAGAAACATCAATTTTCTCAATGGATATAACAAGAAGATGACTACTTTTGTAGAGGTATCTATGCAAGATTGTCAACTTAATCAGCACTGAGTGAATAAAATTGGACATATCTGATAGCAGGATTCCCTCCCTATTCCCTTCATTTTGATATCATGTGGGAATGTTGTGAATTAAAAAATTGTCTTCAAAATCCCAAAACAATAGGGATATTAATTTCCCATGAAATGTGAAAAATAAAATATTCAAATGTAAAGTATTGGCAACACTTCAATAAAAATGAAATTAGAACATGAATGCATCAGGAATCATAATGATACTTAAAGGAGAATGGAGATAACTTGTTTCATGAAAACACAAGATCCTTGACGAAACATCTCAGGAAGTTTTTTGTAGTTGACACCAAATTGTTGAAAGAGAAGCTCATTTTTCTCTTGCTTTTGAGTGCCCTGCAAAAATTGACAGATGAGTGCTTGTAAAGATAACATTATGGTTTGAGCAAATGCATGAGACATGCATGGCTAGGGAAAACATCAAAACAAAGAGGATTCCCTCAGTTTCGTAAGACAAATCTGAAAGAAAGGAAGGCTATAAAAAGGGAGAAAAACAGTGGGGCAAATTTACACAATTTTCATAAGATTAGCGGGATTGTAAACTAAAAGAACATGTCCACAACTTAATATAAGTGATGAGGAAGTACCAAAAAGAAAATACCATGAGGTTTCACACACCTAAGACCTACCGTTCAATTTTTTACAAAATGGAACCCTAAGTTTTAATTTGTTAGCAAATACTGTTAATTTTATTGATATAGCAGTGTTGAGCATAGTAAAATAACATTTTAAAAGTATTTTAGATCCTATAAATAATGTGAAAGTTAAATTAACATATTTTTAGTAAAAAAATGAGTTTATTTATTTTACACTGGCAGGTTAACAAAGTTAATGGCATTTGTCCTTAAAGTACTACTGCAGTAAAGCTTGGGATACTGTTTTGTCAAAAATTGAACCATATGCTTTTAAGCATCAAACAGCAAAACTTGATGATACTTTTTGTACTTTTCCCTAAGTAATACAAACACATTCACAAATACATACATAACAATTAAGTAACTATTTATGTGTACACATGCATACTGGATAGGACATTATAAAATGATGAGGAGAATGAGAAAAAGGACCTTCAAAATTTCTTGCGCTTCTTTTTCAGTCTTCCCACTTTCAACCAACTTCCAAAGACAAGTGTTATACTGGTTATTAGTATGGCCTGCAAGAAAACTAAACATATATGATATATTTTGAACCATGATTTGCTTTAATAGATGTTTGGCACTTGAAGTTAACAAATACTCTTAGCTCAGTAATTTTTTGCTGAAAACTTACATTCATTTTGTCTCCATGAAAGATATTCTTGTAGAACCTCTATTGTTGCACAACATATGACCCGCCCATGAAATGTTGGGGGATATCTCATCTCTTTCTGGGGGAAGAACTCTTTCCATTTTGTAGGATAAATTGAAGAGAAAAAGGAAACAATGAGGGATAGAATTTTGCTGCAAATGCAAAGCAAGAAACCAATAAATACTGCATCCAAGGCGACAAGAAATTTCAGAGACAAAAAAAAAAGAGATAATTATATTAGGCAAGTCTTATAAATGAAATTAGCATATTAAACTACCAGACTTAACAGGAAAGGGAAACAAGAAAAGGGTAATTCTTTTCCTCATGTTAATCAAACCACAAAATGCATTTATTAATTATATTGTGTACTGCCTACCATAAACCACAGGAATCAACCATCAAACTGTTCGACAAAAAAAAAGAAATCAAACCAGACCTTTACCAGATAACCATTTCAGTAGTCATTCAAAACCATTATTACTTCAGCTAAAATATCATTTTTTAAACAAAAATAGCATAAAACAATGTCAGTCACCATGAAACTCCTAGATTTATTCTTTTTTACTAATGGGGATAGGCAAGTGTTCGAGTGCCAAAGAAGTCTGTTGTGACTTGAATTTGAGTTTATGCCTAGTTCACATAACTAACCCAGCCTAACAATCTGATATCCAATAATCCCATCAGATAAACTAATTGTAATCTTATAATCTTAGAGGCTTCTTTGAAGACAAATTTGCTTGAACAAGATAAAAGAAATATATACAAATTAAGATGCGAGGTCGCATACAAGAAATTACAACTGGTGTTCATCAGAAAAGATATACCAGGGATGATGATGACAAGTAAACTCAGCGAGGATTGAAGAGGGAAAGCACATGAAAAGCAACTAGAAGGCAACTACACTACAGGCAGCAGAAATTCTAGAAATCTGATAAGAATTACATGAAACTAATAATCAATTAAATTAATTAATTGTAGATGAAGTTGCAGTGAATTTTATACAGATGCAAAGCATATAAAGGAAAGCATTTGTTATAGATTAACTTTCTTTTCCTAATTTACTTTATTTTCTTCTTGTCATTTTCCAGTGTACAGGAGGTTGGTGCATTTTAATCATGGCTTAAACAACGCAAATGGATTTGCCACAAAGTGTTATAGCAGAAAATAATAAAAAGATTGTTGTCTCATCACTGGCAGAGATAAGCACTAGAGCTCCATATAATATAAAAGAAATTTAAAAAAAAATCATCGAGGAGGACCTGGCTCGCCTTTGGTAGAACTTTGTTGTCTTCTTGAAAACAAAACTGCCAGTCATATAAACAATGATTGTGTGAATCTTTCACCTAGCAAGCAATACTTGTAGGTGCTCAAATTACAACAAACAGGAATAATTAAATGGTGAAAAGGAACAAAATTTGAAGCACCTATATTCATCACTAAAGCCATAGGAGAAGACAATGTCAGGATACTCTTCTAAAACAGAGATTGCGCAAGCATTCATCAAATTCAAGGCTGTCTCATCATTTGGTCTCTCAAATTCATGAACTTCAGAGAATCTAGTTCAAAGGACAAAAGGAAGTAGTAAAATCAGATGCACTGCAACCAAGAGATTAGTAATGCTGGAGGAGTTCAAAAAGTTTAGATTTTTATATTTACCTCCGAAAGTCACAGCCATTAATTCGAACAACAATGAGGTTAGGGGACATGACCTCATCATTAACCTCGAATGACTTCACATACTCGTATTTGCTGTTTGCCATTATTCTTTGCGTTGCTTGGCTATTGTGTCAATTTCTCTCACAAAAAAACTATCAAACAAATAGCTCACAGTATATCCTCTAAAGTGTAACAAGCTACTGATGTAGAATCAGGAAGAAATAAGGACCAAGAGAAACAAATTCACTTGGATAATAAGCTACTGATGACGGTTGATTTGCCTTCGATAAAGAATGAAAGCAATAATCCATCAGCGGCTGGCGGGGAAAGAGCTTCCATTCCTAGTCTCTCCATCGCTCGGCGTGTGTACAGTTTTATTTGTTGTTTGTGGTTTTCGTTAGGATATTTGCGGTTTTACTTGTGGTTGGATATGGATCGATTTTGGCAGTGGACTAGTGGTGAGGAGGCTTCGTTTTTTTAAATCTTCTCCCCGATTGGTGGTCATTGCCTCTGCTTCAACAGAGGGTTATTGCATGTCGACGGCAGCAACCTAGGATCGCGCGGATGCGTCCGGCAATCACCGCTCCCATAGGCTTTAGACAAGCTGGAGGCTCTTTTGCGTCGCCTCCTTTCAAGTGGTTTTTTTTTGTCAGCGATTTAAGCCTTTTTTGAGATGGTGGTTTGGTTAGTTGTGGTTGGCTCTGGTTTGAGGTTTATTTTGGTAGCTGTGGCCATGATGATCAGTGGCAGTTTCAGGCAGTGATGGTTGGATAGGGCTGCTGTTGGGTCTTTTGTTTTTTTTTTGTGGATTTGAGTCGGGCTATGGGCTAGTGGGTTTTGTAGGAGAGAGAACTGGATGAAGAAATGAGCTATTTAATAATGTAGGAGAGATAACTGGACGAAGAAATACATAAAATAGAAATTGTGTTGATGGATTTTATAAGAATGGATAATGAAAATTATATTTTTATAAAAAATAAAAAAAATAAAATTATTAAAATTATTAATATAATAAATTGTAATAATTTAAGTTTAATAATTTTATTGTAACACTTTGATTCAAAATATTAAAATTACGATTTTATTTTTTATTATACTTTAATTATTTATATTTATTAATTTTTTATAATTATTTAAATCGAATAAAATTTTAGTTTATAATATTTTATATAATTAATTCTATAAATTCTTTAATTATTTTATATTTTATTACGGTTAATATTTTTTTATAATAATTTTAATTGATTGTATATATTTATTCTATATAATTATTCACATTAAATTATATTAGTTATGATTTTTATAAAATTTTTAAATAAATAAACAATGGTAAAAAAATTTTATATGGTTTTTTTTATAGAATTATTGCTATATCATAAAAATACTTTTTCAAATGTTTTTTTATATGATGTTTACTCAATTTTGATAAATATATTTTTAAAATTTTAATTATTATTAAAATAAAAAATATCATAAATTTTTTTAATAATAAAAATATAATAAAATTTTTATTACGATATTAATAATATAATATATTAAAAAGTAGATATAATAAGAACTGTACCTATTATATTAGAAAATAGTATAAAATTAAAAAATCATACATTAATAGTGATTAAAAATTTAAATTATATATTAAATTTTATTTTATATAGAAATAAAGTTAAAAATGTATCAAATATTAAAAATATATTTGGACCACATATCATAAATATATAGGGTTAATTGTGTAATTTATCAATATGTAAGTTTAATAGGAATCTTATCAATTTATTTTAAAGTCCAATTATATATATATATATATAAATAAAATTTACTAAAAATATAATTAAAAGGAGGTATTATAAATTTAAATATATTATTTCTCACTTGGAAATCATATATATTAATTAAATTTTTAATTTTTCTTTAGAGTTATTTCTTTATTTTATGGCAATAAATTTTATATTTAATTAATATGTAAAATTGGTATATTAATAAAATTAAACATTCTGTTATGTGGAAATTTATTTATTTTTATATTATTTTAAATTTCAAAAAATAAAATAAGATACTGTGATTTATTCTCCATTAATTGTATCACTTTTGAAACTTGATATAAAAAATAAAATATTTTGCTTCTCACGATGAGCGGAATGAATTTTTTAATTTTATTTTTATATAAAATAATAATATATATATTAAATAAAATTTATTATTTTTATCATCATTATTAATGTATATATATTTTTTTTGTTTTTTAAAATTTATTATATTAATCGTTATTAATTTTTTAATTTTCTATTAAATGTTAGTGTATTTTTTATTTTAACAATATACAATAATCTTATAAGTTAAATTCCTCACTTCGGTATAAGGTCAGACCCATAACCACAACCCTTACTTAAAGGATAAGAGACTCTTTCAACGAATCAGCCTAAATCACTCGGCCATGAGGTTGGGTCTTGATTATCCGGTCTCGAGATCGGACCTCTCTTGGGCCAGTCTCCTTGCATCATACTCGATAGTGGGCCCCGTAGGAGAAGAGATATCCGGCCCATACATCCAGCAGACTTGTTTACACGCGTATTGGGAGAGAATTAAATGGCCATTATGCATGGAGTAAATATATGATATTTTCGTACGTCCGTATCCGTATGGCAGAAACAGGTGGCCTAATGACAGTGAAACTATTACACGTCACTGGCAGATAAAAGAAAAGAATAAAAGGAGAGGAGGATCCTCCTTTTAGACCAAATTTACTCAACCATTATAAAACCCTATTTTTTAAATCTCAGAATATAACTTATAATTTTAGGGGTTTCTTTGATAATAAATTTGCTAGCAAAATAAAATAGTACCCTGGCTCGCCTTTTGGAAGAACTTCATTGTAACAAAACTGCCACTCATATCAAAAAATGATTGTGTGAATCTTTCACTTAGCAAGCAATACTTGTAGCTGCTCAAATTACAACAAACATTAATAACTAAATGGTGAAAAGTAACAAAATTTGAAGCACCACTAAAGCCATAGGAAAAGATAATGTCAGGATACTCTTCTAAAACAGAGATTGCCCAAGCATTCATCAAATTCAAGGCTATCTCATCATTTGGTCTCTCAAATTCACGAACTTCAGAGAATATAGTTCAACGGATAAGGGAAGGAATCAAAGAAGAGATTGAAATTAAATTTGAGTCCAATTGAGGTATAAAGTGGTAGGCCACGGCATATGCTTTGGTGAATATGACTAAAAAATCTCCATAAAAGCTTGTGGGGACAATTCTCAAGACATGGCAATATGGGGACAAATTAACAGTACTGTCTTGCAAATATCAAAAAGAAAGGAAAATAGACTAAAGCATCTGCTGACATAGAAATTTTGTTCTGATGCTCAATTTTAATGAGTAATTAATGAAAATAAAATATATAAAATAAATATATATTTAAAAAAATTTATAAAAAGTTAATAAATTATTATAATTTATTTATTTTTTATTAATTAAAATATATTAATAATAACTTTATTTTTAATAGTTATAAATTTTTAATAATAATTGATAATAAATCTCTCATTTTAAGGAATGTAAATAAGTAATGTATCCATAAAAATTAGATTATTCGAATTTGAATTCGAGTTATATTAGTAATATTTAAATTTATTTTAAAATCTATTAAAAATTAATATAAATTATTTAAATTCATTTCAAATTAGATAATAATTTGAATACGCTTAAAATTTATTTAATTTTATGTTTTTAATTAATAATTTATATAAAAAATATTTTCTATATAAAAAATTTAATATTTTTAAAAATATTTAAATTTTAATTTTTAAATAAAAATATATAAAAAAATTATAAATATTATTATAAAATATATATATTTTTATATTAAATTAATTATTTATATAAACAGTGCGGACAGTAATTATTTTATAAATAAAATTTGAACGTGATCCAAACTCGGTTATTATTTTTTAAAATCAAAATCATTCCAATTATAACTACTCAAATCTATACTATTAAGATTTCATCAAATCGAATATCGAAAAATAGGCAATCCATTACTATTTCTATTTATTTTATTATGAAGTTGACTTTTAATAATATTTAAGGTAAAAAAAAACTTTTAATATAATTATAACATTATAAATTTATAAAAAATATTATTATTAAAGTAATAATAGTTTAATATAATATTTATTATAAAAATTTATTTTTTAAATTAAATTATCAAACTTATTACCAGTGAAAACAACACTTTCATTTATTTTTTCTAAATTTAAATAATCTAATCTATTATTTATAAAATAATATTTAATTTATATTTAAAATTTTTTAAATTTAAATTATTTAACTTAATACCCATTAAATTTATATTTTTTTAAATTTAAATAATTCATAAAACTCATTAATTAATAAAATATTATTCATAAAACACTTTTATTTATAAAAATTCAAAATTTATTTTTCTAATTTTAATAATTTAACAAATAATTTCAATTATATAAATGGATTAGAAACTAATTAAATGAGATAACTACTTTTGAATAATACAAATAGCATATAAAATTTAATTACATAATAAATGAATAATTTTTTTAAAAAATTACGTATTAGAGTTGAAATGTTAAAGATAAAAAATAAATTTTTTAAATTGAAAAAAGATAGAGAATAGAGAGAACAAAATAAAATGAACGACTAAAATTAAATAAATTAAATTGTATTAAAGGAGAATAAAGATTTATTTAATAAAAATTTAAAATTAAAATTTTATAAAATTCATAATATTTTAATTGAGTAATTTTAAAATAAAAATTAATTAATAAATTTTTTAAATATACACGATCTAATAATAATTTTTTTCTGCTAATGTAAACCTATCTATGAAAATTTTCATGGGCCTATAGCCCGTTGTCCGATGCTGGCTGGACCAAAGAGGTTTTTTTTTTTTTTTTTTTTTTTTTGTGTAAATTGAAAAAAGAATCCTAACTGTTAGTGGAGCAAAAGTTAGAGTTAGTTAATTTCATGGATAAGCAAATCTAGGCTCGAAGAGGATAGGAATTTTTTCTAGTGCCTCTAAATGCACAAGGGGTTAAAACCATAGATAGAGTTTTCTTTTCTTTGGTCGAAGTTCAACCATACATAGAATGGATAAGATGTATACGGAGAATTGGATAAGATGATCCATCATCCATGGACTTTGCAGCATTTTGCTTTTTAGCCTTTTACATTCATGGCCTTGGCAATTCATTGAGTGAAATTTCACAGGTAGGTTCTGAGAAGTGAGAAAAATTAAAACTTGTCAATTAAGAAGGTTCACATCTTTGCAAAAAACTGACTGGGATACACAATTCTCAGATAACATGAGACAGAACAAATTACAATCATCTTTCAATGCTTAAGAAAAATCTCAGATCCACAGTATCACTAAACAATGATCAGAAAAATCCATAGGTCGGAAGAAGAACACAGTAATAAAATTAATCCAACTACAACACAGCAAAGAAGGGATATTGCCATACAAGCCTAGCCAGTACCACCAAGGACACCCTTGAGCTTCTTCACTTGAGCATCATCAAGAAAAGTTGTTTTCTCCACCAACTGAGAGGGCAAGTTATTGCCAAACAATGCAAAATCAAGAATTTGCAGACCAGGTTCAGGGCTATTGAAGCTAACAATAGCAAGTGCAGGTGTTCCACCAGCATTTATCTGAAAATGAAGCAACCCTTGTGGAAAAATCATAACATCACCTTTGTTAAGAGTTTTTACATAAGCAGTATTTGCAGATGATGAAATGAAACCAGCAGTAATTTTTCCAGATGCTACAAAGAGAATTTCAGAGGCAGCAGGGTGAGTGTGCATTGGAACAACACCCCCTGGTGCAAGGTCCAGTCGTGCAGAGGATAGGCCAAGACCATTTACTCCCGGAAATTGCTGAACAAAAGCTGGCGTCACAGCAGCACTGATAATATTCGTAGTGTTACCAGCAATGCCTAGACCAGTGAACACAAAATCATCAACTGTGACATTTGCAGGGCTCCTGCAGGCATACCCTGAAGGACTGCCTGCACCTTTCAGTTTTGCAACGCAGAAATCTGCAGCTTCGAAGGATGGGAAGAATAGGAGAGCAACAAGAAAGAGGATGTGAAGCATTTTCCTAAATGTTGTTAAACAACTGGTGCTTTTGGTTGCAACCTTTTGAAGGCACCAATGAAGTTTATATAGAAAGTTCTCGATGAGGTATGGTGCAATTTGACATCAAGAGCAGCCAGAAGAGGACCACAAATTTTGATGCTGTTAAGCATATTGGGAAATGGTGAACCCCCCCTCTAGATTTTCCTAAAAGACAAGAAGCCTCTTTTGCATTGATGATACAGCTAATGACTGCAAAGCTGTTCTTCTAGCATTTCAATTACTCAAACATAACAAGCATGATTAATCAGTATCAGTTCGGTGGCAAATTCACATTACTAGTACATCATTATCTGAACTCCTGATTAAACATTGGCAGTCCTCAAATTAAGTATTAGATTATGTATTTCTAAGAGTTGCTAATTGTGCCCTTTGATGATCACCAAAGTACAAAACTTGAGAAAATTACAGTGGTGAAAGACAGGGAGAGATGATTAGGATATCATGAAATTTGTGGTCCAATAGCAGCACATGGGAAGAAAGATAGGAGGATTATAACAGAACAATTTGACAGCTAAGAGCTATAAGGGGTATCAATCAAAATTCTGCTGTCCTTTAGATGGCAACCATGTAACCTTTGTGTGGTATAGAAGAATTCCCCTCCTCCTAAGCTTTCTGCCAAACAGAATGGGCATAAATGAACTAATTAACCAATGCTTCAACTTCTTTCACCTGTTCATCATTAAAGTGCAAACAAGAATAACATTCTTTTCAGAAAACCATCACAGAAAAGTGGTGGCAGGGAAGTTAGAGGGGCATAAAAATCATTAAGAATCTTTATTAGATATTTTTAAGATAAGCACTTGTGTGCTTAACAGAGTTTTCCTAGTTTTAGATGCAGAAATCTAAATGCATTTGTGAATTGAGTGCTTCATAGATCATAGCTGAAGAAACTGTGGTTAATGCACTGGTAATTGTCCTAAATAAACAAACTTAACATCATCCATGTGATTCATAATAATGTTTTATGTTGAAAAACTAAAAAACGAAGCTTAACTTCAACTTTAGTCGACCATATAGCATCCTCACTGGTAATGGAGAGGCAGATAATTCATATGCAAAATGCAAAATCACCAAGAAATGCCATATGCAAAATGCAAAATCACCAAGAAATGCTTACCTGAACATACATGACAAAATGCCCGGACATCCTTAGTAGAACTTCTCCCCAAGTAACAGCTGCATCCAAGCCAACATGGGCCTCAGGTCCATTATCCTAAGCCCAAAGAATTCCAGAAAAAAGAAAAGAAAGAGAGGCAAATTTGCTACAATATATGGAAAAGGAGAATCTTTGTGAGTTTGACTGTTAATTTTAACCCCAAAAGCTAATGTCCACAGTAATACAGATTGTGCAACAGGTCCATTTTTCACAAGCAATGGAGACAAAAACAAACTGAAAGCCAAAGCAACACATGCAAAGAAGCATCCACACGTAAAAAGCACAAACATTTCCTGTTCTCCACACTAAAATACTGCATTGAAGGGCCAAATTCCCCAGCATTTGATGACCACTACTAACACTATCACCAACAGTAACATTCTTTGCTACAGTCTGCTTATTAAAGAAGGAAATGAATTGTGAGAACCACAAATGCAACTTTAATGCCTGAACTTAGCTAAACATTATATTAGCAGCTGTACTGAAATGGCAGAATTGAATAAAAGTAGACCAAAGAACCCTACCTTTCTTGGTCTCTTAAAAGATAGACGACTAGTCGTCTTAGACTAGGATAGAAACAGTAATCATTTCGGTTTCAGAAAATTAACAATCCAAGGTCTAGTCTGCATGGTGTCAAAATTACCCAGAGAAAAAACTATTCCATGGCCTGGATTTCCATCTCTAACCACCCTACTGGCAGCAGAGTGAATAAGCCTCTACATGGTTTCCCTCAGGTTTTTTTTCTCATGTCACAGTTTCAGTTTCAGAGCAACTGAGCGAGAACCTTGCTGCGCAGAATGGGACAGAAAATAAGAGTGAACCGCTCCGCTGTCCAATCTCCTTTTTACCGCATAAGATTCTAAACCGTACATCATTGGGTTCGGATTCAGAGTCGGACGGGATTCTAATAGAATTTATTAACTTTTAGGATTTTTAAGAAATTTAGAAATTTATTTTATAAAATTAAATTAGTTAGTTTTTAGTTAAATAAATTATTAGTACATTTGTTATATTATTGATAAATGTATAAATATTTAATATTATAGAAATTAAATGATATATTTCGTTAGAATTATAGGTGATAAATAATATAAATATTTAACACGATTTAATGATTTTTTTAATAAAAGATACTAAATAATTCAATTTTATAAAATATAAAATATATTTTAATGGAGTAATTTTAAAATAAAAATAAATTATTTAATTTTATAAAAATTTAAAAAGCTAGCAGAAATTCTCTTTTTTAATGGAACCTCAAAATTTAAAATTTTGAAATAAAAATAAAAATTATTTTAATAAGGCTAATATGGGGCAAAGTATAAAGAGCAGCCCATACAAACCCAAAAGAGAACATTCAACTAGCCCAAAATCACATCTGAGTTCGAATCCAGAGTCAAAATTAATCAAATCAATTGAAATCAAACCAATCAAATCAAACCTAGAGACGAGACTTCCATAGCCTTCCAGATGCCACAGCAGCACTATCCACAAGCAAATCGCTCCGGCCACACCGCTACTAGATCAGAACTGAATCAATTTATAATATAAATATATAAAATTTTATATAAATATATATTGGTATGAAATCGGTCTATTTAAGTATTTGCCCATATTAAACTTACAGAAAGATTATGTATTGTAAAATCTAATAAGGATTTGGTGGCCTGAACAGGAGGCCTGCAAAGCTCCCAGTGAAATTAAATACCTGATCACAGGGTGAGAACTTAAAAAGACTTGAGAGTTGAGATTATATCAGTGAAACTGCCAAAGGATCTGGCAAAAATAGTTGGCAGTGAAGGATAAAGATGAGCATGACTAATATGGAAAGAGAAGAAAAAGCAAATTGAGCAAAGTATTTGGGTTAATAAATGAAAAGCTGAGTGTAGTTGAGGCACAATACAGGAAGAAATGGCAGGCTGGGCATGTGTAAGTTCATTGTCTGGGGCAGAGAAAAAGAGTGTGAACCGCCCTCACCTCCTCCTCAGAGTGCACTTCCTCTGACAACTCTCTCTTCTTGCTGCCAACTTTCAACAGATCACACAAAAAAAAACAAAGCTTTTTATTTGCTAGCAGACAAGACCAGTCCTTCCTTTAACCAATAGTTTTTTCGTTGCTCTGTAATGCCATCACCTTCTCCGAGCTGCTGTCCAAATTCTTCCACCCTTTCTCTTTTTATTTATTCTCATTTTTTTAAGAGAAGAAAGGATAGAATTGAGTTCTTGATTTTCTAGCATACATTAATGCTGAGAACTTGTGGCCAATCAGTAGTAGCACTTTAAAATATTTTACTGTTGTCTTGGCCTGACGTGATCAACCTTGTCAGTATCACAAATCCAAATGATGCATATTTAAGGCACGCTTTTTAAAGGTATCCATCCCACCCATTGATAATCTTTGCAATCAAATTAGCAGTAGAGGAATAGTATATATAAAAATAAGAAAATCTATACTTGTTTTTAGCAGCAAAACACCCAAGTCGGCAATTTTTGTTTAGTATATTTAGCATTGTAATAGAAACAAGAAAAGGCAAATGTCTGAAGAAGAGGTGGAAAAGATTGCCACGTTCACTTCCATTATATTTTTGCATTGCAGCTTCACATAATGACATGGCACTCATTTCCAAGTCCATAATTTGAACTCAAAGGTTGCAAACAAGACTTGCCCTAATGTTTTTTTTATTATTTTTTTCGTACAGATGTTTATGGATATATGTAAAGATGTCAGCGACAAGAGAAGCAGCAACAGAAGTTACAGAGGTGCAGTCATTATAAGAGCAGACTCACTCAGTGCAAGTCTCAACAGAGAGCTGAAAAGAGAGGAAGGTGGCAGCAGTTTTATCCTGGAGCTATTTAGTTTTTATCCATGCACAGTGGACGATTCTGCAAAGCAAGAAATGGACTCTTCTGCTGCAAAAATACTCTTCAAAACTCAAGCCCCACAACAAGACCAAGAACTCAGCTGCCTCTGAAACCTCTCTACAAGGACTAGGTCTTCCTTCTTGGTATTTCTGAACTTTTTCTATTTTATTTTTTTCTCTCTTTGGTCTCCGTCAATGATGATGAACGCACCAAACACAAGAAATAGGTCTCCTTTCACTCCAACTCAGTGGCAAGAGCTTGAGCATCAGGCTCTCATTTACAAATATATGGTCTCAGGTGTTCCAATCCCACCTGAACTCATTTATTCTGTCAAAAGAAGCTTGGAGTCTTCTTTGGCTTCCAGGCTCTTTCCTCACCAACCTGGTAAGCTTCATATATATAGTTTCTTTAACCTTGTAGTTATTAAATTTTGGAGTCAGAAATCAGAAACTTGACACTGGGTTTTTGCAGTTGGGTGGGGTTGTTTTCAGGTGGGTTTTGGCAGAAAAGCAGACCCAGAGCCAGGGAGGTGCAGAAGAACAGATGGGAAGAAATGGAGATGCTCAAAGGAGGCGTTCCCGGACTCCAAATATTGTGAGAGACACATGCACAGAGGCAGAAATCGTTCAAGAAAGCCTGTGGAACTTGCTTCGACCGCAACTTCGACGACAGCTACAGCTACTGTAACAAATCCTTTACCATCAATCAACAGAAACCTCTCCACCCCAACTTCTCCTTTTGCTTCCTCTTACTCTTTCTCTCCTCTTTCTTCAACTATGGAGCCTGAAATCCCCGTCTATCAAAATCCTAGCCAAAGCTCCATCCTTAATCCCTTCCTTTACTCTCATTCTTCATCATCTTCTAGACCTCCTGGTTCTGGTTTTTCCCCTCAAAATAGTGCTACCCATAACTTGTTTTTGGACGCTGGCTCTTCTTCTCATGCAGATAAGGATTATAGGTTCGTATAAATTAAAACATCTCGATGCATAGATGCATACTTTAGCAAAATTATTGTTTTCTTTTGATGGTTTGATATTTTTTTTTTCCTTTTTTTAGATATTTTCATGGAATGAGGGAGGTTGTAGATGAGAGAGCTTTCTTCCCTGAAGCTTCAGCAGGGAGTGCAAGAAGCTCACAAGATCCATATCAGCAATTGGCAATGAGTTCCTATAAAGGCTACTCTCAATTACAATTTCAACGCTTAGCTGATACTTCAAAACAACAAGAAGAAGATCAGCAGCATTGCTTCGTTTTGGGTACTGATTTTAAGTCATCATCTACAAGACCAATCAAATTAGAAAGAGAAGGTGAAACCCAGAAACCTTTGCACCATTTCTTTGGTGAGTGGCCACCAAAGAGCACAGACTCGTGGCTGGATCTTGCACCCAGTTCAGGACTGCACACAGCGGGTAATTGATTTTTTTTTTCCTTGCTAATTTGCATACAAGTTTTTCTTAACAATGATAAATTTTTTTTTTTTTTGATTTGCAGATAGTTGATATCTTTCTAGTGTGGCCAAAAGAGTACTATATGCTGGTGGGTGAAGATGCTGCTTTAGATGTTGAAATTGTGGCTAGGGTAACATCTTTTTTTTTGAAATGTTGATGGGATTAATAATTGTAAGGATATACAGGAGGATTCCTGTATTCTGCTTTCTGGAACATTAAATTGATCTCTTTCCCTTGAAAGAAACATGTTTGGAATTTATAGAGACTGCTTGTTTGACTGGAAGAATCTTAGATTACATTTGCAGAAACTAGCAAACCCTTGTTTTGTCCAATGAATTGGATCCTATCATAAATCCTGCCAAGTTTAAGCTGGGAAATATCTGAGGCCACTGCTCACACTATCAAGAACTTACTCATTGCATTTATTAAGAATCTCTAAACTAGCCGATAAGGAAATAATAACTGTTTTTTTAAAGGGGAAATCTTTTTTATTTGAATGCATTTACAAAACTATGCACTTACAGCAGGCTGTGTAAGTTTGTGAGTGCATTTATAACTAGCTAAGAGCTTAGGCTTTGTAAGTCTGTGAATATATTTATAACCGGTTAAATATGTGAGTGTGAAATAATTATCGTTAAACTGTTATTTTTTTATATTATTTAATAATTTTATAATCATTGTTAAAATATATTTTATATAAACTTTAAAATGTAGTAATAAACAATTTGTTTGAATTTGAAATTGTTCGATGTTCTTCAAAATGATGTAATTATTATAACCGTTGAAGCTGTTGTTGTTAAATTTTCTGATTGTATAAGTTTTATGGTTTTATAAGTTGTTGTCAAAATGAATTTTACGTTCAAATTGTGCGTAATGAAAACCTGAAACAAGAAAGTTAAGGAGATAAAAACTGAGAGAAAGAAATCCATTAAAGCATTGGATTATAAAATTAATTGTTCATTTTCTCTCTTTATTGTCTCAATTATTATAAAATTAATTGATAAGTATTTGTTAATAAAATTATTTTATTTTAATAAATTCTTTTTTTACAATAATATTTTATTCAAAAAATTATGTAATTGATATATGAAATATGATTAGTTTAAAATTATATCATTTATCTTTAATTGAATTTAAAAATGATTGATTGTTTGGTAAAAATAAAAGTAAATGAAAATTTTCATTGCTATTACATTGAATAGATAATGCTAGATTTCTTTTTTTAAAAATTATATTTTGAACGATTAATTTGCTGCAAATAAAAAAATATTATTTAAAAAAAATAAAAATATCATTTTGTTACTAATTTAGTAATTCATAGAAAATCATATTTTCAACATTAATTTTTTAAGATTTTAAATATAAGTATTATTTTAAGCCATTTTTTATGAAAGTATTTCACATTTTTATTGTTAAGATATTTAAATTTTGAAAAAAATAAATTGAAACATTAAATTAATTCTATTAAGCAATTTGTATTAGTTAATTTATTAAAATTTTAAATTAATTATAATAATTAAACATAAATATTAAATATAAATGATTTATTTAAAATAAAATAATTTCTATTATTAAATTATCATAAATTAATTAGACAAAATTGAAAAAAAATAGAAAGAGGCTAAAATAACCAATTTTTTATTAAGGTATTGTAGTTGAATTCCTCGAGCATATGAGAATGTTGTAAGTTATTAAGCAATTAAAGAATAAATGGCGAAATGATTACAACGAAAAGCAGACTTTCTTCTTGTGCTAAAATGAATGCATGCATACGTTGAGAGTAACAATCTAATCATGAAGGAAAATAAAAAAAAGGATGCTTTCAGGTGACACCTCATTTTTCCATTACTGGAAAACAGTCCTTCTTTCAAGCACCCACTGAATTCAGATTCAGACATACTTCATTTTTCATTCCAAATAAGCTTAACCCAATATCCAAGCTCATCAAATTAAACAACTGCACAAATCATTGCAATCCTTCCAATTTCCATGATTCCAGACATTGTTTACAAGTATGTTAGCCCAAAATCTGTAACATGACAAAGAAATGGCTCAGACTCTTCTCTGCATTATAAGCTGTGTAGATTAAACTACATTAGATTGTGAAATTCAATAACAAGATTAAGAAAAGGGCAATCAACCAATACCACTTTACAGAATCAAAGACTTCAAGGACCTGCACAGGGGAATCATTCCCCAAATTTTCAAACCAATGATCTGCCATTTGTATCTATTAATCAATCTTTTTGCAGCCCCTTTCATAGAATTTGAACAAAGAATCTTCAATTTTAATCAAAGCTCCTCTAGAGGATCAGTGATATGAACTTGACAATACTGGAAATTCAGGAAGAGTAAGTTTCATATCTTTCTTGGATCCTCAAAAGCTGCCTTCTCTTGAAAACCAAGAACCCAACAACACCAATTTGCAAAATCGCTGCAATGCAAACAAACAATATGCCTACCTTTTGCCCTGCGTTCATTTCATGATTTTTTTGCGTTGATGAAGTTGATTGATGCAGCGTCCTGCTTCCATTTGAGGAGCTGTTGCGTAAGGCACTGCTTGGTGAAGGCGGCAGAGCACTGGTTTCAGAATGTGGGGGAGGTGGTGACAAGCGTGGAGGTGCTGGAGATGATGGGGATGTCGATTCGGGAGCGGGAGGTAATGGGGATGGTGACGGAGGGGTTGGGAATGGTGGAGATGTTGATGGTGTTGGTGGAGGTGGAGGTGGAGGTGGTATTGGAGAAGGTGGAGGTGGAGGTGGAGGTGGCGGTGGCGGTGGCGGTGGCGGTGGAGGGGATGGTGGAGGTGGTGATGGCGGCGGCGGCGGCGGAGGAGGAGGAGGAGGAGGAGGAGGAGGAGGCGATGAGCTTACAAATTTTGATACAAATGCGAGTGATACCGGGACATTTTGTGATCGTGACTCAACAAGAAGAGCACAGAAATTGCATACAAGCCCTAAAATCACAAGGATCAGGGTTAATGACTGTGTTCCCATTAAACAAGAAAATCAAAAGAAAGAAGGCGTTCGATTAGAGGACTCAAGAGGTTGTTGCATCTGAATACGAACCCAAATTCCTGAATTCCTAGTATTCTGATTTAATTCAAGAATTTGGGTTCTTCAAGGCTGGGCAACAGAGAACAAGAGCCAAATCTCCGAAATTCCTCGCTGTAGAGAAAAATCAAGGAAATGGGTCAAGTACGTTCCTTCCAAATCCTCGTTTCAGGATTTGGGAGCAGAGCTCTGGGGTTTGGGTGGCATAAGGAGCTAATCCTGAAAACGGAGATGTTTGTCAATTTTGTTTTTCACGAGAAAAATCAAGGAAAAGAATGAAATGGGTTGGTCCCCAAAATGATTTAGACGGGACACAAAAACAAAGGAATCTCGAATTTTCATTCAGAGATGCAGAGGATCCTCGATTTCCATTACAGATTCTGCAAAAAAGGGCAAGTAAAAAACGAGTGGAAAAAGATATTGGGTAAATGCCATTAATGAGAGAAGATGTCGTCTGCGAATTCACATTGATGTCTGATTCATCCCTCTTTCTGAGAAACGCATATGAGAAACAAACAGAGAAAGAGAAAATGAATGAAGAGAGAATCAGCGCATGCGCGGTTGAATGGGAGCAGAGGCTAATTTTGGGGGTGATTGGTTGCCTAGAAAGAGAATCTAAAAGGAGAGCTGTTAGGTGTTAACTACGTAGGAAGAGGAAGAGGAAGAGGAAGAGGAAAACAGAGAGAAAATCTTTTGTGGGATCGTGACCTGTCAAACAGAGACACACCCTGTAAGATCATGTGGGCCCAAATGTTTGGGTAATAACATGGGATTGGACTTTTGGATGTTGAATGATAGTGAAAGGGAGGGCATTTGGGCCCATCAAAAATCTATTTGCTCACTCAGAATTTAGGGTTAGCCCACAAAATTCAATTGGCATTTTGTAACTTAATTTAGGGCCGTCATGGGTTTTTGAAAATGACAATGCATGAGACAAATTTAATTATGAGTGAATAAATTATATAATTTATTAAATTAAAATTAAATTTTCCTTTTCAAGTGTTAGCCTAGTTGTTATTCATATTAATTTTAGATGACAACGTAAATTAAAAATTTTTATAATAAGGGCCTTCTAAATTAAAATATAAAAAAATATAACCAATTTCTTATAAAAAATAAAAAATAAAAAATAAAAAATAAAAATTAAGCATTAAATATTAGAGAGAAAAAAAGAAAATAAATAAGAAAAAAATAAAAAGTATTTTCTCTTTGCTTTTTTCTTTTTTCTTTTTGTTGGGATAGAGGGAAAATAAATAAGGAAGAAATGAAAATAAAGTTATTTTATATTGTTTGGGAAGATAAGAAAATAAAAGGAGAGAAGAAAATTATAATTAATTTACTATTCTGTCATATATATTAAAAAAATACTTTTGAAGGATAATTTTATGATCTTTGATCTACGGACCGTCAGCAAATTAGTTCATTAGCGCACAATTCTTCATAATCAAGCATTTAGACTGACTGGAATCTGAATTTATCAAAAGAGGAATTCAGTTCATCTGAATAGGGAAAAGGATCTAGTTACATCTTAGTCCTATTAGTATAAACTAAGAGGGAAATTAAATAGTTACATGACAAAAAAATAATATCTCTGTATGTACGACCCTGTACAATAGCCACAAATAATGCTGTAAAACAGTAGCAATTATACGTAACTGGAGAATAAAAAAAAATAAAACAATGCGTGGCTAAACCCACTCACATATATCAAAATTTTTATATTTTTCTGGACATTAGAACCTTAATTTTGATATGTAAAGTAAATGTTATTTTATTATAAATTTGATATTTTCTCTCTAATTAATTTGAAGAGGAAATAATAAACAGAAAATAAGGCTTATTTTTCCTTCCTCTGTTTTACTTACCTTCCCTTTCCAAATAAGAGACAATTTCAGTCAATTTTTCTTTTTTTCTTTTTTTTTTTTCCTTTATTTTCTACACATCCAAACAAAGGTGAATGTGGGACATGAAATTATTGGCATAAAAAATAATAATGGAAAAGAAAATCTCAGGCAGCTACGAGCCTATGACAAAGTGATAAAGGTGTTTGAGCCTCAGTAAAATACATGTGTAATAAAGAAGAGGAAGCCAAGATAGTGGTAAAGCTAAGAGAAAATCCAAGGCAAGATCACATGGCATTTGCCAGCCTCCTTATTACGAGAACAGTAGAAATGCAGCTCCAGCAATAAGCATGTTTGGCTTGATCCTCACTCACCACCCCACTTCTATTTAAACACTTCCTAAAATGTTAATTTCTCAGCCAAACAACTGTCTTTTAGCAGCAGAATCTACAGCCCTCTCGCTTTTGTCCCATCACCACTGCACAGTAGATCAATTTTAGGCCAGGGCAACCTCCCTAGCTACGTCTATCGCCAACCCACACTTTAGAAACACTTCTGTTTCAAGTAATTTTCTTAATTTTCAGTCATTTAAAGACCATGAAAGTGATGTTTATTATGTCTCAGTTTTTTTATTTTTGGTAATTAAGAAGAATTCAAACAGCCTTATTTTGAAATTCTACATAAAGGGTTTTCTTTATTTCTTTGTTTTTGTTTTTATTTTTTATCTTTTTTTCTCCCTCAATCCATTTGCAATGATTTCTCTGAGAGAGGGAAGAGAGAGATGCTGGAATTGCAGAGACAAAAAAAGAGAGTAAATGGAGGGATGGGCCATGGACCCCCTTCAACATCATGAAAGCTTACACCTTTAGCTGATGTATATTACATTATATTATAATTTTTTTTACCAAATAAAATATATTTATATTTAAAATCTGTATTGCCTTGGAAATTGTTGCTTTTTTTTCTTTTGGAGGTTAACATTCAGAGGGAGGTTGAATTGAGTCGAACGAGAAGCACACCCCAAAGGTTTTTCAAAAAAAAAAAACTAATTTTGGAAATATTATTCATAAAAATCTTCTTTTTCCTTTGCCCTAACAGTTGTGTAAATTTTTCATCATTTAATTAGGACGGAAAGGGACTTTATTCAAACAATTTATTAAAATAAAATAAAATGAAATGAAAATTTATCAATATTCAAAGATTTAACCATTAAAATAATATGAGCACTGGAGAATTACATATATGAGCAAGATTAATTATTTTGGAGAAAAATAAAAAAAATCCTGATAGTGATGCAGAGAGACTGAGCGAATATGTACGAAATGGCAGTGAGAAAATTTAGAGATGGATTCGGGGCAGACGAGAGGGGATCCACATAAATCTACGTTTAGATTTCTAAGAATTCTAGTGAATTAGGGCTTTAGATTCGATCACCCAAAAACAAAAAAGAAAAAATTAGGGTTTAGGTTGTTAGATAGGACGTAAGAGTTAAAGAGTGTAGGGTTTGAGATTTGTTGCATGGTTTGGGATTCTGTTCTGCTCTCATCTAAACTATTAACTCCTTATTCTACCTCTGCCTATACTTGCTTGCTTTGTCTTCTTCTTAATTGTACTGCACAGTGTCTGATGTCATGCATATATATATCGGAATAGATTTCTAATAGCAATGAGACAAATTCAACGATGGAAGTGAACACTACGCGCAGTCAAGAGGAGTAGGATTGGCACTGAATAAAAGCCCTAGAATGACTGCAAGAGGAGAGAGAGAGAGAGAGACGGGCACATGAGGCTATAACGGCACGCAATTTAAGACAGCCCTTTACATAGAGCTGCTGCCTCTTGGATGCTCTCTCTCTTTCTCTTTTCTCTCTGCTCTGTGCTCAGTGCTCAGTGTCTATAGTATAGTCAAAGGAATCACTCAAGTTCTTTGACTTTTTCATAGTATGTATGTTTGTGTTTGATGGGATATACCCATCAACAGAAGGCTATAAAAATTTTCTTGAGAAAATCCATGCATGAGATTAATAGAATCTCTATCAACTCCATCGTTTCTGTTTTAATTTGTTTTGTTAAATTTCGACCATATAGTTAAATAACTGAACTCTGATGGGTGCTTTATAATATGTATGATTAGTTGAATTCAGGTCCAGAATTCAATTTATTGTCATAACTAGAACAGGTTTGCCATCAACCCACCCACCAACCAACAACGTAGGACATGGTTTCTTTTGTTTCAACGAAGGAAACAAGGTGAGATTTGGCCATTAATGTCGGAACTAACTGCGAAAGTTTTGAATTCGTTTCATTTTACTACTTTTCATTTTCATGAATCCTCCTAAAAAAACCTTAATCTCGTAATCCTGAAATTCAAGTTCTTGCGACATTTGCTACGTACCCTTCTATATCTACCAAATTTTCTTTTTCCCTACAGTTTCTAATAACTTGAACTCTCAAATCTAAAAGTCGAAGACAAATAATCTGTGAAATGCTCATCCCTACTCATTCCACAATGCAAACATGGGGACTGGATGAACTAATCCTAAACCACTAATCCTATCATTACTTCCATTGTTACCATCTTCATACTTTGAGCCTTCCAACGAGGAGAAACCTTGAGTGTAATCTCCAACACCTGTGCTGAATTCGCCGGCTAAGCCAACCGAACATTTTGAACTCACTGGATTGTTGGCATTACTAGCACTTGGTCGCTGTTGATGTTCGTCCGAATTTGAATTCCACATTGTATCAGCCAATTCATCAGAGGCTTCACAATTTGCCATGGCAAGAAGGCGTTGAGGAGATGTTGATGAAGCACAAGAATTATTGTCCTCAAGCGTCGATGGGGCCAAGTCTTTTGGTGATCGTTTGGCAAGGTCACCAGCAATGAGTGTAGAGCTTGAGCAAATTCTCTTCACATCATATCTACTTATATCAAAATTGGTAACAGCACTTGTACCTCTAAATTTAATCGCTGCAATATCATAGGCCTCAGCAGCTTCTTCTTGCGTGCCTATAATTTTATCAAGCAACAAATTGAAAGTTCCATGACTTGTGCAGATTAGTAAAAGTATAATCTGTAAACCTATTGATTGGAGAATTATCAGGATACCGAAGAGCAATTATGAAATATCGTATACATGCACGTGATTATGGTCCATGTGTGTCTTAAATCCAACAAAAAAATAGTATACATGCAAAATTATTATAGAAGAAGAGGAGGAGAGGCTTACTAAAAGTTCCGAGGTACAAGTCCTTGTTCCCAGCAACCCTCCCAATTCTAGCTTGCCATCTTCCATGTTGATGGTGCCTGCCAGATAAAGGAAAACAACTTAGCAAATAAAGGGAAAGAAAGAAAGATATGGTGATGGATGATCTTTAACTAGCACACTAAAGTCTAAAGCATATAGACTTGGTAATGGTATCGTATCCACATGCATAATAATGTTTGCCTATTATTGCCTACGATAACTGAAAAGCCTGCAAAAAATAATAAATAATGTAAAACTTTATCGTTGAGGTCGCTTTCTGCCATCACCTTGTCACTCCTCTATACACAGAAGCTCCTCTTGAAAACCCACTACTTTTCCTGCCAAAATTTGAAGAAAGCAATCAATCTTTCTTTCTGCATTTCCTTTTCAATTTGAAATTAATTAATATGAAGAAGATTGCAAAACAGCTTGCAGAGAGGAGAGAATTTAACCTTCTCAAATTGGCTACAAATTCTTGCCTGGTCATGTGCTTCATCTCTTCAAGTTCTTTCTCATAAGTGCTTAACTATATACAAGCATTAAATGAATAAGGTTCGAAAAACAAGTTGGAAATAATCATCTTCAAGAAATTAATAGAAATGGTGTTAATTTTTGCATAGACTTACAGGGAAATTTATATGAGTTGTTGGTCCCCAATACTTCAAGGCAGCTAAATCATAAGCTCTTGCTGCTTTTTCTTCTTTATCATAACCACCTGATAAAACCATTTAACAAAAAGAATGAAGGAGAAAGAACATGCACACCACCCAATGTTTCTTATCTTTTTTTTAAATAAATGCAATTTAAAAAAAAAAGAGAGAAAAAAAAAAGAAACAACTGAAGATAAAACAAGAATCCGGACACAGGAGTTTCACCTACCAAGGTAAACTGCACAAGGTTGACATAGCGAAAGGAGAAGACCCAAAAAGTGCATGAAAACGCAGCCGTTAGCATATTCTTTTGGTGAAAAAAAGAGTTAAAACGAAGAAGAAAATAAAGAGAGCAAAAAAAGATGAAGCTTGTCTCTCCCACCTTGCCTTCCTTTCCTTGTTTGTCCTTCTTTTCTGCAGCTATTGTCCCACAAATGAGCCTCGTATCTTCCAGTCCATCTATGCCTAACAGCATCAAGCACTCAAAAATTTTACATACATATGAGAGAATTCAAGCAAACTTATCCATAATTTCTGCTGAGACAAAAGTACATAAACGTGTAATAGTTAGTACCTCGTGACGCCTCTATATTGTGAAGTTCTTTGTCCGAAAGTGTCAATGGATTTACGAGGGATTGGCTCTCTTGCAACAGACTTTCCAATAGGCCTTTTACGATTGTCAACCGCTTGCACTGGAGAAACTGCAGCCAATTCATTCTGAGAACTCGGACTCATTGTGAGTGATAATGGCTGAAAATTGCAATTGTTTGCTTCACTTGAAGATTTATCGCCAGAATATGGTGTCTGCCTTAGCCAAGACTTGAACCCAGAAACTGAACTACCACTCTCGAACGGTAAACTATACATCCTATTGTTATGGCTATGGCTAGGGTTTGGATCGCAGTGTTGGAGGTTGTCACTAGGGATTAGGATATGTGGGTTTTCATTGTAATGATGATAAGATTGGATTAAATGAGGTGGGTTTGTGAGATTGTCTCTAGTGTCTATATCTCCATTGTTGTTGATGCTTGGTACTACATTAACATTGATTCCATTACTTTGGTTTTGGGTATGGTCTTCCTGGCAGTAAAATTTGGTCTCATCAGAAGGGGAGTTTGAGTAACAACCTAAGAAGTCCTCAAGCTTTGGACCCTCCTCACTTGCACTAGTCCCATCAATGGAGTTTTCATATCTCCAATCTACAAAATATCCATTTCAAACAACGAGTTAGAAGATCACACACACATACACTTAACATTCAAGACTTTAAGAACAAAACCCTAGCTACCTTGAAAATCAAAACTAGAGAAGAGAAGAAGGGTTGCATGCAGATGAAGAAGCAGTACCTTGAGAAGCATTAGAGGAACGTCTAAAAGGATCAACAACACAGAGAGAACCATCAGAGCGCAAAGGCATAACAGAAGAGAAACCTCCTTGTTCATCTCTACCAAACCCTTGATCGATTCTCAGGTGTGGAGTCAGAGAAAATCCCAACCATTTACTCATCTCCTTCTATCTCAGAAACTGTGTTCTGGGTTACTAATATATGTATCTTTTCTGGTTAATTTCGTTTTCACTGACTCGGGTTTATGGTTTTAAAGCTCAAACTTCAAAACATTTGAAACGAAGCTCTCTGTCTCTCTCTCTCCCTCTCTCTCCCTCTCTCTCTCTCTCTCTCTCTCTGTCTCTCTCAATGAAGCTTTGGGTTATGTGCCCTTCCTTTAGCAGAGGTGGCCATGAGTCAGTCTGTCCATCACTTACACACACATATATATACACTACACAATAAACAAAATCCGAGTGTGTCCAAATTTTGATAAAACCCTTTTCGTTTGATGGAAATGGACTCTACTTTTATTTGATTAGACTACTTGATGCCTTCTGTATGAATCTCTGTCTTTTTTAAAGGTCTAGATCTTCCTGCTAAATTTATACTCCCATGAAACCTACTGCACCAAATTTCGGCTCTAAATTATGCCATGGTCTCACAGCGGCACCTTCTCCAACTTCACACTCGACGCATGCAGAGGTTGAAAAAAATGACTGCCTGTGATAAAACGGTGGATCCTGACGCATGTATAGGGTTATTCTGGTAATTTTAGGAAGGGCAAGCTTTGAACTCTCCCCTTAAGAAGAGACAAATTTTGGGGAAACAAAAAATTACATTTAGACATATAAAAAAATGTTTTATTTAGTTTGTATTTTTAATTAATTTTATAAAAATAAATTAATTTATATACTAAATATAATTACATCATACTTTTTTAATAAAT
This sequence comes from Manihot esculenta, assembly GCF_001659605.2. Classification (NCBI taxonomy): domain Eukaryota; kingdom Viridiplantae; phylum Streptophyta; class Magnoliopsida; order Malpighiales; family Euphorbiaceae; genus Manihot; species Manihot esculenta. Next base: position 2,189,489 of record NC_035171.2, read on the forward strand.
AATTTTTTTTAAAAATATATTTTCTAAACTTCTAAAAAATAGAATAATTCACTATAATGATTATAATAAAATTATTATTATTATTATTATTTATATGGTAAAGATTTTGCTTTGGTCCCAACAATTTGCATTATTGCTGGTCCTTTCTCACATTTATTGTCTCTCTCTTTTGGGCTTTTATTGTACTTGCTAATCAATCAGTTTTCTGTAGATGCGTGAAGTACACTTACCATGATATCAAATAATTTAAATAAATTATTGTAAGATTATACAATAATTTATTTTTTTTAATGAATTGAATTTTTTATTTTTAATAAAAAATTATTAAAAAATAAATAAATTAAATTGAATTTTCATATAACAGAGCATCTCTTTATATTAGGCCATATAAGAAATAGGGTTGGGTCAGGCTAAGAATTGCTGACCCAAACCCATTTTTGCTTTTAAAACATTTTCAGCCCAATTTTATAGATTACTGAAAGAGTTGAGGTTGGAGTCAGGGCTGGACTACGTGCTCCTGGATTTGGTGCACCGTGAAATTCACTTGCGCTTGCTAAAGGATGATTTCCATTCTCAGTTTGCCCAAAAAGAAACCATATATTTTTTTATATAAAAGCAAATGAAACTTTACAATAATTTCGTATTTTGTTTTTAGTTTTTTAATTTTTTTCTAAATTAATCGTATGATATAAAATATATAATATTTTTATTATTTTAATTATATTAATTACTGATGATCTGAGATCCAGAAAGTAGAGTTTTACAATGGTTCTGTAAAACTGGAAAAAACTTAGACATAGAGGAGAGTAATTCTCCTTTTATATGTTTCTTTTTGTCTGCTAGTGACGTACTAATAGAATGTATATCGTTGGTCCACCTGTCCCTGCTACATTGATACGGACGTACGAGGGAATCAAATCTCTGCTCCATGCGTAACGGCCTTTGATTCTCCCTGTGCGTGTGTAGATGGGCTCACAAGACAGGTGGATGAATCTTCTTCCTGGTTCTAGGCTAGACCGGAAGATAGGAACAAAACTGGACCCAAAGGGGTCGGCCCGAGGAGCAGTGAAGGCTGGGCCGACCTGGTTAAGAAATTAAAAGGGAGTCTGGTATCAAGGATCGAAAGGGCCTGATCTGTCAGTACAGAGGATGTATGGGCTTTCGGATGATGAGCCCTTACCGCGGGTTTGACCCTTGATCGGGATTGAGAAACCTAGCGGTCATCAATTACATTTTTCAGTTCGTATAAAAATAATTACAAGTCTATTGTGAGACACGTGCATACAATAAAATAGCTTTGTTTGTATCTAATATTCTTTCTTTTTTCTTTTTTAATTTTGTCTTTTACGTGAAAATAAACATGTCTATTAACTTGAGTTAATTGGGCGGCAAATTTTTTCATGAAATTCAATAATTTAAACTCATATTAAATAAATTTAAAAAATAAAATATTTTAAAAATATTCTAATCACATTATTTTATCTTACCACTTACGATAGAATTAAAATTATTTTATTTTATTATATAAAAAAAGACTACTTTAGAGAAGTAGATAGGACATAAAATCATATATTTTCATACAAATGAGATTTGTATTGTCATTATTTAATTGCATTCTTTTGAATCATGAGACCCATAGAGAAAGACATTAATCATGAGCAGGTGCGGAGGGAAGGTACGGTAAGGGTCACGTGTCGTACCGACGATCGGAAAATGCTTTGAAGGGGATGAAGGTACTACTGCGGCGCAGTCGATGCCCTATCAAAAAGAAGCTTCTAACTCCGCCACTGATCATGAGCTTAATTAGAAGATTTAAAATAAATAAATAACTCACATATTCAAATTAAATCTATTATAAAATTAAACACATAAAAAATAATCATTTAAATCAAAACGATCAATCATAGACAATCTAATAATGCAGTTATTAAATAAATTTATCAAAATTAAGAAGATGGATCGATAATAGAATTCATGAGACGTGTCATAATAATAATAATAATGAAATTGAGGCTACTGATCTAAGGGATGAAAAGGAATCTGTGGGTGTGAATTTTGTCACACTACGCAGGGCAATGAATTTTGAAACGGAGAGTATTAACCGATAAATTCAGGTCCAAAGAAGAATAGAAGTGGAATATTTAAAAAGGAAAAGATGCTCGTGACTCGTGTGTCCGTACAATCAATCAATCATACACCACGTGATAACGATTTTGTTTTTGTTTTTTTTTGTATTTTGATGTTTGTATTGCACTAATATTTTATATTTTAAAATTCATATAATATGATTGATTTGATTCACTTTAAAAATTAAATTAAACTGCCTAAACTTATTAGATACTATTATTAATTTCTCTCTTGATTTTCAAAATTCTATCAAGATAAATGTTTTTAATAAGATGAAAAAATTTAATAAAAATAAAATGAATTTGAATAAATAATGATATTTAGAAATTTAAAAAATAAAATTTACAATGTGAATATGAGATTAGATAGAGAAAGATGTTTCTCTCATCTTATTCTTTTTTTTTATCTGTTAGTAACATTTAACGATATTTCTGCTACAGTACCATTTGTTTTTGTTAGGTCTATATTTACAGACGTGTTAGACCCCTCTTCATATCATACGATCATTTAATTCGTCTGGTGTACATGCGGACAGAACTGTAAAGTGATTAGATTAACTGTTTTCCTTCACTTCACATCATCAAATTGAATATTTTTTATTAATTTTTAATGTTCGTGTATTTAAATTAAAATTTAAACCGTTGAACCGATTAATTGAAAAAAGATTTTATAAATTTTAATTAAAACTTAAAATGTTGGATCGATTATCTAAGGAAAGTTTTATAAATTTTACATCAACATTAGTTTTTTTGAATCTGATTTCATCTATAATAGATAAGCTTGGCGGTCTAGAAAATTTCTTATTTTAGAGCTTTTCGTATATTTTTTTGTAAAAAAAAAAAGAAGAAAAATTCGGTGTGCGTGACACGTGTATGAGGATCTCTTTGATTCCGTGTTATTATTATTTTTCAAGTAGTTGGCATGTAACTTCTATTTATATTGTTTTTTCAGCATTTTATAATTGAAAAAAAGTCAATATCCACATCTCATAATATATTACAGGGAAAATTACTTATTAATTCCTAAGATTTAACGTAATTAACACTTTTGTCTCTTTATTTTGACGACCCAACACTTAAGTCCCTCATTTTATCTTCCGTCCAAATTCGTAGTCTTTCCGTCCATTTAAACCGTTTGGTCAAAGAGTCAAAAGTGAGAGGTGATAATTTTTTCCAGAAATATCATTCTCTTAATGTGAAATTCCTTTTTTTTCTCTTTCATGTTTTCTCCAGTTGCAGAAGAAGAAGAAGAAGAAGAAGAAGAAGAAGAAGAAGAAGAAGAAGAACTTGCAGAAAGGGTAGGAAGAAGAAGAAGAAAGAAGAAGAAGAAAAAGAAAAAGTTGCAAAAAGAGTAGGAAGAAGAAGTTGCAGAAAGGAGGGTAGGAAGAAGAAGAAGAAGGAGAAAGAAGAAGAAGAAGAAGAAGAAGTTGCAGAAAAGGATAGGAAGAAGAAGGAGAAGAAGAAGAATGAGAAGAAGAAGAAGAGACATTTGGGTTTGGGTTTAGTGAGGGTTAATTTTGTTAATTCACGTGTCCCAAACGGCTATTTTGGACGGAAGGACTACGAATTTGGACAGAAAATAAAATGAGGCACTTAAGTGTTGGATCGCCAAAATAGAGGGATAGAAGTGTTAATTACGTTAAACCTCAGAACTAAAAAATAATTTTTCCTATATTATATTTGCTTTGAATATATCATCGCTAGTTAAATGATTGAGTGTTCTTTAAAAATAAATTTACCTCTCAATTCACGCATTAATTAAATTTATTTATTTTTAAATCATAATTTGAATCGCTTATTATAGAAATTATTTAAATAAATAGTTTGATATTTTTTAAAAAATTAAAAATTAATTTTTTTAAATAAAATAAATATTCGTTAGAACTATTTTCTGTCGGTGTACTTAATAAAATCGTGGGCAAATCCTTGTCCCAGTCAGCCAGGTGGAATTAAGCAAAGAAGCATAATCGTAGGCTTTTGGTCTTGGACTTATGCAGACTTATCTTTTAAAAAATTACTGTCTATTTGCCCTATGATTACTTAATTAGCCAATTTGATGATAATACAATAATTATAATTCTTATTCTTGTAATTTTTTTTTTAATTTCTAAATAATCTCAAGTTTCAGATTGCCAATGAGATCCTTTTCTCGTTCGGTTTCACTCAACAAAAAAGTTACCGTGTAGCATCTCCATATCACTTCACATGCTCTCTCACTTCATCTTTGTAATCAGACCATTGATTTTGATGGAGAAAGTGGGTAAGCAAATCTAACGGTTTGATGAGGAGGGAAATGATTTCTTTGGGAATTAAGGGTATGAGATTTTGTCATAAATTTTCACATTAATATTTTTGTTATTATAAATACTATTATGTTAAATTTACATAAAAAAATTAATGTGAAAATTAATGTTATTCATTAAGCTAAAAAGCCAAAAAATTAATAAAAAATTAATCCATTGTATTGATAAGCTAAAAAGCCAAAACCAATCACGTTTTTTATTAAATTAACATGAAAACTATTATGTTAAATTTACAAATAACATACACTCATCATTACTCATTCCACTTGTTATTAGTGCTTATTCCATTACCAAACCTAAATATCTTTATCTCTCAAATTCAGAAAATAAAATTTACAGTTTGAATATTTAAATTTAGATAAAAAAAAATACGTCACATCCAATAGTCTCTCTATTACGGTACTATTTATTTTTGTCATTTAATTTCGTACAGACTTGTCAGATACTCTCTCCACACGAAACAACAATTTAATTTTTCAACGCATACGAGTAAGGCTGCGAAATGACTAGACTAGCTGTTTTCTCTCATATCACTTTATTGGACTGAATAATTTCTCATTAGTCTTGAGTTTACGATGGATTCGGTCTGTTTCGTGCATTTAGATTAATGAGGTTTGAGACGTTTTATGAACTTCAGGTTTGCACTATTATTTTGCATCCGATCTCGCATCTGGTCTCGCACAAAATAAAAGAGATTTGATATTAAGTAAATTAGTTTTCAGTAATTTTAATTTAAGTAATTTTTTAATAAATTATTTTAAAAGAGTAATTATAATTATAATAAATTTTAAAAAATGGAATTTTATTTAATTTAAAGTTGTAACCTTTTATGGCGATTGACTCTAAAAAATGCATGCGTCCAATATAAAAAATATATACATTTTGGCACTGATAAAGAGGAAGCTCTTTTATTTATTAAAAATGGACATCCACAGCCACTGGTCTGATATGTGGACCTTTTTTCTGACTTGTGACTTTTCCTTGATTGCCAGAAAGCAGGTAAATAAGCACATAGGAATATAAAAAAAATCAATCAATAAATATATATATAAGCCTTTTTAGCTTAGCAGCCATTGTAGTGGCTACGAGCTAACCTAGTAATCTAGTTAAAACTTTGCATACTACTCTCATTACATTAATCATCAATTGCTGATTGGGTCTTGACTCTTATATTTCTCATATATATGTATGTATGTATATATATAGGTGGTAGTTGAGCCTTTCTTCTCAGAATCTCCCAACAAGAAGGTTAGATGTCACAGTGACTCTTTAACAAGCACACCAGAGAAGAAACACATTGAGACTCAGACTCTCTCTTTTTTAACCCACTAGAGGAGACAATAGGAAAAGGAAAATCTATGGATCCTAGTACACATGATGAGTCAGTGAAAAGAGAAGATAAGCCTGTGGAGACCATGACAAATATTCCAACCAAGAAAGAGGTCAACAAAGGAGCATGGACGCCAGAAGAAGATAGAAAATTAGCCCAAGTTATTGCCATTCATGGTGCAAAAAGATGGAAGATTATTGCAGCCACAGCAGGTACTGTTGCAAGTTTCTGAATTGAAGTATTCTAAATTCTGATCTGAAAGCTTGATGTGTCTTTGACCTTTGATTCATGCAGGCCTTAATCGGTGTGGTAAGAGTTGCAGGCTAAGGTGGTTGAATTATTTAAGACCAAATATCAAGAGAGGCAACATATCAGACCAAGAAGAGGACTTGATTCTGAGGCTTCATAAACTACTAGGAAATAGGTTCTCTCTCATCTTGTCGGATTCTTGTACGGTTTTGAGTTGATTATTTTCAGTCCTTGATTCATTTGATATTTTTGTTGCAGATGGTCCTTGATTGCTGGAAGATTACCGGGTAGAACAGATAATGAGATCAAGAATTACTGGAATTCTCATTTGAGCAAGAAAATAAACCAAAAAGAGAAACAAAGTGGAGCTTCAACAAGAGAAGAATCCATGGATGGGAAAATGACAGCCGGGAAAGTGGACATTGTTGAGGTGAGAGAAGAGAACATGTCTTGTAATAATACAAGAGAGGAAGACTCCAATGCCACTTTCAATGTGGATGATTTTTTTGATTTCTCCAATGAAGATCCTTTGGACTTAGAGTGGATGAACAATTTCCTTGAAATGGATGAGGGATTCACTAGTATGTAATAAAAGGTGTAAACTTTTGTTTTTTTCACCCCACGAAACAAATGCACAGTGCAGACATATCATGCTGTATGAGAAATGAGAAGTCTCATGAACTTGTCCAATTTGTAATCTACTCATTAATTTTGTAGAGTTGAAGTTATGTGCAGTTTCTTCTGATTGGAGCCCAATCATTTTGTGAACTGGGTATCATTTTGTGAACTGGGTTTTCTTTAGTTTTCCATTTACATTAAAGATTAGGTGCCAATTGTTACCCAAAATACAATCAGTAATCAAGGTGGAGAGAGTAAAATTGTGCAATGAACTTAAGCATTTATAGACTGCAGATTTTGGAGTTTAGCAGTTGAAGGTGTTGGCAGATTCCTTGATGGTGGAAAGAGAGGTATGAAGATGGAAAACCACCAAAAAACAATGGACATGTCTCCATGACTGGGGACACTTGAATCATTTTAATATGACGAGACAAAAGGGCTACGTGTTTACTCTGAATCATAGTATCTTTTCGTATGCCAGTTTGGATTTTTTTCTTTCTTCCTAGGAAATTGTGTAATAACTTTCCTCACGTGTTGTGCTTATGAAATATATGCCATGTTTTTCAAGAGGCAGGCAATAATTCTTGGGAGAGGAAGGAATATTATTGATCAGCCTTGGACTTTCTGGGAGAAAATGGAGAATTAGAAGATGATATTATGCAGGCATAGTAATGAATCAATGAATCTAAGCCGTTTTCAGAATGCTAAACCGGATTTCTTTTATTACGTGATTGATGATTGGACTTCATCTGTATCTAGACATCTTGTGTTTTTGAGCATTGAAATACGAGAAATCCCTTTTGTCTGCTTACACAATCTTGATCTCAATGGATTAATCAAATTGCAATATATAATAATCTTGAAAACTTGTCCTGATGAACCATGTAACTACAATACCATATAGATGTCCAACTTGCAGTAGTTGGTCAGCCATAACAGAAGCTGTAAGGTGAACAAATCAGGTACAAGTTAGTGAATTCACATAAACAAAACACCCAATTATGACCTCACGTCCAGCTCTGGACCACTGTGGTCCTGTCAGACAGATTAAATAATAAGACCCAATAATAGAGTGGAAGCTTGATTCCCTTGAACAACGGTTGAAACTGCAACTTGTAATCCTTAAACCCATTTGTCTAATCTTATCAGATTTCGTTTCTGCAAGTGTAATAACAAGGACGCACAAAGCATCTGGAAATACTACTCCTGGAACAACAAATCTCCGTATCTGATCGAGTATTTTTTTTTTTGGTATCACTATATTTACGAAGGTAATCGTACCAGTAGATGGATGGATTTAATGTACTCACCAACCAAATGACACAAAAATTGTTGATGAAGCCCCACAAGCTTGAAGACATTCATCTTTCAAGTAGCCTTTCATATGGGTTAGCACTAAGCCAGGACAAGTTTGCTCAAAAGAAGAATCCAGCAAACTCTCGTTAATTTGAGTTTCTCCATCAATCACTCAAAGTTGAAATTCAATGACATTATAAAATTTTAATTAATGTGCTGAAAATACATGGAAAACAATAGCAAGTCCCATATTGTCACCATTCAAACATTTACGAACAGACCTGCATGGCGGTCCAGTCCGTTTGAAGGTCGGTTGTGATCAATTCAGATTTGACAATTTCAGTTTTAATTTGAGCTCATCTGGGTTCGATTTCGAACTAGACCATGACCGAGAGTGGGAAAAATTTGATAGTTGGCTGACACTTAACGCCTCAAAGAACCCTCAAGGAAAAACAAAGCTAAACAGTACATGTTAAAGCCACATATCATCTTTATGTCAAATTGCAATCAAAATGTTGGGATGCCAAAAGATTTTTACTTAAATAATTAAAAAGAGTAAACGTAAAAATTTAATGATTCAAGTACATTGAATGAACAAAAGGCAAGAAAATGAGCAGCCCAGGAGCCAAGTATTGGTCTACAATACAAGTGAATCTTCCATTCCCAATCCCCATCTGGTTATCATAACCTTCAGTCTATCCGCAAATCATGTACTCTTGTATGAACAAATCTTCAGAAGCAACACCAAGTGAAGTTAGTAATTAGTAAATGAAAAGCAAGAAAAGGCCAAGGTGAAGGATACTACAACAAATTCGTCCTATCCCTTATTAGATCAACAAAAGCAAGTAGGATTACCGATAATCCAACTAATAACAAAAGGTTCTTAATTCTTACGTTATGAACAGTGAAGTAAACATTGCATCCCCGAGTCAGAATTAGCCCCATGCCATGGAGCAAGCATAATTGACCAGTAGTTTACCATCAACTCCAAAATTCTGCATTTTTGAAGTAGAATTGATTATAACTTACAAGACTGAGAAATACATAGTGAACTATCAAAATAGCGTGAGTTTGGAAGCGGACAATAATGAACTTAATACTGAAAATCTTAATGAAATAAATCAACCAAATAACAAAAATCTAAACCCCTTAGGTTTTGATGAAAAACTAAGACAAAATTCACAAAAACTTCATGGAATTCTTCTCCCCAGCAAATAAAACACCTCAGTTCATTGTCATACATCAACATTTGAAACTCGTATGGTGTTATTCACAAAATCATATTGTACAAGTAGAACACGCAATGATGCAGTACTTAGCTGTGTTCATCACGAGAGGAGGGTAGCTAGTTAAATACAAATTAGTACATATTTATAATAGGAATAGACACCACAGGATACCACAGACAATGTCAGACAGAATCTACTTTCATTTATATGAAAATTTTGTACTTGAGCATAGAGCTTAGCTAAGGGGCAGTCAGGAACAGTACATGAAAACTAATAGCTATTTCACGTGACCTACTGCATACTTCCACCAAAGAGTTAGAATATTAAGAAAAATTTTCCAAAATCCAGGACATAAAAAAAAAAATACACAAATAAGTTATACTAAGGCGTTTCATACCATATACCATAGAATAGTGCCATCACTCGGTATTCATAATTTATCATGTACCTAATGCTGTATTTCATCAATGCTCTTCTAATGCACTCAGATCGCATTCATCAAGGACAAAATAAGAGACAGAAGAACATATGCTAGATGATTTTCTGTATAACAGATATCCATACACAGTCAAAGGCCCACAAGTAAAGAGGAAACATAAAATCCAAGGTAACAAAATAATTAAAAACACAAGAACTTACATTAAATAGATCAATAACCAATTCATCAGGGTTTGGAGAGAATGCACTGTTGATATATACAAACTACAAAATGATTAAGAAAAAAAAAATGAATATTAGTATTCTGAAGCTCATAGATTATACACAATTTTCTTTTGGGGGTGGGGATTGGGGTGGGGGGGAGGTGAATGAAAGCATCAAAGATAAGCTACCACTGTCTCTCTGTGAAGTTGTCTCCGCAAAAAGTCAATCACTTTAGCAAACTTATCAGTTCCAGGTATCTGCCATGATAAACAACAGTCAGTCATCCAGTGAAGGGAAGTTTCAACTGCCAAAATCAATCCAAGGAAATATCAAACCCACCTTATACATAAAATGAAGAAAATAAAACGATAAGAATTCCAACCATTGGTAATATGAAACAGTTTCTGAAGGGGCACTTTATTTTCTGGGAGGAGTTCTTCACAAAAGAATCAAAATCCTCTCACATTGATTATGCATCCTTGGGTCAACATATCTAACAATCATATGCTCTTAAAGAAGAGCAAAAAGCTTGCAATGAACTTGATTTCCAGTTCAACAAGGTAATTGCTATGACCATTTTACAGTTTGAACACAATTCAAGCAGACTAATTTGTAGGTTTGCACTAGATCAGCATACATTAAGAATAGTAATTAGAATCAAATCGTCATATCTTCCCAAAATTGCAGCAGTTAGTTATATTTATGGTCATCTAGATTAAAAGGGCATCTGATTTAAGCTTATTCCACAAACCCACATGCGCATAAACCCACCCAGAATTTCACTGCATATACATAAATACATGTATAACCGTGAAAGTATTGATGATTGATGAGAGGACATGCCTTGAACTTGTTCTGCTTGAGTATAGGAGCATCGGCAGTTGCTCTTAATTGAACAATCACTGTATCAAATGAAAAACCCACGATTATAATAAGATGTCAAAGAAAGTTAAACACCAGCATTTTAAATAGATTAACAGATTGAAATGCACACTTGAACATAATCAATCATTGGTTTTTCACTGAGATGATATCTTAACTCACCTTTCCGAACAGAACTCGGCGACTCAGCAGCCGATGCCATTGTTCCCTTGAGAAGTCCGATGTCGTTTGGGAATTTTGCTGCTACTTGAGATTATCTTAATGCTTCTTCATGGCCCTTTCTACCGAAATTGGGCCAGAAAGGAAGTACGGAGTTTCTTCATAATTAATCCAAGCCCATCCAAATTTTCTTCCTAATTAATCTAACCCCACCGCTTCCCTCTCATAATTTTTATTTATTTTTTATTTTTTATTTTAAAATTATTATATATTTTTTAAATTATAATAATATATAAATTAATTATTATAAATTTATTTTATTTCTAATAATTTTTTCAAAATATTTTTATAATTTATATAAATAAATAAATTTACTTCTTTAATATTTTTAATTCAATAAATTTTGAATAAAATCTAAATTTAAATTTTTACCCTTTTAAACACTATCTAAATATATATTTAATCCACATGTATAATAAGTGAGTAACACTATTAGAGGTGATCAGTATTCGGTTCAAACTGAAAAAATCGATCGGATTGAATTGATTTAAAAATTTAATTTGATTTTTTATATATTTCGGTTTGATTCGATTCTTAATTTCAAAAATTTTGGTTATTTCAGTTCGGTTTGATTTTAATAAAAAAAAACTAAAAAAATCGAACCGAATCGATTAGTGATAATAATATATTTTTTTAATCATATAGAGAAATTAAATTATATTAAAATTAAAATATTTTAATTAAATTTTAAAATATTAAAAATAAAGTGTAAAAAATAAAAAATTATTAAAATTCGAAACCGATCAACCCGAACCGAATCGAACCAAATCAGACCGGTTCGGTTCGGTTTCTGATCAAAATCAGTTCGGTTCGATTTTTATAAACACTAAAATTTTGATTTTTAGTTTATTTGATTCGGTTCGATTTTGAATCAAACCGACCGAATGCTCACCCCTAAACACTATTATTATTATTATGGAATTTTTTCATATCTTGCTTTGTTTTATTTTAAAACGAATTCTAATGGAAGTTCTCCGAAATTGTAATATTTTCACAAACTTCAATTATTGCAAGATTATTTTCCAGTTAAATTAGGGATTTCTCGTGCATTTGACTAAGGGTGGTGGATATCAATTCGGTTTAAGAATCAAAATCAATCTATATCACTTTCATTTCTAAATTTGCTTCCAATTGGATTCTCAGTTTTTTAACTCAATTTTTCACTAAAAACATAAAAAATACTTATCTTTTTTAAAATTAAAATAATAAAAATAATATTAAGGTTTTAATTATTTGCAAAAAATAATTTACATTTTGAAAATTATTTACAGTGAAAAATATTTTTTAATAAAATAACTTATTTTTTATTATTTAATTTTAATTTAAAAAATAAAATATATTAATAAATTTATATATATAATAAGATTTTTACAACATGAAAAATAACTTAATTTTGTTTTTATTAAAAAAATATTTTTTATTAATTTTTTTTAGTATCCAAAAAATATAAAAAATATTTTTTAAAAAAACTATTTTTTGTAAAAATAAAAATATTTTACAACAATATAACTTATTTTTTTTATTTTAAAAATAAAATATGTAAATAAATTTATATATTCCAGTGTTAATAAAATTTTCAATGGAAAATGATTTAGTTATAATTTTGATGAGGAAAAATATTTTTTGTTAATTATTTTTTTTATAAATTTTTTTAAAAATAAATGGAGATTGAAATAATAATAAAAATTTTAAGTGATGCAATGTAATAATCGCTCTAAAGTACACCTAAGAAGAGTAAAATAAAGTAATAAATAATCGCAGAAATTTCAATACTATACTCTATTAAGACTAACTATGTTTTTAACAATTACGATGTTCACCGTTATCAAAATATAATTTAATAGATTTTTATTATATTCATAAATACAGATTTTCTATCCACTAATCGGTATTAATTAAATTTTTAATAGATTTCATAATTAATACATTTTTACTCACTCATTATAAATTTAAAATAATATGTTATGTTCATCCATTCTATTAATTTTACTAATTTACGTTGTCGATATCAATCATCTCATCTTTTTAATTTTTTATAGATTAACCAATAGTACAATTTTTTATTTTATAGATTAACCAATAGTAGATCAGCTCAATTTCCAGCCATGGTGACCAAACCAACCAATATGATAATTTTGAAGTGCAATCAAACTGAAAGATTGGGGAAGGATTAGACCCAAATCGTCAACTATTTATATTGAATTCATATTCAATTTTTAGGTTTCTCACAGAAATCATTGAAATGGGACAAGAAACATAATAGGTGAAAGAGATCCTCTGTGATTGGAAGGTTGTCTACGCCATTAATTGCTAATTAATTTAGTTGTTATTTAATCAAGTTTGCATAGATACTACAATCTCATTGATTAACAACATAGGTTAAACAGAGATAGTTTCATTGATTTTCCTTTAAAATATTAGCAAATTATTTTATCTTAAAAGCTGTTGGCTGCCTAGCAATTTTAGACCTTTTCTTCTTCTGCTGCTCCTTTATTTTCTAAATCTTGAATCCAATTGATTTCACCAAACTCAATCAAAGCATCCATGGAGGGAAACCCTGAATCCTGGATTTCATCATCCAAAAGCAGCAGGGTTTTTTCAGAATTTAGTGATAACTTGGGATGCTCACATACAGTGTTAGTTTCACTGGCAGCTCCATTTTCCAAATTGTAATTCAGCAAAGAGAAATCTGCATTGAGCAAATCAGATAGAAGCTCTTCATCCATCTCAAAATCCAACATTAAATCAGATGAACTACTACTATTCTTATTATTATCCTCGTCCTCTGAAGTGAACTGCCAATATCTGTGGAGGTCGCCGGAGATATTTGGCATTGAGGGTGGTGGCACCACCGTGTTGTCATCAACAGGATTCTGCGATCCAGTTTTAATCGGTATGACAACTTTGCTGCACTTTGAAGCTTTTGTCCAGAAAATCTTTTTTGCATCAGCATTTACAATGGAAATGGATGTTTGAATTGTGGGTTTTATTCTGCGTTGAGATTGCTTAAATTTGATTTGCTTATCATGCCTTGAAGAAGAGGAACATTCCTGGTTTTGCAATTTCTTGCCAATAATGGTGTTCCAGTAGTTTTTTATTTCATTGTCTGTTCGTCCTGGGAGCCTCCCAGCTATCAGGGACCATCTGCAGCCACAAAATCAAGCATGAAATCTGTTTGTTTAAAAGCTTCAAAGAAGAGATAGTAATTATTTACCTGTTTCCCAGGAGATTATGAAGCCTGATAATGAGCTCCTCTTCATCATGTGTTATGTTTCCTCTCTTTATTCCAGGCCTCAGATAATTCAACCATCTTAACCTGCAACTCTTGCCACATCTCTTGAGACCTGTAAGAAGTTCAACCAATTATCTTCACAAATTTCCATCAAATTATACCAGAAAATTGTGAAATTCTCACCTGCTTTCTTGGGTAAGCTTCTCCATTTTCCGTCACCGTGGATTTGAATGTAGTCTTTGAGAATCTTGTCTTCCATAGCTGTCCATGCTCCTCTGTTCAGTCCTTCTTTTGCACAGCAAGGACTCCTACCCATCTCTCTCTCTCTCTCCCTCAGTGATAATCTCTTTTCTTTCCTCTTAAACACACTGTCAGTATCTATTTATACTAGAAAAAATAAAAAATTTCGTTTTTTTTTTAATTTTAAAGAATTATCACATCAAACTCATGTCTGTTTTGCATGAACATTTCTATTTATTTAAGTTCATATTAAATATTAAATAGTGTAGTAGCTCCATAAATGTCATTGTAGCAGTAAGGAGATGATATTAATTAAAATTGTCACTAATGCATTCACCTGCCTTTCTCATACTGCATTCTCCTCAATCTAACTTTCTTCTATACTTTTGAAAGTTTGTTGAAAAAAAACAAAATGAAATCAATTAACCTCACATGTTCATTGCCTTGAGAGATGAGAGATCTATGTTCTTGATTTGTCAATTGCCCACTAAAGTCAAGCTATTCTTGTTCACCATTATATATCTAAATCAAGCCATTTCATTTGCCTTGGTTTCCACACATCAAGGAAAATTTATACAATAAATGTTGATCCGCAAGCTTATAACAACTTTATCTATACACTTCTTTTGAGTTTTTTTTTTATTATTTAGCTCTTGGATATTGTCATTATTAACAAATCAGTCCCTGTACTTTTAGAAACATGTTAAAACGTTTTTATCTTTTCTTTCCGTTAACGAAATAATTCTTCCGTCCTCTTTTTTGTTAAAAACTAGATAAAGGATGAGAGAGAAAACTTTTAAAATCCAATTTTACCCTCAAATAAAACCCTTATTAAAACGTTCTTATTGTTTATTTCCGTTAATGAAATAGTTATATCATTCTCCTTAAAAAAGAAGAAAAAAAAAAAGAAGAAAACGATGATGATGAAGAAGAAGAAAAAATAAGAAGAAAAAAAAAAAGAAGAAGGAAAAGAAGATGACGATGAAGAAAAAGAAGAAGAAGAATCTCCTCCTTAAATAAGAAGAATAAAAAGAAAAATCGAAAAAGAATTAAAAAAGAAGAAGAAGAAAAAGAAGAACAAAAGAAGAAGAAAAAGAAGAACAAAAGAAGAAGAAAAAGAGGAGGAAGAATAGATGGATAAGAAAAAGAATCAAAGAAGGAGGAGGAGAAGAATGAGGTAATTTGATATTTTACTATATTTTTAGCGGTAGAAATAAATGGAATGATTATTTTATTGACGGAGAGAAAATATAAGAACGTTTTAATAAATTTTTGAAAATATAGAAATTAATTTATTAACAATGGTAATATCCAATGATTAAATTGTAAATCTTTCTATTATTTATTTCGTTGTTTTTAATATGCAACATAATAAAATTTTTGCTAATGCTTAACATTCACTTTGAAAATTATTTTACAAGTGTATTTGACTACTTCCGAAGAAAATATCTCTTTAAATATAGGGAGATTTACTATTTAGTTTTTGAATATGACTATTATTAACAAATCAGTCTTTATATTTTTAAAAATTTATTAAAACGTCCTTATTCTGTTTTTTTTTTCTTCTTTTTTCTTCTTCTCCTCCTCTTCTTTTTTTTTCTTCTTCTCCCTCATCATCATCATATTTGTCTTTGTTTTTCTTTCTTCTTTTTTAAGGAGGAAAAGGAGGAGAAAGGATTATTTCGTTGACGGAAAGAAACGATAAGAATGTTTTAATAGATATGAGAAAAGATAAAAACGGTTTAATAAATTTTTAAAAATATAGGTACTGACTTATTAATAATAGCAATATCCAAAAACTAAATAAGAGGTTTTATTTGAGGGTAAAATTAAATTTTAAAAATTTTCTCACTCATTATTTATCTGTTTTTAACACAAAAGAACTATTTCGTTGACGGAGAGAAAATCTAAAAATGTTTTAATAGATTTTTAAAAATATAGTAACTAATTTATTAATAATGACAATATCCAGAAATTAAAATATAAATCTCCCTTAAATATCTAATTATGAATAATTTTAAATTAAATTTAAAATACTTTTAATTATAAAAATAGCTAAATAATTTTTAAACAGATTTTTAATAGCTATATTTATTAGGCCTTTTTGGTAATGATTGTAGGCGGTGGCTGCTATGGTCCTGCCAAAGAAATATATACGATATAGAACTCGCCAGGTACTTTGCTCTTTGATTTTTCAAAAAATTATATATATATATATATATTATGTCAAAAATTTTATAATCGTTCTACTTATCTCATGAATTTATAAATTGTAAAATAGTTAATTTAAAATTCAATCCTCCACTTCCCACCCCCAATAAAATTGTCGATCTTAGATTTGGCATATTATATAAGTTTCAACACAAGGTTAGAATTTGAACTCTTTCATAGTGATTTCTCAGATTCTCAAGAAGAAGGCTTTCTTTACCTTCTACCTAAACTATGTAAGGAAGACTCAAAGCCAATTTTAAGGAAATTGTGAAACTTCATAAGATTTTTTCAATGTAGTTTTCATTAGACATATCTATTTCACTGTCCAAAACAATACCCAAATTTATAATAACACTCTTGATAATGAATGAAGCTCATTAAATATCTACCAGTTTTCTTTTTCTTTCTTTTTATCAGTTCTAGGAATTTTAATTCCAATAAAAAACAATTACAAAAATCTTTTCGACAATGTGTGGTTATAAAGCCATTTTAGTACACTGATGACAGGAATTATGTTAATCATATGGTTTATAAGTTGGAGTAAATGTGATGTATATAATTTTGAGAGTTTTTTTTTGGAAAAAAAGTAGGCCGTTTAATATATATTAATCAATATATGATGTCCCTTCAGTGGAGAAAAATAATGATTTGTAATGGGAAGTCTCCATCAAACTAAAGCATGCAAAATTTCTTTCTCTTAAGATGGGATCCGCCGGAAAGCAGAGAGATTAGTGTACACGTTAATAAGGTGGCGGAATAAACAATTTAGCTTTAAATCTTAAAAAATTATAAAGGAAAAAAAATATTTTACTGTTAATATTTTTAATTTTGATTTTAAATAGATTTTACTTAAAAATAAATGATTTAATACAGTATATGGGTTTTACATAATATTGATAAAATTAGATAAACATAAATTTAGTATAATATTATTTAAACAAAATACTAATTTTAATTAAAAAGAAAAAGAAAGAAGTTAGGTAACTAATGAAGAAAAACACAGAAAAGAAATGTGTGTTTGACCCGGAAATAATTAATAATTGCATTTGCACAGTAAAATTCGTAGTTCATATGAAAGCGATCTAATAGGCTGAATGTAATTCTTTTGCTTTGTTCTGAAATTGTAAGCGGGATTTGTCTCACTTAATCACATAAATAGGGAATAAGAAATACAATAATTAAAGCTTAATTATAAATCAGAAGCGATCATGTATATATATATTTTTAAGAAGATTCATAGCCATGGGCGTTTTTTTTTTTTCCGTAGAAATCAATTAATTTATATTCTTTAAAAAAACACCATTTCATAAAAAAACAGATTATTTCTTATTTAATTTTTAAAATATTTCTATTTATATGCATTAAAAATAAAATTCATTAATTAAAAATAATTTGATGATATGAATCGTAATTTTAAATAAAATAGCATGAAAATAAAACATATTAAGAAAAGTTAAACAAAGTTTATTACTTTCCCACATTTAACATGGGAAATCGTAATTTTGAGAAGAGTGGTCGGTTTCTACATTTTTCTTTTTAAGTACATGGGAAAATAAATCAATTTATATTTTCCCACATTTAACATGTAACATCGTTTTATCACCTAACTAAACAACAATTGGCCTGTTGGTCTTTCCAAAAATAACCAAAAAGGCCAAAAAAATAAAGACCTAAGAATTTCTCCATAAATATGTTGCTGTTTGTTTTTTTAATTTTAATTTGCATCGTAAAAATTGACAATACTCCAGCTATGCTTACATGCAACTTCCTTTCATAAAAAAACCACAGTAACTTTACTCGCTTTACGATTTTGTTAAATGATCTGGGAATCAGGCAAAGTCCATTATTTGGCAAGCGCTGCTGTTCTTGTGTCTAGTTTGAATGAGTACAGCTATCTTTTTTTTTATTTTTTTATTTTTTATTTTTTTATTTTTTATTTTTTTATTTTTTATTTTCCTTTTTTTGTCCAAATGAGTAGAGCTAACAACCTCCATCATTCTTGATTGATGTATATTTGTATGATTCCGCTAATAATTGCCCTTTTTGTTCTTAGAAAGAAAAAATTATAGGCTCATCGACTCTCCCCAAGGATATCCCTTTCTTTTTGGTAACTGCAAGCAACAAGGCACATTCTTGTGGTCATAAGCACAAGATCAAATAATCATTCATACATCAACAATAACTATAAATTTAGATGATCACTGCCGCAATCTTTTCAACCCATTTTCAGACCTCTAATGCTAGCCAAATAATTACACATCTGCCTCCACAGCTAATGCTTCCAACAATCCAAACCCTGAAACATAGCAGTTATTAAAAGGGTTAGCAGCAATGGAAGCAACTTGGGTTTAGGGATAGAATACATATCTACGTAAATGCATCAAGAAATCCATGCTCTAGATACAACTTCTTTGACCATTAAAACAGATGAATTCTCATTCCTTCTTCCCTCTCATATCCTTTCACACATAACATGACACAAGCTTGTCCTTTTGACTGTAACATAAAAAGTACCCCCCCAAACTCAATGTCCATGCCTAGGGGTCTTAGTAAGGACAAGAAAGCAACTCACTCATGCAGATCCAAAAGCAAGCAAAATACACATTTCATCCCATCTGGAGTTAAAGCTAGATGATTTTGGGTATTCTAAGAGATCAAAAATGACAAGAGATCGATGCTCCAAAGACATTACTAAGTCATTTTCTCCTCAAATATCATCCAGAAGGAGATAAAAGTTTTATGGGATTGCAATCCAAATAAGTAGAACTTCAACCATGTCAGCATTTTGATTCAAATACCAGTCCCAAAAATTTATCATCCCAATATGTAATCACCAAATTTCTAGAATATTCATCGCCAACCAACATCAAAAGCATGAGCCAAAAGCTCCTGCACCCCCAAGTAAATTAAAGAATGATCCACCACCTCTGTTTCACCTCATTTATAGCAAGTTCATTAAATTTCTCAGACCTGCAGATGCTAATCATCAGATTAATAGAAAACACCTGCATTGAGTAATTCAGCTTCTCAACATATAACTCTCACAAAGGACCTCAATGGATATATTCCCATAGCAAACTACCTCTCCAGACCAGAGCAGTCTCCAGATTCTTATCACACATAACTACAACAGCTAACCAACAAGTTTCTGATCTGATTCTCTCCTCCATCTACCAAAACTATTTAACTACCAAAACTAATTTGGATGTAATATTACCAAAACTAAGGTTCAAATTTCAGATAACCATTGGATATTTTATTTGCTTTGAAAAAATGAAAGAAAATACCACAGGCCAGCAAAAGACAGAAGCTAAGATCCTATGTTCAAGATGCTAAGCTAGCGAATAAGTTCATTCACAATATCTGCACCTCCAATGGCTGTCATTCTATTTTGGGTTGTGTATATTAGGGGGGCATAGGGTCAAAAATCCTTAATGTAAAAGCTTAAATACTTACCAACAAGGTCCATGTTACACCAATCAGCATGGACACACTGACAGAAATGAGAAATATATCCATTAAAATCGCGTGATCTGCTGCAGTATTTGAGAACTAGTTGACTGGGAAACCAGCTGCTCTGAACTTGGTGGTCTTATCAGGTGGTTAGTAACTATGGGGTTGCCAAGCCCTTGTCTGATAATCTCTTTAGGATTATTATTATTATTTGTTTCTGAGCGTGAGGACTCCCTCAATGCACGAATCTGATGGACGAGCAATGTAAAATAGGTTTTAGCACTCCATAAGTGGAACCAAACAAACATGTAAAGAGTTTGTGCTTACCATATCAAGACGCTTCTTGTGAAGATCACTCGATAACTGCACATTCTGAAATTGGAATGTAAAATTGCATTTTTGAAGTGTTAGTTTGAATAATTGACTATACAATATAAACTATGGGGTAGTAATTCATCTTTCTAAGCTTATCTCTCCATCTCTAAATAGTTAATTGACAATAACAAGCCAACAAAATAGACAAATTCACAAATAGCTAATAGAAGATCAGATGCTTACAGGTTTTCTTTGAAAGTTTCTTTCTTCAGTCGAAAATCCCGGAATTGTCAGATGCCAGTTCTTCTCTGCACATGATTTTCATGCCCCAGTTTGTCAGAAATTTTGCCCCACCTCAATACAAGGCGACATAAGCAAATGTATCACTGCAACTATTAATTTTTTTTTTCATTGGAAAAATAGCAAGAAAAGGGTGAGAAGCTTAATGCATCCCTGTGAAAGTTACGGACCATCCAGTGAGCCAGAAGAAAAAACATAAAAGAATACAAACATTGATTTATGAACCAAATGCCATCAATAACAACTGATACAAAAGTTTTTGATCTGCACTTCTACAATATTATATTCCTCTTTTCTATCTCAACAAAAGATGCTACAAACATACTATAATAGTAAGAATACAAATTGGAAAACCAAAAATAAATTTCATTGACTATATTATGAATGGAGAATGGATGACAACGGTTAGATCAGCATAAAAAGGCACTACCATATTTTACAGCAATTAGAGTTCAGCCATGATTCACCATGCATTTTCACGGCTTCAAGGTCATGCATAATATGAATATCTTCCCTACACTTTAACTGATAAAATTTAGTGATTATGTGTCTCAGGTGCCAATACTCTCATGCAAAGAAAAAGAAAAAAAAGAAGAAGGAGAAGAATATGCAGATGTAAATCCATATGATGGAGCACAAACCTAAGTGTAGTAATAAATCCTTGGATTCTAAAGTTGAAGATTTCCGGTGCTTTGCCAAACTGCATGCAAATGTAGTCACCTGCATTTTGATACAAAAAGATAAGTCTCTGTTTAGAATGCACAAAATAAGCTCAGCATTTGTAACAGAAGCATGCACAAAACATAGAAGCAAATGCACGTGCTTGCATGCATGTGCCCAAGCATACAGGAATCATGTGAGCACATGTCTGGATACATTTACAATTTTAATAGGGACTCAATACAACAAACAAACTGAAAGTCAAGTGGGTTTTTGAGCCTCACAGAATCAATGAAATCATCAGCAATCTCCAAAAGGAGATCTTCGACTTCAGGGTCTAGCTTTCCCTGTGAATCTACCTGAGCACATATAAAAGACGAACACGAAGACATATTTATCATTAAAGGAACAAAGAATGCAAGAAAAGCACAATATAACAGTAAAAGAAACTGATCATTAGACAGGGTGAGACCTGTGAAACCAAGTCATGCATCTTTCTCTTCCCAAGTAGTTGATTAGTTGCTTCTGTTCCTTGGCTCGAACTCCCCCCTGGTGTGGTCGTACCAGATGCTGTTGCATCTGGTTGTGAACCTGTCAAGCTAAGAGATTTCTGGCCTGTGGGCCCTTGCATCCTCGGAGATTGCTGTTGCTGCGACTGATGTGAGGGTAATTGTTGTTGCAATTGCTGATGTGGTTGCTGATGCTGTTGTAGTAGCTGCTGTTGTTGTTGCAACTGCTGTTGTGGTTGCTGCTGTTGCTGATGCAGTTGTTGGTGCCCCATTGATGACTGCTGATGTACCAGTTGGGATAATTGTTGCTGACTTAATGGCATCGAATTCTGGAGCAACTGAGGAGATGAAGCCAACTGCTGCTGCAAAAGAACCTGCGACTGTCTCTGCTGCTGTTGAAGACGGAGTGGTGAGGCAGGACCTGAAATTGCTGGCATTTGCTTCAACCATTGCTGCTGTGACAGAGAGTTTTGCATCATTGCTGGTTGTGCATTCTGAGCCAGACTAGACAGTTGAGGGTTCATAAATGTCCTTGAAAGGTTTGGAACCTGTAGGTTTTAGAGATGGCTAGCGTCATAATCAAGCAGAGATGCAAAAAAAAAAAAAAAAGAAGGAAGAAGAAGAAGATAAAACATTTGCACAAAAATAGCAGCCGTAAAACAAATTTATCAATTAAACTCTATTAATGATGCCAGAAGTTGAAAGTAAAATCTATGTTTTATACGCATGTTGAAAAATGAAGGGGACAAGTCAACAAGGAACACTTTCTGTAGCAAAGTTGATCAGAATGTGCTGATTATTAAGACATCAACAACATTAAACATAGTGATTAGTGTACCAACCAGAAAACACAAGAACATAAATCAGTGTTTGAAAATGTTACAGATTACACTTACTAGAGAAACATAATAATTTGGATGTCATCAAAGGAACAGGAATCAAAAGAAAAAACAAGGATCATTGTAAAATTTCAAAAATTGCCTTGCTAAGGTCAACCAAAGAATGTGAGGGAATATCCAAGATTAATAACCAAATTTCTCATCTAGTGAGGAAACAGAATTGTGTTCAATAAATTCATTAAGAATATAAATTTGATGTGTATTCAGCCTTATAAATATGGTTCAAACATTGGAATTGACTCATTTGACAAAGAGTCAACAAATATTAAGAAAATTAAGGTATCAACCACATACTCGGAAATTATAAAGCATAAGAAAAGATGAAATGAAATCAGACCAATACAAAGAAAAATTCATGGACATCCATTTTCACCAAATCCATTGACAAGAAGCAGATGAAATGATGCTATTGTAAAAATAGATACCTGATGAGAGGTGAGTGAATTTTGTTGTGCCAATTGCTGTCTTTGAGCATAATTAAGCGCACCATTAGGCCTTAGTTGTTGGGTCAAATTGAGTGATCCCATCATTCCCATTGCTTGCATTCCCTGCAAAGGCTGCCCCGGAGAATTACCAGGGTGGAATTGAGACCCTTGGACTAAACCAGCTTTCTGCCTCAATTACAACCAAAACTTCACTTGTTTTAGAGATTGTTGTTGTTTTCAGCATAAAATAATAAAAGACAATTACTTCACTAGCTCAATTGCAAGTTAAAAAAATGCACTATGACATCTCTCAGACAAAAATTCTGCTGTCCAATGAAAGTCATTATCAAGGAGAATGTATCACTAACAAATCTATTATTCAGTTAATATTTCACGTGCAGTTAAATTATACTTTTCAAAATAATAATTGTTTCCACTTTTAGTTGCCCACCATGCACATCAAACCTACAACAATACCGACTCCGATGAGCTCATGAGCATGTAAACACAATTAAGAATGTCATCAACTGAATAAACATTAGCAACTTTTCAGACATTTATCACTTTGAACAACCGAAACCCCATGTAAAAGAATTCTTGATAGCACTAATGTAAAATTCAATCAGTAGTCCCCATGTAAAAGAATTCGGGTATATCTAGCCTAAATACCATATAGTGAATCCAACAGACTCTTATAACTTGTCTTTCACTATCACCAACCAACAACTTTAAAGCTTCCTTTCCAGTACTAATTGTTAGAGAAGTACTCTTATCACTTCACAAGCAAACAACCTCCAAATTTTTGCCTACTTTGGATAGACACACATGCATAAAGGAATTTTCCATCCTTATATTTAGCAAATTCATATCCAGAAATATTGGACCTAACAACCTTTTCAAAAGCAGGCACTGCAGAAACAGTCCTATATTTTAAATCAACACATCCATTAAGCCAAAAAGGACACATATCAATCAATAATGCAAACTGACAACTTAAAAGATTACAAAAACTAATTCAAAACTTCAGATTAAATTTTAACATACAAACACGTTTACAATTTGTTTAGAAGCAAAAAACAACAAATTCATTTAGTTTGCAACTGAATTCTAATATACATAATATCCGACTCAAAGGAGCAATGCAATTCATACCGAGGCCAACAAGTTCAGCTGAGCAGCCGCTGCTGCTGCCACAGACCCTGCCCCCGCTCCGGTCAGCATGGGAAGATGCCCGCTCTGCCCGAGAAGTGCCGACCGAGACAAGTTGGTGCCACTCATTTGCTGATTCTGCAAATTCTGCTGAATTGAACCCGACCCACCAAAATTCACTTGGGCATACAGGCCCTGTTGTTGCTGCTGCTGCCTCAAGATGCCACTGTACTGATTCTGCTGCTGTTGCTGTTGGTTAATTTGGCTTAAACGAGACATGGAAGGAGATCTTTGAAGGGATTGTGGAATTTGATAGTTCGACATGGCTGTGATATTCTGTTGTTGCAATTGCTGCTGCGATTGTTGCTGTTGCTGCTGCTGTCCTATCGGTTGTTGTTGCTGTTGAGAGGAAAGAGGAGGCGATGAAATTTGTCGGTCAAGAGAAGGAGATGCAATTTGTTGATTTTGATTTGACATGCTGGATGTTGGTGCTTGTGCTTGTGCTTGCGGTTGTGATTGTGGTGGTGTAAGAGCTGTGGTGTTGGAGTTCGAATTTGTTAACGCCGTAGGCGGTGGTTGTGATTGTGATTGTGGTTGAGGAGGTGGCGGTGGTGGTGATGGGTCCATCGGATTTGGAGAAGGGGTGGGTTTAGGGGAAGAAGCTGCGGCTTCAGCCATTGTAAGAGGAAATTTTTGAGGGTTTAGAGAGGTGTTAATCCATTGTTGTTTTGGTCAATTGGGATCGCTGATCACAAGAAGCAACCAAAATTTCAATTTCTCGTTTCGTTCTCTGCTAAAAAAGAGGGGACACGGAGGAGCTGAAGAAGGTTGAGGATGGGGGGAAATCCTGGCCGTCCACGTAAGCGAATGTGAGACAGCGCCCCGGTTGGGTTGGGATCATGAGCGAAAATTTAACGTAAGCTCTTTCTTTTTTCTTGTTTGTATAGTTACTTGCAATTACTTTATTTACAAAATAAAATAATTTAACATAACTTATAATTTCTCTCTTAAAAATTTTTAAAATCATTTTTTTTCGAAAAAGTAATTACAGAAATTTATTAACTTAATAGAAAAAGTAAATTTTTTTTAGAAAAAACATATAATAGTTTCTGAAAAATTAATATATATTAATAGATTATCCACTAAATATTTTGAATTCTTTATTAATCATAGAAATATTAAAATAGTGTTAATATCCTAAATTTTTTAAAAAAAATTTATAATTTGAAGTAAGTTATATATTTTAAATGTGAAATGCAATATTCAAATTCATTATTATTTTGAACTAATTTTTATTTAATATTATTAAAAAAATATTATGAGTGTTTTTCCATTGTAAAGCCTTTTCATATTAATTTAGCAATACTTTTATAAATAATTATTTTGTAGAAAAGAATATCATAAATTTTAAAAGAAGTATCAGATATAAAATCTCCATTAGCAACTCCAAACATCTAATCCAAAATCTCTGCATGTGTTAGGGGCTTAAGATTCTTAATCACAAATTCTAGCCAACAAAATGTGTGTAAACTATGTTACAATAATTTATGATACACCAACGTCAGACTTAGTATCTAAACTACTTCAGGAGAAGCACAAAGTTATCTTCATAAGGAATTTGTCCATACATATTTCACGGAAGAAGGAAACCCTAATTGTTTGAAATGATGCACGCTACTTATAAAGCAGATGTCAGACATTTCAAGCTAACAACTCAAAAATCTGCCTGGACCCCCATTTTTCCTCTGTTGCCAAAAATTTAAAGATAGGGAATATTATAACATACTTGGGATTAAATACTTCAATCTGATGGATAATGTTCTCCTGTCACACAAAAAGTAAGTTAGAAAGTAGTAGCGCAAGGGGAGGAAACATATGTTGTGCTATTTAATAAAATTCCAAAAGCAATATTTTCTAATGTGAGGGGAAAAAAAGAAAAAGAGAACTATCACGGTAAATGTGGCTTTAAGAGCCATCGAAACAGAATTGATATCGCTAGTGCAAATATCTCAAAATTGCATGAGCACAAAAGATGAATATAATTTATAAATAAAGAATAAGCTAACTGCACACATCCAATGCTTGGAGCATATAAATGTTTTGCTCATGCAAATTTTCACTAGAAAGGAACACCTTCAAATATTCAAAATGGTGCAATCTAGATAACAGTCCTATTAATTTTTCAACTTCAAATGCAAGTCCTCTATTATTTATTTATTTATTGTCACTTTTTTTGGTCAGGGGAGCTGGAGTTATAGAGTGCATACCCGCAACTTCGGAGACTTCTTCTAAACTCAAAACCAGCCTTCTGAATAGCCTTGAAACAGTCCTAAATCCTCAGGACTAAAGAGACTTGCTTGTTTTGGTTAAGACAGTTTCAGCATCAGGTGTTCTACTAAACCTACAATATTGCCTCCCCAGGTGACTCACTAGATCATCCTACTGCAGGACCAATGCTATCATAACTGGGGAACTCTGAAGCACTGTCACGTTGTAATCAACTAGAGCTTATTTTCTGACCCAAACATATCCTTGACCTTATCATTCTGATGAAATTATTCCTCACAACTCCCCAACCTTCAAACAATTCTGCGGCATTAACTGTCATAAGTTTTGCATGATGCAAAATTACTGATACACTGGGAAAGCCCTTTATCTGCGAGATATGAGTTCACTATCTGCCAAAGATCTCATATGCTTAGACTTGTCACCATTACAAAGGTCATCATCTTCAGCCCTATGTTTTAAGCTTCTTAAATCTTCAGCTTCTCCCAAACCTTCATCTGGCCCACATGGAGAAATCGATAAAACCCTCACAAGCATCCCCAAAAAGCATATGATGAAAAGGTATTCACATAATCACATTTCTATAATGGAAGCATCAGTATGATTACACATAAAGGTTACCCAATGATGCATTACGCATCAAAACCCAAACAACCTTTATTACATAATTTATAATAATAAGATAAATAAATAGATAAACACAAAATAATAACCAAAATACTAAATTTTGATCCACACCCCACAGGAGTTTCAAGGAAGTCTTATTCTTGATTGTGAAAAGTGAAGTACTGAGAAGTTTATTGAAGTCTAACCATGCCAACCACCAAATTCTTTGGACTTATCTAAAATATATATACTAACCAAAGGCACAGAAAGGTTAACCAAAGGCACAGAAAGGTGAACAAAACGCATTGTGAAAACAAAATGGATAAATTTTCATTCAGGAATAATAGCAAAGTACAAATTAGACAGTTAGAGATAACTACTAAGGTTAATTTTGTTTCTTTGAGGTACCATGAACATAGTGTTCATGAGTCTTGATTGTGATCTGCACAAAGTAAAGTAAAGATGAGAAGAAATAATTACTACCACAACATACCCTCTTTATTTGCTTGAACCAAAGAAAAAACTTACACCAAACCTTCAACCTTATGGAATGAAGTCCTATTACAAAAAGTAACTTCAATTCCATAAAGATTTTGATTATCAATCAATTTAATTTATTGTAACATCAGTACCTGAAATCTCCTTCAGCTACTCAACCAACTCAAGCACTCGAGATTAAATCACAATACAC
Organism: Manihot esculenta; assembly: GCF_001659605.2. Taxonomy (NCBI): domain Eukaryota; kingdom Viridiplantae; phylum Streptophyta; class Magnoliopsida; order Malpighiales; family Euphorbiaceae; genus Manihot; species Manihot esculenta. The sequence goes on from NC_035171.2 coordinate 2,217,359, forward strand.
TTCAACAGTATCCTGTGGCAATTACAAGCAGATTTTCTTCTTCTTCTTCACCTTGTCGACTTATAGCCCAAACAACTTTACAAATATAATTCACCTCATCTTTAGATGCATATTAAACAATTTATCCAAGAATCACCGTTAAGATAATTTGTGAATTTGTCACTGGTGCATGGAATGGTTGCTTATCTAAAGACCTGTCTATATTTGATCACCACACCAACCTCGAATGTGACAAATTGCTATGAAGTCACCCTAGTGAATTTCCAAATCAATTCGACAACATGACATAAATTTGGCAAGTACACGAGGTACAATAAAATAAGTTTGCTGCATCCAAATAAGTGAGAATTAGTTTTTGAGTAGAATTTGATTATCTAATTTACGGAGAAAGTGCAGATAGAGGACTTGAGAAAATAAAAATAACACATCACCAAATGATTCAATGAAAATAAATTCATATAGAAATCTAGAACAACAGGTACAGAGAAAGAGATGGGCTTGAGAAAATACAGATTGACTACTAGTCAATAGCAGTACCATTACCTACAAGACATCCTATGCTAAAGTGAAAAACATTTTTACAAGACTATCCAGAAAAAGAAAAATCATCTTGACAATAACAAAAAACAAAGAGGAGCCCCAAGTAGATTACCAATGCATCACTTGTCTATAGCCAAGATCCCTTACTAGCGTTTCAACTGTCCTGCAGATGCACTAACATTAACAATGGGAGAAACAGAACAGATCCCATCACTCCCCTTTTCTCCTTGCAGAGCACCATTTCTTGATTGCTCCTTACGGATCATTCCATCAGCCTGAATTCGCTTGTTGCTATTATTGCTAACTTTATGCTGCTGCTGAACAGACTCTTTAACGGCTACTTTGTTTTGTTTCTCTTTAGCAGCCAAGAAGGCGAGTCTTTCCAGAGCTTCTCTTGCTCTCTTCTTAGCCAAAGTAGCCTCCTTCACTCTCCTCTCCGCTTCAACCCTAGCCACAGCTGCGGCTTTCGTCATGGAGACAGCGGCAATTTTGGCAGCAGCAACGAGTGCTCTGGCGGAGTCCTTATCAATGGGCTTCCCACTGTTATTACCGGAGGAGGAGGAAGAGTCGAGGTTAAAGAAGGAGAAATTAGGAATGGAGCAAGCGGGACAGAGAAATGAAGGAGTTGAATGTGGGTGAGAGCAAGGAACGCAGGAGAGGTGAGAAATAGAAGGGCATTTGAGACACATGAGGCGGTCCTTAGGAGGAAGAGACTCCTCGTACACTTGAAAGCAGAAGGGGCAGAAGAGACCCTGGTGGGTTTTGAGGATGCAATTGGTGCACAGGCGACGATAAGCGGCTCTGTGGCGGACGTTGTGGAGGACCCAGCGCCTGTCTCCTCCGCAACCACCGCAATGGGAATGGGACTGGTGATCTCTGTTCATTTGTAAATTGTGAATGGAAGTTGCATTAGGTAATTAGTCTGCAGTAACCCTAGGGAGTAGAGAGATTAGGGTTACAAGTTGCTGGATACGATGTAGAAGCAGAGGACTTGCTTCTGGTAAATTGGAACGCTCGATTTCGAAATTTGGAATGGTGAAGAGATGCCAAGCACGGATAATTTCTTTTTCTTTTTTTTTTTTCTCCACTATTTGATTATTTATTAATGAAAGAATTATATGTACTTATTATAATTAATGTAATTAAAATTAAAAATTTTAAAATTATAGTATTTCCTAATGTACTACCCTTTAATTATTACTCTCCCGTTAATTTTTTTTTAAAAAATTAATAAATTTTATTTTTTATTGTATATTAATAGAGGTACAGTAATAATTTTTTTCAAAAAAAAAATAGAGGTACACTAATCAATTAACAAATAAATTATTTTTTAACAAGAAATGTAACTATAATATTATATTTATGAAAAACCAAAATAACTATAATTTTTAGGCATTGGAGGAAAATATTTAAAAATTATATTAATTGATTTTTTCAGGTAATTGGCTTTTTGGTTTTATTAGAGTTTCTCTTTATTCGTGTCTTTCTAATTTGAAAGTTGAGATAAAATTATATTCACGAATTTAATTCGGTGACAGATGTATCGAAGTAAATTTAAGAGATTTTAGAAAAATTTCTCTTGATCTTCAATTTTTAATTAAAAAAAATAAAATAAAATAAAAATTCTCAGAATAATCAATAAAAAAATGGTGATCCAAACATCATAATTTTTAAATATTTTAATGAATCTAAAATATGAAAACCTAGATATAATTTTCTCTCTCAATTCTTGCCGATTAGTTTTGAACTCCTCAGTGTTTCAATGACTCTAGCAGGCTTTCCTAGCTCTTTCCAAACAAAAAGAGCTCGTCTTCTCTAGTCTAGTAGAGATCACCCTCCCCGCTGTGAATTGGGGGGTTTAGATTTGCTTTTGGTATTTTGTTATCATGGAATTTATTTATGAGGGTAGATTTGATCGATCTTTGATGCCTCAATTTATAAGTGGTCTTGCATGTGCTCCTTTAGAGCTGTAGGAGGGAGATCTATGGGTGGTTGAAGCCGTAAGAACTAAAGGAAATTAGTGCCTTTTAAGGTTTTGACTTTTGAGTGCTTAACTCGTTGATGTGGCTAACCACCAAGATTATAGGAGATTGAGATGCCATTAGAGTTTTGTGTACCTCATTGATGTGGTGGTCTGTGTTTTTGGGCACTGAGGCTTCTAGTGTCGTCATAGTGCAGTGTTGCGCTCTCCCCATTAGTGTGCATGTATTGCCTCGTTCTTCCAATAGGACACTTGATTGCAACTCAAGTGCGCGTGAGTTGCAGCCAATTGTGGCGGATGATTATGCAGATTTGGAGAACTCACCCAATTGTGGCGCATGATTATGCAGATTTGGAGACTGCTTGTTTCTGTTTCGAGTTTGAATTTCACCCGATTTTAGTATATGGGTTGGGTTTTTGTTTTCTGTCTAAATTGAGTGTTGTATCTATGTGCTGTTTCCATTTGCCTTGTCTCTTAGACATGGGTTTATAATTTCCACTATCCATGAATCTCCAAATTGTTTTCTGATTAAAAAAAAACATGAATAAAAGAGAGAAAGAAAAGGAAAAGGAAGGCTAGAAGCAGAGATGAGGGAGAAATAAATAAAAGTGAGAAGGTAACTTAAGCAAAAGAAAGGTAAATTGTACCTTTAGAAAGTATATTTTCATTTTTTCCAATTTTAAATAATATTTCTCAAATTTATTCATAATATCAATTAAATTTTTCATGCTAAAAACTAATTAATACTTTATTTAAATAAATGTCCTTAACAAAATTACATTCCTAATAAAATAGGAATTAAATTTAATTAAAATTAATGTAATTAACATATTAAAAGATTTTTATATAATATTAAATGTCTACAAAAGTATCTCGAACTTAATTAGAAATAGACTTTGAAAACCATAAAAATTTACTAAAAAATGAATTTTTTTTATTTTTCAGTTACTGGGTGGAGATGGTTTTGAGAGAGAGAGCCAGAGAATTTGATTGATCAGAATTGTCTTGTTTATCATAATGATGACTACCATAGCAATAACTGCTAAACAATTTTTAATGTTGATACCATAGTCCTGGTTATAGATTATATATAAAAATGCAGTTGAACAACAAATTTCTCTCTCTCTTTCCCTGACCTGTGGTTGCTAGAGCATCTCCATGCATCCTGTTTTACCCTAAAGAAGTAAAACCATTGCTCTGTGCAGCAAAAAGTTCTAGTGCCTTCTTTCTTTGGCTCGCTTCCTAGACTGTCGACCCTTTATCTTCCACTTCTCATTTCCAGCAGGACGGTTTTGTTCTTCTATCTCTCGAACTTTACGCTTCCTGTAACATGATAAAATTAATATCCAAGCAAGATCAGCAATGCTGTATTCAGCATTGGCAAAATAAAGAGGATTTGCAAGTTTGCTTAACATATGGAATTGGTATCAAGCTTACTTAACACATTAATGTAAATTATTGCTGGATTTTGCACAACGAGAACCTTGGACACAGCAAATCTAAAGTTAAAATTGAAAATCTATAGACTAGTCATGCTCATCTGTTCCTTAAAAAAGGGTAAAGCTAACAAGCATCGGTTACCAAGATTTGCTAATATGATGATCTTATTCTTGGTGTATCTCAGATTATCGTTCCTTCTAGATGATAAATCTTTTTCAAAGAGTCTACAATTAAGCATTGCTTCAGATATGTTGTTAATTGATACTTTCTTATCAGTAACATGCATAAATGAAATTATTTTCTCTTGTATACAAGGCAGTGAAGGACTAGGTATCTCACCGGTAAGCTGTGAGAGTACGATCAGACAGCACCTCATCAGCAATGGTTGCCTTCCTCTCTTTTTTAGTTAGCCTACCAGAGAAGAAATCTGTTGATGACTCTACAACTGTGCCAACCTGATGAATTGTCATAACCAAAAGCTTTATCAATTAGCGCAGCAAAATTAAATAAGAATACAGAGGACACCTACAATTAAATAAAATGGCAAATGCTTATCATTGCAAGTCACATCTCTTATTTGTTACATTATCAGCTCTTGATGGACACCATAGACTTACTTGGAAATACTTGGGCAGCGTTTTTGATTTAGAATCACCCTTCTTGTAGTGTCTCTTTGGATCAAGAGCACCCCTCAGCTGCATCATCAATCAAACATCAACTGAAATCAAATACTGCACTACTCAAAACAAAATGAACCAAACTACCAAAACTTGAGGATAATGTCCCAACAGACTCAAATTATGCAGAGTAATTCAAGAAGAAAGCAAAAAACACAGAATAAAATTGCAGGGGATATGGCACCTTAAGTAGCTGGAGATCTTTTTTCAATTCAGGCGTCATAGTAGGGGCAGGCATATCAAACCTAAACACACAATTCAAATTCAGATAAGGGAACTTGGAGCCAAACATTGGCAAATAAATGGAGATTACGAGCATACCAATTTTTCCCAAGTGTATCTTTGGCTTGACTTCTCTGTAGCTTGTTAACCTTTCTAGGATCGTTGGGCGGCACAAATAGCCCGTCAATAAGCTCCGAATTCGGTTTCCAAAGTCCGCTACTCTCAGGTCGGACTTGGGACTTGGTGTTACTAATTTTACTCGAAGATGACAAAGGCGGCAACTTTGGCTCCCATGAGAGCCCAATCAACGGCTGCTTTTCTCCCATACTGACCACAAATACACACTAATCTCAGCAACAGAACAGTTATTCAAAGAGATATGTGAGACCGTGGGAGAGAGATATCCACTTCAGCCAACAATTTCAGCAACAAATCTCATTTCAGCAACCCATTCAGCAACAAATCTCAACCGTTCAAACAAACGTGCTTCGTGACCGTGGGAGACAGAAGCAACGACAATGGAGGAAAAGCACCGCGAGACAGAAGCTGATGAGCAGAGTTGAGGAGAACCGTGAGACAGAGCAGCGGTTGCGATGGACCAGCGTGATTGTGGAGGATCAACAGCGGCGTAACTGAGGATGAGAGGCGTGATGGTGGAGGAGCGGCGACAGCGAGGACGCAGGGCTAAGGGAAGCGAATTTTATGGTTCGAGAGATGAGTGAATGTGTATTATGCAATGGAATAGGGATAGGTTTCACCGTTTGTTTTTATTTTATTTTATTTTTTACTTTTTAATTAAATTATTTAAAATAACTTGAGGGCATTAAAACATTTTATTTTATAAAATATTTTTATTATAAACACTTGAATTAAATATTTAACTAAGGTTACGTTATTGTATTATTTAATTTTATTTGAATCAAATAAGGCATAAGACTTGCGAAAATCAACCCAACAATTTTCTTTCAATTAACAAACAAAATATACATATTTTTTTTTCTGAAACATTATCAAACAAATTATTATTAAAATTTTATCACTAATAAAGACTTGCGTATGTATATTTTGCATGATAAAAAAAAAAAGAATATGTATATTTTAAATTAAACTATCTACTCAGTTTTACTTATGTCATATAATTAAGTCCTGTACTTTTTAACCATTAACATATTAACATTTACGATAAAATATTAATTACACTATGAATATTATAATTACTTACATTTTTATATTTTAAATAATAAAGTGTTTAAATAAGTTATAGATAAACTAAATAATCTAATTTTTAAAATACGGAAAATCAATTCAATAATTGATCATCGAAATAAAACTATATTGCGTTTAGTTAATTTATAAAAAAAAAAAAGCCAGGTGATTGTCGTCCGACGCTTAAAAAATTAAATTGAAAAAAACGAGTGGAATGAGATGTTTTGAACTCAAGAAAAATTGTGTAAGAATGCGTACTTTGACCTTTGTATTCATCTGCTTTTATATTATAAGAAAATGAAGTTAGTTATCGCATTTTCTTAAAATTCGACTAGTATCGGCTAGTGAATATAGGTTTCCGTAATTATAGATGTAACGAGAATCTGCTGGATTGCATTCTCTAACAGTAACTTTCTATGGAGTCTTGCCTGTAGTTGAGAGGGTAAGTCTTAACAAAGAGCTGAGACCTACAGTGTTCGAATCTTTTTTTCCGCTCGTCTTCGATTTTTCATATTCGAAGGTAACAGTTGTAATCACGATTTGGGGCATGTGGCTTGTTTAGATTGATCTTCCACACCTGCGTTGCTTTGCTTGCTCCTGCTCATAAATGACGATTGCCTTGTTTCTAGAGTTGCATTCAAAACTTACCGGCGAAGCCATCGTATAAAAATCCTTCGTCTCCTTCAAATACCAATTTTGATCAAAACTGATATTTGCGCTTTAGAAAAAACTCAACCAACTTTTCTTTCCATTCACACTTCCTTACTTCAAGGTAATTCCTATTTACTTTTCCTTTTATAAAAATGAATAGAAATATCTTCTCTTCTTCTTTTTCTTCCTCTGGTGGAAGTTCTGCCTCAAGCTCCTCCTCAGATGGCCTCCAATTCGTGCTCCGCCACCTATCGTTCAACTAAGGGCGGTCCATGAGAATGAGAGCCCCTAGTTAACGACATCCCTTCCATATTAACTGAGAAGGACGTAGACCACTTACACGATCAATACCACATCTCTCGACAAATCTTCCATGTCTTTGCTCCATCTCCGAATGTTCGCGTAGATGACCAGATCTTTACAGAGGATGCCATCATGGTCTATGAGGAGCAGCTGAAGGCAGATCTTCGGTTTTCCATGAACCCGTTCTTCACCAAAGTCCTTCGTTTTCATAAGTTGTCAGTCGCCCAGTTGCACCCTAATAACTAGAGAATTCTGATGGCTTTCCGATTTATTTGTTTTAACAATAATATAGAGCCGAGCGTTGCACTTTTCTCCTAACTGTACCAGCTGAGTACGCGAAAAAATGAAGAGTTTTAGTTCTTCAACTGGAGAAAATGTCAGACGCTCTTTGATCGGATCCCCTCATCTTTGAAATGCTGGAAGAATAAATTTTTCATTCTCCGCTATTAGGTGTCCAAGGGTTTCAATCCCCTTCGAACGAGGTGGAATGTATATGTGGAGCTGAGAAATGATGGGGCCCAACTATAGAGGAGTGAGAAAGAGGCTTTAGACTTCCTCTAGACAATGGCCATGTCCTAGAAGATAGACATCACCAAGACAGTGAGAAATGTCATTTTATCTTGATAGAGCCATCTTCAAGCGAGCCAGGCTTGGGGTCCTCACTCGCCGAGCCTTTCTTGCCTTAGGAAAAGTACCTCCATGGCTAGTAAGTAGGGTATTTTTCTTTCCAACTTCTTTTATACTTCAAACTGCCTTACTCACTTTTTATTCTATGCAGATATGGACGGATCAAAAAATAAATTCGCCGAGGCTGCCCGTGTTGCTCGAAAAGGCAAGGCTGTTGTTGGAGTGATAGTGCCTCCACCTAAGCGTGCTTGTCACGCTGAGGAGATCGTCATACTTCCTCCTCCTCCTCCCTCTCGTGCGACTGAACAATCGGCTCCCACTCAACCCGAGTCTTCTACGAGAGATACTCCTCCTGTGGCCCCTACTCAAAGTGATGCTCCACAAGAAGAAGCTAGTGTTGGAGCCGCATAGCCTTGGGGTATACAGCACTTGGCATTGGCCTTGACCCGTTCCACTTCCCTTCTCGAGAAGCCCCGCCTATCTATTTTTATTGCGAAGAACGCTCTAAGGCTCGAGGACCGCCACTGATTTAATGAGGTCAAGACCGATAACCTCAATGACAACTGTAACGACCCGGAAATCGGACCGCTACCGGCGCTAGGATTCAGATCGACTTAAGGTCGCCGGAACCCGTAGCAAGCCTACTATGCATCCTGAATACCTGATAAAATCCCATACATGATCATACATTTTCATAAAACTTAAACTTTTTGTATACCAAACTTGGCCTGTGCATGCATCAAAACTGTAAACATAAAAAACCCCATACTAGAGCCCTCATCAAATGCTCTAGTAGGGTCAACATTTCATACATCAAGCTTGGTTCAATACATCTCATCATTTAAAACATTTACATAAAGATCATGTACAAAGGAATTACAATCTACCAATAAGGCCAAGCACAATACTATCCACAATACATTACATATCCACTACTAATCTATTACAAGGACTATACCATCAACCTTGGCGACCTCCCGCACTATCTCTGATCCTGCAAACCTGGGATTAGGGGAAAGGGGATAAGCTACGAGAGCCTAGTGAGCAGAACATAAAACAAATTAATAATTATATGCTCGTATGGAATGCGTCACAGCATAGACAAAACACGTCAAGGATGAACTGACCCAAAAATCCCTCTACTCTGTGCCCGGCCCTCGATGGAGCTCATCAGGACTTCTTTACATACATAAACTGTGTGCCAGGGGCGTAGAATGGCAGCCCTGGTCCTTCATTACATAACATAATATCTAGAGGGCTAATGGGTTGTCCTGTTGTCCATCCACATCAACAACCAATTATGCAATGCGGCATATTCGTGAAGTCTAATGCATCCAACCTATTTCATATACATGATGCATGAACATGCTTAAAACATTTGATTTCTTGAAATAAAAGATTAGTTTAGTTCTACTCACCTCTGGCTGACACTGGAATAACTAACTCACTGCTGGTCACCTCGGTTTCTCAGGTCCGATCCTACACAGGTAGACTCAAATGAGGGACCAAACATACTCTAACATGACTCTAAACATCTCCCCAAAAACCCCCTAAAACATCATAAAACATGCACACAAAACAAGCAAAGGAAGGCTGGGCAGGGGACTTTCGGCGGCAGGTTCGGCGGCCGAAGGTCCCTATAGATCCGAAAGTCAGGCACTTTCGGGGGCAAGGTTCGGCGGCCGAAAGCCTTCACAGATCCGAAAGTCAGGCACTTTCGGGGGCAGGTTCGGTGGCCGAAACTTCCCTCCAAAGCTGAAAGTCCAAACTTTCGGGGACGAGTTTAGGCGGCCTAAAACTGCCTCCACAGGCAGGTTCGGCGGCCGAACATGGCTTCGACAGCCGAACCTGGGTTCTCCAGAATGGCAGAACCCGATTCTGCCTCTCTCATCCAGCCATCCAAAACCTCACAACATGCATTCAACTATTCTAAAACATGCATATACACTCATTCATGCATATAGGGACATAAAACTAGCCTAAAACCCTAACAAACAACACATAAACATACCATTTATCATTAAACTAACATAACCCTAACATTTTACATCTACTCTAAACATGCATTAAACACCCTTAAAACCCTTCAAAACTTACTTAAAATATAAAAGAAGGTGAGGATCTACGCTTACCTCTTGAAGATCGAGAGGAGAGGTGATCCAAACTTGGAGATTGGGAGAAATCGAACTCCGCGGGTCTCCAAGCTTCAAAACTTTGATCTTAGCTTAAAATCTTCAAAACAAAGGTAAAAACTCATTAAGACTTGAAGGAAAACACAAAATCAACTAAAGGAGGGCGAAATCTCACCTATGCCTGAAAATAGAGAGAGAAAACTCGCTCATTTTCGGACAAGGGGGCCTTTTATAGGTGGCTGGCCAGACCACCTTCGGGGGCCAAAGGTGCTTCCGCAAGAGCCCAATGTTCGGCGGCCGAACATGAGGTTCAGCTGCCGAACCTGGCTTTTCCCTCCTTGGTATTTTCTTTCAAAACTCAATTTCTTTCTTCATTAAAACAATAAAAACATATAAAAACATTTTAGAAAACCTTTATTTTACCCTTCTAGAAGTCTCCGACATCTGAGAATTCTGGATTCCAATGGAGATTCCGCCGGAAGGTAGGAATTTCGATGCCGGGGTCTAGCCGAGTATTACAACAACATTATCCATTCCACCATGGAGAGTGCTCTCTGTGCCTACATGGCCATGGAGCAAAACGAGGTCCTGAGGCGAGAATTCGGAGCGCAAGAAACAAACAAAAATCTCCTATAGGAGGAGCGCTCGAGGCTGAAGGCTTGGGTTGATGTGGTGGAGGGCATGATAAAGGAGACTTTGGAGTCAGTAGATAAGCTCCAAGCGAACCTGGATGAGGCCAATGCCTCCAAGCTTGCCCTTGAGAATTGGGCCAAAAGTGTCAAGGATTAAGTGGCTACTCTCAAATGCCAAGTCTATGAGCTGCAGTCTCAAGCAGAAAAGACTCAGGCCGCCACGGATAAAGTGGCTAAACTAGAAGCTGAACTTCAGGAGACGGTGGCCGGGATGGGAAGATGTTTATACAGAATCAAGACTCTTATATATGACTTCTCCTGGATCAACGATATCTTCCTGAACGAGGACGGTAAGGATAAGGATGGATAAGATGAGGAAGGGGAAATTGAAAATAATCCTCCTAACCTGGCTTCTACTGTAATAGCAATAGATGAACCTGTACTAAAAGTTCGGGGGAGGAAACTAATAATGAACCTTTTGTCTTTTAATCTTCATTTTTATCTTTAATGAGAAATCTTTCTTTCTATACTTTTTGTCATTATTTTTACAAAGTATTTATATGCTCGATACTCAACCATAACTTTCGTCCGACCATAGCCAAATAAGACTTAAATAATTTCTAAAAAATTGCTAAAGGATTAATACTCGATCAAAAAGAACTTAGTAATCATTGCCTTTGCAAAAAAAAAAAATAACTAAAATAGGCTCACTAACCAGGCATAATAGCCGGTCACTAGCCTAACTAGTGGGCATAAAATAAATAACTTAAAAAATTTGAAGAACGGAACCAATACCCGGACATGTGGCCGAACGGATACCAGCGTTGTAGCATGAGCATGAAATACCTTAGAGAAATTTTTATAAACGTGAGGCTACCATTTGGTTATTACGCCTGACGGGTGCCTGCCTTGTGGCTTGGCATAAAGTATTTTAGTTAACGAGACTAACAACTGGTCATTGAGTCTGGCGGATACCCGCTTGTGGCATGGCATAAAAAGGCTTAATTAACGGGACTAACACTCAGTTATTGAGCCTGACGAAAACCTGCTTTGTGGCTATGGAATAAACAGCTTAAAAAATAATAATAAACTAAACTTTGCATCCGGTCACAATAACGACTTAAGAATTTTATTAATCGGGATTGACACCCGATCTTTAATCTGGCGGATACTTCCCTTGTGATTTAGGTATGAAATTTCTTTGTAATTTTTATTAATCGGGATTGATACCCGGTCATGAGTCTAGTGGATATCCGCCTTGTGGCCTGAACATAGAATGCCTTAGCAATTTTTATTAACCGGGATTGACATTCAGTCGTGAGTTTGGCAGATACTCGCCTTGTAACCTGAGCATAAATTACCTTAGAAACTTTTTGTGAAATGGGATTAACACCTAGTTGTTTGGCCTAATGAATACCTGCCTTGTAGCCTGGGTATAAAGTGCCTTAGAATCTTTTTGTGAAATGGGATTAATATTCGGTTGGTGGTCTAGCGGATACCCGCCTTGTGGCTTGGGCATAAAATGCCTTAATTACCGGGACTACCACTCGGACGCGGGCTTGGCGGATACCCGTTTTATGACCTAAGCATAAAATGTCTTAGTTAGCGGGACTAACACCCTGTTATGTATTTGGTGGATATTTGCATTGTGGCTTGCCTGGCAGTTACCCGCCTTACGGCGTTTTTCTTGTCTTTACGCTTTCATCCATCCAACGTTTCTCATTTAAACATGAAAAAAAATTTAAAGAATACATCATAGTTTTATTTATGATATTTCCATAAAATACAAACATTCTTTCAAGAATAATTTTAAAAGACTCGGTCATCTAAATTTCAAAACTCAGAATTTGACTTAGGAGTTGAATATCTGTGTCATTCTACCTCTATAGATCCTAATTGCCACTCGGTCCTCCTGCAATTACATGAATAATCCCTACAGATTTATTTTCATCAGGATTGACTGGTCCTTTTACCTCAAGTCCTGACCTCTTTTCTTCTCTGTCTTTTGTAGTAAACTTTCAGAGCGTGGCATCTCTTACCGGTCTCTCAATTTCATCTTTTAGCTCTCGACATTCTTTTGTAGTGTGCCCATTATCCTCATGAAATCGGTAATACTTCGTTCTGTCTCGCATGCCTAATTTGTCCGAATTAAGCCTGGGGGGCCATTTGACCTCTTTGCCCTTTTCCCTGATTCACATAAGTATATGTATCCATGAGTTATTTAATGGGTATAGTTTCTAAACTTACTTCGGTGATTCCTATTACGTGACACTGGATAACTCTTTTCACTTTCATAGCTTTGCTTATCTGATTTTTAAGTCTTATTTTGACTTGTTCTCTTAGCTTCTCTCAGCGCTTGGACTTCATCATTCAGCCTGATGTACTTTTGGGCTTTGTCCATTAACTGTTAGTACGTAGCGGCTGGGTTCTTGATTAGAGAATTCATGAACTTGATATTGCGTGTTCCTTTCTTCAACAGTTCACATGCTATCTCATAATTTAATTCCTCAACTTATTTTGCATCTGCATTAAACCGTGAGATAAAGCTCTTTAAAGACTTGCTCTCTCCTTGGCGGATCTTTCGCAAGTCAAAGGAGAGCTTTTTAAGAGGTATATAAGTAATCAACTTAGATTTAAATAACATAGCGAATTGTGTAAAGTTCTGAATTGAACTTGGGCTTAGACGTTAGTACCATTTTTTAGCCAAACCTATGAGTATTGGTGGAAACACTCGACACAACACAAAATCGTTGATATCTTAGAGCTGCATTGTTGTCCTAAAAAATCACCAGGTGACTTATGGGATTTACTGTTCTGTCATATTTGTCCTAAAAATGTCTCTGCCAAGATCTCTTCTGACATAGATGAGGCATCGTCCAGCCTATAATCCTCATCCTACTCCTTCTAGTACTTTTACATGGCCCATATCAGCTGGATTGCTTTTGTCCGAGTCCTTGGGGTATAGATGGAAGCTTCTTCCCTTATCCTGGGAGCCATGGAGGCCTCCTCCCGACCTCTATACTGCTCAAGAGTGGCTTGTAGCTTTTTTATGTATTGAAGCATCTGCTAATTATTTAGGTTATTTAGATTAGCTTTATTGACCATTGATGGGGTGTTTTGTCCACTACCAGGAGTGGAGGAAATGATTACTCCCTTGTTAGCAGCAGTTCATGAATTGTCAACCATTTTAGAGTATAGAAGAGGAAAATATTGCTTTTTAAGAGAAAATGAAAGACCGATTTCTAATCCAATTGAACAAAGATAAACCAATAGAGTTTTCCGGCAACGGAACCAAATGATGCAGCTGGAATAAAACTGTGTTGCGATTGGTCAATCTGCAAGAAAAAGAAAGTGAAGTGATTAGCGTCTATAGCAGTCACTCCGATGCTCAAGTTAGTGAATTGAAAAAGGGTGAGTGTAATGAGATGCTTTAAACTCAAGAGTAGTTGTGTAAGAATGTGTACCTTAAACTTTGTATTCATCTGCTTTTATACGGTAAGAGAATGGAGTTAATTATCACATCTCCTGAAAATCCGACTAGCACTGGTTAGTGGATATAGGATTCCACGATTATAGGTATAATGGAAATCTGCTGGATTGCATTTTCTAATGGTAACTTCTCATGGAGTCTCGCCCTATAGTTGAGAGAGTGAGTTTTGACGAAGAGCTGAAATCTACGGTGTTCAGATCTTCTTTTCTGCCAGTAGGACTGAATATTATTCGATCAGATTCTTGTCACGTGCCATTGTTTTCAAGTGCCAGCTAATAGCCCTATTTTAGGTGATCGTTGTGCTATATCAATAATCAAATTTGAAGAATTGATAAATATTTTTTGATATTATTTTATATTGTTGATACGATAGAAAATTTGATATATATATGTTAAACATGCAAATTAAATGAGATATATATAGCCAAAAAATAAAGAATTACTTTAAATTTTTTACAAAATTATTAAGATTTTGAAAATAATTAAAATCATACAACACATTGACATAGGTTTACTATTCTTGCCAAGACTCGTCTAGTATGATGGCAAAGCATATATATATTGAGCCTAACACTCTTCTAGTATGATGGCAAAGCATATATATTGAGCCTAACACTCCGAGATTGAACTTTCTTTACAATTTCTTTTTTTCCATATTCAGCATTAAAATAGTAGAAAATTAAAGCATAAATTATATTTTAATTTTTAAATTTTAATATAAATAATAATTCATCTTTGTAATTTTAAAATTCAAACTAATAAATTTTTATATATTTATTTTATATAAATGGAAGGTATTTTCATCCATAATTCCATCACAAAGTAAAAATAAATATTTTAAATAACTAAAATGCCCTCATAAAAACTTAAATCATTTTTAATATAAATAAAAATTTTATATCATATAAACTACATTTTAATCCCTAAATTTTAGTGTAATTGACGAATCAATCTTTATATTTTCAAATTAAATTCTTAAATCTTTTAATATTTAATCCGTCTGAAATTAAAGTTATTCCATATATTATTGAATTAATAGATGGTCGAATTTTTTTAAAAAATATAATTTCTTCCTAAAATATTCTTTATAAAAGTTTACAACTATAATCTACTTAAAAATTATTTAATACCACTTAAAAATAGTTAAAATCATAAGTATTTTTTAAAAATTTTAAAATGACAAGTATTAAAATATTTTAATACATAAAAATTGAAAAATAAAAAGTGTTAAAAATTAATTAAATGAAATATTATAGATAAAAATTAACGAAAATTTAAGTATTTTTTTAAATAAAAAATAAAAATCAAAATGTTTAAATTATAATATAACAGACTCATCATAAAAATATGTACCATATTAAAAATACAGAAATCGATCTATTAATTATATTAAAATTTAAAAACTCAAGAGTAATTTATTCATTTAAAAAAAATAATAAAAATATTTCTAAATTTTTAATTAAAAATAAATAAAAAAACTTTTAATTTAAACAGATTAATTATATAAAAATTTAAATATTTAATTTTAAAAATACATAAATTAATCTATTAATTATACTAAATCAAAATGTAATTTATCAAAAATTAAATTTTTATAATACAAAAACTTATAGTATTATAAATTAATATTTTTATATTTTAAATAAAAAACTATTTTTATTTATTTCTAGTGTTATGATTAAGTAATAAAGATAAATTATTTTTTTACATATTTTAAACTACATTTATAACAAAATTATTTTATGCGAAAAAAATAATAGCATTTATTTCTTTATATATGTAATTTTGTTTGTCTTTTTTCGCATATACATACACATACGACAATTGATCAGCCACGGGCAAATGGTAAAGAAGAAGGCACATTCAGCAAACAGAGCTGCCATATCTGTACATCACACAATTAGACACAACTAGTTACAGGCTTAACTAAGAATGCAGCTTACAAATTCTAGCCAATAAAAGACTATGATACAATAACTTAGGGCACTTTCTGAGAAACCTGATTCCATTCCCAATACCTCTGATGAATATGAAATGAAACAAATTCAACCTTCCTACAGCAACGATGCACTCATGGGATTGGCAAATAAATGTTTACGGTATACTGATTTTGATTCTCTGAAGCTGCTACCAAGGAGAGTTCCTAGCAGGGCAGGGGACCCACTTGATGTAGATTGATGCATCTTTCTCACAATCAGGTGCTTATCCAAAATCATTAATTCCATCAGACTCCGACAGCTCTACAGATGTTAGAAGCACAAACACTAAACATCAATGATGAATCAATTTAAAGCCCAGGACAGGAGTTTCGTCAACATCAACAGTTGCATAGGTAGATAAATTCATAGTTCCAACAAACTCCGACAACAATGAAACCCAAGGCCTTCAACAGAATCTTCTACCATTCACTACGTGAAACCAGACTAGAACATCTAGTGAAACCAGACTAGAACATCTAGTAAAACCAGCAATTGCAAAGCAGCAACCATACATGGTCGCAATCGAATAACACTGCACATTTTTAATTATTACTAACAAAAATATATCTAAATACGAAATACAATAATATATCATTTTTATTATTATGTTTAAAGAAATTATTAGTTTTATAGTATTTTTAATATTTATTTAATATTGTACAGGTTAAACCTAGTTAGACCTTGGTTGCATCTTAAATTTTTAACCCTTTACCTTCACGGTTTATTGACTAGGCCAGTTTTAAACTGGATTAAAGATACATTGTGTTAAACGACTCGTAATTACTGATATACAATTCCAAGCTCTAAGGGTGCTGCCACATATGGAAAACAAAATTGTTCAAAGCCCCATTCCATCTGTGTCATAAAATTGCAAGGTCTCTAACACTCCAAGTTCAAGAACGCAAGCTAGGCAAAATGATCAGTGAGTAGATAATTCATTTTCAGGGAGAGCACACAATTATCTTAATAGAAAATTTGTCCATAGTAACTACTGCCGAGAGATTTCATGGAAGGAGGAGCAATAATTGTTTGAAATACTGCACACTACTCATAAAGCAGATGCCAGACATTTCAGGCCTAAGCTAACAACTCAATACTCCCCTCAAAACCCCCAATTCTTTCTCCACTGCCAAAAACTTAAAACAAGGAACACAATAGCATACCTGGGGATTCAATACTCCAATCTGGCGGATAATGTCGTTCTGTCACACAAAAAATTAAGGGAAAATGTAGTAGAATAAGGAGAGGAAACATTGAAGTTCTACTTAATAAACTCCAAAAGCAAAACTTTCTAATTTAGAAAATTCCTATTACAGTAAATAAATAAATATGGCTGTAAGCGCCATCCATATAAAATTGGCCAAAAAAACTACATAAATCAAACAAATTCACTGGTGCAAATATTCTCGAAGTTGTATAAGCACAAAACAGGAATATCAAAAGTCTATTCCGAAGCCAAAAAAAAAACCAAAAACAAATTCTACAAGTGAAGTTCCAATGATAATTTTGCCACCTGCTATGATAATATCTTGTGATAGAATATTGCAAAAGGTTTCACATACAAAGAGAAGACTATGCAGTATTTAGGCTACAAACAAATTACTGTTTGGATGTCTAATAATCAGGAAATGAGAAACATGTACCTCTAATATCCCAGGATTTTGCATCACAATACCAAGAACACGGCGAACAAGTCCATCATAGACAATTTTGTTAATGCTACCATCTCCATTTATCCATGGTAATATCGGCACACGTAATTCATTTGAGGAGAGTTTACATGTTTCACTATCATTATTTTCCAGCTGCAAGCTCCCTTCATGTAAATTGCCTTTTTCAGTCTCAATTGAGGGCACAGACTCTTCAGGAAGATTAAGAATCGTAACTTTGTGCACATGACTATTGCTCATGGTAGCTTCTCTCTGTGAAGTAGAACCAACTACATCATAGCCTTCAGAATGGGAGATTGAAGGACCGTTCTCATTTCTCTGCAAGGATTTTATCATTGATGGTGGATCAAGATCTTGATGGAGACCCACCGGCGAGGTCAAAAAGTACTTGGAATTGTATAAAGCATCAACAGCATGCACAGTGTCATAAGCATTGACCTGCACGGTAACGGAGCACATTAGAAATTTCTTGGAGTCTGAGCTCAAATCATCCAAGTATTCTATTAAACATGTAGCCATTAACATATAAATGGACCAGCAATAACAAGAAATACAAAGACTACGAGAAACTAGGATGTCAAAAGAATAAAGTATCCATTAAGTAAACGGTTTTATAAATTAAAATAAATATAAAAGAAAGAAATGTCACAAAACCTTCCTTTCCTCTTCCTAAAATAAAGGTAAAAATCATTTGGGCAGTCATATTTTGCCGCACATCCGCCTATGTTGGACAATACAGTGCGAATCCATATTCACAATCTCAAAACAGTGAAACCGATATTGACAGGCTAAATTGACTGACACAGGCACTTAAAACCATGCACTCAACTGCCAAAGTCTGATTACAAGAATGTCTACTTTGCCAGGTACTAGTCCAGTGAGCTAGCAGTATTAAAATTAATAATAAAAAAATAGAAAATAGGACAGGAAAAAGGAAACATAATGGAGGATGAACCAGCAAAAGATGTTGAAAGTGGGAATCCAACCACCTATGCATGTATGTGGCATTCAGGCAGGCATGCCATTTTAAATATATTTTACAATTATAACTAATTTAGATTAACTTATAAATCAAGAATAAAACTAACCTTCAACACATATCCAAATGCTTGGAGCACATCAATTATGTGTTCATGCACATTTTCACCTGCAAGGAACACCTTCAAATATTCAAATGGTGCAATCTAGAAACAAGTGTCACTATTTTTAACTTGAAATATAAGTCTCTATTATATCTATTAATTTATTTTTCAACTTCTTTTTTGGGTGCGGGGAGGGGTGAGCTTGAGTTGTAGAGTGCATACCCACAGATTGGGAAACTTCTTCTAAACTCAAACCTTGGTCACCAGCCTTCTGAATGGCCATGAAAACAGTCCTAAATACATCAGGACTGAAAAGACTTGCTTGTTTTGGATCAGAGGGTTTCAACATCAGGTATTCTGCATAACCTACCATTGCTTCCCAAGGTGACTCACTAGACCATCCTGCTGCAGGATCAATGGCATCAAAATTGGGGAATTCTGGAGCACTGTCACGTTGTAATGAACTAGAGCTAATTTTCTGGCCCAAAGTATCTTTGACCTTATCATTCCGATGAAGTTCATCCACACATCTCCCCCCATCTTTGAACAATTCTACAACATTAACTGTCGTATGTTTTGCACGATGCACAAGCACTGATACACCAGGAAAGCCCTTTTCTCTGCGAGAAATGAGTTCACTGTCGGCCAAAGATCTCATTTTCTTAGACTTGTCACCATCACAAAGGTCATCATCCTCAACCCTACGTTTTAAGCTTCTTAAGTCTTCAGCTTCTCCCACGCCTTCATCTGGCACACATGGAGATATTGATAATTCATCAGAAGAAACTAAAGAAAACAACTGAAGGATATTGCCACACTGCAAATCTGCAGTAAGATTAATTCCCCTTTCTGTCAGATCTTTTTCTCTTTCATGGAGCCAACCCGAAAATTTAGCAGCTTCTTTTCCAGTATTAGACGGGAATGGAGATTTAGATATACTTTGCATGAATTGTTGGGACAACATAAAAGGTTGACCATCATCACCCCCAATCTGCAAGGAGCAAGTGTGTTAATCTAAACATAAACACAAAACAAAAATTATAATGGATGTGGCAGTGGTCAAGAAGGGAAATCAGAATGAATTAAATCAACAAAGGGTGTAGGTAAACATAAATTAAACAATCAAGTACCAGCTTACTGGAGACCAGAAAGTGAATTTATATGTAAACTATAACCTAAATAAGATAAAGTTCCATGAGCCACAAGGCTGTTTCCAACTAGAGAAACCATACTGTATCACCATTAAGCAAAATAACATTGATTATGAATTTTAAGCATACTTCACATCTCACTTAGAGACCAACTTAGGCACTCAAGTATCAATCAGAAGTACAGCAAGAAGATGCTGTCCCGAAACACAATCAGTTTAAGGAGCAAAACATTTTTAAAAACCATAGGTGCAGACATTCTGGCATAAAATAAAATATGCTAGTTAACATTGAGCTGAAAGTTTGGCATGTCCATGTCTGGAATAAGTATTTAGATTGCCCATACAAGAAATTTTGCTCAACTAAATTCAACTATTTACATTTGGTATCAGGGCAAAATTCTATCTAACCAACCTCATGCAAGGCATAAAAATCAGCTTCACAGTGACCTCTATGCCAACATTTTAAATAGATGGAAAACTATACAGTGGGTTTCCCTTCAGGCAACTGCTATTAAATTCGATTGAGTATATAGGGGTTCCTTACACGTTAGCTGCACATCATGCATCACATATAAGCACTGGTTAACAGACTGAAACAGCTCATGAAGGAAACATGTACTTGCTAAAGCACGATAAGGCCCCTGCCTGAAAGTAAGATGACATGATTTGATGCCTCAAGGCAACTCATCCAGAGATTAGCATATTTGATTTCACCACTTAATACTCGAATATTTTACAGTTTATCCTATATCCAGCAAATTATTGCATAAGGGAGAAATATGCTGAAAACTGGTCATGCCAAATCATGAGATTATTGTCTCATTTAGAAATGCAGTGCAGAAATTTTGATCATTATTCACATAAATATAAGGAACTTTGAAAAAATCTGGACAGGCACCTAATTTTTTATCACATGCAAATTTACCATAGCCCATAGGAGATCTGAGTATAGTCAGTAGCAACTTGAGATAGAATAAGAAATTAAAATATTCATGAAATGGTGCAGGTTAAGAGAAGATACAGCCATGTGGAAAGTCATATAAGATGAGTAAATTACATAAAGACGTTATTTCAACAGGAAAGAGCACTAGCTTAGGATTTCTACCATGCAGCTGACATGTATCATTTTGAGACTGTAACACATGCGTAGATCATTAGAATTGCCTGCAACAAAAGGAAGGATTAAAGAATAAATGCTTTACCATTATTTTCTTCTCCCTGAGGTAGCTAAAAGCTGCAAAAAGATCGCGTTCTGAATAACGTCGCAGAGTTTCTGCTAGATGATTTTGCAATTCTGGTGCCCCTGAGGTGCTCAAGAAGACAAGCTTCAAAAGCTCCACTGCATTTGAAACTGCCAGTGAGCTATGTACTTGTGTGCCAACTAAAGTTCCTTCATTTAAAGACTTGATAAACTTCTGACGAAGGCGACGCCGCCTTGATCTTTGTGAAGATATTCCTTGGCCATCTTTTTGGATTCTTTCATTAACACTACTAGATGAAACCAATCCAGATTCCACATAGCTCTGCAATAAAAAGTGACGTAGCCATCCAACTCAGAAAAATAATTGATACTGATTGGATATTCTCATAGGACTAACATTTGAAAAAACAATGGCAGTAGTTAAAATGAAATGCAAGCATAAATGGCCATGTATATTCACATGATTTTATAATAAAATATGGATTGGATTCAGTATTCACGGAAGCAGGGCTATAACCATTATAATACAAAACTGCGAGACCTCTAGAAGTAAACCCTACCAAAAATAATTTTTGGTCTTAACTTACAGATGCCATTTATGTATATAGAATGAAAGTTTGATGGAAGAAGCATTTGATGGAAGAAGCATTGTCAAACTTACATATCCTCCAACGT
This sequence comes from Manihot esculenta, assembly GCF_001659605.2. Classification (NCBI taxonomy): domain Eukaryota; kingdom Viridiplantae; phylum Streptophyta; class Magnoliopsida; order Malpighiales; family Euphorbiaceae; genus Manihot; species Manihot esculenta. The sequence goes on from NC_035171.2 coordinate 2,239,017, forward strand.
TTGAGTTTAAATTGCAGAACTCTTTAGAAGCATTTCCAACTCTTGTAGAATCCTGAAAATTAGCCTTCTTCTTATATGACAGAACACATTCAAAGGTTTTCTTGATAGTCTCATCACTGAAGTCATCCCACCGCTCCTCAGAACCTGCTTCTCCAGCATTTTGAACACTATTGGAAAAACTATCAACACCTTCACTTGTTGAACATCGCATAAGAACTCTGCCCCCATTGTTGTTAAGAGATGCACTCTGGGTTTTCTCCAGGTACTTTGCGTATCTTTCACTTAGCATGGTACAGAGTTTCATAAGAGTTTTTCTAAATTTTGTATTTTTCTTCAGTAAATGCATTCTTCTAGAACATGTCATTGGAGGAGCTGGTAGGTCAGGAATTTTTTTCCATTCAGCTTTGTGGATCTTTGCCCCAAGAACTGCACGGTGTCTTGCATAATGGACTAACAGTTGCCTGTAATAGCATAATCAACAGGATCAAAAGGAAGGAACTAAATGATATACTCAAACACAAAAGAAAATGTCTCTATCTCTTCCTTAAAAAAAAAAAAGAATAATCTAAATTGCACTCAGATAAACCAGGCAGAGCATGTGTAAGAAGGATGTAAAAGAAAATCCAGAAAGTTCCACAAAAAATTGAGCTTTCTCTAATTATATGCTCAATATCTTCATGTCTCCCTGTAGAATCATCTGCCAGCAAGGGCAACTTCCATCATGGGAGGCAGCCTACAGGACCAACTGCTGATGATTTTATTGTTACACAACTTAAACAGTGGGTCAACCATGGAAACAGGGCAATTGTGCTTATGATCCAAAGGGCAGTTTCCTCTTACCTATCATCTGCATCAGTCCATGAAAACCTTCTTTGGCGTGTTGACCGAGACTTTGAAAAAGCATACTGGCTTAATACAGAATGACATTTTGTACTTTGATTTGATCCTGGTTCTTCCGCAGATTCTAGATTATCACCCTCATGATGTGCTGCCAAATGGTCTTCATTTTGTTCTGAAGGGGAAACTTCTTGTTCCTCCATGAATTGGTCAATGATATCAGGTAAATTCACAGATGCATCCTCACTTAACTTTTCTTTCACACCATCACCTCTTCCACGCTTTACTGAGCTTGATTCTAAAGGTCTCTTTCTTTTTCTAGAAGGGAATTTCTTTTCTGGTTTCTGCTGGTCTTCATTGGCATTCACAACACCCTGAAATATATTCAGACTTCGAAGGTGCTTACTATAATAGGCACGAAGCACCTGCATAATGCATTCAAGTTAAGGTACAATTGGGAAGGAAATTATTTTCTAAACAAGAAAGTAGTTCAACCCATTGACTGGCCGCAGAATTAAAACCAAATTAAGCAATAAGCTACGTGACAGGGAAAGAACACCACAAGCACACTAACCTGCTGCAAGGAAAGATTAAGATCACTAGCAATGTTTACACACTCTTCACATGAAATTTTTTTGTTCAAATCATCCTTTGCTATTCGATTTAGGAGCTCAGTGCGCTGCTGAGCAGACATAACCCGAATAGAGGTCCAAAAACGAGGGTGGAAAACCTGTAAGAAGGAAGATAAACACCAAAACTCATTTCAAGCTTGTGGTGATCTGAAAAGTTTACATATAAGAGGCACTGCACATTATCACGGCATTAATTGCCACATACGACATAAGAAATGGATCAAAGGCATATAGTAACCTTTCCGCTTATGAATGATGGATCTATATCACAATTTGACTCTGGCACCTTTAATATAATTCACCAGAGGAACAACTTTGCACAAGTCATTAAACACATACCTCAGGAACAACAGATCCAGGAAATGCATGTAAAGCAGCTTTTGGAACAGCAGCAGCATAACAGTACTCCAAAGTTTTCCAATATTCATCAACAGCTTCTCCATTTGATAGGGTAAAATCATGTCTGATTCTTGGGCGAAGATCAAGAGATCTTAAATTAGATGTTGGGACCATTGATAACGGTTCTTCTAGGTAAGGTCTAAGCTCCAGAGCATGCATAAAAGTCTCAGGAACACTTTTGGATCCATCCTCTGAATGTGCATTTCGTATCAAACGAATCAACTACATCATAGAACCGATGATGAGATGATATAACTGACATATAAAATCATAAAAGCCCATTTATCTAATATTATTTAAACTGAAAGCAATTCCTATTGACCAGGGATGAGATATGAAAAAATTTAGGCACATTGATCACTTGGGAACTGTTTGAATTTACCCAGCTAAAGACATGTCAGTTTTCAGTCATATAAAAGATAGATCATAGGACGAAGACTGAAAGGACAGTGGTCAATAATTTAGAATGGATAAAAAAATTGTAATTATACAATTGACCCGCTTACATAATACATAATTAGGTCATTTGAACAGTGACCAAGAATTTATACCTTTAGTCGTCGTAAAATGTCAATTATCAATGACAGTCTCCCAGTTGCCTGAGTATCCATCAGCTGTTTATATTCTTCAACAGGAAGATCAGATAGACACAAACCACTCTTGCTCTTTGCAATCATATCACCGCATTTGTTATTAGTCCCTACCACCTTCAGGAATAGCTCAATTGGAACAGCCTTCAGAGCCACTTCAAGTGCAAGAAACTTGTAAGCACGCTCACATGGGCCAGTTAATAAAACATCATTCCATCCAGGAAAACTACTCAGGTAACCCCACAAAAATTTATGCAGCAGTTTTGCACGAACCATTTTTGCCAACACAAAACCATTGGCACGCATAGCTTCTGCTTTAACAGCTTGTTCATCTGAACCCCTACGAATCTGAGTTCTCATGACACCATTCAGTACAGGAATTGATTCCTTAATCTGCAACTTGGATAATGCCTGAACACGTATTTGTTTATCAAAAGACCTAAGTCTATCATGAATTTCACCAAGTAATTCGGGAGGAAAACTCTGAATAGATGGATGCAGAACAACCACAGTAGGACGCCTGCTGGTACAGTTCGTGACAGCAGGAAGCTTTATATGCACACATCTGCATTGTCCTTGTTGTTGAAGCTTGTTTAATATCCGGTCAATAGTCTTCCTGTCCATTGCTGTGTCCTTGTCCTTCTCAAAACTCACAAGCCATCTTTGAAGCTCAGCTTTCAACAGGAATTTCTCATCCTACAGATTTTTTTTTACAAAAGAAAATGACATTTTTCAGAAAGGAAAATACAGAAAATAAAAGAGTTAATTTCTTAGTAACCCTTCAATAAAGTGAATGAAAGAGAGCACCTGTAACCTTTCAAGTATCCTCTGCTCCCTCAAGGCACCATCAGTAGTTAAAGGCATGTGTCGAGAAGATGATCGAGAATCAGGTAGCTTTAATAAAGTAGCTTCTGACAAACATGAAGCAGAATTTGGCTCTATTTCTGTACTTCCTAAATTATGTTTAGCATTGGAAACACCATCCACTGATTCATGAAGAAACTCTGGCACCTTGTCATGACAGGTTAGCTCATGGTTAGTCGGACCATCCTCAGGGGAGTCTTGAGATAGTTCAGCATTTTTTCCCCTATTATTCAGTTTAGCAGAATCAACTTCAGAAGTGGAAGGATTGTACTCTCGCGGGGCTTCTGTTGACCTGTCCAGAACATCATGATTGCCCACACTCAAAGTAGAAATGTTAATTCCACCAAGATCAATTTTTGATTGATCTAGAAATGCGTTTGACTCATTGGTATTAGAATCAGAAGTCCAAACTCGAAAAGCTACGGATTTTTTATGGTTTTCTGCCTGCACATGCATCTGAAACCTAGAGAACAAATTGTGCAACCGAGAATCACTTCTTTTCCTATCAATTCCAAGCCTCTCACATACCTGTCCATATCAACATTATATGTAACAAATTTAACAGCTAGAGAGATGGGTGCCATCAAATATAGCTACTACATATCCCTATAATGTACGCGCAATACATAAAACAGCACTCAGAACTCATATTAGAAACAGGTACCACATAAAATGACAAAAACAATGTTGTCTCTGCAAGGGAAGACACAGCATAACCTTATACATGCAAACAAAGTAAGGCACTTCAAAGCTAGGGCCAAACTAAATGTGCTGAAAAGCACAATGAAATCATTTTGAGTAGTAACAAAGACAAGAAGAATCATCCAATATAGATATTTCTTGATAAAAAAATGTATTTTAGATGAAACAACTAGCAGATTATTGACAATGCAGTGAAAAGTACAATTATCTACCTCAATAACAGTAGCTCCTTCTGTTCTTTTGGCATCAATAATATCATAAATTTGATGGTCAATAGGAAGTTCTACAAGCTGCTCAGTTTGTTGAAACCTTCTTCCAAACTTCATTTTTTCTTTGTGACACCCAAGAGGTTTGTTCTCAAAATTACTTGGAGGAAACTTCTTCAACAAACGTAAGCAACGTTCGACCTATCAAAAGTAGACCACAAGAATTAATGAAGCAAACTCAATAAACTCCCTGTACAAGCCCATGTAGAAGCATTCTTTTCAAAGAGGATTTTTTTTTTCAACACACCTTTTCGTTCACTTTTGCATCAAACTCCTCAACAATGCCAGCATCCTTTAATCTCCGACATATCTAAAAGTACAAAGTGCAATTAACAATACAATGAAAACAATGAGAGAACCAACAAATACAAAAACATGCTGTGCGGTTGAACACTATTAAAAACTTACATTTCTCCAAGCTCTGTGCCCTGAAGTTCTAGTATAACCAAGAACCTGTTTGATATCTGAGACGACAAGGACCTTCGGTAACCAAATAATCAGAACAATCCGAAATGTTAACTTGTACTGTTTAAAAACTCAAAAACAAAATTTACCTTATCATTGGCTTCTTCAAGTTTATCACAAATTGCCTTCATTGCGGGTAAAAAATCTTTTATAAGAACATCATCTTTAGAAGGCTCTCTCTCAAAACCATCTCCACCTACATCAGTTTCCTCTACATTCCCAGGACCCCCAAAATTGCGTTCTTTTATGTTAATCTCAAGTCTTTGTTGAACACCTAAATGCTTTGCATAACGGGGTAGATATATCAAATTGGTACTTACAGTCGAACTGCTCTTAGTCTCCCCTTCACAGTCAGCTTCTTTTGTCTTCACAATAACAGGTTGTCTCACAATCAATTGCCGGCACTCAAGGTTCTTAACACTATAAAAGAAGTAGTTCCCTTCAATGCCGAATTCTTTCGCTAGTTGATTTTGTGTTATTCCATTTGTCCTTCACCCATTAATGAACATCATATTTTGCTATTTTTCAACAATAAAACTTATAAAGAAAAATAGGAGCAAGGAAAGCTCACCTAACAACAGCAAGCCGCTCAAGAGTGCGACGCTGGAGAGGACCAATGCCAGAAGAAGGAATGTCATAAAGGCCAACAAAGCAATCCCTAAGATGCTCATTAGCCACAATCTTCAAGTTGAGCTTCTCAGCATCTTCAAGCCGCCGAATTTCGGGGTCAGTGGCGCTACAGGGAGTCTCTTTTCCAGAGACAAAGAACTGAAGAGAAGAGATAGATATAAGGTTGGACCAGAGATATTCTTTGAGGGAGACAGCAGGTGTGGGAGTTAGGGTAGACCAGAGGGAGGAAAGCAAAAGTCCAGTTGAGCCACGACAACAGATTTCCTCGAGAGCTGAAGAGATGAGAGTGTCCATGGGGGCATGTGGAGCAGAGTGTTTGGCCTGTGAGAAAATTCACTCTCGAGATAGCTTTCTCAGGAAAATTTTAATGGCCGCATGTGAACAGCTGATGCAAAACAAGAACGGGTTAATGCTATCAACAACTAGCAAAAATCAAACTGTAATGAACAACTAGTATGCTAGCAATTTCCAAATATAACACCAAACTACATTTACCAGAACCAAAATTGCCACTCTACAATTTAAACAAACTGCCATGGATTAATTTCTAATGATTAAATGCAAATGGAGTATACTGTTAAATGCATGAAATTGAAATCCATTTTGTTTCACAAAGCTAAAGGTGCCCAATTTGGAAATAAAATGGAACGAAAGCAAAAACAACAATATAAAATGAAAGCATCAAACAGGAACGAATTCAGACCTTATCCGACTGAGAAAACAATAAAAATTAATCACAACTGCTGCTAATTTGGGAATAGTTGGAACCTGATTTACTAGTTTAAAATTGAAAAGCAGCAAAGATGGACATATTATGAACTCATCAGAGCGTGGAATAGACAAGCTATGCTTCTGCGAAGTAACAACCCTGGAACCGCACAGTATTTTAATTTCAATACTGGTACCCGTTTCAAATCCGTTTAATAATACACGCATACTGCCCCAACCCGATTCTTCTATTTCAATAGCAAAACATTTTAGAATTCAGGTATCCGAACAGGAATACCAAAACCAAAAGTATGCAAATAACACCTGAAAGTTTAAAAATAATTAAACAAAATAAGGTCATGCACACCCAGGGAAGGAGACTCGTTCCACCCGCACACCAATTCATAAACAGGGCATTGCATTATGTTATGCAGTAACAAAAAAGTTCAATCCAAGTTGACGAAAGCACAGCAAGAGTCAGTGATGATATATTTTAAGGCCCTGATTAATGACCAGAAGAAAAATCATGCACCAAACTCAATATATTAGGGGATAAGTCCCTGTTAATTAATGATTAAGTTTAAAACAGTTTGCATAATCCTCCATTGAAAAGTTTAGACTATGATAACATAGAAATTTAGCAGTAGCCAGAATTGATAATTTGATATCTTCTAATTAGCAATGGCTCACAAACTCACAATGGCCTTACCACAATTCTAGTGAGTGATTGATGATATGGCTGTTGGTGGCTGCGATTTGCTTCGCCGTCGACCCAATGGTGGCGCTGCTGCTGCTTCGATTAAAATGGTGGTTGCTGGTGAAGCAGCTGGATGCTGAAGCAGAAGATGGTTACACCGATGGGAAGGGCTGAAGGAGAAGGGACGAGCGATTGGTGGCTGTGAAGCGGGAAGGGCTGTCTGCTCTGGAGAGTGGGAAAGGGGCTGAGTGTCGGCTGTGAATTTGGGAATTTTCGAAATGGATTTGGGGATTTTCGAATTAAGGAAGAAGTGTTCTTTGCCCTCTGGGATTGCTGGAAAAGGGGCGGAAAGGTTTGCCAAAAGTAGAGGTCGTTTTTTGAAATCCTTAACAAACCGGACCGGTTCGTATGATTTTTTGTACGGGTTAATGCTGGTTCGACTAATTCATTCCGAATCTCTTTCTTAAATGCTTCGGATGCAGAACCAAACTGAGTTTAAGTCAGTTCCAAATTGAATCACCGGTACAACTCGGGTCCAAAGACTGATCAATGGGTAGAAACCGGAGGCGGTCGGAAAGAGGTGTCACAAAAGATCGTTTTGGCATTGTTGCTGAGCTGTTTATGAGAAAAGTGTTTTTTTAATTATTATTTTTAAAAATATTTAAAATATTTTTAATATAATTTAATTATAGAAATATCAACATAACAAAACAGTTTCTTTTTACAATAATAGTATCTAAAATATCTTTTTTTTTTAAAAACACTTTTCACCTCAAACTCAATTTCCAGAATTGGGCAATGGCTGTGGGTTACGATTTAGTTTTTCATTAAAAAACATAAAATGATGTCGTTTTATTAATTGATAACTCGGTTCAGCATCATTTCCAATTCAATCTCTAAAAATTCAAAATCGTATCAGATTGAATCACCGAATCAAACTTTCCAATTTTAACGGTTCGATTCAAACATTCGGTCTATATGTCACCCAGGTTGAGAGAAACAAGACAACACAGCACAACGCAAACGTTGTATTTTGTGTTGAGTCTCCTCTCTCTATCAATCAAATCTTCTCTTCTCTCGTGTTCATGATTTCAGGCTCCATTCTACCCGATCTCTTCACCTCTCCTGCTCCTTTTCTGGAGAGAATTGCCCTGTTTTCGCTATAAAATTCTGATTTTTTTCTTTTTGATTTCTCTCGTCTGTCGTTTACCTGCTAAAAATGTTCTATTTTTTCAAGGTAAGGCTATGGGAACTGCTTTGAAGATGATATATTTTCTAATTTCATTTGACTATTATTGCATCTTCCGAGTCGTTTGACTTCATGGGTAAGACTTAGTTTTCCACCTCTCTCTCTCTCTTGCTTGGCTTCCTTTGTTGCTTTTCTGGTTTGTCGTGTGTTGTCAGTTCGTGGATTGTGTTTTAATTTCCACGGCAGAATCACAATTTTGTGCTTGAGGAAATGTGAAGATTTCTAACATAGAAGTCTTTTGAGTAAATGAGAAGGTGTTAAATTTCAGCTTCTAACATAGAAGTCTTCCCTTTGGTTTATTTTTCACAAAGGTATTGCTTGTTGCTTTATGTTTCTGTTCTAGAAAGCTGCATCTGCTTATCCAAAGAATTTGCTTTTGTTTTCCCTCTTTGAGAAACAAATATGGATCTTTCTCTGCAGCTAATTATTGTACTGATTATACCAATTTGATTCATCTTCTTTTGCTTTCAAAATTTATTTTGACCTGTTATTTTTGTTGTTTTCTTGTGGCAAGAACCTTTTTTCCCTTATGTTCTATGATTGACCTGACTGGTTTTGGGGGTATTTCAGATTTCATGTTATTCCCCACTAAACTCTTTAACTTGGGGCTTTTTTTTTTTTTTTTGAAAAGGTTCCTTTCTAAGTGAAAAGAGATATATTCTTCTTCTTCTTCCTTTAAATGTCATAAAACAATCTGTATTCTCTCTCTCTCTTTCTGCTTAGTACATTGTTCTTGACCCTCTATATGTTTGTTGAGAAACTGGATGAAAAACACCCTCCCAAAGTTTATCTAGTGGATTAGACTGGCTAAAAATTCTGGTTTTGGATGCTATCGTCCAAAGAAAATGAATGTTTTAGGTTTGAACTGTTAATTTCTCTGCCTCTATTTTCTTTCTTGCTAATATTGGCCAAGTGATTCCCTGTCTTTTTGAGTCACATTTTTTTCATTGTAAAAGCACAAAGAGATAAGATAAAATAATGGGGACCCTTGGAAGTTCAAATTAATTAAAGTTTGCCTTTTTTGTTCTCCGGTTTTCTTATTTGGTACATCACCCAATTATTCTTTTGCAGGAAAAGGGTTGGGTTTAGTTTATTAAAGTGAAGCTGAAATGGAAGGTGATTTATTTTCTGGCTTAGGCAATGGAACCCAAGTGGATACCAAGGTTTTGCAATCAGTTCAAAAGAGTTTTATGCAAGTTCAGGACATTCTAGATCAGAACAGGTTGCTAATCAATGAAATAAACCAAAATCATGAATCAAAGATTCCTGATAACTTGACTCGAAATGTGGGGTTGATTAGAGAGCTTAACAATAACATTAGAAGGGTAGTTGATCTGTATGCTGATCTTTCCAGCAATTTCACAAGGTCAATGGAAGCTTCATCAGAAGGGGAATCAAGTGGGATTTTCAAGTCCAATGGAAAGGGGAATCAGAAGAGAATTCGATCCGGGTAATTGATCAAACCAAGCTTTCATACATATTATGTATTTTCTTCATGGTAGAATAAGAAGAGTGTTAGATATTGAAGGAAAAGAACTTGATGAGCTTTTTGGTTGATGAGTGATGTGTTTCGAAGGTTTTAAGCTTCAGTATAATTTTCACCATATCCATTGGAATGACAATTATTATCTTTTTGAATCAAATATGCTTCTCCTATTACATTTTCTATATTGTCTCCAATTGCATAGTTTTCTTTTTCACTTTTTTTTTCTTGTATTGGATTCATTCATTGATCTTTTTGTCTGAAATTTCTTTCCTGCATGCTGTAATTGATAATGGATGTGCTGTTGTTAGATTTGTTATCTGTACTTTATGTGATCTTTATAAATTGTTTTGATTGACCAAAGTTTTATTGCTTGCCATCATTACAGAGAAAAATTGAAACAATTATAGACCACTCATCTTTTAGGTTGTAAGAAATGGCCAAATATTATTTGTCTTTTAACTGATGATTATCAACATTTTTCTGATGATATCCCATGATCTGCTTTTGGTGGGGACTTTCAACAACCCACTTTATTCTTTTCCTATGTTTGTCAAAAGATTCCTCATGATGTCTGCATTTTGGATGAAGCTCACTGTGAAGGTTTGATTTTTTCAATTCTTTGTTAACCCTTGGAAATCCGAACTTGTGAAGCTCCTCTGTTGTTAATTCTGTCTGCTTTTTTTTACTGTGCAAGTGGGAACATGTACTTCCGACCTAGAGAATTATTGGCCTTCTGAGTTGGAGATGCTTTTGGACAATTGTTAAACGCAACTTTGTCTTTTATATATATATATATATATTGCATTAAGCACCTCTAGTTTAGAATCTGATATCAAGGTTGATCTTTATTTTGACCACTACTTGTCCCAGTTTATGGAAATCTCTGGATTGTTTTAATTATCATCAAGAATTCTCAATTAAGATAAAGAAAGATGCTATCTTTAGGTAGTAGTTTAAGAGATTAATACTTTAGGTGGAAAGATTACAATGGAACAGAACAAGGGCCCGATGACTCTTTTGCTTCTCTCACTGATATTCTCATTTCTACTTTTTAAATTTTTAATTCTGCAAAGTTCCCATCAAATTTCATATTAATTTTATCATTACAGTTCATTCTCCACAAACAATGATAAGACAAATAGATAGAAAAAGTGATTTTCTTGTGGAGCCAGTAACTTTTTTGCATTTCCTTGAGTTATTCATGGAAGCACTCATTTTTTTTTTTTCTTGATCTGGGTGAACATGTGGCTGATTGCTGTAAGTGGGTAGTTTCAGTGTTGATTCTGCCATTGATGATATATTCATTTCTCCAATTATTGATACTGCTGAGTGGAAGAATCTCATAATGGTTAAAATGGAAAAGTGCCATTATGACAGTTTTTTGAGCTGCATCTCCTCTGTCTCCTTCTTGGCATTCTCTGCAATATTTGGTTCTGTGAAGCAATAAAAACCCACAATAATTTATCCTAATTAACAGAGATATGAAGATCATTTTTTAAAAATATGTGAGATTTTAAAAAAAAAAATAATAATAATAATAAATAAAGAAATATCTGCATAGTGAAATGTCATTAGTGAGAGATGCAGCTGTGATGATGTGATCACTGCATCACCAATTTCTAATAAAAAAGACAATAAACTTTTGGTTTCTTTCTCAGAAATTTTTGAAAAGAAAGCAGCAGTGACGCAAGTGTGGGGGAATATCAAGGGGTTTTGAAAAGGATGGAGCAAAAGATTTAGTTTTTTTCAAAAATTGGATAATTTAAAAATAAAAACTTGACATGCTCCTCCACATGGAGTGGGTAGGAGAATCAGACAATAAAGATTATCAGATTGTGTGTCCGTACTCTAATGTCTGTTTTTTCTATGTTTCTGTTCTATAAGATGATGATGATGATGTGATGCGTCTTGATCATAATCGATGAAAGAAGAGGATGAGAAATTTGTGTCCTGTCTGGATTTGGATGGGTACAATTTAAAATAAAAAAAAAAAGAATCCCATTAAAAAATTAATTTTGAATTAATTAAAAAGTCAATTAGTATTTATTTTTGAGTTAATATTATTTTAAAAAAATAAGAATTAGAAAGATTAAATATCAAAATCATACAATTTTATGGTTGGATACTTGGATTTTAATCTTTATCCAATCAAAATCCATGAACCCTAGGCATTACCTCTCTTACGGGTAAAAAAAAAAAAAGTTGTTCACTTTGTAAGTAACAACACAAAATTTTTCAAATATAAGCATCTGACCCAAAATTTGAAGGATTTTTCATTTTTTTTTATACATAAAGATTGACATTCAATTAACTATTAGCACTACACTAATGAGAAGATGAACCTATACATTTGAAATAAGGACTATTTAGTGGAATTTTTAAAAAATTTGGGACCTAATAGTAATTCTTCCCAAAAAAAAAAAGGGAAATTTATACAATTATTTGTTTTGTATAACCAATCACTGAAAACATCACCTACTACAAATACAAAATAATATATTTTCTTTTTAAATAATGGAACACATTATGTGGCTTCCCCAGGAAACATAATGGAAACTACTGCTCTGCTTTCTCCATCAACTTGGCTAAACACTGTTTCCAATTTGAAACCTTTTCTTCTCCGTTGACAACCTACCAAACAAAGTGGGGGATATCATTAACAGTTGCAAAACAATTAAAATAAAGCAAACAGGAGATAATGACAATGTCAAAAATAAAAAACAACGTATTCTTTGGGATGTTTCATTGTCATTCAACAATGTCATTTTCTTCGGCATTTCCTTCAGAAAAAGGTCCATTTCATGGTTCTTTGATTATTCGTTTTTCATTTATGCATTACATTAATAATCACGTCATATTTAGAAAGACTTTTGGGTTTGTTTTGTACATAAACAATATAATTTGTGCCTCCAAATATAAGTGAAAACAAACCAGCATGGCTGTGTTCTACCATTGACCTTAATAAAGAATAAACATGGAGAGGGAGTCTGTGCATTTCACGAAAAAGAGTAGTTGCTTGTGCCTGCCAAACTCACCATTCCCACTCCTTTCAACTTTACAGGAAACGATAACGAAGGAAAAGAGAGGGGCTATATTATTATTGTTATTATTATTATATGATTATATGGTGTTTCACCAACCTCAAATATGAATTGCGCTTGTGGGACCATATCAAGAGCTTCAACACAAATGAAAGCAGCGTCCTCTTTGCTAAGACTTCCCTTTTCTGCACAACCCTGTCACGAGGAGCTTTGAATTGTTGGTACTAGAGTCCAAATCCACTATAAAGAGATTTATTTATGTAAACTTCATTTGCTGAATAATCAAATTTTGGCTACTATGCATCTTGGAATAACATTCATAACAGGTTTATTTTTTATGAGAACAGAAGAAAAAAAGATATTAAAGGTACCTTTTCAAAGTTGAAACCTTGTGTTCCACCAGGAGTATTTTGCAACATGCCAACTCTGATGATGGTGTAAGGAATTCCGAAGCCCACAAGTGTTGCTTCATCTTGCTCAGCCAATTTTCTTGCGTTGTTATTCATGAGAGCTTGAATGCCACCACTACCTCTATAAACAGATAACTGTAACCTTATTAAACTTAAATTTACAAATTGCAGCAATTTGTTTTGGCACCTGCTTGCCAGAGAGGAGAGCGGGATAGATACCTGGGACAAGTAGATTGCATGTTTTACACCTTTCAAGCTTCCAACACTAGACAGGAAGCCTTCCTGCGAAGAAGAAAGAGATGAGGTTACTGAAAAGTTTAAAGACAATGCTATCTCACCAGGAAATCCCTGGAATACGAAAATGTTTCCAACAAAACGGTTTTAGCTTATAAACTTCTGAGAAAATCACAATAATTACAACTTCCTACTTATATAAAAAGGAATCTATCCCGGTTTGTATTATGTTAGTAAGTTTTCTAAAGAATTTTTTATGCATTTGTTAACAACTCAAATTCTACACCAGACGACAATGTCATCAGTATTTGCTGTAAATTTGTTTTGCTGACATGCCTGCAAGCACGTTTATGCAAGCTTTATGCAACCATGATACGTGTTGGAGTTCCTTCTTTCTTTATACTCATTCATTCAGAGTGGTATCTCGCTAAAATCTTTAACTTTTACACTTCAAATTCTAAATTTTGCCTGACGAAACTCATCATAAATTTCAGTTGCTGCAGAAATTCTGCTCAAATCTTGACGTAGATTATGTCCTAGTCAGAAGTCCTTTTTTTTTCCAAAGAGAAGTCCTTCAGTAACTAAGATGGTTGTGCTCCAAGTCAGCCTGTCAAGCTTTTTGCGTCTCACTTTTGACATTCTACTTACTAGGCTTAGCATGTCTCCCTTCAATAAGGCATTATATATATAAAAGAAAATGAAATTCATCAGAGACACACATAAATTCCCCAATTGGATTACACTTTTTGCAATCAGACTGTCTAAACCAAGTGAGGATTAAACTATGAACTGCAGAAATAGGTCAAACTTTCCAATTTATAGATATCTTCATCGGCAAACGCAGCTAAGTAGAAAAATAAGAGTTCTGATAAGCTCGTCAACATGTAAAGTAACATTCATGTGCAAGTACTGCCGATAAGCACAAAGAGTAGAAATTTATGGGCGGCACGTGACAGAAGTCAGACCTTAAGAAAAAAGAACTCTTGCAATGGAGAATTATTATAAATATTCATATGTTCCCACAGGACATGCGAGAGTGCAGAATGAAAAACATAAAGAAAGACATACATTTGAGCATATAACTGTACGAACACCTCTGAGAGCTTTCTTTAGGAATAGCTTGCTGCTTGCATCTCCGGAAAGTGACTTTGCATCAAAACAAAACCGTTTTAGCATATTTCAGTGCAAAGTGAACAGAAGGAGAAAGCAAGGCAGCTTTCTAAATCAGTAATTTCATCTTCATGGATATTAAATATACCCACCTCAACATAAGTTCCAAAGGCTTCCATGGCAGTCCGCTTGTCTTTAACCAATGCTTTGACTCGAGCTCGTTTGACAATCAGTGACAGAATTATCATCTACATAAGCTAGAGATAGAGGCTCAGATTAAGATTATCAACAAATTGTTCAACCATATGCAACAAACACACCATTAGCAACATAAAAATTACGGAATTGAAGCTGAGAGAAAGGAAAAAATATTTGAAAGCACTGTAATATTAAGTTACATGGCATCTCTCCTCGAGGAGAGTTAAAAGAGAGGATCATTAATGGTGAATGGTGAAACACACCTGACCAATTTCACCGTCTCCATCCGTTACTAGAACTGCATCCCTCACTTCCTCTTCCTCTGCGTTTAAAAGGAAATTAACGCCAAACTTTTTTCCAAGACATTGAAGGAAATTTAAACGTAGAAAACCAGAGACACCCATAAATTGATATATCAGATTACCTGAAAATTCAACCTCCTCTTCTTCTGTAGACCCATCTTTTGGGAGTAGATCAGGTGCCCCATACCATTTCCTCAACTTGGGACCACCTAAAATTGAACAAGCGCACACACGTTGAGATTATCGAAAATTGAAATGATATGGTTAAACAATGAAAAAGCACGAGGTTGTACCTTCAATGTAGTCGAGAATTTGATCGAAGAAGCCTATTTTCTTCTTGGACGAGCAGCGAACAAGAGCACGACCTTCTGTAGCGCAGAAGAGAAAAGAGGAATTCAAAGCTTTGCATGGACTCTGAGTAGGGAGATAAAAGGAAGCTTGGCATAGGAGAGTTGAAGGAAGAGTAGTCGCCATTAATGAACTCTGGACCTTCTGCTTCCTTTTCTCCTTATCCAACCTTGTTCTTTCCCGCGGAAGTGGATAACCATATATTTCAATGATTTTTTTTTTTTTTTTAAAGTTTAGGAAATAACATGCCACGCCATAGTTAAACAGAAAAAGTATAAAATAGCATGAGATTTAATGTAATTATTTAATGTTATTATAACTAAATTTTAATTTCAAAATAATTTTAAAAAATGAATCTTTCTTTTTCCCAGGGCAAACAGAAAATTCACTAACAACCTGATGCAAGCCCAAATACAAAATGAATGAGAAGGAAATTTCCTTTTCTTTTTTTTAAGAAAAAGGACTGTACTATTCTCAACGGCCAGAATCCATGAGGGCTCCGTTGGTTCCTTTTGTTATTTTTTGTGGTAATTGCAGTGATTGATCGGTTTGACATTGGTCTCAACGTTTGTGGTGTTGCTCTCCTTTATTTCCTTGTTTGTGCTCGTGGGTGGTTGCGATGTTTTCGATGAAGGATGGATTGCTGGTTTGATCTGCTAGGCTTGGATTAATCGTTTTGAGTATTTCGTTGGTTTCTAAGTTTGGTGGATTGCAGGTTGGTTTGCAATATGAATGGGCTTTGTAGGTTTTTGGACTTTTTAACAAAAAAAATAATAATAATGATTTTTGTGTATTAAAAGGTAATATTTTAAATATAAAAGTTAAAATACACAAAATTACAAAATCGTAAAATTGTTTTGCTTTGATGAAAAAAAAATTGTGTTGCTTTAAACATTTAACTTAATTTAATTTTATTTTAATTTTACAGAGATTTGACTTATTTTGATGATTTTAACCTAAAGTAATTTTCAATTTTGACAATTATATTGTACTATATTATTAATTTCACCACTTTAAAATTTAACAAAACTGTCATTTCACCTCACACATTAAATTAAGTAATACTTAATGATATTCTAAAATTCAGATAATAAAGTTTATAATTATTATATAAGCGTGGTCCAAAAGAAAGAGGTTCTCTCTTTTTATTCTCTCTTTTTATTCTTTTTCTTTTCTTTGCTAATGACGCATAACGGCTTCCCTGCTATAGTGTCACATGTCTCTGTTATATAGGTCCATACGTACAAGAGCATCAGACGTTCTCTCTAAGCCAACCGGCTATTTAATTTTTTTCGGCTCGCGTGCGGATAGAACTGCGAAGTGACTGGACTTACTGTCCCTCTCCCCCTTCACATCACGGGCTGAG
Source organism: Manihot esculenta (assembly GCF_001659605.2). Classification (NCBI taxonomy): domain Eukaryota; kingdom Viridiplantae; phylum Streptophyta; class Magnoliopsida; order Malpighiales; family Euphorbiaceae; genus Manihot; species Manihot esculenta. Next base: position 2,255,551 of record NC_035171.2, read on the forward strand.
TCTGTAGTGATTGAGCCTGAGCTCTCTTTTTATTCGTTTCATTTTGTCTGCTAATGACGCGTAACGGCTTCCTGTTACGGTGTCACTTGCCTCCGTCATGTAGGTCCGAACGTCCGAGAGCGTAGACGTCCTCTCCACGCCAATAGCCATTTAATTTCCTCTGGCGCGCGTACGAACAGGGCTGCAAGGTGACTGAACTTACTGTCCCTCTCCCGTCACATCACCGGGCTGAGTCTGTAGTGATTGGGTCTAGGTTTGTGAGTGATTCAATCTGATCTGTGGGCCTAAATTGAAGTTTTGAATCTGGATTGACTTTTGAAGTCCACTTTTGAAGTTCGGCTCATAATGAGGTGGTAAAATTCAACCGTCATCACTTAATCATCTCATTAATAATTATATTAATTTATAATAATGTGATTGAAGATAGAGTACAATTACACTGTTTTTATTAATGTAAAGTGTGATTATTAAAGAAATATATATAATACGACTATATAAATATGTAAAGTTTATAATTTATCACATTAACTTTTTCTCTTTTTCTTCTTTATCAACTGACACTTGAAAATTGAAAGCTCCAATACCGAGGGAGAAGTTTTTTCTTTCTTTAATTGCAATATAAAGATGCTAAATAAGCAGTAGAACTGTAAAAGTTTAAAGAAGTATAGGTAGAATCTAAGATATTCATTGCAGCGGTAATAGATATTTTAAAGTTAACTTATTCACTGTATCAGTACTATTTACCTGATGAGAAATAGATTGAAATGAGAAATAAATTGAAATGAGAAATGCTAGTTTCAAACCTTCTAATAGAGTTTTAGTTTCACTGGCTCCAACCGACTAAGACCACACTTGTTTAGCAAGTCTATGAACAATAAAACTATCCCAATTAATAATAACAATAGTTACAGCAATGGAAGAAAATGGATCATTCCATATAACTTAATAATTAAGTTTGAAAAGACCTCTAGGAATTCAATTGAAATTGGACAATAAATTTTATTTGGGATAAGAAAAATTAACAAAAACACCCGCATATAAAAAAAATCAAGCGAAATAAAATGTGACATAAAAATATAATTTAAAAAAATATTCTAAAAAATTAATTTATTATGTATTTTCCGTATATACCACAGAGTAAGAGTGATCATAGTTAATAACAATGAACTATTGATATCTCTACTTGCATTATCAATCAGAGGAGTCTAACAAATAATGAAATAAAGAAAATCGGTAGAAATATATTTATATGTGTAAGGACTAACAAACCAAATACGCTGAGTAATAGGATAAACAAAAAATATATATTCTAAAGTCTCCGAAAAAGAAAGAATTCAGAGCATGTAGATCTATAATGACCACTACAATGTTTCAAATTGACTAAAGAAAAATATTATATAAATATTTATGAATAAATATATTTAATTTAGTCATAATAATATATTTTTATTTTTGACAAAAAAACAATTCTCAATCCAAAAATAAGAAAATATTTATAAGCTACAATGTTTTATTCGTCAAGGTCGATAAAAGTGTGAATTACTTGGTTAAGGATTTGATCACTAATTATTGTATTATTTAGTTTTTTTTTTCTCTTTATTGATTGAATGTAAAAAATATCAATAATGCATTCATTAAGCACAATAATAAAACTTGTAAATGAGACATGAAATATGGAAGAGCTCTACTATATCTATCACTATTGTTTGTTGTGCTTATCTTTTGCTTCTTCACCTTATATCCATGGATTTCAACTATCTTGAAATTGTATGACATTGTGTTGCACAGCTCCATTTGAACCTCAACTTGTTTCACTTGTACCATACATGGCTATATGCAGGGGCGGAGGCAAGGTACGGTAAGGGGGCACGTGCCGTACCGGCGACCGAAAAATGCTTTGAAGGAGGATGAGGTGTCGCAGCGGCGCAGCCGGTGCCCTACCAAAGGGAAGCTCCTGACTCCACCACTGACTATATACACCCTTATGTTTCTATCTTTTTTTGACCGGTCGATTTTTAGCTTATGATAATAATTTCTAACTAATTATGGTAGTAATACTATTATTATGTCTACCTTTTATTAGTGGATCTTATATACCAAATCAACTACTTTTAGCTGTAGTTTATTTAAGGTCGAGCTAAGTTTCTATTAACTTGTAAGTGAATTAGATTTACTTAAGATGATTTTTACTTTTTGTTTAGAATAAAAAATTTTATAAAAATTTAATTTAATTAATTTTTTTATAATTATTATTTTATTTAAAATAAAAAATTTTATTTTTTTCAATTTGACAAAATTTAATTTTAAAAATAAATATTAATTTTATTCAATTTTACAAATTTATTTTTACAAGAACGTAAATGAAGTAGTTAAGTTAAAATTAATGATAAAAGTTGTTAGCCAATCCTAAAGTGGATATCGACCTATGAAATAGGTAATGTTAAAAATTTTAAAAATTAAATTTTAATGTTAAATAATTTTATCTTCGTTATATATTTATTTGTTGATATTATTGAAAATTATTAGTGTTAGACAAATTGAAAATTGTATTTATTTATTGGTATTATTGAAAATTATTAGTGTTAGACAAATTGAAAATTGTAGTTATATGTTGAAAATTTATTTAAATTTTTTTATTATAAAATAAATTTTATTAAATGAGGAACTAAAATTTTTTTTTTGTGATTAATTATTTATATATTGAGCTTAGGTGCCTTAATATTGTTAGTGGCTTAGACTTTAAACATATCAATAACAATATAATTATTTTTCATTAATTCGTAGCTAATTTACCTTAGATTTTCATTTAAACTATATTATTCTTTTAAAATTTACTAATTATAAATTTATTTCATTAATGTATTAATATGCACTATTATTAATTTTTTTTATATAATAATAATAATATTTAAAAATTATTTGTTAAACTCAAATTTTGTTAATTAAAATTAGCCATAGACCATGTGGTATATTCGACACAAAACCAAGCATACCCTTAATTTTAGCGGCTAAAACAAAGGAATATACTTTTCCCGTCAAAATCTAAACGGCAGATCATCCAACGGTCAAAAAAGCACCACAGTGGCTCTTCACCTAATTCCTTTTGTCCCCCACCAGAAACGAATCGAAACCCAATGATAAACCAAACAAACAAACGCCATGGGGGGCGTACTCCCTGATCGCTTACATGATCGTGCTCACTAAAATCAGCACAAGACTCGAGATGTACACAGCTCTCTCCCCCATCCAAAAAAAAAAAGAAATCTTTTATTTCTGTGGGCAACCAAACAATTCTATTGACATATGTATGCTTGTGGTTCAGATCTATCCGTGAGTGCGGCTAAACAGTGGCTTTTGACTAGAGCAAATGAAAATTCACCTAAGATTGCGTAATGTGGCAGGTATGGAAGCTTAGATTTTAATATTTTTCGCTGTCAATTTTGAAGCTGACCATAGAATTTCTCCTCCAGTTTATCTTACTAGGTTCCATCCTTTCCTGGGTGTGGAGGTGATGCTGGATCTGTAAGCAGCGATTGACTGAATTAATCTTCAGGTCTTGAAGTCGAATATCTTGTATTCATGCCGCTGGGAAATTCAGATTGGAATCCAGTTCTCTCTTTTTGGTGTTTGGGTATGGTTCTCAAAGTAAATCTTTAGAGCTTTGGTCAACAAATTGAGAATTCCCACATTCTATCGTTATTGTTTTATTTTCCTCGCATTCCTAACTAAGTCACCTATATTAGGTCTTGTACTTGTGATTACACTGGATTTTTGAAGTGGCAGAATTATGCATTCTTCTTGCTAGCATTGGTTATACTCTTCTCTTTCCCAACAATGATGGGTTAATTGTATCCCTCAACAATGCTTAAATTCAACATTATGGAGTTTGTTAGTTTCTTTGAACTCTTATTGAAGTTCCTGGAGTTCGGAAGCTCCTACATACACTATACTTTATGCAAGCCACTATGTCTGTGACCCAGTATAGTGATTGGCTGATGATGGACCAACGATTAAGACATAAATTTGTTACATGCATGTAAATATGCAATTCTTTCCTCATTTATGTATTTGACATTGTTACTTTTATGTGGTATCTATATCTATGGATTTGAGGCTTATATATCACTATATTTCACCCTCAAGTTTCATACTTACCTGTAGAATATCCCTTGGCTTTAGTCTTGCTTGGTTCCATTCATTCAAGGTGTGGAGGTGATGCAGGAGAAACAAGCAGCAATAGAATGGGTTAATTCAGGTCTCCCATCCAAGATTCATGTAATTCTGTTGAGGTTTAGATATGGTTCTCAAACAATCCTTATCATAATCATTGAAATTCATTCATTCAATTTTCTGGTCTTGGTGTTTAGGCTTCTAGTTAGTAAATTGAGATTTCCTACATTCTAATGTCAGTATTCTAATTCTTCTAGCTAGCATTGATTGTAATATATTCCTCCCTTTCCCAACAATGATGGGTTAAGTGGATCCCTCAACAATGCTTAAATTAAACATTGTGGAGTTTGTTAGTCTCTTTGAACTCTTATTGAAGTTCCTGGAGTTCGGAAGCTCCTACACTATGCCTTATACAAGCCACTATGTCTGTGACCCAGTATAGTGTTTGGCTGATGATGGACCAATGTTTAAGACATAAAATTGTTGCATCATTTATGTCTTTGACATTGTTACTTTTATGTTATATCTTTGGATTTGAAGCATAATATAACTATATTTCACTCTCAAATTTGATGCTTACTTGTAGAATTTCCTTGGATTTAATCTTACTCGGTTCCATTCATTCAAGGTGTGGTGGTGATGCAGGAGAAACAAGCAGCATTAGAATGGGTTAATTCAGGTCTCCTATCCGAGATTCATGTAATTCTGTTGCGGTTTAGATATGGTTCTCAAACAATCCTTCTCATAATCATTGAAATTCATTCATTCAATTTTCTGGTCGTGGTGTTTAGGCTTCTAGTTAGCAAATGGAGAGTTCCTACATTCTAATGTCAGTATTCTAATTCTTCTAGCTAGTATTGATTATAATGTACTCCTTCCTTACCCAACAATGATGGGTGAAGTGGACCTCTCAACAATGCTTACATTGAAATTGGAGTTGTTAGTCTCTTTGAACTCTTATTGAAGTTCCTGGAGTTCGGAAGCTCCTAGCCTCCTATACTACACTTTATACTAGCCACCATGTATGTGACCCAGAATAGTGATTGGCTGATGATGGACCAACGATTAAGACATAAATTTGTTACATGCATGTAAATATGCAATTCTTTCCTCATTTATGTATTTGACATTGTTACTTTTATGTGGTATCTATATCTATGGATTTGAGGCTTATATATCACTATATTTCACCCTCAAGTTTCATACTTACCTGTAGAATATCCCTTGGCTTTAGTCTTGCTTGGTTCCATTCATTCAAGGTGTGGAGGTGATGCAGGAGAAACAAGCAGCAATAGAATGGGTTAATTCAGGTCTCCCATCCAAGATTCATGTAATTCTGTTGAGGTTTAGATATGGTTCTCAAACAATCCTTATCATAATCATTAAAATTCATTCATTCAATTTTCTGGTCTTGGTGTTTAGGCTTCTAGTTAGTAAATTGAGATTTCCTACATTCTAATGTCAGTATTCTAATTCTTCTAGCTAGCATTGATTGTAATATATTCCTCCCTTTCCCAACAATGATGGGTTAAGTGGATCCCTCAACAATGCTTAAATTAAACATTGTGGAGTTTGTTAGTCTCTTTGAACTCTTATTGAAGTTCCTGGAGTTCGGAAGCTCCTACACTACGCCTTATACAAGCCACTATGTCTGTGACCCAGTATAGTGTTTGGCTGATGATGGACCAATGTTTAAGACATAAAATTGTTGCATCATTTATGTCTTTGACATTGTTACTTTTATGTTATATCTTTGGATTTGAAGCATAATATAACTATATTTCACTCTCAAATTTGATGCTTACTTGTAGAATTTCCTTGGATTTAATCTTACTTGGTTCCATTCATTCAAGGTGTGGTGGTGATGCAGGAGAAACAAGCAGCATTAGAATGGGTTAATTCAGGTCTCCTATCCGAGATTCATGTAATTCTGTTGGGGTTTAGATATGGTTCTCAAACAATCCTTCTCATAATCATTGAAATTCATTCATTCAATTTTCTGGTCGTGGTGTTTGGGCTTCTAGTTAGTAAATGGAGAGTTCCTACATTCTAATGTCAGTATTCTAATTCTTCTAGCTAGTATTGATTATAATATACTCTTCCTTACCCAACAATGATGGGTGAAGTGGACCTCTCAACAATGCTTACATTGAACATTGGAGTTTGTTAGTCTCTTTGAACTCTTATTGAAGTTCCTGGATTTCAGAAGCTCCTACACTGCACTTGATACAAGTCACTGCTACGTTTGACCAAGTACAGTAATTGCTTGATGGATGGACCAACATAGTCTATCCCTATCTCTTTCTCAATAATTATTTATGCTGGCCATCAATTAGGTGGTAGAAGAAGGTCCTTTTTGTTTGAAGTCTGGGTAACTAGGTTTACCTAGAAAAGTATAATTCCAAATAATTATCGGGTTTATTAACTGCCTTTTTGCTGTGATTGTAAACAATTCATGAATTAAAAGATTGGCCATTTTCCACACTAGTCCTATGTGACACTAATCACCCTGCTTTGGTTATATTGCCTTCAATGGATGATAAAGTCACCTGTTATTTTTCTTGTTTCCAGAACTTGTTATGGTATTTTATTAATTCTATTCAATTGCATTTTATTCCATTTTGTAACTATGTCAGACTGTCAGGCTGTTGTTAATTGCAAGCTAAGGCTTCTCTCGTCTTCTTCTTTAAGGGCATTTTTTGCCAGCATATTTTATGAAGTTCATATAAAATTGGTTTAGGAGAAAATGTGGCTTTAACTTAGGATCTCTACCAGCATCCTGTGTCTATGATATCCCCGCCCCCCAACCCACCAATCTGCAGTGGGCCCAAATGGCTTTGCTTTACTAATTATATTAAATTTACTTTTTAACCCGTTTTGTCACCATGTGCAGGCCATTATAAGTTGAAAGCTGTGTGTTTTCTTTTGGCTGGCCTGTTCTATGAAGCTTAAGGATCGAGACCTGCTGTCTTCAATTCAGCCTAAAAGGATGTCATTAAATCTGTGAACCATTTTGCCTCTTAGGTGGGTAACCTTAACACTTTCTAGGAATTTGAAATGCTTGGGTTGACGGTCTTAGTTGTATGATATGCTTCACGTATATACATTTGGGCAATTGGCATTGTCTAAATTTTAGATTTTATTTTGAATGATGTTGGGTTATTATCTAGTGATTCCACTCATCAGAAGCTTGTGAACATCTAAGGTATTACTACGAGTCTCTCACTGGGACTCGATTATTTTCCAAACATTTCTTGCCTCCCAAAATTGCATAGAGGAAAAGGTTAAGCGTTGCCATTGACCAGTGTCCTATGCTGAGTAATGGCGATTTCCAAAAGAAAATCTTTTTTCATTTGAAAAATCTCATTTCATTATCTGCATGATTACAGAATGCACCTGATGCATGAGTTTTGCGTCGGATATTAAAAATTTCTTTTAAGTTTTGAATTTAAATATTTAGAGGATGAGTCTTATCTTTTACGAGTGACTATTTCATGTATTGCGTGCACCAATAATTTCTCAATTTTTAAAAATATTTAATTATGGAATGCTGATAAACCAGTAGGCTAGATATTTAAAAATATTTTATAAAAAAATCTTTAAAATATAAATTAATTTTTATAAATAAATAAAATCTAAATAAAAATTATTTTATACAAATAAATGGAGTCTAAATACGATAATATCAACTAAATTATTCTTATTGTTCATACAACTATGAACCGTCAAAAGCTAAAACTTGAATAAATAGCGAATGCAACCATTGGCCAAATTTTCGTGTTATTGTCGGCTTTCCTTTAGTGTTGAGTGATATAAATCTAAATAAAAGTCGTTAAAAATTTAAAAGGTCATGAATTTCACATTTAAGATGTAGCTATTCTTTATTTAAATTAATTAACACAAATTTTAGAATCATAAATTCCAAAATAAAATGTTTGAATCCAAACATAAGTTTGCATAATATTAAAATTGTAAACGTGTTTTCATAAATATATTAATTTTGCTTTCTTATTATCAGAACTTTACGAGTATATGTAAATTTAATCACTCGTATATTATATAATACTATATCTTATTGTAAACAATTATAATTTATTTAAATATATTAAATTTAATTAAATATTAAAAAATATTTTGAGAAATTTTTTAAAAATGAAAATAAAATTATAATAATTAATTTATATGTTATTATAATTTAAAAAATAAATAATAATTTTAAAATAATAATAAAAAATTATAAAAACGGAGAAAATTATACTTTCATGAAATATAGAATATATGTTAATTTAATTTCTTAATTTCTTTGTTTTACATAACAAAGTTGTAAATCACGTAACTGAAAAAAAAAGTTGTAAATTGCCTCATACACCGCCATCGATTTGTTAATATTAATAATATGGTTATATTTTAAAGTGAAAAAAAGTTTGTTTGTATTGAAACTATTATTTAAAAAAATATTAAATTACATTAGGTAAAATATTAATATTAATTTAAATTATATTCAACATACTTTATTTTTCTAATATTTTAAAATGAAAATTACTTATTTAAATGATATTCATTGACATTTAAAATAATATATTTAAAAGCCATTTTAAAAATATTTTCAATAACAGGGCCTAATTCTATAATAGCAAAAAAGGGATTGGTGAATTAAAATCGCAAATTGCAAAACAGATTTCGGAATCCACGCGCTTGTATAAAATTCCGTCCACAGACAGGAGATTTCGAATCCGGAACTGTATCACAGTGAACACAGCGTACTGTAAAAGCGAGCCAAAAAGGCACGCCCGAATTTCTCAAGCACAACTCTCTCTCAATTCATTTGCTTAGGCGCGTAATGGTCACTGCATGATTTCTTTAGTTTCGTTGACCTGAGGCCATTAATTCTTCACCTCTCACTGACTCACTCCTATGGTGAGTATTCATTTCCTCTATTTTGTTTATTTATTTTTAATTTTTGGCTGCATTTTATCTGACAAATTTTATTTTTCGTTATAAATTATGCATAAAATTACTAGTGTTTAGATTTTGGTAGTGAGTTTTAGCTTTAATTGAGCTTGAAATGCACTCTTTGTGGTTTCTTTTTTATACAATTGTGTAATCTTTGCTTTTATATTGCTTCTGTGTCCCGTAGAACTGCTTGAACTCAATTTTAGCTTTTCATCGTTTTGGTTAAGTGTTAAATGCCATTTTGGGGTTAATTTATACATACATATACTTGCATATGAAATTTAGCTATTTTGGAATTTAAAGTTGTTAACCAATTAGGTTAAATTTATTAATTTATACGAGGTTTCAGTTGCAATTTTTCACAGGATGTATGGTGTACGTATCTATTGCATTTATTTAGTTATTGCATTTATTTAGTTAAGTGACTTGCTAAAACTTTATGTGATTATTTTGGGTTTATTTACTATCGTTGTGTTCACATAGATAGTTCAACAATTTTGAGCGACTTTAGTTTGGTTTTGATTGAGTATTTGGATATTGGGAATTTTAACATGTGGAGGAGGTGCATTAGTTCTTGTGGACTTTTTTTTTTTAAGTGATATAAATGAACTTCATAAGATAATCACTGTTTTAGTGAGTTTGGATTTGTGTGCCTTTTGCATGTGGTGCTTAAAGGTTCAATCTTGGAGAGGAAAATAATTAACTATTGATTGTATTTTGTTTATTTTTGTTTGGGGTTTTCAGTTTGTGTATTTGAGTTGCATGTGGTGGATTTTCCATGGAAACAGAGGTTGAAGTTGAGGGGAACGACGAAGGGAAGTTTGAGGAACCTGGGTTTGGGAAAATTTACTCTTCTCTATCATCAGCCAAGCAGCTCACTGATCCTGTTGTATACAAGCTTGTTCGGGTAAATTCTCAAATATCTGTTTCTTTCTTTTTTTTTTAATTGTATTCCAAGTTGAAGCGGAAGAAAATTTTGAATTTTCTTTTTATCATCAAACAATTATGAGACCGTCCAAGCTAGATTTTTGGCTTATACAATAACTCAGATAATGGTATTTGAAAGATATTTTTGATAATTTACAATATATTCTCCAAGGTTTCACCAAAATCACAATTTAGTCCTATTTTGTTTTTAATGAGAAATGATCTAACCTATTAGATTTCATTTTGTTAACAAAATAATAATTTTGTTAAAATTCACTGCTAGATTATAACAATTTAGTCCATCATTTTTCACTTTTGTAGCAGTTCATTCCCTGCAGTTTTAGTATTTAGAAAAATTTAATCCCTTAGATTTGGATTGACTTGTTCAATTTGTGGTTGATTGACAGGATATTCAACAAAAGGACTGTTTTGTTAATAAAATAAAATCTCAAGGATTAAATTGTTTCTTGTTAAAATAGTAGGGACTAAGATATGGTTTTTGCCAAACCTCAGGATTATATTGTAAATTACCTTATATTTTTTGTTCATTATTTCTTTTTTTGGAAAGTAGTGAGAGTTCATCCTTGCTTATGAAATTGAAAATTGTTTGTGGATTGGAATCTATTGTCTATCATTTTACTTGGATACAATGATAAGTCATTTTCAATGTTACTACTACTGCATTTTGTGCCAGTTTAATGTATTATACTTTCATTATATGCACTACATTCATTATATACTATGGTGAACTATGACGGTATGACCTCCTAAAGTTTCCTTTGATTCTTTTCCAAGTTCATTATGGATTTAATGTTTTCTTTCCTCCTGTATCCATTTTAGGCTGGTCCTTTTCCAATCTGTTTTTAGAGTTTGACTTTCCTCCTCCAAACACAAATACCCAAAACAAAGCCAATATGGGATAGGATGTTTATTTACTGTTCTTTAAAATCTATAACAGCATTCAGAGAAGGAGTTTGAGTGTAGTTTGGTATGTGGTGAAGGCTGAACTGAGTATTGGGAATATCCTATTTCTGAATATATTCTCTCTCTGATGCTTTTGTAATCCAATAAAAGATGTAATAAAATAAATGACATTATGGTTTTGATTATTATTGTCATTATTGATAGTATTACTATGTTTGGAAGTGTTCTAGTCTTGAGGAACAGTGACTGGACAAACCTTTTGGGAACCTTTCTTATTGTGAAGCAAATAGAAGCAGAATCTAAAGACTATATATATATACCTTTTTCATTTCTTGCATATCTTAAAAGTTTGCTGATCATATGTTTCTCTTCTCAAACCTTGTCATTTTCCTCTCTTCACCTTATGTTGTTTATAATGAAGTTGTGATGTGCTGATATCCTTTCAAACGCACAGGTGGAAGGAGATGGGAGACTAGTGCCTGCGACAGATGATGAAGTAATGGAGGTTAAGGATCTGCTTGTTGATGAGAAGAGCGAAGTGTGTACTGTTGCAGATGTAGGGCAGCCTATAGGGTGTATTTCCAATGATCGATCTTCCCCTGGCATGCTGCCACAGTTGGAAAGCTCAGAAGGTCCCCTCCCCCTTCCTTTTACTGTTGGTAGTCGGTACTTTTTATAACTGGTAGAGTACTGAATGTGAAGGTGAACTTGGTTCTCTTTTTGTCTTTCATGTGGGTAATGGTTAGCATGTTTTTGTATGTGATAATTTGCATGAGTATCTTTTAAATGCATGTTTGTCACATGACGTCTTCCAAAATTTGGTAGGATGTTGTGATTTGATAGTTTTAGCTTTGCTGGTAGTTTTTATAGTTTGGCTCAGTTTTTCCTCAAAACTGTTTTCTAAATGTTTTTCATTTTGAACTACTTTTATTTCACTGTACAAGGGAGTATTTGAACCCAACTATTTTCTCTAATTGAATTTCTTGTTGTCTGGCTTACTCATATTGATTTAAATGTGGTATGATTCCAGTTAATGCCTTGTCAACATCTAATGGCTTTTTTACTATTTAACTGATGTTGTTGGTTCCATATTTTGCCAGGTTTGTCACCATCTGAGAACACAGAAGTTGATCCAGACAAATTAAATGCACGACTTGAGGTATTGTCTGGCTTTCTGACAATACAGTTTCTGATTTGTTTCATGTGTTTTTCAAATTGCTCTTTTTTCTTACACTTCCACCGGCATAGTACTGTTTGTTGCAGTTATGTTGGCTTTTACGGAAGCGCGCTACAATATATCGTAATGTGTAGACTTCTGATGTTGACATTACTTATAATTCTATTTCCCCTTTGTATTTGGTTTTAGGAACTCGTTCATTTCTGCTCTAGGAAGTATAATTTTCTTTTCTCGTCAGGGGATTATTCATGCAAACATTGAGCAACATACTTGAAATATTACATAATAAGAACATCCCTTCTGTTTCCCTTTTAGCTTATCAGTTGTTGGCTTATTTGCATTCCTTATGTTTTTATCATTTTTGGGGAAGTATCCTATGGTATTTCATTTAAGGCCACCGTTTCATCTGTATGTGGATTACACTGTTATAGCAACTTTCATATGAAGTGTCAATACTTTAGTTTCTTCTCCTATTTATTTGCATGTTTGACCCCCCTTTCTCTTGTTTTCTTTTGGCTGCTTTTTGCTTGGACATTTTCATGTAGATTTTCAAACATGTCATTGATTATAGCTTATTCAATTATTAATTGAACAACTAATTGTCTTGGATCCATCTCGGCCTTTAAAATCTCTGTAGTACATCGAGGAGATGTTGCAAAAGGTGAAAGAGGAAGAGAGGCTCCGCATAGCATGTGGATCTCGTGATTATTCTTCTGCTTGTGTCATTGTAGACAGCCAGTGTTCTGATCAGCTTGATAAATTGCCTGCTATTGATGAGAACCTCCAATCTGAAATTCCCTTGCAGGAAACTGGCCCTTCCTTTGCGCCGAGTTTGATTCAAAGCCATATGCATCAATCTGGGGGCGTTGGGGAGTGCTCAAATGCTCCAGTACTGACAGAAGGTCGAGCTTTGACTTCTACCACTGTGACTACTTCAAAACCTGATTTTTCCAAGTTAAACGGGGAAATATGCTTGGATAATTTGTCAATTAAAGAACTTCATGAAACTTTTAAAGCAACATTTGGGCGTGAAACTACTGTCAAGGATAAGCAATGGCTTAAGAGAAGAATTGCCATGGGATTAACTAATTCTTGTGATGTTTCAGCAACAACTTTCATAATTAAAGATAACAAATTAGTTAATAAAGGCAAAGAAGACGGTTCTGATAATGGGGACGGTGCCTTAGCCAATGATCCAGCAACAGGAACAACAATGAGTGGTGGTCAGCAAGGGTTGCCAATTAGCCATGGCAGCCAACTGGAAGATCAAGTTGTTTCTGACAAGAGAAATCGTAACATAGGTGACAATTCTGGTAGTGAAGATCATCACACAGAACAAAGAGCTGCCAAACGAGTTCGGAAGCCTACAAAACGGTATATTGAAGAACTTTCAGAAGTGGAGTCCAAAGAGGCTAGTGGAAAGTTAAGGCCTATAGTGAAGAATTCCCTACTTGGACAGATGTCCTCAAATTTTCATACGAGGTCTGCTAGAAATGTCTCTTTAGAGGGGAGAACTGTTGTCACAAGGTTGGATTCCCTTGGAGGATCTGGGATTCAGATTCCATGTGTTTCTCGGGTTCGAAGAAGCCGTCCAAGGAAAAATTTCATGGCTCTTCTGGTGTGTTAGTTTTTCATTTCCGGGCAATATATGTGCGTTTTGCTAGATTTTGAGTTTGATATTTTGGCTTTTGGTTATTAAGCGTGTTGGTTTCAATCGTTGTTCTTTTTTTTTTCCCCTACTAGAAGTATAGAGCTACTTACCTCATACTGTTTGGAGGCTTTTATCTATGTGTGGAGGTGGATCACTCTTCTTTCCCTTTACTCATTTGATTGGGTCTGAAAAGGTGGGGGGGGGGGGGGGTGCTTAGTCAAATGCAAGGTTATCTCCAGATGCAGGAGTATGCTACTGTTTGATGCCTTTCTTTTTTGTTTTTTGGGAAAGGACGAAATGAAATAAATTTTCCTTAAAAGAAGAAATTCTAGAAAATGAGGGATGTTTCCTCTACAGAAAATTGAGTACTTGGATGCTAGAGTAGCAACAGAAAATGATTTTGATTTTGGTGATTGACAATTGCTTTATTAAATTAATGGGGATAGGGCTTGCAATGGATAAGGTATTTTTTTTAATATTGTTTTTTCCAGTTTGATGTTAACTTGGTAATATAAACTCACTTATTTTGATATAAACCTGAAAAGTTGTTTTGTTTTTTCTTTTCCTAAAAAATTTTTGCTAAGCTGTTTCAATTTGAAGTATAGTAATGACATAAGATGAGGCTGATGGCGTGGCCAGCGAACAGAAGTGTTTGCTTTTTGTGCTTTCACCACAAGTTGTTTTCCCTACCTGTGTGTTCTTTTCTATGCGCCCATTTATTTGGGTTGATATTGTTGTCTTATGTCAATTGGTTCTATTTATTGCTAAATTGCATGACATAAACTTCATATGCAGAAGTTCAACCCAAGTAGCATGGGTGTGACAGCTGAATTGGTAAAGAAGGCACTTGGTGCACATAGTTTTCTACCAGATAATTATGAGAATGAGAGAGCTCAATCTGCTCCTGTACAGGTTCAGCACAGGGTACGCTCTGTTATATCTGGTATCCTCGTGCAAATATATGCTAATTTTTTTCATTTGATCCAATGGTTTTTTTTCCATGGGTCTGCTCTCTCTCTTTCTCTCTCTCTCCTCCCCTCTTCACCACCTTTCCTTTTTTGTTTTATTTTATTTTAGTTACATCCTTTATCCTTCTTTGTTGAATGGAACCTGTTATAGTATGTCATGTTAATATCTATTGGGTTGATCTGCAGTCAGGTTGCTTAATGCATTATCTCCTTAAATTAGTTAAGTTGTATATTCCCTTTGGCAAAAGATTGAAGTCCCAGCTTGGTGGGTTAAAGCTCTAGTGATATTCTTAAGGCAACAATATAGTATGCATGTGATGGAGGCGTGTGACTGTACAATTTGCTTTAAACATTAAGATGAACAATGAAGGAAAAGTTATGCATTTTTGGCTGGATATCTTAAGTAATTGGAAATAGCAAAACATAAGCTAGGAGTGGTGTTATCATTACCCCTGGCCAGGTTGGTTCTAGTATGTGGAACCAGTGGCCCATTACCATACTGTAGGTTTTGCCCCAGTAACATTTTGATCCGGTTTGAGTCAATCTAACAGTTAGTTTTTTCCCCTTTTCTTTTGTTTAAAGAAAAAAATGTTTGAACTGGAACTGCCCAGTCTGGTCCAGTTCAAGATTGGGAGAGAGAAGATTTTGTTTCTGTTTCAGTCTCAAGTTTGACTGGACTGTTCTAAAATCCAAAATCAACCCAGATCATGGAGGGTCTAGTTCTCAGTGATGACTGAAAGCCTGGATTTTCCTTTAGGTGGGAGGTAAAGGTGAATGCAAGAGAGGCTTGACATTTGCCTTGGGGAGAACTTTTAGATTTTGCAAATTGAAGTGAAATTAGCATTGAACAAGCATCCAACTATTCTCATGGATTGGGAGTGAGATTTCTGAATTCTGTGACTGCCAATTGCAGGATTGCTTGTTGGTTTATTTGCTGTTCTCGCTCTCTGCTGCATGAAAATAATTTGTCCTTTCCTGAGGAGATAATGCCTTGGACATTTTATATTCAGAATTAATGTATTCCTGATTGGCTACATTCTTTATTACCCAGTTTCTAGGTGTAGCAGATGAAGATAGACAGTTCTTGTCAACAGGTGCAGTTGGGGGCCATCACAAGGTGCTGAAACAAGTAGATTCATCGGGGGATTCGGATGATAATGTAGTCACTGTGCCCACATCAAAAGGTGGCATTAGAAGGAAACATCATCGAGCTTGGACTCTCTCAGAGGTCATGAAGCTAGTTGAGGGTGTATCTAGGTATGGGGCTGGAAGGTGGTCTGAGATCAAGCGGCTTGCATTTGCATCATATTCGTACCGCACCTCTGTTGATCTCAAGGTATTTTTGTATTACCTTTGCTGTTGTCTATTAAAGAAATACACATTCCTGCAGGGACTTGTTGCCCTTGCAACCAGTCCTTGTGGTGGGTATGAATTAGATTTTGGCTGATGACAAGTATAATTTTTCAGGATAAATGGAGGAATCTACTAAAAGCTAGCTTTGCACAGATACCTTCAGATAAAGGGGTGAGCAGCCTCATCTATAATTATCTTCATCACATGCAAGTCATTGCTTAATGGTAATTTTTTTTTCTTGCGTCCTCTGATATATACAGTGTTGTTTTTAATGTGTTTATTTCTGTGGTTAATGTAGATAAATTCCCGAAAAAATGCTGCTACAATGCCTATTCCTGAACCAATATTATTGAGAGTTAGAGAGCTTGCTGAGACGCAGTCACAGGTTCCGCCAAATCTAAGCTCAAGCAAGGTTCCTGGAACTGGAAGTAGTGGAAATAGTGTACATGAAAAACAATCAGGATACTTGTAACACTGTACCTAGTAGTTTTTTAGTTGTGTAAATTGCAAATAAATCACATCAGTGTGTCTACATTTTGATGTCTCTTATTTTGCTTTTGCCTTTCGTGTGGCGGCTGCAGGCTGAAAGGGTTACCGGCAAAAAATTAAATTAATAAAGTTAAAACTGATTTGAAGGTGGGTTATTGGGAAGGGTCTTGTGTTCAACATTCCTTAAACTAAGATCGAGTGAAAAGAGCATTTTTTTCATCACCATTGCAAAAGATGAGCAGATGCTGATGAAGATGTTGGAGTCGGGAAATTTACCCAATGCTTGTGGCTTGGTGATTGAGCTCTTAGGTGCATTAGATATAATTGGGTTTAATATGATCTCGATCATCCGGATTCTATCCTGTTAGCAAACATGATTTGGCCTTTTTTAGGGGCTGATTGGGAAATTGAACGGAAAAAGGTAATAAAATGAAAGTGGATGTTTTTAGGCGAATTGGTATAAAACATTGAATAACTTTTCGCTATTGTGATGTAATCCAAATCTTTGAAAATGGATAAAATTTTCTAAAATTTTAATTTTTACTGTAGTTGTATTCAATTTTAAAATTTACATTGGGCAAGACATAAGTATGTGTAAAGTAAAAAAATTTCAATTTTTTTATTATTTTATAGCTTAGAGATTTTTTCGATATTTTACATTAAAAGGAGATATAATTTAATATAAACTTTCTAAATTTATCCCCCTATTCAGGTCTTGTATATTGCTATTTGGTGGTTATAGATATGACAAAATGATTCCATTTTTTGTGATGTTAGACAAAATCTGATATCGAAATGTTGTTTTTTGTGTAATCAAGTTGCTGTGAATGAGTTTGCTTGGAAATATAATGTTATTAGCCTTCGGCAATGCACTGTTGCAGCGATGTCATGGGCTCCTCCGACATATGGTTGCGTGAAGTTGAACACGGATGGAGCATTTAGAGGTAATCCTGAGAGAGGTGGTTGTGGAGGTGTGATTCGTGATACTAGATGATACTGGTTGGGTGGTTTCATGAACAAGTTAGGTGTCTGCTTTTCAAGCTGAGCTGACAGGCGTTATTAAAGGGTTGCATATTACTTGGGATCTTGGTTGCAGAAGGGTAATTGTGAAAGTTGACCTTAAGATCATTTTGGCTATGCTTGTTGATATGGCTTAATGTGATAATTTAAAATATGTAAATTTGTTCACTCAGTGCCGAGAGGTCCTGAGTTGGTCTTGACAAGTCAGATTTGATCCTTATTACCGAGAGGCGAGTAGGGTAGTTGACAGAATGGCTAATTTAGCAACTGATGGTACTGACAAAATGCAACAACTTCTCACACTCCCTTCCTCCATTGTTGATCTACTACTATAGGACGTTGTTGGTGGCTCTACTTCTAGCGCTATTTTGATGTGATTACTTGCTCTTATTCTCGGTGTTAATCCTCTCTTGGATCTAAAAATTTAAAAATATTTTTCTTTTATAATAATTTACAATCAATTCTAATCTGTTTAGAGTAATATTAATGGTCTTATTTAAATAAATGCAATTCGATTATTCTTCATAACTATTTTCAAATAATCAACTGGAAATTCAGAAAAGAAAGTTACTAAACTTAATCTTTGGTCAGCTGAAGGCAAAGAGAGTCGGGGGCGGACCCATGTAATGCTTTCGCCCAAAAATCTAAATTTGTAGTATATATGTTTACCTTTATTTATTTTATTTTTTAAACTTTATAAACAGGCTTATATAAATCATAAGCTACACAGGTTGCAGTATTTTTTTGTCATAAATTTTGACATTAATTTTAGAGAATATTAAGTTAATAAAATATAATTTTTTATTAGTTATACTAATTATATAACAATTTAAATGTTGAGCCCCTCAATGTTGGAGCCTCAAAAGTATGCAACTTTATCATATCTCTCTTTGTCCATTAATAGAAAGGAAAGGAACCTTAGAGTTAAACCTCTATAACCATCAAAACATCAAAAACAATATTAAGCTTTTTCATCCATCCGTGATTAACCAAGAAAAATTATCAAATCTTTCCCAAGTCCAAGATGCATAGATCCATCCGTGATACCATTGAGGATAAACATGATTGCTCTCTAATTGGATTCAATGGATTGTAGAATCCCAGCCGCATACCTCTATAATAATAATAAGAATAATATAATCACTCTCCTAGGAGTATAATTTATTGTATAGACTTACTACAGCCTATGAGCAAGGGAATTTCTTACGTCTTAAAGATTTCTTGCTGCTATGCTCTTAGTAAATCTCGCTGGTTTGGATGGGAGATGTTTTCAGCTACAAGAACTCGAGGAGCAAAACCAGGACCTATCACAGCCTTTGCAAATTTCACCCAACATTCTGTAAGCCCTTCTAACAGCCTTCTGAAGTCTTTCTCATAAGCAAGAAAGTAAGCAGCCATGTCCCCACTCTGGTATGGCATTGTGACGTTTGGAACGCTGACCATTGCATTTGCAGTGTACACTCTGGTAATGATTGGATGGCGTGTATCCCATAATTGGCTTTCACATCCAGGATCAGCCAGTCCTGCAGAGCAGAAGAACAGTGTTTCAATGAATCTGAGTCCATATTCTGCTTCAACATTCAAGTATAAGAAAGGAATAAGAAATTCAGAAGCACCTGAAACTGAATGTGTTGTCTGCTTATCAGATTTTGAGGATGAAGAATATGTTAGGCAACTTTCACATTGCAGGCACTCATTTCATGCTCCTTGTATAGACATGTGGCTTTACTCTCATTCTGACTGTCCAATTTGCCGCACGCCAATCCATCGACTGGATTCTGATGATGGTGTATCAGCAACTCAGAACTCTGTAGAGGGCCTGCTAGATATTAGAATTTCATCTTGATCTTTCTCCTCCACCTGGTTACTTATCCGACAACTGAATCTAGAAAAACAAGTCAACACGACAATTGACATGTCTACTTGAGGATAACAAACTATTAGAGTTCTTGGAAGGTATTTTTTTTTCTTTTTGTTATATTTCTACATAATCGGTCTTCCATATTCAATGCAGTCAATTGGAAAGATTATTAAATACCATTATCAATCATAATTCCATGTTTGCTGGGCTACATGAAAGTTTTAACCTACTGGCAATAAAAACCTCAGAAACATAAAATTATTAACAGAATCTCCAAACAAACTATATACAAAAAAGAACTCGTAATTCTTTCACAGTTTTACCAACTTTCCATTTCAGAGAAAAGTGTTACATACTCCAATATGTGCATATAGCAAAGCAAAGATATCCTTTCTCATTATCTCCCAAATCACATCCTTCTTAAATTATCTAATCTTGCCTGTAAATCATCATCAATCCCACTCTCTTCCTGAGTCCTAGACTCTTAGTTGAACCTTGCTCTTTGCAGCTGAGGTGCATTTAAAACAGCTGAGGTGCATTCACCAGCTTCACAAGAAAGGAAACATCACAATAATTAAAGCATGCCTTCAGTTTTTTCTCTTTGGATGGCAAAGTATTAGTGCACGCTGGGTAATGTTTTTCTTGCATTACTAGCTAAATTTATTAGAATGAGAAGAAAGAAAAAGATGAAAGGAAGTAGGTTACCTCATTATTGATGTCAATGCCAATCTCATCAAGTACATGGTTTACAAGCTACTCTTTCTCCCTCTTTAGCATCTTCTTCCAAAGCATTATCAATAGCATCACCCATCCCCTCAGTGACCATGTCCATCTTTTAGTTGATTAGTCATGCCTCTCAAACTCTTGCATTACCTTCTGCAATAATGGCAACATCATCCGATCCATTTCCTTGGTCAGACCTTTCATGGCCTCTCCCATTGCTTGGGTGGTTTTCAATGTCTGGAAAACAAATTCATTTTTGAACATCAAACAGCTGCCATTGCCAAAGCAATACCTGGGACACAAGAGGATATGTGTGCGATACATTTGTAATTGAAATCATAGAGCAAACTGATCATTGTCATTGGCCCAAATTCCAAATAGGTCAAAGCATCCAATAATAGGTATGGAGTCGGCATATCAAAGCAGCAAATATGGAAATTTTGTTTCTAAACAACGGATATGAAGACATATGTTTCCTGATCTTTAGAGAGAATCAAGCTTTTGTCTCTGAAACCCAAATATATTAATCAACCATAAGTTGAAACTATAACCTGATATATAGCTCCACCAGCAATAATACAAGTAAATATAACAAAAACATGTTAGTTCTTTTTCTCTTCACATGCAAAGATAATGCTGCATTTTGAACATTAGACAAAATAAGATATGAGAACTTAAATGGTAGTGCCTGATCCAAGAGATAGAGATTCAAAAGCTGCTACTCATAATTTCACAATCAACAAGAAGCATAGATAAGAAACATTGCCTTCATGGACACACAAATAATGAAATGAGAAGATCATTGCAAAAGCACACCTGGAGTTGTGATTTAAGCTCCTGGAGCTTTTCAATCTGATGTCTCGTTCATACCAGGTTTTTGCCGTTACTCCCACAGCTCCCTGAAATGAAAGGACAGACCAATCAACAATCACATAGATAAAGTTAGCTGGTAGAGAGAATTTTTCGTATGCAAAAATATAGCCATAACTCTACACAATAGTTTCAATGGCACAATTGCCGAAGCGAACAAATGTGAAAAAGAAAAAGAAACACATAAAAATTTACATAATACTTATTGATAAAGAACTATAAGAGCTAGGGGCATTGGAAAATATTGATTTCATTCAATCCAGTAAAAGCATCATACAATTGCTCAAGAACTGATCAAAGAAGTTTAATTAAATTGAAGACATACAAAATAACTGATTCCAACTCAACTATTTCATAATCCATGAACCGATAAATCCGACAAAGCATTCTCACCCGCATGAAATCAATGAGAAATTGAACTTTAGCATCATTTTCAGGAACTATCATGCCAAAGAAAATAGGAAATCTTAAACTGTCCCCAGTAATTCCCAAACAAAAAGTAAGGTTATCAAAACACCAATTATCAGAATCAGACCGTCTTATGCACTGCAACTGTAGAATCCAAGTAAAATCCACTGCCCAATTCTCAGAATCTCATCAACTGGTTTTTGCATAGAAATCCATGAACTCTGGGTTTTCCACAAACATTAGCCAAATTTTTACCTTAAAACCCACTGATCCAACCACTGTGTCTTCCCCTTTCTTCCTCTCTGCAGAGAACTATTTCTGAACATTTACATATATTGTGGACATGTGGCCCACCCATCTGCCCAAACGCCCGCCTATGCATCTATTCTGCTATATAAAAGAAAATACAATTCTCATTTTGCTGTCTGGTTTCTATATGCTTTTAGAGAAACCATTAAGCAATTAACTAATGCTAAGCAATACAAAAACACAACTATTATATGAAAATCCCAAGCTTTGATGTTACCAGAGTATCAGCAATTCCATATGGTTAGTTGTAAAAAGTAATAAAATTTATCGGCTGCACTGACGATAAACTTCATTGTACGTGGAAAACAACAAAAGCAACAATTCCAATTCAATCTATAAACAAAGTTGAAGAGATAGTTTACCATCTGCCCTTGTTCAGCATTCTTCTTTGCTCCATGATCAGCTTCTTTTCTTGAGCTTGAAGACCTTGTCTTTTCTCTTTCTATTTCTCTAATCGACTTATCAATCATCTCACTCATAAGGTCTGCAATCCTAGATCATATAATCATTGCTTACATTGTTGAATCCAATTCAAACACCTAACCAACTGAGAAGTTCAATTAAAATTGGAATGTAAAGATAAATACCGCAGAAGGTAAAAAGAACTAATGGAAAACCTGCGGACGTCTTCCTCTTTCCAAAGAGAAAACTCATTTTCATTTCTTCTACGTAGAAACTCCCATTATCTCCCTAGTCCCTTCGCTTTCCCTTCTCAATGGACATTCGCTTTGCTTTCCACTGCTTCACTCTGGTTTCAATTCAACGGGGAGAAGCGCGATTCCTTGAGATGGGCTGGCCTTTTAAGACCCGGCCCATTTACATTTCAAACAATACGGCCTACTCCCCTCTTTTCTTCATTAAATTTTTTAAATACTTGAAAAAATATTTCTCCTTAAATAATAAGAAAAATATAAAAAATCAAAAACCATTAACCATTTTTTCAGGGTACAGGTCAAAATAAAAAAATCAAGCCTACACACAATTATCCATAGCCCAGTCCGCAGCAAATAGGAATTCAACCCAATATTCTAGCCCAACCCAATAGAAAATCTACACAGCCTTGAATCCCATTCCACTGATCGATCAAAACCGTCCAACCAATACCACCAACCGATCAACACCCCATACATGCATTTCGCCAAAGACGGAGAGTAGACCAATCGATGACCTAAAAACCCACGCGACACCCAAAAACTATCCCCACCATGCAAACCAATGAGTAAAAAATTCTATCAAAATCCTAAACAACGAGAGGCCAGCAAAATTCAGAATGCACAAATCGCATGAAAAAACTGTTAAAATCACAAAAATATCACTAATGGATCAAAAGTTTTAAGATTTCACTGTCAATTATTTCAAAAAGACACAATCGATTTATTGCGTTTTCATTCTGATATAGTCATTGAGCCATCAAATAGAATTTCACTAAATATCGACATCAAAAAATATATTCAATCTACAAATAAATTAAATTTCAACAGCAATCTTCAAAATAAGATTTACAAAAGCTACACATCTAACCAAAAGGAAAGCTGAGTTCGAGACCTCAATCACTAGCGAGAACGCAACTCGTTACCTTCCCTTTTCTTCTACTTTTTCTACAACTCGCTACCTTTCTGAATAAACATTTAACCATACATTTGTTTAAAGTGAGAAACATTCACTTCAATACTTGTCATCAAGTAATTAATTAAGGTAAGAGAAAATATAATTAATATTTTCAACCAATAAAAAAGGGAATACTAAATCACTTGAAATGGGTGTTGTTAGTATTTCTCCGTCTAAAGTCAATGGAGTAGGTCCACGATTGCTGAGCTAAATTAGTGAATTTAGTGCAGGGAGGTTGAGCCAGAGCCTCTGTCCAATCCAAAATGGCTTGGCCTTATTGGGTCTTCTCAGTTTCGTTTTGTCCGAATTGCAAATGGGACTGTTCCTCCAGCCAAGCCCATAGCTAACCTTCCATCATTTTTTTTTTAAATAAACTTATAAAAAAAAATATTTTCCTTAATTTGTTTATATATATAATTTCTATCAATTTCACTAATGATGCCAAAATTAATTTGTGCCTCTCATTCTCATTGATGTGTATAGAAAGCAGCAAAATCTATAGTACAAACTTCACTATCAAGCTAAGCACCAAAAATTTCATTTTCAGGAGGCTATGGCAAATACCAAACTAATTTTTAATAGCAAGTAATGGTTAACATCAAATTAACTATTCTAGGGTCAAAAATCTCCAAAATTTTCAACTCCATAAACAAAACCTATTCGATAAAGACCTATACCAAATTCAAATCATTGGCCGCTATTGTATACTTTTTTTAACTACACAATCTTAGTTTTGTCCTTGTCTTAGGTTTTTGTCCAACTACAACCCAATAGGGCTTCAACCATGTTTGAATTGATCCATGAAATGACAAGAACCGAACATGTTCTTCAAAGGAAAACAAAATTTTTTGCATTCACTTTGGTAAATGTGCATGTAAATTGGGTGTTGTTCCACACCTATTGATTGATCTACTTCCTCAATAGGCAAGCCTAGGGTTAAGGATTCAAATCCAATGTCTCACCTTCATCAAAATTCAATTTTTTATTTTGATCCTTTTTACAAAACACAGTCTGAGATTAGTGCATTTTTCTTTTGTAGTCTCTAATGATTGGATGATGCTTTATTTGTCTTATTTTTCAAGGGTTTCAAAAGGCACAAATTAGAACTATTTTATGTAGTAGATTGATAAAGAAGAGTGCACTCTTAAATTTTTTTAGAAGAAATTTCAATGTATTTAAAGAAACTCCGAATCAATCATACTTACTAGAAGAAATGAAATGGGGTGATTATCATTGCCGTCGGTGACTAATTTTCCCTAGTCATTTTCACTGGAAACTAACATGTTCATTGGCAATCGTTTTCTCTATGATTGCACTATGATAGTTATAGGTCAAGAGTGGTTGGAGCCTATGAACCCTGCTGCTTTTGTAAGTTGATTTAGACATGGCCATGGGCCTATTTTAGTTCCAAATTGCCGGTTTGATTTATTTTTTAAATTAAATTAAAATCGATTTGATTTTTAGTAGTTTAAGATAATTTTGATTTTTAAGAATTATGATGAATTTTAAAACATTACAATTTGATTTTTCACAGTTGGATTCTGATTTTAATTAAATTCAAATTATAACTAATTCAATTTCAATTTGAAAAAAAAAATCTATAAAAAAATAAATATATATTTTATTAAATAAGTAAATTGTAAAATGCATTCATTTATGTAATATAAAAAAATAAAATAATATATATATAATATAAAAATAAAATAGTACTACATTTAAATGTAAATAATATTTTTTACAAACTAAAAATAAATTTAAATTTAATTATTTAATAATTTAATTTATTTATGCATCGATTTTAAATGACATAATTTTTTAAAATAATTTATTCAAAATATAAAAAATTAAATTGAAATCCAACAAGATAGTTTCGATTTAATTTCAATTTTGATTCATAAAAAAAAAAATCGTAACCATAAAAATTTCAATTTAACTTAAAAATCAAAATCAATCGATTAATCTGATTCTAAATTTGATTGATCTAATTCTAATTAATTCACGATCCGAACTAGATCCTGACCACGTCTACGTTCATTGGTGTCACAGGTAAATCCTTTGAGTCTTTGACTGGCATTCAATAAAGATCCCTACAGCCATATCCTTAATAAACTATTCAAGCCATGACTTGAGCATATAGTGCTTTAATTCAACTGTTCAAGCCATGTGAAATCTCACCGGCCATGTGAAATCTCACCAGTATTTTACCTATATAATGACCTTTTTTTTCATTCTTGAAAGCAATATATTTATTTTTTTTATTTAAAAAAAATTGAAAAGGCTCCTTGATCTGTTTCTTTATAGGTTAGTTGTTCAAAAAATTTTAGACTTTATAATTTTTTATAATTATTTTAAAATAGTTAATTTAAATTTAATTTTTTAATTTTTTAAAAATATAATCTAATTATTAAAATTTTTCTTAATCCACTAATAAAAATTTCACGTCTTTATTATATTACAGCCATATTGTTGTAACATCATCGCAAAATAGTTATAAAAAAAATTTTATTCTTTATAATTTTACTGCATATTTTAAAAATAATTCATTTAATTTTATATTTCTAAAATTTTCACTAATTACACTGAATTATTAAAAAATACTAATTCTTTTGTTATATTATTAATGAAACTATTAAGTAACCATACTACATATTATAAAAGATAAAATCTAATATTAAATTATATAAAAATATAAAAATATTAAATTTTATCTTTCAATTTAAATTTACCTTTAAATTATTATTAAAAGGCCAAATGAGATTATTATTTTATATTTTTCTCAGTCTATTTGATTTTATTTAATTTTTTAATAATAATTTATAGATAAATTTATGATTGAAAAATAAAATTTAATATTTTTAGTTTGCTATAAAATTTAGGATAAATTTTATCTTTTTATCCTATAAATTATCAATTAAATTTTTATTATTTTTAATAATTATTTTATAAACATAAAGAACATATACCTATAAACATTTTATATTATATTGTAATAATGTGATGATAATATAATAATTTGAGTATCTCTATTTTTTTTACAAAAATGATTGGAGATTTTTATTAGTGAATTAATGGTTAGTTTAACAGATCAGTAAAATTGATAAAAATTGTAAAAATATAGAATTAAATTAGTTATTTTTAAAATATAAGATAGAATTATAAATAACTATAAAGTATAGAATTTGTTTATAATTATTTTATTTTATATTATGATAATATAGAAATGACATTATTTTTTTAATAAATTAATAAAAATTTTAATGATTAAGTATAATTTTTTAAAACTTAAAAATATAACCTTAAATTGATTATTTTTAAAATATAGAATAGAATTAAAAAAATTATAAAATATAATTTTTTTTGCAATTATATTAAAATTGTAAAAGGATAATATTTGTTGTTATTGTATAACAATAGAGATTACAACCTATTTATACATGAGAGACGATATCTAAACAGAAAGGAAAATCAAGTTTATGATTATACAATTTCTGAAATTAAGTAATTAACTAATCTATCAATATTTATTTCATATATTAACATATTTACTTTCTATATAACCTGTAACGCTCCCCTCAAGTTGGATCATAAATATTTATCATGTCCAACTTGTTAGAAAAATATTCTATTCGAGACCTATTTAAAGTTTTGGTGAATAGATTACCCAATTACTCTCCTGTCTTCACATAACTGGTGGAGATTAAATTTTCTTGAATCTTCTCACGGATGAAATGACAATCAACTTTAATATGCTTAGTCCGTTCATAGTATACTGGATTGGAAGCAATGTGAAGAGTAGTATGATTATCACACTAAAGTTTCGCGGGTGATGCAACATCTATACCAACTTGCTTCGGTAGATGATTTATCCACAAAATCTCACAAGTCGATTGAGCCATGGTCCTATATTCTGACTCGACACTAGATCTGGATACCACATTTTGCTTCTTACTTTTTCAAGACACTATGTTTCCTCCAACAAATACACAGTAGCCTGTAGTCGACCTTCTATCACTTTTGAATCCCGTCCAGTCAGCATTAGAAAAACACTCAAGTGCAGTATGCCCATGATCTCTGTAGAGTATATCGAGTCCAGGAGTCCCTTTTAGATAACATAGAATTTGTTCTAGAGCGGCCCAATGTTTCACCATAGGTGCAGACATGAACTGATTTACAACACTTACTGCAAAAGCAATATCTGGCCGAGTCATCACCATAAGGTAGTTCAGTTTTCCAATCAACCTCATGTATCTCTCTGGATCATCATAAGGGTCTCCGTCATCTTTTGTAAGACATATATTAGGAATGATTGGTGTGCTACATGGTTTAGCTCCCATCTTCTCAATTTCTGCAAGTAAGTCAAGGACATACTTCCTTTGAGACAGAAAAATTCCCTTTTTACTCCTCAAGACTTTGACTCCTAAGAAATACTTAAGCTGACCCAAGTCTTTGGTATGAAAACTCACATGCAAGTAGTTTTTTAGAGAAGAGATCCTTGTACTATCATTCCCTGTAATGACAATATCATTAACATATACAATAAGGAGAATAATACTAGTATCTGAATTTCTATAGAAAACTGAATGGTCACACTTGCTTTTTTTCAACCCAAATTTTTAAACAACTTCACTGAACTTTCCAAACCATGCACGGAGACTCTGCTTCAAATCGTACAAAGATTTCTTCAAATGGCAGACTTTCTCATACTCCCCCTGAGCAACAAACCCTGGTGGTTGCTCCATATACACCTTCTCTTGGAGGTCACCATGTAAAAATGCATTCTTGATATCTAATTGGTGTAAAGGCTAATGCTGAGAAGCAGCTAAGGAGATGAACAAGCGAACTGAGGTCATTTTTGCCACAGGAGAAAAAGTGTCAGAATAGGCAATGCCATAGGTTTGGGCATAACCTTTGGCGACAAGACGGGCCTTAAGCCTCGCTATGGAGCCATATGGATTGACATTGACAGTAAAAATCCATTTACAGCCCACAGCCTTCTTGCCAGAGGGTAAATCAACTAGTTTTCAGGTATGATTTTCATCTAGAGTCTTGATCCCCTCAAACATTGCATCACGCCATCCAGAATGAGCTAGGGCCTCTTTAACTGTCTTAGACAAATTAGCAATAGGGAGGTGAAGGTCAGTCGGTGGTGGATCTGATGGCGAAGAAGATTCTAGTGCAGGACATATATCATTAGGTACTGGTTTCTGAGAGTAAACTTGAACAACTGACGGGTTAACAGGAGGCTGAGTATTAGGAGAAATGTTACCATCAGATTGTGCAGCAGAAGGCATACTTGAAGAGGTCCCACCATCAGATATGATTCTATAGATGAGCCACTCATCATCATCCTCTTGATCAGGAAAGATTTGTGCAACAGGATAAAAAGGAACTTTCTCGGAAAAGACTACATCTGTTGAGACCAGATACTTGTTGAGGTCTGGAGAGTAACACCGATACCCCTTCTGAAGGCGAGAATATTCCAAAAAAACACACTTCAAAGCTTTAGGATCAAGTTTAGTCACATGAGGTCTGAAATTCTGAACATAGCAAGTACTGCCAAACAATCGCAGTTCGAGAGGAAATAATAACTTCTTAGGAAAGAGGACATTATAAGGAGTATTACCGTTTAGTACTGCGGAGGGCATGCGATTAATGAGAAAGCATGCAATAGAGACAGCATTAGCCCAAAATTCTTTAGGAACTTGCATTTGAAACAATAGAGCTCTAGCAGTCTCAAGAAGATGTCGACTCTTCTTTTCAGCTACCCCATTTTGAGTTGGTGTATCAACACATGATGATTAGTGAAGAATACCATGTTGAGTCATATAAGCCTGGAATGATTCTGACAAATATTCTTTAGCATTGTCGCTCCGCAAAATTTTCACAGAAATATTAAATTGAGTCTTAATTTCAGCACAAAAGGCAGAAAAATGAGAAAACACTTCTGAACGATGCTTCATAAAATAAATCCAAGTCATTTTAGAGTAATCATCTACAAAAGTAATAAAATATCTGAATTCAGTCTTAGATCCAACCGGACATGGGCCCTAAACATCTGAATGAATTAATTCAAAAGCAGACTCAGCTCGTTTATTGACTCTAGGACTTAAAGAGATTCGATGATGTTTGCAAAATGACATGACTCACAATCCAATAAAGATAACTCATGAAATTGAGGGCATAACTTCTTTAAAATCAGTAAAGAATGATGTCCCAACCGACAATGTTCTTCAAACGGAGATACGACACTGGAGCAGGCAACAGGCTGAGGCACCCATGCATCCAAAATGTAGAGACCCCCAGATACATGTCTTTTACCAATAATCTGCTTCGTCACAAGATCCTGAATGAGACAATAATCAGGAAAAAAAGAAACACAACAATTTAGGTTTTTAGTAAGTTTACTCACAGAGATTAAATTAAAGGCAAGATTAGGTAAACTTAGCACAGATGATAGGGTAATAAAAGGAGTAGGTTTAACAGTCCCAGAACCCTCAACATTATAGGTTGACCCATCAGCTATAATAACAGGAGAATGTGCTTTATGAGATCGAAAGTTAGTAAAAATATGAAGATTACCTGTCATGTGATCTGTGACACCAGAATCAATGACCCATTTATATGAAGAGGAAATAAGACACGTTTTACCTGTCTCAGCGACTACTGAAGACGTTGGGATAATTTTAATAATATGGGTCTTACTGTCAAAAATCATTTCAACCAACACTCTATACTCCTTTACCTTCAAACAAATCAAAAGAGGATAACCCAACAACCAAATGGCAAACGAACCACAGATCTGACAAGTGGGTTGCAAGGCAACTAAACGCCTCTGTTGAATCCCACATCGGTTGTGGAAAGGGGTAATGTGCCCCTTATATGAGTCATAGGTAATCCTCCCCCTTGAGCTAGCTTTTGGGGTGAATTAGGTCTGGCCCAAATTTAACATGGTATCAGAGCCTCCCCATCCGATGTTGGGCGCCCTATAAATGTGCCACGCACCAGTAAAAAATTTTGGGCGTGAGGGGGTGTGTTGAATCCCACATCGGTTGTGAAAAGGGGTAATGTGCCCCTATATGAGTCATAGGTAATCCTCCCCCTTGAGCTAGCTTTTAGGGTGAATTAGGCCTGACCCAAATTTAACAACCTTCACCCAACACCCAAACGGTAAACGAACCACAGATCTGACAAGCGGGTTGCAAGGCAATTTCGACGTCCTCTCTAGATGGATAATGAGGGACAAATATTACTCTAGATGGGTAACACAAAAGAATAGGAGTCCTAAATCTTCAAAAATTTTAAAACTTGACGAGAGAGAAAAAAAATTAAATCTCTACGATAATAGCTCTGATATCATGTAAAAATATAATATTTGTTGTTATTGTTTCACAATAGAGATTATAACCTATTTATACATGAGAGACGATATCTAAATAGGAAGGAAAATCAAGTTTATAATTATACAATTTCTGAGATTAAGTAACTAACTCATCTATTAATATTTATTTTCTATATTAACATATTTACTCTTTATATAACCTGAAACAAAAAGTAATCATTACTATTTGATGGTAGATTTTATCACTCATATACATACATGAGAGAATTATGCTAAAAGTGTTTTAGAACATTAAAAGCAAATAAATAAAATAATTAATCAATCTTATTCTAGGAAATCTCCGTACCCTCTCTTAAAATTTTAAACTTAGAAGGCAATTGGATATTCTAATAAATAAATTTATTCTTAATTACATTCGAAACTTAGAAACAAAACACGTTTCTCATGAAATCGACATGAATTATATAGATTAGCATATCTTGGCTAGATGGGCATGCGTCAATAATTCAAGTATTGAAATGATTAAAATTGGTATGTGTCATTATTGGAAGCTCTAGAATTTTGATGACCTAGTACAATTTATGATAATTTCCATCACATCAAGAACAAAACTCAGCAAAAGGCAGCGAAATTCTTGCCTGAAAATACAGAATTCTCTTTGTTTCTATTCTATCTACAATCAAAAGAAGAGAAAGCCTTCCATGTATGTGCAGGGATTCTTCCAGTGCTCCTTTTCATGCACTCACATTGCCAAAAAAATTGAAGCAAAGCCCACTCACAGCTGGAAAATAGCTGCCTGAGTTAACATCAAAAGCCTTTCAATGTATATGATGTGATCACAAACTCATGTCTAGTAGGATCGTTCGTTTGATTTTAGTAATTAAATATTTAATTTTTTAATTTTTAAAAATATTTAAAATTAATTTTTAATAAAATTCTATTACAATTTAAAATATAGTTTCGATTCAATTTTAATTTTTTTAAAATTTTAAATTTCGCTTTAATTTCAATAAAAATCGTGACTTTTACAAATACAATTTAATATTTTTACCAAAAATTATGTATAATATATATTAATATTATTATTGTTTAAATATTAGTATTATGATTATTTTGATATTAGTTATTTATTATTTTAAAATAAAGTAAAAATATTATATTATTTTATATATAATTATTAATTATATTTACTTTTGGATATGGTTTTAATAAAATGTAATATATTATGCATTAGTTAAAAAATATATATATATCTTCTTGGGATCACCGTAAAACTTCTCTTATTTCACTTTTTTCTTTCCTGCAATGCCCTTCTTAAAAGATAATTTATATTCAAAATACATGGGTATTTTAATCATTTCGACAAGGACTTGATGACGTGGCCACACGTGAAGAGAAGTACACAAGTGTCAAGTGATGGATGGCGACGATTCCTTTGCTAGGTAATAAGGGGGCAATGGTAATTATCGACGAGGTCCCAACGCTGACAATTCTGTTTTTTTAGAATTTTTACATTTTTCGGAGCATTTTATGTCTAAATTCCATTTAATATCTTGAAAAGGTTAATTATACATATAAGTAATGAGATATTGTTTTTTTCAAGTTTTTTTTAAATATTTTTAAAGATAATCATTCAACAAGCAAGAATTTTAATGTCTTCATATTAATTTTCAATACTTAAATTAATTTCTATTTTTTGAAAAGTATTTTTAAAATATGAAATAAAATCAAAGCAAATTACTTAATTATTATATAATATACAACTAAAAAATTTTAAATTTTAATATAAAAAGTAATTGTGATAATCATTATGAATGTAAATATTTTTAGTTAACCATAACTTAACTAGTCAAACATAATCTAAATCCTATGATGCTTCAACGGTTAAGTGTTTCACATTATTTAAAATATTCAAATTGTTACCTATCTGAAAAATATTTTTCTTATTTTTTAATATTTGAAATATTCAATAAAATTTGTTAATAAAAAAATATTTTTCTCATTAAAATATTTTTTAACTTTTATTTATTAAAAGTGGAATAAATAAGTATGATATTTCATGAAATTCTCTTAGACTTGACATGAACTAAACGTTCACATATATCTCCTATAGATACATAATTAGATGAGAAAAGCCAAAACTACTCAGAAATCTCAGAAACTTTATCCTTTTGCCTAAAAAGCAACCACAACAGGAAGTGAAAAAAAAAAAGATTATGTATCAAACATGAACAGTAGCATCATCAATCAAATCTGAGGGTTCAATTCTTCAATCTCACAAGACAAAAAACCATAAATAAATTGATTTTAGGAGATCCATCATGCACCCATCTCCATGGACAATCACTTGAAACCTATCATCAACTAATCTAAAATCATCTGAAAAACACAATTGCAGCTATAATCACATAATTAATTTTGTTGCATCCTTCTTGATGTTCTAAAATCTAGAAAATAAAATTTACAGTGGTTGTGTAAATTTGAATGGAGAATGAGACTTTTCTCCCCTTTTATTCCTCTACGTCAGGTGGCCATTTAATTCCCCCGGCGCACATGCGGGCAAGGCTGCAAGGTGACTTGGCTTGCTCTCCTATCTCTTGTCACGTCATTGGACTAGACTTCTTTCAGATGGGTTCGCGTGTGAAGTTTATCCGGCCTAATTCTCGTGATCGGACTGAAACGCGCAGTATGGAGCTGACACACCTTGAAAAGGGTCTGATGGGTCTTGGATTTGTACTCTTCTTTAAAGTCCGGCCTTACCCCAAATGTAGAAGGCACAACGATTATCGCCTCTAATACTAAATGAAGTAGATTAATTCTTAATTTACCTTAATTAACCAACAAATTTCAAGCCAATAATTGCAGTTAAATTGCATAGAAAATTACCAAGACAATGTCACTTCTTGATTTGTTTTCAATTGAATTAACACACACTCACCACATTGTACAATGGTCCCCCATGCATTTTTTTTAAACTATAGCCATTGTGAACCTATTGAACTTTTGACTATAGGGTAGCCTTTTCTTTTCCTATAGCCCAAGTCTCTAAGCTAACTTTTAATTAAAATTAATATGGTGGTTAAAAAAAAAAAGCTAGAGAACAATGTTTATTATGATAACTTAATTAGAAGATCACACTGTTATGATTTAGTGGTCCTATTACTCTCTGTTGAAGTCTTTGCTAATTCATATTAAATATTATTATATTAGAGCTCCACCAACTGTTTTCAATAAGAATGCATGTGCCAAGAATTGATTTGCAAGTGAGATCATTTGATGGGCCTACTCAATTAGATTAGTATCTAAAGTAAGATTTTGTGTTAATCATAATTCCTTTCTTTGATGGTAAAATGCAGAAATTGATCTGTGATTGATCTGATTAGGGTTTGCTCATTGATTTTCACAGCCAAGCTACTTGTTTTTCAACCTTTGTAATGATGTTAATCAACCATTTTTTTTCTTTGCACTGATAAATCTTATTTTCATCAAGATTTTCCTTCAGATAATGCATATTTGTAGTTAATCATTAAGTTATTAATTCATTCCATTGGTTTTACTAAAACTGCAAATTTAACTTGAGTTTTACATAAAATATATTTAAAATATTACTTTGCTCAATTATTTCCCTCTATTCCTTTGATGGGGAAAGGGTTTATCCCCACTTTTTTCAAATGGGATATTTTTGCATTTGGAGATCCAAGGCACCAATAATCTTCAACTTTGGTCTTCTAAAACCAAAGGATTTGGTGAAGGAGAGATCTACCAATTATATAAGAGTTGTGACCACAACATGAACAGAAGCCTAGCTAAAAAGAATGGGAAGAAAAAGAAAAAGGAATTGCAAAATTACTACAAAGGCTTGAATCACAAATTTGGATACCCAATTTTAGGTTAACATACAGAATAATAATGGTCCTGGCCATGCATGTAACCCTAAAACTAAATATTCCATTCTTTTGGTCTACATGCACAGATAGCCATTTGATATATTAAATGTATTTACTCTTACTTAAAAAATATAGTTTTTCTTTGAATTGTGAAAGGTGAGTCTATCCTTTGTAAATAATG
Source organism: Manihot esculenta (assembly GCF_001659605.2). Lineage (NCBI taxonomy): Eukaryota > Viridiplantae > Streptophyta > Magnoliopsida > Malpighiales > Euphorbiaceae > Manihot > Manihot esculenta. The sequence goes on from NC_035171.2 coordinate 2,290,369, forward strand.
AAATATATGTAATGTACTTAATAATTTTCCTACCAGTATATGTGAAAATGTAAAAATTAGTGGGCATGCAGTCTTTTTGCAGATTAGTGAAGACATATAAAAAACTTCAAATCCCATGCTTATACCTTAGCAGCCAACCAAATTTGACATCAAGGCTTAGAAGATCAAAGCTTAGATCCTTTTGTCTACATCTTTAGGGACCATGCACATCTATCTTCTTTCTTTTCTTTCCACTAACATCATCAATATTCACCTTCTTTTAGCTAGATTTACCACCATGCATCATCAAAACAGTAGCCAACACCGGAAAATTACATTCCGGCCAAGCAACTTTCATTACAATTCTAACCCAAAAAAGGGTTTGATTCAAAAAAAAATTATTCATATATTTTAAATAAATTGAGTAGGATCTTTTTTTTTACTAGTAATACTTGGTATCCATGGTGAGTTAGTGTTATTCTGAAGCAAATAAGGACCCCACTTGGTGACTCACAAAAAAAGAAATAAAGCTCTCCCTTTCCATCTCTTGCCATGGATGGTAGAAAATCTGCCTTTGCTTTAACCTCATCTTCTTCTTCTTCTTCACCATCTTTACCCTTTCTTTTTTCCCATTTCGCGTGTGAACGTGATTGCATAAATCTCTCAGTTACTTCTTCTTTACTTTCTCTTCTCTTTATTTATATGGTCACAGGTTCTCATGCATATTTGCTAGCTATCAAGAATCAAGATTTTCCCTCTTCTTCACTTTGAACATCTGTCTATCTTTGATCATTTTAATTCTTTAACAAAAATAATCTAACATAAACATAAAGAAATAAAAGAAGATAAAGAATAATTAAAGAAAGATGATAAATCTTATTCTCTGATGTAAACCCCCCACACCATTTAATAAAGCTATTTTTTTTCTTTTTTTTTCCTTTCTGGGAATTACAGGATTAAGCCATTAGCAATGGCTAGATTAGTATCAAGATGGGTTGTTTCATACACTGGCAATTCTTCGCGATACCTTTCAATCCCAATGGCAGAAAGATTATCCAATTCAAACAAATCAGAACTTGAACAACTTGCTGCGTCGTCTTCGTCGTCATCATCATCTTCTTCTAATAACTCACTATTTCCAGTGCAAAGATCTCTTACAGCAAGCTCCTCTTGCTTCTTCTTTTGATAATTCTTTAAGAGATCCCTTGCAACTTCCTCAACTCGGCGACTTTCATTCATGACATGGAACTTGAGCTCTTCATTTGTGAGATTTCTTGTAGCTGTGACTGCCATTAGAGTCTCTTCATGATTTCCATAGAGACTTTTGTGTCCACAAGGTCTAGAATCCTCGTCTACAATCACACTCACTGGGTAAAACCTCACCGACCTTTTTGTTCCATTGCTCAATTTATTCCCTCTAGAGGAAGAAGTCTTACTCAAGCAAGACCTTGAAAATGACGAAGCTGAAGAACATGTCGATGTCTGCTCAGACTTTATCTTGCTTTCCTCGTACACAGAAGACGATGAAATCTTGGCTTTCTTTGCATTTCCCGCAGTGAAAAGAGAGTTGAGAAAGCTTGCAAGCCGACCCCCAGGAGAAATAGGTTGCTTCACCTTCTTGAGATCACCATAAATTTTTAAGGCTTTGGATTTTGTCTTCACAAAACTGCCTTCGTGTTTCGGCTTTTGCGTTGGCGCATAATTTGTGTCGCGATGATGATTATACTGATACACAGCAATTTCATCAACAGCTCTCTCGTATCTCTCCGGCCGAGCAGAAACGCTGGTTCGAATAGGCTTAGGCTTTTGCATGGCGTAAGTTGATGATGGTCTTGATGAGCTGAGACCATAAATAGATTCAGATTCTGAGGAAGAAAACCCACCACCACAGCTAGATTCTGAGGAACTTGAGCTGGAGTTGAGCAACACAGGAGGTTTACGACTGAAATCTTTTCGAGTATTTTTGTCGAAATCATCCATGGATTTTCTCCCAACTGCTACCTTCTCGTAGCTTACTTTTTCCTCCATCCATTTCTCTATCATGCATGCTTTTTGCAGACCATTGCTGTGTTTCTTCCTCATAGCGAAAATCAACTCTTCCTCTACTTTACCGTTGGATTCATCAATCGAACGGTAAATAGCATCAAGAAGAGTGGAAGAGAAAGACGGGTTTTCTCTATGGTGATGTCGAAAGCGATCTTCAGCTCTGACTGGTTTCTCCCACTTATCCATATCTGTCTTTATAGAGAAATCAGTCGGAAATGGACAAGAAGAAAATAAAACAGTGAGTTTGGAATGATTTTAGTTGTCTGCTTCAAACACAATAGTTAAAAAAGCTGGTTTAAAGAGAGAGAGAGAAGGAGATATTAATGGAAGCAACAAGAATGATTGTGAGGAAGAGAAACCAAGACAAAACAAACAGGAAGTCTGGTCCTTTTGCTCTCACAGTGAGCATATAAAAGAGAAGGAAAGAGATGAGAAGACATGTCCATTGATGGGTGGTTGATGATGGCTGAGAGACACATACAGAGAAAGAGAGAATGTAATGAAAGCCAAAAGCCACGCCTGTGAATGAGGAGAAGAGAAGATGATAATTGATTTGTAGAGAGAGAGAGGTGTTGTTTTGTGGTGCTTTTATTTGTTCCACATGGTCTTATAAGGCGAGGAACACATACACTCGTGCAAGTAGGTCCAAGGTGGAAGTAGTGCCAGGTTGGCAATGTGAATGACGTGGCATTCTAATCAATTGTTAATTATGATAATAGTGTTACTAAATCGCTTTCTCTTTACTGTGTCTTCACTTTGCCTCTTCCACATCAAGTCACATTACAAGATCCTTTCCTTTCCTTACAATTTCACAAAATTAAAAGAAAAATAATAATAAATAAACAAATAATTTATTTTATATTAATTTTGATACTGATTTTTTTTATAAAAAATTAAAAACCCAATTATATTTAAAATAAAAAAATAATTTGAGTTATTAATATTAAAATAAAATAAGTATTAATTAATTTAATGAAAGGAAAGTATACATGTTAGTAAATATATATATTTACCTTATTTACAGAGTCAACTAATGCGGCTCCTCGGATGCTTTGACTTTGTAACTAATCAAGTGAACAGTAATAATGCTGCTCTTTTATTATTTTCCCTCTTAAGTGTTTTTTTTTAATATATTTTAGATTCTTTTTGATACATTAGGAAGAGTTCGTTGAAATTCATTGAATAGTATTTTGGTAAACTATATTTAATTAGATTCTTTTTAAGAGATTTTTTAAAAATAAATTAAAATTAAATAGAATTATAATAATTAATTTATATGTAATTATAGTATTAAAAAAACAAATAAATAAATAAAAATTATAAAATAATTTTAAAAAAATAAATAAAAATTATAAAATAAAAATCTTAATTTTTTCCATAAAGAACTAATTAGGCTCCGTCGGGAGTTTTAACCAATATCATTTAGTTACAATGATATAAAAGAAAAAATAGATCGAAAAGATGAACTGCTTTATTAAAATTTTTTAAAAATGATAAAAATATTAAAATATTTAAAAAATTTAAAAAAAATAATTAAAATATAAAAGTGATCTATAAAATTTTCATTTTAAACTTTGTGATAGGTTTGCAGTTTTTGTCACACTTTTAAAAATTATTCGTCTCAAAATTTTTTTTCTGAAAATTTATCGTGGATCTCTACCAAATGGGGTAGTAAAAATTAAATTTGATTTAAATTTACCGTAAAATCAAAAGTTAATTGCATCAATTAACACTATTCGGGAAGAATAAACTTCTAATATAACAACATAGAAAACTAAAACTCTGTTTAGTTAACAAATTTTCTATCCTCATTGGGAATTAATTATATATATATATATATAAAAATTGGGCAGCAAGTGGATTGATACAGAAACTTGGGCTTGCTACCCATTTGGATGGCAAATCAAAGAATATAATTATGCAGTTGATATGGTGAACAGGGAATGAACATGGAACCAACTTATATTATGATTCACAATGCATGATTATGGATCTGCGAAACTTTAGGTCTTTTTTAGTGAAAATTAGCCCAAATGAATTTGATTATTGAGTCTGATTGCATTTTGAAGCCATTGGAATATATATATATTTTTAATATAAACAATGTCATCATCTTCTCTCATGGTAATCATTCTTACTGTTTAACCTTTAATGGTGGCACTCCCAAGTTTTGTATGTGAATCTTTTTAGCCACTTCTTAATTAACACTGCTTCAGTTGGATATAAAAGCACTCATATGGTTGGTTTTGTACTCATTATTTACTTCAATTTTCTTCTTTAATCTATCATTCGGATTTCTAGCTATTTTTTTTATAAAATTTTCTACTTTGCTCCTTATAAAACTTAAAGCTAAATTTACAATTTACAAAGTAATTAACTCCATTTAAATTCAAACTCAATATAATGAAAAATTTGATGGGCATATCTTTCAACTTCAATTTGGCTACAAAAATGGTATAATTTGCTTGTTTACGTGTGTTTTGTAAAGCAAGAGAGAGAACCATATATTCTTAGTGGGTAGTGCTTATTTCCACAATCATTGCACTCGTGGCTCCTAATAACTTTTTGGAGAGAAGGAGATGGGATTTTCATTTCATTAATTAATATATATATACATTAAAGAGAGAAATTGGAGAAGTGAATTAATGTTATTTTGAAAGAAAAAGTGAAGAGATTAAGTTGATTTGATTTGATTAAATAGTATTAAAGACAAAGGAATTTGTGTACTATAAAGAAGAAAAGTGAGATTTATTTAAGCAAAGTGTTGTACTAAAACAAAAGTAAGATGATGCGTGTGCAAGCCAATGTCAATCTCTTCTCTCTTCCTCTTTTACATATAATCTTCCTTCAAACACAAGAAATTTCTTCATTATTATTAGCTATATATATCACAACCCATGATGCAAATTCATTAGCAAAGAGCTCTCTGCATGCCCTGTAGACAACTTGTAGCATTGGTGGTTTCATGAGAAAGAAAGGACATTTTGATCATTTCAATTGGTAATGCAACTTAGGTGTCTAAAATGGATGAGAGATTCCTTTCAGATGATGGGACTAGGAGGAGATTCCATTCAGATCATGGAATGATCAATCTTGGGGACCCAAAATCCACCTAAATGCAAATTTCACAAGCCCTAACCATGATAAAGGTATCTTACCCATTTCTCCACTATCATCATCCCACATAAGAAGGAATTAAAAGATACCCTTTGGTGGATGTAGACTCCAGCATCCACCACACATTAGATTTGACACATCACAACCCATTGTTTGCTACTAAATTACTAGAATTGTCCTAATGCACATCAACATAGGACTAAAGTGCCAGTAATACTAAGAAACAAAACATGTTTGGTGCTACCAGGATAGATGCGAATTTTGATCTGCATATCCAACCATCTAAAAAACGAATCATATGTCGAATCACCAAACCATTCAGTGTTTATAGGTTTAATCCGACTAAATTAAAAAAATAAAAAGTTTTTTTTTTTTTTTTACCAAGTGCAGCATTGATGTACTTAATTATGACTTATTGATATTAGCCTAATCTCCTGTCATAATCAATTAGTTATGCTATATAAATAAATGAAGAAACAAAAAATGAAAGAAGTCAAAATGGGCATACAAAGATATAATTAGGTTATGCACTTAGAATGAACCAGATTGTTGAACATGATAAAACTATGGGTAATGAACCCACCAATTGAGAGAGGTAAGGGTGTTGGGTGATTTGATTTGATTACTCATGAATCCATGGGTCATCAAAACACTCTTAATTCCCAATGCTCCTTTGGTGGCTTCCACAACAAAAATAGATGTTAAAATGTGTCATCAATTTGAAATGAAAAGGTGCATGCATGCCTAGCCTATGAACCCTCCACCCCCATGCCACAGCTCAATCCTCTCCCTTTGCTTAGAAATCATGGTTATCAAGGACCATGCTTCCCCATCATTCTTCTGCATCTCCATTTCAACAGTGGGTCACCCAACCCTAGCTCCAATCAACACCCTAAATTGCTTTGGTCCATGTTGGTTCATTCATCACTAGTTAAAAGACATGGTGGACAACTCATAACACTTGACAAATTTCCTTTTCTCACACCACTGGATCATGATATGCAATTTTTTTTTTTTCTGATGAATGATTGGAATTACATATCCTGAAAATGTTGGTGTAGAGAAAGCTCTTTAGATGTAATCTTTTCAATTCCATCCATGCATGATGCACCTTCTTTTTCTTTCTGATACTAATAATGGCTCGACTTCACTAACCAAGTTGGAGACTCATTAGCTACTGAAATTTAGGCAAAAGAATAATAAAGAAGATAGTACAATCACAGCCCAGAATTGATATCTTGCACGAGTGCCAATAATCATATTCTTCTTAGTTCAATTAGGGAAAAAGAAAAAAGAAAAAGAAGACCAGCAGCATGCTAAGGAAACATCAGAGGATGGAGAGGACCACAGCCACCACCACCACCTAATCCTCAAGGTCAGACAATCTGTCAAATCTTACACATGCAAATTTTCACCCTGGACATTATTTTCTTCCCTCCATGCAGATGCAAAAATCTAATATCAAATTAATTAAAATCCTCCCACCGTGGAAAAAGTTCCATGCGTATCCTTGCTTCCAAATCACGCCATCAAAGTTTCCAACGCCAAATTTTTGTAATAGAACTTGGGCAAGGCATTCATAAACCGAGGAGACTCCACGTATGATTTTCATTTGATCAAAAAGCAATAGTACACTGCTACAGCAGTTGCAAAGTTTCAGTAGTCCATCAACTGTTGTAAGTTGAGAATTTAGAAATATAAAAGAGTTAATGGGGTTATGTTTGGTTGTGACATCATATGGAAAGTGTCATGCGGAGTGCATATCCATGACTTGTAAAGTTTGCCAATGAGTTGGGAGTATGGACATTGAGATGATCATAATTAAATATACAAGCACAAACAAGAGAGAGAGTTTCCTAACAGCTAAAGAAAGGTCTTGTGTGCTTTAACCAAAGTAGTGGGGTGGGGAAGACCCTGACGGTGCAAGAGCATGAAACACGAAAAAGTGAATGCATTGGCGATCCCGATGAAGAAAGCACGTCTGATCTCTAAAGAGAACAGAGACACAAAACAATGACTCTCCTTCCCCTTTTTCTCTGATAAAGGAAACACTAACCACCAAAAGAATCCTTCTTTGTCTCCTCTTATATATCACATAAAGAAAGGAATAAAGCAAAGGTGAACATGAAACTAACTACGCACAATAAATTTGTACAAGACCCGGAATTTGATTTCGCAAAATCGATACGTTCGCTATCTATATGTTTTCCAATATGGAAAAATGACTGCTAAATTGTCTGGATTAGAAAGCCTCTTGGGGTGGTAAGCGTAATTACTCGATGCGTCTAAAGATAAATGTGAATATTCAGAATTGGCATCGGTATGCATTGAATAGAAAAACATTATGTGGATTACTCATTTCACAAATGAAAACTAAACTTTCTATAACCACTTCAATCCCTTACAAACAAGGGGTTAGATTGACATTTACTTTTTTAGAAGTTTGCCGTCCAGTTGAGATGACCCAATTGAGGCTGCTGATAAGCACCAACTTGTGCCCCAGGTGCAGTTGGGGCAACACCAACTCCAACATTACCGCCCATAACTGGACCCAAATGATGCGGATTTGCCATTGCAGAGGGCGTTGGAGGAGGGGGAGGATATAATCCGGGGAATTGCATGTGAGAAGATTGTGCTGCAGCCGCATTGAAGGAAGCATGGCCAGTATGGGATGGCAAGTAAGCAGCATGAGGTGTTTGCCCAGGCATATTGTAGTATGGAGTAGATTGCAAACCTGGAAGCTCCCTTGGATTTTGAACCCAAATTTCAGAAGTCTCTGCCTGCCAATTATATGCAGCTTCAAACTTAAGTCTTCTCCCATTTAAAATGCAATCAACAAATATGCACTATAACCTTAGACCAATTTATATTTCCCTAATCCCCATTTCAAAAAAAAAAAAACCTTAGACCAATTTATATTTCTGAAACAGTATATTGATAGAAAAGCACAAAATTAACTAAAAGGATACAAATGAACCAAGTATGCATATACTGCAGTATGTCACCATGTTAGAACCATTTTTTAATAACAAGAGTTGTTAAACATGTCAAATAACTAGGAAATGCATGATCTGTTATATAGTTGGTCAGCAAACAACATATTAGATAATTCATAGCATCAAGGTCTAGCAGAAAGACATAACAATCAAATTCTTATCAACATTGTACCTGTGGATTAGGAACATAGATATTCCCATCTTTGTACTTGATCCGAGATGAATCTTCAAGCCCAGTCACACTTCCAACACCACCTGGAGCATTGATGGCATATCCAGTTGGACTAGTGAAATTTCCAAACCCAGCAGGATTGCTGCCAGGAACTGGCTTAAACTGCTGGATTCCATACTTGAGCCCATTTGCACTGAGATGGGAACTACCTCCAGGCATCAGCAAGTAACTGCTGCCATTTGATGGATGCGGATACGCAGGGTTGCTTGAATAGCCAGGCATAGCCATCTGTGGAACATAAACTGGAGACAGGAACTGTCGATATGGCATAAGATTGGCATAATGTGAAACATGAACTTGCGGGTACATCTGTGCCATTGGTGGCTGTTGCTGCTGTTGTACCATGGTTATTGTTGAAGCTGGTATAATGTTGGCCATATATGAGGTTAAGGGCTGCAGACATGAAATTTAATAAATGACAATTAAACTCAAATTGCCATAATGCAACGGCATGTAGTATCTTGAGCTGAAAGTATCAGGGAAACCGATTATAGAAGAGTTCTTTTACACATTGATCTCTCAAGCAACTTTAGTTTTTATGGTTCCGAAGCATTAAACATGGTTCGTATAGAGGCCATAACTAAACCATCCCAAATGTCTTGTACCCAAACCAAATCATTGTGAAACGCAACATAATTTCCCTCAACACATCCCAGCAAATTGAAAGCAAAGTAGCAACGATCCAGAAACTACTCTTATGTATTTGCATCAATAAAAGCATTCCTGTACATGCATTTACAGTGGGGCAGATAACAGCAAAGGAGCAAACAATTTATTATGCACATAAAAATATTGTGGCATGAAAATTACCTCCTGTGGTGATGTTAGACCCTGTCCGCGTACAGTTTCATCAATTGGCGGTCTAAAATATGATATATCATAACCAGTTTGGGGATCATATGTCTGCTGGCAAGCCAATAAACATAAGAGAGATTACAAAACTAAGAACGGTTACAGAAAAATGATATTTTATTTCAAATAAAAGCTTTATTTAACTATCTACAACACCAGCCAATGCAACTTGGTTCGGACCTGAAACGCCAAATAGATTTTCTTAATGGAGGAATAGACTCACCGAAAAGCTTGGTAATTCAGGACGATCTTGCCGCTGCTGTGGCTCTGGAGTTGTATAAGATGGACTATTGTCTGGAACTAAACCAATATCAGCAAAAGTGTCCAAATTTGCAGGACTTGAAGACTCATCAGGCACTCGATGCTCGGACACTGTACCTGATGCTGGAGAATCAGATCCAGAATTTCTAACTTGTTCTTCTAGTAAGTCTACCTGCTTGCTGCCAGATGCATCATCACTGGAAGACTCTGGAGCAGATACTGACAAGCTGCCATTGTTATTTCATATTTAGCTTGAATAAAATGAACATCGACTTTATATTCTTATTCATCTATCGATAATTTTCAACCAAGCTTATATGCATAACCACACATTTGCAGATGCACATTGCATAGGGCCCATAATAATTTTCATTTTATTATCCATCTCTCAAACTCAATCTTCTTAAATTACTGCTTTTTTAATCCTCCAAATCATAGTTCTGCCTCTTTAATAACTTGTCCCAACTATTCCTTTTTACTTTCTATCTCAAATCAAATGTTGCATACAATTATAATGTAGCATTCTATATTACCCTCAGTTGTTCAGATGCCCCAAACTTTGGAATAATTCTAGGGGAACAGGCATAGGAGACTATACACAAACCTTGCAGCAGATTCTGCATTAGATTCTTCCATAACTCCAACAGCTTCAAATCCAGATGAAATATTCCAGGAAGTATCAAACTCTGTCCCAAAACTGCCAAAGGTCAGCCTGCACCTATCAGTTTCAGGGACTCGAATGTGTTGCGCTATGATCACGTTTTGATTTTCAAAGACATGCACTTGCAAGGTTTTGTCCTGAATACCCAATGTATCTGATTCCATGTCCTTAGAATTGTCTACCGGTGGTGAACTAGATTTTTTAGGTGTTCCAATCACTCCAGGGCTACCAACACTTGATTTTTGGCTTGATTTTGGTTTCCATTCCTTATTATGCTGAGCAGCTGCATGAAAAAGATTATAGTCAGTTATGCCTCCCTTTCTCCCCCAGAGCCCGTTTTGGGTGGGGGGGGGGGGGGGGAGCGAATACTCCCCACTTTTCATGTTTGTGAAGGAGGGAGAAAAAGTGGAAAATGAACCTGCCAAACAGTTCCATCCCGTTTTTCCTTATATTTATTTTTTGTTTTTATTTGAGAAAAGAGAATGATATGAAGATATTATAGTAACCTGAATCAATACATTATTTTTCTACCACCAAAAAAAGAATGAAATGAAGATATTGTAGTGACGGGAATCTTTTTCTCTTCCTTCTCAAACAAGATGTTACTCTCACACTCCCTCCTTTTCTTTCTCCTCTTACTTTCTTCCCAAGTATTACCTTTCTGATGACCCACAGCTGTTTGATGTGGCCTGTTATACTGATTGCTTAAGAATGATCTGCTGACAGAAATACTGGGAATAACAGATTCAGTTGCAGCAGTTTGACTAACTTGGTCAGTTTTTGAAATTGTGGGGAAAGGTAGAAATGATTCTGAGATTGAACCTTCGCTTCCCAAAACTGAATTTGAGAAAGAACTGCTAGGCATAGATGAATTTTTCATTGCATTTTCAGAAGGCTGCCTACGACCACCCACCACCCCAACCTCACGCTTAATTGCTCCAACAGCAGCAGATGATCTAGATTCAGGAGATGGCACATGAACAGGATCTGTTGAAGAGGAATACACACCAATAACAGAATTGCTTGATGCCAGTGTTGCAGAATGATGTTGAGGATTGGATTTTATTACTTGTACCCGCGAAGCTGCATTGGGAACCACATTCCGCTTTTCCTCAAATACTACTTTCCTGTTGGTGACATTCAAGATAGTATCTCTGGTGTCTCTGGATTGAAAATCAATTGGTCCATTAGAAGCTTGAGTTGAAGTTCTTGCACCAGAAGGCTTTGCATCCCCTGAAGTTCCTGATAAGCTGCTGAAAAAAAGGGATCATATTCAATATTGTAATTATACAGTGATTAGACTTTTGGCTATGCACAAAGAATAACAATTAAATCTCAAAAGGCAAAAGAATCAACCACATGTATGATGAGAACCACAACCCCAAAAGAGAGTTCCATTTTTTTTCATTTGCTTCCTTATTGTCTTTATCTTTGTATCAAAAAAAAAAAAACAATTACCCAAAGGTTTTCCAAAAATAGTAAAAGAACATTCTTGATGGGGTTTGAATATATGTACAGCCATTATATGGGTTATAAAATGAGAAACATAACCTCTAAATCCCAGTGTTCAAAGCTTGGTTCACTAAAACCAGAATGTTAACAATAGCGAAGATTCAATACATACTTATAATCAATCACCTCATAACCATTATGACAGCAAGAAGCAATTTAAGCTTATAAAGAAAATTACTATGGCAGAAACACTATTCAGGTAAGCATTCAAGGGTCAAGGGAGAAAATGGGACAAGAGTACTACATACAAATGAAAATTTTTTAGCAATTTAAAGAAATTTTGCCATATGATTGAAATCATCGCCATCAATTGCGAAAACTTTAAGCTACGCATCTCCAAAATACCATGCAACCCAACTTCCCAACTAAGCTCATCTGAACCACAAGCTACATGCAAGCCGTATTTTGACATAATTGTAAGGCTTTAAGGTGCACTTTGAGTTAGCATAAACATGCATAGGATGAAGGTCAGACTCAGTTTAATTGTATTAACTGTACCCACATAATTTAATGACACTTTTCAAAGTTCAGTTCCTTTAAAAAAATGTAATAGAAAAGGGCACGTGTTACTTAGTACAGGTGGATAGCAACTGACTATTATATCGAAAGGGGTCATGGTTACCAGCTGATGTCTTACTCATTGTAATTATTCTACCTGAAACCAGGAAACATAAAAATTGTGCGATAAACATGAAGTATTTTAATCACCAACAATAATTTACTGTAAATGGATAGGAGCAGGAGAAAAGCAGAGAAAAGACAATAAATATACCCCTTCTCAGGAACAGTCACAATGTCTTGCTCACTGCAGGATGTTAAACCTTGCTGCAAGGCATGCTTTGCTCCTCCAGTTGCATTATGGTTAATTCTATTGTCTCTTACAACACGGAACTCTTTATTCATTCCTGCATTACCCAGTACAACTGTTCGAGTGTAGCCTACTTGTCGAGCATTGCGATCAGGAAATGTATGAAATGCTTTCCTTTGACTCAAATTCTCAGAATTTTTTCTTGAATCAACAGCACCTCCATAACCCATAATCTGAAGCCATAAGCAAGTAAATTCATGACTAAAATGTTAGATCAGAAAAAACACTCACATACAACTAGAACAGTATCCTCAATGTGCATTACTGAACTTCAATAAGAAATGAGAATCTTAAACTACTAGGTATTAAGCACAAGTGGATATCTCAAACACCACCATGACATATTAATTGGTTCGATAAGCAACAGCTTAGTGATCTTTACAGGTTCCTCACAGCTAAACAAGACAAGACCATAGAGAAAATAAAGAAAGAAAGTGGGGTTTAACAGGTGAGGGGGTGATAAATCACAATTAGACAGAAAGAAACAAAGACATAAACAGTATTATACCTCCTTCTTCTTGTCTTTTCTACTCTTCACTTCATGAAATGGATCTGATGAAAAAAGAATAAGAATACACTTGAATATAAGAATTATACTTGCAACAGATTAAAAGTTATCATCTGATAAATGACCAGAAAAAAGAAGCGGTCAGCAAAAGTCCCAGAGGGGAATAACTATAGCACAGAAAAATTTAAAAAAAAAATGTAAAAGAAGTAAAGAACTATAGAAACATCCACAAAAGGAGGAGTTAGCATCAGAGCATTATAGAGCTCCCCAACAAATCCATACACACACCAATAAGAAAAAAAGTGAAAAACTCAGTACGACCACCAATTTCGCATTCCACAACAGCATTCTCACATTACACTATAACCTACTGAAGCCTTGCCTCTAATAAAATTTCCTAGAAAGCATCCAACCAATAGTACAATATCATTGATTGCAACAACAGTGCTCCTGAGTCCTTAAATGGGCAAATTACACTCAATTTGGCAGGACAGAGGCAAAATAAAAAAGGAAAAAAGAAATCAACTCATCCTTTGACATATAACAAAAGCTAATCTTCATTAAGAATGTGTTTAAACCAATAAACCTTCATTAGGCCACCCCTAAATACCTGTTAACTTGAACTTCTACATTCATAACTAGCATAATGAACATAAATGACCCATAAAGTCCAAGAGAAAGGCAGAAAACTTTACAAATTAACCCCAAAACTCCCAAATTTCCGACTCCCATAGTCAGAGCGTACGATAATCACCATTTGCCTGCTCTTGATACAACAAAATATCAAAGGCAAGGCAAATTTTAATGAACTTATTCTTCCAAGGCAAATACTAGGGACAGCTAGTTACTATCAACATTCCTTGTCAAATATCAGCATAAAGTACCAAAAATGGATAGCAGAAAACACAACATAAACACCTGAAGCATAGCAAATGGAATTTAAAAAATAAAAAGACCAAACAAAATGTGAGCCTAAACTTAAAACGCTTGGAGGAAGTTTTTTAAAAAAAAAAAAAGTACGCCAATTAACTTTCCAATTTCCAAACTCATAATCAGCACAAAGCTACAAATTCCCGTTACTCAAAACGCCCAGAAACACCAAAAACAAGGCCAAGAACACAACCGCATGAAAAATCCCAATATTTAAGCTCGTAGCTAATCCATTCCAAACCCCAGAAAGACCCCATAAACCTTCTTGCTTCAAAACTTTAAAAAGATGGGCACAAGAACACCAATCAACCATCATTTGAAATGCAACAAGGAAACCAAAAGAAAATGCCAATAAACCATTTGCAAAACAAGTAATAAAAAACTGACCTTGATTGAGCAATTTTTGGGCGGTCTCATTAGGATCCATATTGGTCTCTTTAAGGGCGATGTAAATATCAGCATCAGAGAAATTTCCCACGATTTCCTTGATTGATTGTATCGTTTTCCTCACTCTAGCGGAGAGTGTATGCGTCTGTGATTGCGTCCCAGTAGTAGTAGCAGCAGCAGAACTAGTACTAACAGGGGCGACCATCTCTCAATAACACTCTCCACGATTAAAATCAACAATTATGTTGATTGCTACTAAACTTGACTGTTCAATATATAAAAGGGGTTTAAGTCTACAATCTGAAAGGGGTATCAAGGAAAGGCTAGGTCTTGCATTTATGGGAAGAAAAGGGAAGAACGGCTTTGGGCGGAGAGGGGGGTTTGCGCAAGTAAGGGTTTTGAAAACGTTTTTACCCCTCAATGACTTCGCAGCCCAAATTGAAGTTCATCTGAAATGACTGGTTTGCCCTTCACTTTTGCATATATTCCCTTTTCGCTCTTCTCTCCATTAACTTTTGCCGCTAATTTGCATTTCTTAAAATTTCCATACAATAGTTTCTTACAATTTAAATATAAATATCTCAATAAACAAGTACTTCGATCTATCCACATAATTAAAGCCAGTAATTAATCTCTCCTTAGAGTTATAGAGAGAGAATTTTATTTAGGTATTCAGAGTTTTTTATTTCTCAATATATTTTTTTATTCTCTTATTAAAAGAACATTTTCTAAATTTATTATATATATCGCTTTTACTTAAGGATAGATTACTCTTTCTGCAATATTTTTTTTTAATTTAATTTACGAGGTTTATAAGAAGATATTTCAATGAGATTTGATGAAATAACCTTGATAAATGTTGTTTTGTTGCTTAATGGGTCTATATGCTCTTATTCATAGGGTGGACTACTAAATGCTTGATGTTAGCAACTTAGGAACCTCACTGCCATGTGCTATTATATTTTCAATGATTTCATACGCTAAAAATGATTAAATTGCATTGAGTTCTACTGCATCTTTTTCCTAAAAAGTGGTTGTCAAACTGATTTTAAAATATGAATCCTCTCACAATAGTGGTTCATGCTATTGTCATAGGTTTGATGCCATCTTTTTATGGTTGCAGTGGAGCTAGTTAGATGATTTGGCTTATCTCAAATATGGATTGTATGGACAGTGGTGATTTGTTAGTGGCAAATATATTTGTTTGGGTGTTTTTCTATGCTTCTTTAAGTAAGATGAGCTATTTGATTTAGGATTGAGGATTGATTTAATATGTAGTTTAATTATGGGGACTCTTTGCAGATGTGTATGATTCATCATACTAAGCCTTATAATGCATTTGATGAACTGACATCTGATGGGTCTTCGAATGCAGACACTTGGATAGTGATTCGATTCGATGAGCTTATCGTTGATCCGTGATTGGTTTGATGAGGGGTAGATATCTTAGAGATTTTGTATAGGTCCCTTCATATTCAATCTTGTGGAATGGGACTTGCAAAATGTGAGAGAACGGTCAGAGAGCCTACCAGAGATGCCTCTGGTGGAGATTCTCCGACGCTCAAGTTAGATCTGGAGTTATTTGAGGAATGTGGTAATACAAAGAGAAAATAATAATGGAGCATTGAAGAGAAGAAGAGAGTTCCAGGGGATATGTGTGAGCAGTGACAGGAGATGGAGTCTGAAAGAGCATTAACCCCTTGTTTTGGGTTGGTTCTAAGGTATATATACCCTGATCATTCTGATGACCTCTAACGTTAAGTCTCATCAGATTGGACGTGGACACCCTTTGGCAGGTGCGTCAAGCGGCTTATAAATGTAGTGTCAATTAGCCCATACCCTATCCATTCATTTCGTGTCACATCAGCCGAGCGTACAACATGCGTATTAAAGGCTTCAGAGGGAGCTAGAGAGGCTAACCATCATGTTGGAGGTCGGCACCTTACTCTGATTTCATCAGGTCGTGCTTGGCTCACTTGACCTATATAGAGGTGAGTTCCTTTCAATTACTGAGGTCGGTCACATCTGCATTTAATGCCTCGTTGTAGTATGAGCTTTAAAGAGATTTGCCCGTCTGCTCTGAACTTTGAAAAGGTCAGTCAAGGTCTGTATTTATCTTCAGATTATATTAGATTGTGTTCGGCTTGCTTGGCCTTTACTGAGGTCGATAGTATCCATATTTAATTTTCGTTTGTAGTACGAGCCTTGAAGTGGTCGACCTATCCGTTTCGGGCATTCGTAAAGTCAATGGTGCTGATGGTCTGATCTTCATACTCCATAGGTTGGGCTTTCTACTGTTTAGTCGGACCGGATGGAAAGGTTCATACGTCCCTTCCAAATCCTGAGTACACGTATCACGATCTTAACAGGCCCTATTTTTTATATGTTATCAGATTTTCTTTCACTTCTCTGAGTGTAACGACCCAGAAACCGGTACCCCTATGTAACGGCCCGAACCGCCACCGGCGCTAGGATCCAGATCAGCTTAAGGCCGCCGGGACCCGTAGCAAGCCAAACATACATCCTATCACCTGGTCAAATTCCATACATGATCAAACTTTAACATAAAAACTGTAACATAAGATGTATAGACCGAGATTGACCTGTATGCGACATAACTGGAAACATAAAAGAACCCCCTACTAGAGCCCTCATCAAAACTCTAGCTGGGTCAACATAACATACATCAAGCTGGGATCACATCCAAAGAACTAGAACCTAACCTGTGCATGCATCAAACCACAAACATAAGACCTCTACTAGGGTCCTCATCAAACTCTAGCGTGGTAAACAACACATGCCACCAGTTTGGTTCAAACTCAACTCAACACTAAACATAACATACATCATGTATTAAATACCTTTGTTTCTACTCACTGGGCTTTTTAGCTCACCCCTCTCCCCTAACCCCAGTGTTGCAGGTATGAGGACGTTCGGGAAGTCTCAAGAGTTAAGGCTTTGCTTGTAATAGATTAGAGTTGTGTGGACATGTATTGTAAATTGATATAAGGTATTGTAAGATAATAAATTGTAATGTAAGTAAAGTAGAGATTGGTTTGAACCCCATGAGGTGGATTAAAAGTATCCCACATCGGAAAGAGGTAAGGAGGGGGGATGCCTGATAAGGGCAAGCCTCAAGAGACCCCAGTGGACGCATTTTGGGAAGACAGGGTAGTAAATCCCTTGACCCAGAAACAAAACCGTGAGGGGAAGGACGCTGGGCGTGAACCCAAAGCAGACAATATTCACTGGTGTGGGCCCAGAGGATGTTACAATTGGTATCAGAGCCTGGGCCTCATGAGTACGGTGTGCTGAGCGAGGACGCTCAGGCCTTATGGGGGGAAGGAACCCCATGAGGTGGATTAAAAGTATCCCACATCGGAAAGAGGTAAGGAGGGGGGAAGCCTTATAAGGGCAAGCCCCAAGAGACCCCAGTGGACGCGTTTTGAGAAGACAGGGTAGTAAATCCCTTGACCCAGAAATAAAACCGTGAGGGGAAGGACGCTGGGCGTGAACCCAAAGCAGACAATATTCACTGGTGTGGGCCCAGAGGTTGTTACACTGAGGGTTATTTATGATGGTTTGAGAAGGAAATTCAGTCTGTTGATTTGACAACAAATTGATAGTCTTCCCTTTGGGATATCAGATCTTGGCGGCCTTCCTTTTGGAAAGTCTGCCCTTCCGGCCTTGCTTTAGCAGTCTGCCTTTTTGGTCCGATCTTAGTGGTCTGTCCTTCTGAATCTTATCCTTCCAGTCTTGTCCTTTTGACCTGATCTTAGTGGTCTGCCCTTTCAGGCCTTGTCCTTCCACTCTGACCTTTTTGAGACCTTTCTCTTTGAGGTCTTTCCTAGAATCACCAAATCAAATAACGGGTTCTGGAGTTTCGATGGTCGGATGGGTATGATTTTGGGCAAAAGGCTGACCGTGATGAGCTAAGCAAGTTTCTTAGTCTTCGACTGATTGAGTGCGATTTTGATGGTGAGAACATGTAGTATAGCTCTAACGATCGGCCAATTGAGAAGCCTACTAATACTCGTATATCGAGGACCTCTGCCTCCAAGACTCTCGTCTCTTCTTCTTGAAGTGCCCCAGTAAAAGTAGTGATCCAGTTAGTCGGATGATTATCAATCTCACTACTCTAGAGGCTGTAAATGCCTAAGTTTCTCCCTCGAGAAATATTATTCTTACGGGCCCGACTGTCGAGGCTGGTTGTGCTACTTTTGCCATTTCCAGGTTTGAGTTTGACTTGGCTAGTGAATTTGCTTCATCTCAGGAAGTTTAGGAATAATTTATTTGTAAATATGTGGCAGGCTTGTGCTTCCCTTGCCCTTGTTGGTAAAAGATTTTTGCCCTTCTGTTAGACTTTTTCTTATTGGGCATATTCATCCCTGTTGCTTATATGAGATTGTAATGTCTCGTTAGGTCTGTAGGTCATTCATGACTTGTTTTAACTCTGATGGCGTGTCGAGATAATGATATATAAGATTCATATAAGCGAAAAGAGTAATAGACAAACTATTTGATAAAGATCATAATAAAGAGTATCGCAAGTTGCTGTATGGAATTTTTAAAAATTTCAAAAGGTTGTGCTTTTTTTTCTTTTCATGTTATCAATTCGTACTCCTTTTAGAAGGGACATTTTAGGCTTTTCAGGACTTGAATTATTTTTCTGAGCTTTTTAGCACTTATATCATCATTGGGGTTCTTTAGCCTTGAGTATTTTTATAAGTATTGGAGCTCTTTACCGGGATCTTTAGTCTTGATCTTTCGTCCGAGCTTTCAGGCTCCTTATGGTCTTCCGGGCTCTTTAGCCTTGAGGTTTTTATACGAGCAGTTTTCTGCTTGTCGTTTTTTGGGCTCTTTAACCCTAATTCTTCATCCAAACTCTTTTGGCTCATGGTCGACATTCAAGCTGTTTTCCCTTAAGCGTCTTCTGAGCTCTTAAGTGCCTTTTGGGCTCTTAGCTTAATTCTACTTCTGAGCATTTTCACTTTTATGCTTCTTCTGTGCTCCTAACCTTAATTCTACTTCTAAGCATTTTCGCTCCTATGCTTCTTCTGGGTTTTTTTGCCTTGGATCTTAGTCCGACCATTTTGCTCTCTGGTCAGCTTTTGGACTCTTTAGTCTTAGGTTTTCATCCGAGCACTTTGGCTCTTAGGCATCTTTTGGGTACTCGGCCCTGGATCTCATCCGAGCGTTTTTCTCTTAAGGGTATTCTGGTCTTTTTATCATGGACGTTGGTTCAAGCATTTTGCTTTTGAATGTCTTCCGGGCTCTTATCTTTAATTCTTTATCCGAGTACTTTTACTCTTGTCATTTTTTAAGCACTTAGTCCTGTATCTCGTCCGAGCGCTTTTAGTTTTTTGTTATCTTCTAGGCTCATTTAGCATGGTTATTCATCCGAGTACTTTTGCTCTCCGTATACTTTTTGGCTTTTTAGCGCTGATTTTTCATCTGAGCTCTTTGACTCTCTTGTCAACTTTTAAGCTCTTTAGCCCTGATTCTTCATCCAAGCTCTTTATCCTTAAGCGTCTTCCAAGCTCTTAGCCCTGAACCTTTGTTTGAGTATTTTGATCTTAAATGGCTTCCGGGCTTTTTTTCTTGGACCTTAGTTCGAGCATTTTGCTCTTAAGTATCTTTTGGGCTTTTAGCCCTGAGCTTTGGTTGGAGTGCTTTTAGATTTTTGTGTTCTATCAGGCTCTTATTCCTGGTTTTTCTTTCAAGAATTTTTGTTGTTAGGTGGCTTCTGAGCTCTTAGCCTTGATTTCTTATCCGAGCATTTTTGCTCTTGTCCTTTTATGAACTCTTAGCTTTGTAGTGTCTTCCTAGCATTTTTGCTTTTGTGCATATTTCGGGCTCTCTTCCAAGCATTTTTGCTCTCGTGCATCTTCAGGTATCTTTACCCTTAAGCGTCTTCCAAGCATTTTTGCTTTTGTCATTTTTCGGGCTCGTAGCCTTGAGACTTTAGTCCAAGCATTTTGCTCTCTAGTCATCTTTCGAGATTTTTTGCCCTTCAGCACCTTCTGGGCTTTTAGCACTGATTCTTCTGAGTATTTTTCCCTTGGATTTCTTTCGGGCTCTTAGCCCTGAGTTTGCTTTTGAGCATTTTTGCTCCTATGCGTCTTCTGGCCTTTTTACCCTGGACCGTAGTCTGAGTTCTTTTCTCCTTGATATCTTCTGGGCTCTCAGTTCTGGGTCTTCATCTGAGCACTTTGGCTCTTAAGCATCTTCTAGGCTTTCAGCCCTAATTTTTTTCTCTGAGTTCTTTGACTCTCTGGTCGGCTTCTAGTCTCTCTGGTCGACTTCCGGGCTCTTAGCCTTGATTCTTTTTTCGAGAAATTTCGGGCTCTTAGCCCTAATTCAAACTCATGGCCTTACTGGCGAATTCAAGGATTCAGGCTCATGGCCTTACTGGCGATTCCGAGATTTAGGCTCATGGCCTTACTGGCGATTCCGAGATTCAGGCTCGTGACTTTACTGGCGATTAGAAAATTCAAGCTCGTGGCCTTGTTGGTGATTCCGAGATTTAGGCTCGTGGCCTTACTGACGATTTCTAAATTCAAATTTGTGGTCTTACTGAGAATTTTAGGGATTCAGACTCGTGATTTTACTAGTGATTTCGGGCTTATTAGTATTTCTCTTACTTTTAAAATTTATCAGCAAAAAATAAAAACTTGCATATAAAATATTTAGCAAGAATGCTCGTTATTAATTGAGTAATATTTATCAATGAATATCGTGACATGCAAGATACTGTGCTTCACATTTCAAAGGAATGTAACTATTGATTTTGCAAGTTTCCAATTACTTAGCAACATGCTTAAATAAATAATCTTTTTCTCAGTGAATTCATGCTAATATTAATCACCGATGAGAGATTTTAAACTATTTCAGTATACTATCATGTTCGGGCTCATATACATAAGGTTTTCATCTAATATTTTAAATTTTGTAATTAGTTATGATAACAAAAATATTTTGAGTTAAAGAAGTAACCGTGCAGCTTAGTTAACTCGCGTATGTCACCTTTCTTCCATGATTCATGGATCATCCTTGTGTTGCACTTTCTTCTCTCATCAGCATTTTTTTCTATCTCACTTTCACCGTGTGTCTTTTAGATATAGCTGGTTATTCTTGAGTCTTTCCACCATCTCTCTTCCCTCTGGTCTTTCTTGTTGCTGGTTGTTAGCTTTTCTTGGTTTGCCATGTAAATCTTAATGGGTTTTGTTTGAAAACCTCAGCGACAGGATAGTCTTCTTCATTCCCACAGATGGCACCAACTGATAAATTTAGATTTGGCGAGGTCTTCGGACGTGGACACATGTACAGTGGCTCAATCCGATGAACTGATCATTGATCCGTGATTGGTTTGATGAGGGTGGACAATTAGAGATTTCGTATAGATCTCTCTATAGTCGATCTTGAGGAAGGAGATCTACAAAATATGAGAAGACAATTAGAGAGCCTACCGGGGATACCCCTGGTGGAGACCCTCTGACGCGCAAGTTAGATATAGAATTATTTGAGGGATGTGGTAATACAAAGAGAAAATAATAAGGGGCATTAAAGAGAAGGAGGGAGTTTCAGAGGATATGTGTGAGCAGTGAGAGGAGAGGGAGTCTAAGAGACAATTAACCCCTTGTTTTGGGTTGGTTCTAGGGTATATGTACCCTAATCATTCTGATGACCTCTAGGGCCAAGTCCCATTAGATTGGATGTGGACACCCTTTAACAGATGTGTCAGATTGCTCATAAATGCGATGCGGGTTAACCCATATCTTGTCCATTCATTTCGTGTCACATCAGCCGGAAGTACAACATGCGTATTAAAGATTTCAAAAGGGGCTAGAGGGGCCGACCATCATGTTGGAGGTTGGTACCTTGCTTTGGTTTCATCAGGTCGTGCCCGACTCATCTGACCTATATAGAGGTGAGTTCCTTCCGATTGCTGAGATCTGTTGCGCTTAAATTCAATGCCTCGTTGTATATGTGTTTTGAAGAGATTTATCTATCCGCTTCAAGCTTTGAAGAGCTCAATCAAGGTTTGTATTTATTTCCAAATTGTATTATATATTTCCAGATTGTATCATATCGTGCTCGGCATGCTCGGCTTTTACTGAGATTTGTAGTATTCATATTTAATTTCTATTTGTAGTATGAGTTTTGAAATGATTGGGCTATCCGTTTCGGACATTGATAAAATCAGAAGTATTGATGGTCTAATCTTCATACTGAATAGATCGAGCTCTTTACTATTCGATTGGACCGAATGGAAAAGTTCGCACGTTGCTTTTAAATCTCGAATATAAATGTCACAATTCTAACGAATTCTATTTTTATATGCTATTAGCATTTGAAAAAAAAATGTGCCGTTGGTTTAGACAAAACTTAATCTACAAAGTTAGGAATTTAAATTTTAAAATCATCAGTGTTTAGACAATTTAACTTAAATATCATTAGAGTAAAAATACATATCCATAAATATGCGTGGAAATATTATTGTATACAGAGGATCTATATAGATTTGCACTGTAAATGAGATTTTATATGAACCGATTGTAATTTTAGATTGTATATATATATGTTTTGTATTTAAAATATTTTAATTTTTATTTGTTTTCCGGCAAACATAATGGCAAAAAGGCATTCAATAGGATACTAAAATTAATTGTTTAAATCTGAATTTATTTCATAATTTTATTATTATGTTCTAATGTACCAAAAAAATTGTCTTTTTTAAATTTTTTTGTTTTATCTTCAAGGAAAAAAGTATAATTATAGTTACGGTTTGAGTAAAGGAGCTTATAGACATTTTGCATTTGCTGGACAAAAAGGATTAAGCACCTAATTTGGTAGTTATGATGAGATTAACACTTTCATACTCAAATGTTAAATGACTATGATTGAGTGATTATTTGCCTAATTAACTAAAAGCTACTCTTATGATTGCTTTAGTTTTTTTATAATACTAAATTTAATAATCTCTAAACTAAATATTCATATCAAAATTCATATTGTTTTAATATAAATATTTAATTTAAAATCAATTAACTCCAACTTTTATAACATCCAACCTTTAAATTAAATTTAAAAAAATTAAATTGAATTATTATAAAATTTTTTATGTCGGTTAGTCTCAACACAGCTGTATTGTAAATTTTATCAAGAGAGGGGAAAAAACCAAAACGATAGAGAAAAAAGAATGGAAAAGAGAGTAAAATGGAACGAGTCTTGAGAGGCAGTAAATTACTAAAAAGTCACGTATGAACATCATAATTAACATTTTGCACCAGCTTTCTAACTCTGCATCCTTTAGCCAAACTACAAAGTATCCAAACAATTGCACATCATTCCCCTGAAATTAAAATACGAAGGAAAAGTAACAAAAGCTAAGCAAGATCTACTTTAAGCAGACTAAGTTGGCCAGGTCGCAGTCCAGACAGGCTTCACCAATTAAGTCCCTATGCCCATAGAATGTTTAACTATGTCAGTAGAAAGGACTAAACAGTAACACTAATTCTGAGCACCACCCCATCAGTTTGCTAGACTCATAAGTACTGTTCTTGTATCCTCGCTCGGTTCTCTTCCCACCACAACCTTGCATGCATTTCACCAAACTTTTCCCGGCTGCACCAAACATACAGGGAGAAGCAAAACATTACTGCGACAATTCACTCACATAAGATTTTTCATTATTACAACTTATCCACAACACGTACAAGATATGCAATCCTGAGTAATATGTAGCTATGGAAGAAATGAAAAAGTAGTCTCGTAAATAGAAGATATACCAAGGCCCAGCACATAGCATATTATCAAGCAGGACAGCAAGTAATGCCTAATACCACCAAGGCCTAGAATTCTAGATCTTCGTCTTGTGGGCAAATGAAACCAAACCAGTGTTAGAGGAAACATGACTGCATGAGTCTAGAAATTGAGTAATCTCTCCTAATTGTCATTGATATGATCAATTACGTGTTAGAAAATGATCAAAGTTAATTTAAAAGTCCTGTTTACCAAAGAATCACCTATATTAAACGAATGTTGTGCAGGCCCATAAACATCTCTATAGATGTCATTGTCCTATTGCCTAAACAAGAACCTCACAGATTAGTTTGTTCAAGTTACCATCTCATTACAACTTAGAAGGTAAAAAATATAATCAAGTAGCATGAGAAAAGATCATAAAAAGATTCAATCCCATTATATTTCTCTTAATTATGTAAATCCACTAACCTGAACCTGACACGTCTAAGCTCTCGAGTGCCACCTGGCAGTGCTCTAATTGTGATGTAGACTCCTGGTTCATCTTGTTCAACCCATTCAGCCTCCATATCACTTGCATTACTGATTGAAAGCTCTCCAGAGTGATCTGCCTCTCTGGACAAACTAGACCTAGCAGAACCCCCTACCGATGATGCCTCACTTTTAGCCCCACTTATGCTTGAGAGCTTTGGGGTTGAAGCAAGAGCTGCTGATTCATAATATTGATGGACCTGGATTGGCTGCTGATCAAGTGAATCTGATGAAGAATAGCCCATTCCTGTAGGGCAGCAGAAATTGCGAGGGCGTTCTTTGCCTAGTGGTGGAGTCACAGGGCTGTCCTTGGCAGATTCAGGCTTTGAGCTCTGGACAAGGAAGAAGAAAAAGGTGAAAATCAAAACCAACCATAAAGTCCAAATGAAGGCCCTAGTCAGTTCATGTGGACTTAACCCACAGATCTCAGCATATAGCACTTGAAATCCTGAAGTATCAAAGGAACAATAGCCCGAAAACAAACATCAACAAACTGCAATAAAATTCAACTTAAATACTCAAAGCAAATTATTTGTTCAAAACATGTCAAAATCACACACCAGCAGGCAACAAAATCATGACATCATCATGTTGCAAAGAGAAAAATCCTTAAAATTTTAATTGGGGGCATCTTACCTCATCTTCAGATCGTGGAGGGGTAGGAAGTGGGACTGCTTGCTGATTGAAGCGCTGAACATTATATAGTTCCATGACCTTGTCATAGTTCTCAGCCCACCATCTTTGAGCTTGCCATTTGTTGAACATTTCACGACTGATCAAATATCAAAATTATCAAGACTCTAAACATCTACACAAAAATGCCTCCAACTGATTTTAAAGATCTTTTACAAATAATAAAATTTGTTAAATAAAAAAAATAAAAGAAAAGGAGAGGCGATGGCATAGCCCTAGCAAGCAAGAAGAATGCAAGAAAGCTTAAGAAACAACTAATGGTGTACTTTTAGATTTGGGGAAGGGGGGGGGGGAGACCTTAATGTTTAATCCCTGGATACACTCCCAGAAAACTAGCTCTCATAGAAGGAAAAGAACCAAGAGATTGAACTCCTTAACATAACAGTTTCTACAGCTTGTACAAAATTTTCTAACTATCAAAATGTCCACAATTTCTCTGCCTGAATGTGACAGAGAATATAAGGCAGAATGAAACTCCATGCAGCAGAGTTCTCAAAGTAGCGAACGCATGTACTTCTCACTTCATTCAAATCCTAAAACCATCAAATCAATCGACATGTGAGCTACCAAATTCCTCAAGCTTTTACACGTAAAATGCTTTGCTCCACCTTTGTTGAATCAAATGGCATTGAGCATAGATATCTCAGCAAAGCTTACTCAAAGACCAAGTGAAGCAAGACATAAATTAGGATATCAAGCATCTTGCATGTGCTAAGGTATACACCAAAGTCGTGTTCTTGCATTTGCATGAATTTCATTCATATCAGTTATACTTAATTATGTCCAGTCAGGTAAGTTGACATTTTATGCATAAGTGAGGGAAGGAATAGCAATTCTGAAATTCCAAAAGAATAGCACTTCTGAAATTCTAAAAGAATAGCAAGTCAACCATAAAGAGACTAGCCACAGAGAGAGAAATCAAAGTTGAAGTTTTATGTCCTTTTTGGGGCTATCATGGTCCTTAGGCTGCAAAATTTGAACAGTATTACCATATTAATTCTTTATTTTATTCTTAAGGTGGTCACCAAGTTATCCCTTAAGATTTCACAAAAAATTTCCACAGTAGAAAAGGGAAAATTTTCAAAGTCACAATCTGCTTTCCATTTTTCCTTTTTTTTCCCTTGGAAGGGTAGGATGGTGCTTCTAGGTGCAGAAAATATGGAATAGTTCACAAGTTATTTTGGTCCAAACAAACAAAAGCAAGTTGACAAGTAAATATGAAATGCTTGTACAATATAGTGAAGACTCCAAACAGTGGCTTATTTGTTACTTTCAGCTGGAAGTCTAAACTTATTTGATAATTGAATGAAGGAAGCAGAGGACAGTGGGTACCCATATCCACATGCATACAGACATATCTAACGTTATGGTTCACTTCTGTCCTACATGTTACTGCCATCCACAAGGTGACGTAATAGTTTGCACTTGGTTGCATCCTAATTTTCTAGTAAACTATAACATGTGTAAAAGATGGAAAACTAATATTCAACCTGCCAAAGAAATAGCCGAGTAAAAAAGAACAAGGTTTCAATTTAATTATTAATGCAATAAACAACTCCAATTCAAATTTACTGCAAAAGAATACAACATAATCATAATAGGCAATGTCACAATGGTCATCTCCAATTAACATCAACAAATCGAAAAAAAATTTTGATCATTTTATAACAAATGAAAACCTTCAACATCACACAACAAATGAAAGAGTATAAACAGCAATAGACAATCTCAGGCTGACCCAGTTCCAGTTCTCACATCCAAACCAAAGATAAGGGACTGATCACAATCAGATACTAAAGCCTTCAACATGAAGAAAGAGATTAAACTCAAAGGACAATCTGAACATGGCAAAATTCCAGTTAACACTTGCACAATTTCACATGGTAGAAAAAGTGACAATGTTCAAACAAATCATAACCTTCACATACAGATTAGATTAGCAACAACTAAACAGAAATAAAGCATTATTACCTGAAACGAATTCGCTTGAGATCATTCCCACCCTGGGACAAAGAAACAAAGGTGATAAGCACACCAGGTTCTACTTGCGCAACCCATTCCTTAGGCTCATCTTCCTCCATAAACACCACAGAATCTGTTCGCCCACTAACTGATGCAGGTGTTCCTTCACCACTTGTCAGCCCTTTCAGTCTAGCCTCCATCTCTTTCCCCCACATTCTCGGGGTTGAATTAGAACTCCCCGCTCTCTGATATGAGTAGTGAAACCTTGCTGACTCTGATGCAACATCAGAATCAGCATAGTTCCCATTAGGATTATTGTTTGATGGTCCAGAACAAGGCTTGCAGTTTCTATACGCTCCAGATGCCTTTACTGCTATGTCCTTTATCTAGAAAAACAAAATAATTACCTAAATTTCACAACAAGGGTGAGACGAAGAAAAAACAATGAAATGTCATAAAAAATCTTTAAGAAAAAAAAAAAGAACTCAGGAAGGCCCTTGGAGATGTTGCTTTTGCATCCAAGCTTTGAAATCACACCCGTACCCTCCCTTTGGTTACCCAGAGAAGAGGACAAAGAGAAAAGAACAAAAAAAAGTCATGGGTTTTGTTTCCACCCAAAAACTAGAAAAACTCGAACAATTTAAGCCGTAATTGTTAGATGAAAATTCGTTTGTGCGCAATTGTTAGATGAAAAGTCATTATAGAACTCGTTCCTTTATTTAATGACTTTTACTTTAATTTCAGCTCCTTTAGAAAAGAACAAAAACTTCAAAAAATCTGATTGCTTGTCCTTTTACTTTATTTTTTCAGTAAATAAACAGAGAGTAGAGCTGAAAGATGTCTGAAAAAATATGCAAATACCTGAGCAGTAATAGCCTTGATGGCCTGCTTGGTCCTAGGTGTCCCCATAGCATCATCATCTTCTCTCTCTCTGTGGTGCAGAGATCCATTGTTAAGCTGCTTTGAACAATCTATACACGTCAACATCCCCAGTCCCTAGCTAAAATCTAAAGCCAAAACTCAGATCAGAATCGCAATAGAATCACAAGAAACTAGAGCATATAAACACGAGTATGTCTATAAACATACATTTTCATATACATAAAAATGTACAAGCAACGAAATGCTTACATTAGAAAGAAGAGTGAAAATGGGTTCAGCTCCTTCAGCTTCAAAACGTAGCTTGAAGTTGAGATCCCAGCGTAAAGTGGGGAATGAGTATATTTACATAGCTATAAATGAGGGAGGAAAGGGGAGAAGAAGTGAGCATTAATGGAGGAATGAGGACATGCTTTGAGGCGATTTGTGAGGGTATTTAGGATTAAAATTTCATTTTGCCAGTTAGAATGAGTAACAGCAAAGAAAAATTTGCAGAGAAGCTCTCTTCTCCTCTTCTCTGTCTTCTCTCTCTCCTACACAAGCCCACTTAAGAAAGCACATTCCTTACCTCCTCACTCTCTCAGTCTTGAGGGAGACTCCAGTGTACAAGTGGCACAGCTAAGGCTGCGTTTGTTTGTTTGTTTGTTTTTTGCCCTTTTTGGTTCACTACTAGTTTCTTATACTCCTTGATTTTTTTAGGTAATACAATTCTACAAATTTAATAAAACTCACAATCAATTCCATATTTTTTTAATAAGAAATAATATAGTCATTAAAATTTTATTTTATCAAATAAAATTAAACAAAATTCAATTTAATTTAATTATTCTTAATTATAGAAAAGATTATGATTATATAAGGTGCTATTAGCTAGAATTGCACTTCTTTTGAGAAAAAGATACAAACAGCCGCATTGCTGATGATGATGGCCGATTAGCCGTTAGATTTAGGGATTGTAATAAGTCATTGATCATCGCTGTTCAAATATTATCCTTTATTTTAATAAGTATATTAATTGTTTTAAAAATAAAAAATATATTTATTTAGCTCTTCTTGCAGGGGCCCTTTGTGACTATTTGAATCGCAATAGCTTGCGTCTTCTGCAGTTTTTTTTTTTATTATTATATTTTATTAACAAATGCCTTTCGTAATGTTATGGTTTTAGGGTTAGCATTTGATCGGTTCGATTTAAAATTAAATCGAATCGAATCAAAAATTGAATTGATTAATTTTATAAAAATCAAACCGAATCGAATAAGAGAGATAACTGAATCGAATCGAACCGATCTGATTCGGTTCGATTCGGTCAATTCAATCGGTTAAACCGATTTTTAACCTTTTCTTTTTGTTTTTTTTTTGAAATGGGATTTTTAAGTTCAGTTATCTCGCTTTCGAACTGATCTGATTCGATTCGATCGGTTCAAGTCACACAACAGCACACGACAGCAGCGACAAATGACGACTGACGATTGCGCGGAGAGAGAGACTAGAGAGCGACGGAGGAATGAGGCAAAGAGGAGTCGGGTCGCTGGGTCACGCAGCCGCAATGTAAAAGCCGAGTCACCCGACGATGGTCAATCAGTCAATGTCGCCGGAAAGAGAATGGAGGTTGGACGGTGAAAGCGCTGCTGGAAGTGGTGGATGGATAGAGGCACAGGCGGCGTGAAATCTGGAGAAGGGGGACAGCGTGAATGTGTGAACGTGACTCTGTGTGGGATGTGGCAAACGAGAACGAAAGGAGATGACTTTTAAATCTAGGACAAATAAATGAACTATTGAAAATGACGTAATATTGCTGATTTCAGTTCAGTTCAGTTTAATCGAAATTTTTAAATTCAAAATCAAACCGAATCGAAATTATTAATTTTTTAAAAAATTAAATCCAAACTGAATAAAAAATTAAAATCAAACCGAATTTTTAAAATTAATCAATTCGATCGATTATTTCGATTTAAACTGAATATTGGTAACCCTGAATGGTTTGACCCATCTTTCGTAGCAAGCAGCTCTTTAACTTCCTTCGGCATCCGACTCCGAGATCCCCGTAAAAAGGACCGCCTCGTCTCTCTCTCTCTGTCTTTTTCCGCCTTCGGTCCCCACAAGTTAAGGCCATGTTTGCCAACTCATGCATTAAGTGAGATTCCATAACATCTAAAATAAATAAATAAATTGAACTTGCTTGGTATTTGAACGTAATAATTGAATATCATTTATTCAGAGCTCATTAATTCCAAAATATCTAAAATTTTCAGTAAATTTATATATATATATGTCGGTTATTTTAAAACTGCCGATAATATTCTAAGAATACTTGTTAGACAGCCAGCAGAGAAGTTTTGATATGGGTATGCTTCTCTTTAAAGAAACACTAACCCTCAAACTTGAATCCTGACAAGGTGGAAACAGAATATAAAAACGTTACTTTTTATAACACAAAAAAAAAAAAAATCAGAGCAGAAAGCAGTATTCGATTTAAATTAAAAAAATTGACTGAATTAAACCGATTTAAAAATTTAATTCATTTTTTTATATATTTCAATTCGGTTTGATTTTTAATTTCAGAAATTTTGATTCGATTCTATTTTAATCAGAAAAAAATTAAAAAAATCAAAGCGAATCGATTAATGATAATAATATATTTTTTTAATAATATAGATAAATTAAATCATAATAAAATTAAAATATTTTAATTAAAATTTAAAATATTAAAAATAAAATGTAAAAAATAAAAAAATTATTAAAAATCAAAATCGATCAAACCGAATTGAATCGAACCGAATCAGATAGATTCGATTCGATTCGATTCGATTTCTGATTAAAATCGATTCGATTTGATTTTTATAAATACTAAAATTTTAATTTTTAATTTATTCGGTTCGATTCAATTTTAAATCAAATCGATCGAATGGTTACTAAGCAGAATTATATGATCTGGGCAAATTTAAAAAAATTTATTTTTTATGATATTTAAATTTATAAAAAAATAATATCATTAAAAGAACATAATAATTTAATATAATATTTATTATGAAATTTATTTTTTTAAATTAAATTATTTATAAAAACAATATTTTCATTTTATTTTTTTTATAAATTTAAATAATATAATTTATTATCTATAAAAATAATACTTGATTTATATTTAAATATTTTTAAATTTAAATTATCTAATTTATTATCCATTAAATTTATATTTTTTAAATTAAATTATTTTTTAAATTTTAATAGTCTATAAAATTCATTAATTAATAAAATATTGCTTATAAACCACTTTTATTTATAAAAAAATTAAAATTTATTTGTCTAAATTTAAATAATTTAATAAATAATTTTAATTATATAAATAAATTAGAACTAATTAAGTGAGATAATTATTTTTTAATAATAAAAATAATATATAAAATTAAATTATATAATAAATAAATAATTTTAAAAAAATTTATGCATTGAAATTAAAATTTTAAAAATAAAAATAACTTTTTTAAATTTTAGAAAACGAGAGAGATAAAATAAAATAATTAATTAAAATTAAATAAATTAAATAGTATTAACATAAGGATTTATTTAATGAAAAGATTAAAAAATTTAATTTTATAAAATATAAAATATTTTAATTAAATAATTTTAAAATAAAAATTAATTAATAAATAGTTTAAATATATAAAATTTTATACAATATATAAAATTATTTAAATATTTTGTGAAGTCTTGTTGTACAATAGTGCTTTCTATTCGGTTAATTTAATTTAAAATCGAATCGAATTAAATAAATTAAAAATTAAAATTTTAGTATTTATAAAAATTAAATTGAATTGATTTTGATTAAAAATCGAATCTAATTGATTCAGTTCGATTCGATTCGATTTGATCAATTTTGATTTTTAATATTTTTTATTTTTTACACTTTATTTTTAATTTTTTAAAATTTAATTAAAATATTTTAATTTTAATATAATTTAATTTTTCTATATTATTAAAAATAATATATTATTATTAATCTGTTCGATTTAATTTTTTTAATTTTTTTAATTAAAATTGAAATAATTAAAATTTTTAAAATTAAAAACTGAATCAAATTAAATTAAATAAAAAATTAAATTAAAATTTAAAATTAATTCAATTTAATCAATTTTTTTAATTTGACGATCAGATTTAGCCGCCGGCGTAAGTTCACTTTGCTTTAAGTTTCTTCTGCTTGGACCTGGATTCGGGTTTAGAATTTTATAGCAAAATTATTGGGTGGGCTTGGCCTTGTAATTTTATTTCATCTTAATGAAATATTTTCCTGCTAAAAAACCGTTGCATTAAATAAATCATCTCATTTGCCACTGCTAAAACAAAACACGAACGTCAAAAACCTTCGGCGACAAATCAGTCTTGGTAATAAAACACGTGCCGCAGGCAGCAAGAAATTCAACTACAACGGCAGCTCACAAAAACGGGATGTCGTTTGGACGTGATTCTAATGCCGCCATTCACGAATATTCTCCGCTATTCCTTAAGATTACTTGTCGCTGATATAATGAGGTAACACGACAACCTCCCAATTAGATTTTGCCACGTTGACATCTTTTATTTGCCTTCATGTTACTGGACCAATCATATTCTGTCATTCCCAATCCTCGTCCGCCACGTTCCTACCTCGACTTATCTTTCGTCTATGGATCGGACTGTACAAAAAAGGGTCTCACTGCTATGGAGTTTTCCGTCCAGAAATCTAATTAAAAAATTAAGAAAAAATTACAATTTAATTTTTATGATAATAAAAAATTTATTAATATTACAAATATTTTTAATATTTTAAAATTTTAGTAATTAATTATCTATTAATTTTATTATTAAATATTTTACTATTTAATTTTTATAATTTCAAAAATTTTAATTTAATTAGTCTCTTAAATTTTAAAAAAATTTATTAATTAATTTTTTTATATGATAAATATTTTAATTTTTTAATAATATTTAATAATTAAAATTAATAGAGAAATTTTTTAAAATATCTAAAATATTTTAATATATTTTTTAAAAATTAAAAAATTAATTAGTAAATTTTTTATTTCAT
This sequence comes from Manihot esculenta, assembly GCF_001659605.2. Taxonomy (NCBI): domain Eukaryota; kingdom Viridiplantae; phylum Streptophyta; class Magnoliopsida; order Malpighiales; family Euphorbiaceae; genus Manihot; species Manihot esculenta. The sequence continues at coordinate 2,323,610 of NC_035171.2, forward strand.
ATATACTAAAATATTTTTCTCAAAAATGATTATATATAAAAAAATTGAATATATAAAAAAATCATCTTTATGGAATATATTCTCTCGAGATCAGGCTAATGTACAGTAGCTGTAGCTCAAAATTTTGTTTAAAAAAAAACAAAAGGGATTCTTTTTTCATGGAAAAGATTAAAAATTTAATCTTCTCTTGGATTCTCTTTGTATCTTTCCCAAAAAACCACTGGAATTTCAAAGCTCATTGGAGTCCATTTTTTCAATTTTTTTATACTTTTTTTATATACATATAATTAATAGCTCTTCGCTTCTTGTAAGTAATTATGCTCTTCTTGCTTAATGATCAAAGGTAATTGAACCCAGAAAATGCCTCTAATTCAGCGCAAAAAAATTACTGAACCCAGTAAAAGCTCAGCATCTGATTTGAAAACAAGAAGCGAGGAAGAAGAAGACAATAGTAACAAAAAGAAACACCAAAAGAAGAACCAGAAGAAACCCACCGGCGGAAGACCACAGGAGAAGGCCGGAAGCAAACCGAAATGGTCTTGCATAGACGGATGCTGCTGGTTCGTGGGTTGTATATGCATGGTGTGGTGGTTTCTACTGTTTCTATACAACGCAATGCCTGCATCTTTTCCCCAGTATGTCACCGAGGCCATCACGGGTCCTCTGTCAGACCCACCGGGTGTGAAGTTGAGGAAAGAGGCATTTAAGGCTAAGCATCCAGTGGTTTTTGTCCCTGGGATTGTCACAGCGGGCCTTGAGTTGTGGGAAGGGCACCAGTGTGCTGATGGCTTGTTTCGGAAGCGGCTTTGGGGTGGAACATTTGGAGAAGTATATAAGAGGTACGAATGATTGAGGTACTCTACTGGTTTCCGAATTATTTTGCTTGTTTATGTATTTGTTTGATGAATTAGAAATATGAATTGCTTTGCTGTATGTAGAAGTTCTTTAAACGTCAACCAGCAATTTTTGAACGCCCTGTAGGGCTTTTCCCTACTTTTTAGTGCTGTTAATGTAAGTATTACTCGTGTTAAGGCAACGGGTCCCTTGATAGGGAGAAAAACTTTGTTCAGGATAAACTTTTGATTAATTAGTTTGGCTTTAGTTAATTTGTTTCCTCTTCTTTCTATATATAGGGAGAAGTTCATTGTTATACAACTTGCCAATTTGGATTATGTGTCAGCTACTCAGCTTTGTGTTTTTGACGCCAAGGAAGGAAGAAAGAAATCTATTTTGCTGAACTATTGATCACTGGAAACAGACATTCTTTTTCGCCATATTTGAAGTTTGATCATTTAACAAGATATCTCAATTAAATATTCAAGTTTGTCAACAGGAGTGTAAACTCTGCATAGTACACTAAACTGAAACAGAAAGCAATCTTTCATGTAAATAATCTGATTGGACATGTCTAAGGCTCATTGTTAGGAACTCATCACTGTTTCCATCTTCCTTCTACTGTAAGATAAAATGTAATGGAGTTGAACTTTGGCTTAGTTGCAGTATACACAAGTGGAAAGGATTTTATAAAACCTTTTTATTTTTCTTATTAAGAAAAAAAAATGTGTGCTACAATTGTAGGGGCCTAGGAATTGCTGATTCAAATTAGATATCGTTGGTAGCTTTCTCGCTATCTGCTGTGTTATGCTTTTGGTAATTAATCCAGCACCTTTCTACTGTTCTCTTGGATATTTTGCAGACCTCTCTGTTGGGTAGAGCATATGTCACTAGACAATGAAACTGGATTGGATCCTCCAGGCATAAGGGTTAGACCTGTCTCTGGACTTGTGGCTGCTGATTACTTTGCTCCAGGCTATTTTGTGTGGGCAGTTCTGATTGCTAACTTGGCACACATTGGATATGAGGAGAAAACAATGTATATGGCCTCATATGATTGGAGACTTTCATTTCAGAACACTGAGGTTTTTCTTTGTTCCTTTTTTTCCCCATCTTGAATTTCTAGATTGTGTTATAGGCCTGTGGAATTTAATATTCTAGTATCTGTCCTTTCCAAGCATAAAATTATAAATGATCATATATCTAATAAACTCAATTAATCAGGTCCGTGATCAAACATTAAGCCGCATGAAGACTAATATAGAAGTGATGGTTGCTACCAATGGTGGGAATAAAGCCGTTATTATTCCACACTCTATGGGTGTTTTGTACTTTCTGCATTTCATGAAGTGGGTTGAGGCACCAGCTCCATTGGGTGGAGGCGGTGGGCCAGATTGGTGTGCTAAGCATATCAAGGCGGTGATGAATATTGGTGGTCCCTTTTTAGGTGTTCCAAAAGCTGTTGCAGGGCTTTTCTCTGCTGAAGCTAGGGATATTGCAGTTGCCAGGTTTTTGCAGTGATCTTCCGATAGATTTTTTAGAGATAAATGTAGCTTGCTAGAGATTACAAATATTCTTTGCCTGTGGATTAAAGAGAATCAAAATTTGCATAAGAGCTGTGCATTTTTCAGGAGTAAATTTTCCCATGGATAATGAAAACATGACTTTTAACCCTTATCAATCCATTCATCTTGCTTCAGCTATTCTTTTTAGGCTGCCATTGGAATGACGTAAGTTGTTTTTTTTTTTTTTTGACCAGGTATACCCCATATCCATTTTACCTTAAGACTACTTGTTAGAGGTCTGGGGAGCTTGTATTACACGGGAGGAGAATCCTATACCTCATATCCATTTTACCTTAAGGCTACTTGTTAGAGGTCCGGGGAGCTTGTATTACGCGGGAAGAGAATCCTTTTGATGGGTTTGTGAAAGAATGCATTTATGGACTTGACACAATCCAACCCAAAGCTTTAGGCTATGAGTTTATGTGTTCTTCCCACTTATATGTCTTTCACTAATCTCGTCTCTTCCATGAATTCTAACACTAGTGTATTGCCAACATTATCAAATGTTTGTTAAGCTATGTCGGTTTATCCTACTGACAACTGAAATTGTAGTTTTCTAAGCATATGTTTCTCTTATTCTGGTTATTAGTAATCTTCTCTCAAGAGAAATCTCACCCTGTTTAAATGTATGGCCTTTTAATATTAAAGGCTTAAAGTTCACTGTCACATTGTTGATAACCTTCATTTGGCCGCTAGTCACCAGTCTAGTTCTAATCGGAAGCATTTCCGTCTCATAATATGTGAGCTTCTGGGATTTTTTAATCTGTTTATAGACTTTGACTGTCCCTGCTCTATTCATCTGTTTTCAAATTTAAAGCTAGTGGTTTGCCACCAGATTCTCCTTTTTTTCTTTTTCTTTTTTTTTCTCAAATGAAAAAAAATTCTCTTCTATTGCTTATAGTGTATCATACACACTATTGTTTTCATAGTGGGTAATTGCTCTTCGAACGTACATGATGATTGTTCTTATATGCATTTACTCTTAGTCAGCTTTTATGTAGCAAATATTCTGAGTTATATTCCCAACATGCAGGGCCATTGCACCAGTTTTCTTGGATAAAGATATCTTTTCCCTTCAGACCTTGCAACATGTAATGAGGATGTCTCGCACGTGGGACTCGACCATGTCCATGATACCAAGAGGTGGGGCCACTATTTGGGGTGATCTTGATTGGTCACCTGAGGAAGGTTACACTCCTAGCAAGAGAAGGCAAAGAAACAATGACACCAAGAATGATATCCAAGAAGTGATTGAAAATGGGATTTCTCAAAAAAAGAGTGTTAAATATGGGAGAATTATATCATTTGGCAAAGATGTAGCGGAGGCACAATCATCTCATATTGAGAGGATTGAGTTTAGGGTAAGTGTTTTTATTTTACCAACTTTGGTGAGAAGCAGAGCAATTTTTCAAATTTTGAACTAGCTGTACATGTTTCTTCGACATGTTGCCAAGTTATGCGCATTTGGTATGTTTTGCATTGCTCTGTTGCCTTTGCTTTTACAATCAGGATGCTGCAGTTTAACTTCTTTAATTATTGTCTTAATTTGTATGGTTGATTCTTAACTGCTGCCGTAATTTTTTTTGCTATCTCAATATTGCAGGATGCGGTTAAAGGTCGTAGTGTTGCAAACAGTACTTGTCGTGATGTGTGGACAGAGTACCATGAAATGGGATATGAAGGTATTAAAGCTGTTGCAGAACATAAGGTTTATGGCACGGGATCTCTTCTAGATCTGCTTCATTTTGTAGCCCCAAAAATGATGGAGCGTGGTAGCGCTCATTTCTCTTATGGAATTGCTGAGAACTTGGATGATCCAAAGTACAATCACTACAAATATTGGTCAAACCCCCTGGAAACAAAGTGAGATGCCATACTTTTATCAACTATTCTTAGAAAATATGATTTGAATTTTCTTCTTTGTAACAGCCCTTAAATATGTTGGCTATAGCAATATCACTTACTGCGTAGTATGCAAGCCGACATTTCAGTATGTCTGCTTACCTACTGCTTTAAGTTGGTAAATATAAGTATATAAGTGGCTAAATTTCTGAAAGAAGCTAAATTTTTTGTGCTTCAGGATATTATTCAAATTCAAAATTTTATAGTGCTACAGCAATATAGATCCTAGGAGTTGATTTGGACAATTAAATGGCTATTGTGGTCAAAGGAATGGTCACTTGATATATTTCTGTAATGAAGAAAGGTAGCTTTTTTACTCTTGTTTGTTTATAGTAGTTCCATAGAAAAAATATTCATTATGATAATTGGCATCATCTTGAATTTTGTATAGTTTAGCATGGTACACCTATATCTTGATTTCTTTTCATCTAATCGTTGTAAAAAAATTTGCCTTTAATATCTGTTTTGAACTTGCATGGCTTTCTCTCTCTTTAAATGCTGTTCAATTAGCTGATTGAGCTACTAAGGCATGGCAATCAGAACATGGTCTTCTTATTGATTATGCTTCATCTGGGATGATGGTTTTACAGGTTACCCAATGCCCCAGAAATGGAAATTTTTTCAATGTATGGAGTTGGCATACCAACAGAAAGAGCTTATGTTTACAAGTTATCTCCTTCTGCTGAATGCTACATTCCATTTCAGATAGATACATCAGCTGATGGGGAAGACGAAGAGAGCTGTTTGAAAGATGGAGTTTACACTGTTGATGGGGATGAGACTGTTCCTGTTTTAAGTGCAGGCTTCATGTGTGCTAAAGCTTGGCGCGGGAAAACCAGATTCAATCCTTCAGGAAGCCGAACATACATTAGGGAGTATAATCATTCTCCTCCAGCAAATTTTCTGGAGGGCCGGGGCACTCAAAGTGGCGCCCACGTTGATATAATGGGAAATTTTGCTTTAATTGAGGATATAATGAGAGTTGCAGCTGGTGCTACAGGAGAAGAGCTGGGAGGTGATCAAGTTTATTCAGATATCTTTAAGTGGTCTGAGAAGATCAACTTGCCATTGTAAATGCAAGGTAGTGCCTAAAATTTTTAACATTAGAGTATTTTTCTCTTGGCTGTAGCCATTTGAGGTTGCCCAACTAAGCTTTCATCTGGTCTCTTATCCAAAACTCATACGGAAGAAAGCTGCAAAGCTGGCTGCAGCACAGCAGATTTCGCTTTGATGTAAAGTTGAGCTGCATCTGTTGTTGTTGCTTTTATTAGGATAATCACTTGATATACATTTCTGTACTTTTTACCTGGAATTTTTAAAATTGAAAATTATATACTTTAGCTTGTCTTTGGAAATTGGAAGTTGTGTAATATCTGAATGATCTCCTTTTGCTGAAATCACCAAAAACAGTCTCAGAACTTTTTTCCTGCTTTAAAAGGCACATACAATGATTAGATACTGACCATTAATTATGGCAGTATCTACATAGGACCTACCATAATCGATAAATATCACCTAGACCCAGTCGAACCCTTGTAGGAGGGGCGGGTTCAAGGCCTATCAGTATCCACTGCACAAGTTGGTACGCAATCTTACCCACAATCAAGTAGGCCGGACCGATTCGGGTTCAGACTCATCAGAGAGGAATCGGTTCATCTGACGTGATAGAAAATAGGAGAACAGTTCTAACTATGCAGTGACCCTATCAGCACAAGCGTCGGAAAATGATTAAATGGTCGCCTGATGATGGAGAAAAAGCAGGTACGTCCATACGTAGGACTCTGCCTGATAGTGACAGGTGGTACTGTAGCAAAGTGACGATTATGCATCCTTAAAGAATAAGAGAAAAATGAATAAAAGAGAGAGGTGTGAACCATTACAGCCAAACTTACTCTTATACGCCTAAACCCTTCCTCTTTATGAATCTTAGATCATAAAGTAAGATAGAATTATTATATATATAATGGTTATATTATAAAATTTTTGCAATAAATATAACTTGTCTGCATCATTAAAGAATAAGAGAAAAATGAATAAAAAAGAGAGACGTGAACCATTACAACCAAATTTACTCTTATACGCCTAAACACTGCCTCTTTCTGAATCTCAGATCATAAAGTATGATAGAATTATTATATATATAATGGTTATATTATAAAATTTCTGTAGTAAATATCACTTGTTTTACGTCAGGGTACATCCATTAGCTGAGTATGCACTGTGCTTATGATCCTCAGTTTACTTCAAAAACCCTCCTCAAGATATTAACAATTGATATAATTGCTAGTGAATCTCATTATATTCCCACTTTGGATGATTGAAATAGCTAGGTCTACCAATGAACTTTAGAAATTTTGCCTGTAATGGGAATCAGAACCTTCTTTATATGCAGACTGTCTCGAAAAATCAACATGCTTGACCATCTTTTTTTATCATGAGAATGATTTTCCTTTTTCCAGGACATCACAAGGAAACAAGAATGTTCTAAACTTTTGGGAAACAAGTTGGTTCTGAGACAAAATCATTTATATAAATTGAAACTGTGAATATAAATTATCTTAAATATTCACAAAATTATTTATATGTGTAAAGTTGGCAAGGAGCTGCCACTTGCTTGTGTTGAGAAAATTATGTTGATTATTTTCTTATATTTTAATGTTTTTTTTATTTAAATATACTGTTCTTTAAAATTTATTAATTCTAATTTTTTAAATTAATTTATTTACATCAAAAAATTATTCAAAGTTATAAGATATAATAATAAATGAAATATACTGTAAATAATAATTAAAATAGTTATAATATTTATTATTATATAATAAAAAATTATATATATACATAATAAATAATTATATTTTAGATTTATACTTTTAAATATTTTATAATAAATTAATATATTTATTCTTTATTAATATTTTTATAATTACTGTATCAACTATCAATTATAATTCGTTATGCACTTAATTATCATAACTGTGTCAACGGTATCTAACAACTAAATCAGATAAATAAAAGCAGAGGAAGGGTGTACATGGTTACTATAGACCCCTTCCACTGAATCATTCCTCCTTCCTTTCGTGGTCTTTTCAATTCGTCGCCTCGCTTTCTATTTTTCACAATTTTCTTCTCAAAAATCAGCAGCACCTCTCCCTCCCTCCCTTTCTTCCTCCATCTTCTCTCCCAGTCTCTCGATTACATCGAATCCTCTCTCTTCCTCTTTTGCTCTATAAGGTCCTATACATTGTTCCATGGAGCTACCTCGTGCTTCGTGCTCTTGATCCTTCGCGCTTTCGAGCCCTAAAACGAAAAGCTTTATCCCTAACCCTAACTGGCAGGCCCTATTCCCTCTCGCTCTTTTCTCAAGCTTAAGGCGGTTTCTGCTAAAACTACTGATTTAATCAAACCATATTTAAGGTAAGGATCGTGCTCTCGCTATTTCTTGGTCTGTAATTTCTTTGCTGTTTGCTTATTTATTGAGGTTTTTTCGAATTTTAGAAGCTAATAAGTCTGGTAATTGTGATAGGGGGTGCTACAATAATAGTTTTTAGTTTCCAATTTAGGGGTTTTAAATGGTTCTGAATATGGGATTGGTAAATTATAGTTGTTATTTCTGTGTCATTAATTGTACCTTCTGTAAACCCGAAGAGGAAAATTGTTATTAATGCATGCTAATGGGTTTTCTTAGTTATGCATGATTGTTTAGTCATTAATTTTTGAACTTTCTGTATACAAATGCTCTTTTGTTGTCTTAGGTATGAATGTAGTCTGTTGCTGAGGCCATATTTTTTTGGTTTGGAAGATGTAATCCAAGTGTTATGCTGTTCATTTTTTTTGCTTTTTTATTTGTTGGTGCTGTACCTTTCTTCTTGTTTACTCAGTTGTTGGTGATTTGAGCCTTAGAGGCATTGCTTATGATTTTACTGCAACAGACTTTTTTTTGATGTGTATATGTAAGTGCATGTTTAGTTATAAAATAATTGCTGAATATGTACTTATAATATATAATTTATGAATATGCCTTCTTTGTGTATCAGTTGTTGAATCTGAGCTTCTGTTAGACAAAGTCCATTTTAAGTGATGGAGTTGGGATATCTCTTGGCTTTACAATTATGAGTTGATCTCATGGAACTTGGTCGTGTCTTGTTTCCATTTCTAAGTTCTGTTCCTTTTTCTGATGTTAAAACATGCATGTGCCAGTGTCCTGTATGCTTAGATTTGTAAACTCAACTGAACTCAATCAAGCGATAATCTTGATCCAGTTGATGTCAGCCCTATGGATCTTTTCCTTCATTCTTTGGTCCAAGGCAACACCCATACAAAGGCTTGGTACAGTGCATTCATTATTATACCTATAAAACAGATGCATAATTTTTTTGGTTGTACTGGCCAGTATAATTTATTTTCTCATTCATAATGTATTTTTAGCATACTTGATTTAGGATCCAGTCTGTGGTTGCTTAGATTTTGTGAAAAGGTGAAAACAAGGATCAGCATTTGCCATTTGATTTGGATTATGGGATAAGGTAAGCCATTAAAGCAAAGAATTGCTAGGAATTTAGTAAAAGGGTTGGAGTAGGTTTGTAGACAACCAATTTCTTTAATTTTTGCGTTTTAGGGAGATGTTATGAAGAATTGTGCTGAAATTTAGGTTTTATATTAAGAAAGAGATATAGTAACCACTGGCTGGTTGTGAGTAGTTGGAGACAGAGCAGTGCAGAAGGAATTATAGTGGAAGGGGGAGAATACGAGATGATGAAGAATTACATAGGTTGAAAAGAAACTCTTTTTATTATGGTTTGGGAAAACTGAACTACTGTCTACTGCCTACTCAATGCTTTATGTGCTTTCCTTAATACTTTATAGGCTCCCAGTCTTTGATATCATTAAGAAACTAGGTCTGATTTGTAAGTTAATGTGGTTGAATGCTTTGGTGAGAATACTAAGCTGGAGGTGCATGTGAGGTCTGATATGATAATAAACCATGTTATGGAAAATGCCTTAACAATGGCTACTGGTGCATCCTTTTTTTTATTGTTATGAATCAGCTGGCTAGATCGATCTCCTCCAGTCCTATCCCCAACTTCCTACCTCTACCTCCTTCCTTCCTGCCCAAAAAAAAAATTGAGGCATATTGTTGGCAACTTGGTATTGTGCTATTGCTAAATCAAAACTCGTACACTTATGCAATATGTGTGATTATGTTTAATATAAATTCAGATAAAGCAAACTTAAGTAGCAATTCCTGGACAATAGTAATAAGCAATTAATTTTTTTATTTTGTTCTGGCTTCTCCTGCACTGTGCATCTCATTATTTGAGTTCTTGTAGGCTAGACCATCAGGGGGTGCTGCTGTCAAGATGAGTTTGCAACAGGCTGCGCAGCCCAAATATGCTAATGGATTTGGTCGTAGAAGAGTTGAAAAGGAAGGTGGTGTAAGATTGGAGAATAAGCTACAATCTGGGAAATCAAGTCTGAGTAGATCAAGTAATTAAAATAAACTTTTTTATTAGTTCTTCTTGTGAACTCTACATTATAGCCTTCCTAACATTTTGTTTTGTCGGTGCAGTGGCTGGTGCCAAAGTTGGAATTCATGAGAGTCCTTCTCGTGATCGGCTGGTATATTTGTCAGCTTGTCTTATTGGACATCCTGTGGAAGTCCACCTGAAAAATGGATCCATATATTCTGGGACATGTTATACAACAAATGTTGAAAAGGAATTTGGTATGTTCTTTTTTTTTTTTTTTTTTTTTTTTCTTTCTCGAAAAGGATAAAAAACTTCTTTGAGGAAAAGCACCATTCTTAGACCGTCTGGCATTGAGTTTCTGGGCAAAAAAGCGCTTTCTGGAAAAAAATATTTTAGATGTTAAGAAAAGCAGTTTGAAAAATGAGTTATTATCTTGGAGTTCTTGCTGCTAATATATATCAATATTTAATATGTACTGGCATATTTAACAAAGTGCTTTTTCAGCAGCAACTTTAATTATAGTACCCATCAGAACTGGTGCTTTTGAAAAAAGTATATTGGTAAAAGCTATTTTGTTGTTTTAGATTAAATCGTGTCAAATTTAATTTTGAAACACTGCTAATACTCTTTAACTAGTGTATTTAGGAAAATGCTTTTCTCGACTGATCTTCAACAACAATGCCAAATATACTCTTACAGGTGTAAATTGAATTAATCTACACATTCTATAGAAGATGTGTAATTCATCAGTCTATTCCTTCTGATCATTCATTTGCCTGTCTTTTCAGCAATTATTCTGAAAATGGCTCGCTTGACAAAGGATGTTTCTTTTCGAGGGCAGAAGGCAGAAACCCTTAGCAAGGCTCCTTCAAAGACTTTAATTATACCTGGCAAAGAAGTTGTACAAGTGCTAGCTAAGGTTCAGCTATGTTCTCTTTCCTGCAATGCTGTAGTTCTATATATTTGTTCTCTTCTGGTTGAACCTGATTATAGGCAGCAATCTTTTTTTTTCTCTCCTTTTTTTTTTTGGTTGGTGTGGGGTAGGTGAGTGTTGTTATTTAGTTGAATCATACCATACGCGTTTATCTCATGCTTTTTTGATCATCAGTGATTTGATCAATGGTGCCAGGATGTGTCTGTAACCATGGATGGGATAAACCATGAGTTTCAGTATGGAAAGCAGCAGGAGCTTATGATAGACTCCTTTATATCACAATCTCGTCACGTCGAAGTGGAGAGAGAGCTGGAACCATGGGTCCCTGATGGAGATGACCCACAATGCCCTGATTTGGAGAATATATTCAATGGCCCTCAGAATAGGTATTTGTAGTAACATTTTTATATCCCTATATCCATCTATAATTGTTTTTTTGTTTTACATATTTCTCTGCTTGAGATGGATCATGAATGGAATACTTTTTGCCTTTGCTTTCAGCAGTCTGTAGTTTTTGGATCATATTGTACTCGTATATCCCTATTTTCCATTAGCCAGAATTAGAGCACATATCAGGAATCATTTTATGGGAAATTATAGAAATATAGTCTTGGAATGATAACTAACTATCAAATAAAAACAAACAGATGTTTGCTTAACTGTGGTGAAGTCTCCCAGGATATATATCATTTGTAGCTTGCTGTTTCTGATTGATAGCCAAATATATATTTGAATGCTTTCATGCTATGTGTTGAAAATAATAGGCATTGAGCATTGGCACACTGACAAAAGCAGGAATTATATCTTTGTATTTTGAGTGCAAGAAACTTGAAAGGAAATGGTGATTAAGGTTTAAGGAGACTAGGTATGCATAAGTATTTTGGATGGGAGCTTTGGGGATTTAGAATCTACATTCTCCTTTCCTAACCAATCTGCTAATTAGAATCATAAATATGTATATGTTTTCTGTTCCTTTTCATAAATCTCTTAATAGTTGACACTCCATTGATGTTTGACTGATATGATGGTTGTGGATTATTTCTTTTAAGTAGGGGCTGGGATCAGTTTGAAACAAATGAAATGCTATTTGGAGTAAAAAGCACCTTTGATGAAGAACTTTATACTACAAAGCTGCAGAGGGGTCCACAGATGAGAGAGTTGGAGAAGAAAGCTATGAGAATGGCAAGAGAAATTGAGGGTGAGGATACACAAGACCTTCATTTAGCTGAGGTGAGATCATCTCTTTGTCCTTTATAGAATTTTTTCTGGTTTATTCAGTTGTGGAATTTTAAAATGTTTTTGTATCAATTTGTTCTACAGGAAAGAGGTATCCAACTTCATGAAGATTTTGATATTGATGAAGAGACCAGATTCTCATCTGTATATAGAGGTATAGGAATTGACGATAGTGGATATGATGAAACTGAGGACATAATGTTGGATTCCCTGAATGATGAAACTTTTGGAGGTACATCTGCTCCTTCCACTATGAAGTATGCAGATTTGACCCATGGGAAGAGTAATGAAGGAGCTCGATGCATATCAAGTTCTTCCTTGGTAGGTGTTCTTTTGTATCCTCTATTGTTGAATTCAAGTGGAGGTTTTTTGGCTGCAAAAAACTGGGTGTTTCTGATCTATCATACTTATTGTTAATAATCATGACTCATGAAATTGTATTATGATCTTTATGGCTTTGTTTCTTCCTTGTAACTCAGTTTTAAATCAAGTATTGTATATTTATGAATTGTTACGAGATGTCAAGATGGTTCATAGGGCACAGAAAGCATCTTGATCACCTAACCTAAAAGGGGTGAATGGAGGGTTAGTACTTAGTAGGGTAATGGAGGTGCTCATTATCACCACATTTATCCTTCTTGACCTCAAAATTCCTTAAAAACAATTGGTGGTTTAAAGACTATTTTTTAAACAATTCTAACCTTACTTTTTCAACAAGGCAAGGTTATTATTTTCATTAATTAATATTCATATTTCACTTTCCTTTCATTTATCCTTTATTTTCCACCTATTTACAAATTTAAAATAAACAGGAAGGTAGTCACTTTTCTTGCTTTTCCCTTCTGGTCTTCCCCAAACACTTGTGTTACTCAACTTGAGCACTATGTTGATAGAATAACTCCAATGGTTCAATTGTGTTACTCAACTTGAAGCATAATTGTCTAATTTTCACAATTTGTATTGATAGAAAACTTCTAAGCAAGCTACAAAATTGTAGGTGTGCACAGACAGTCAGTTCTCTTCACTTCAAACCAAATTATCATAAATATAAAAACTAAAATATAATTCTAAGCTTCTTGAACATATGGCTATGAATTTTGTTGAATTCTTTGACTTTGTCACTTGAGCACTATGTTGTTTTAACTATTTAATCATTTACATAAGAAACCATTATCTGGTAATTAAATGAGAACATGTTGCAGAGAGGCCCCCCAAAGGGGAGAAAAGAGGCTCTTGGTGCATATTCTTGCTTTTACTGCATTCTAATAGTTATACCATTATGGTCTTAAACTCTTTATGGCTCATTCTTTTTGCACAGTCAAATTGGAATATTGTATGTTTCAGATGATTGCCATTTTTTCTTCCTGTCTATAGATTTTTAAGGACATGATTTAACTTCTTTCTTAAAGTAGTTTATTCATTTTCTAGTTATTTTGAGTTATTCTTTGCACCTAGCCAATGATTTTTGTGTTTTATACCATTATGGTCTTAAACTCTTTATGGCTCATTCTTTTTGCACAGTCAAATTGGAATATTGTATGTTTCAGATGATTGCCATTTTTTCTTCCTGTCTATAGATTTTTAAGGACATGATTTAACTTCTTTCTTAAAGTAGTTTATTCATTTTCTAGTTATTTTGAGTTATTCTTTGCACCTAGCCAATGATTTTTGTGTTTCTTTGTACACAGGATGAGGCACAGTGTTCTCAGTCAAGTACAAGTGTGGATCGTCATTCAGGTTCTTATGAGCATGCTAGCCAGCTGGCATCTGAGCTTCCTTCTAAAAGTGTGTCCACTTCACAGAGTGAAAGCAGGTTTGTTTGATTTTTGCTTATTGCTGTTATTAATTATTTATGCATATGAGTATGACAAGAGTTGTTTGTTATTCCTGAGAATAGTGGTAAGAATATACATTTATTTGTCTACTGTTTGTGGAATTCCTGAATTTCTTGTTTGGTAATTATAGGATCCTAGAAAACTTCCATGGTGAACAAGGAGCAAATGACAGCATGGGCGAGTGTATAGAAGAGCAAAATGTATGTCAAAACTCTAATACCCAGGAACATCTTTTTGGATGAAACTTTAAGGTGCCTCGTGTAATACTTTTTGGTTGTGTAACAACTAACATTGATATTTTTTCAATATGTGATCGCTTCAAATACGGCAGCAGGAGGATGCTCAATTGCCAACCCGTGAGGGTGAGTGAATTCTTATGCAATGCTCTTATTTATCCCATCCATGATCCATCTTAAATTTAAGATCATGCACATGACACATGAAATGGATTGGAAGCAACTTTATATATACATATATATTCTTGATGCACCTACCTTGCAAATTTTGTGTAGAAGAGCAGAATGCTCACATCAATATTTCTTATAATGCACAATGAGCTTCTTCCACTTTTGGCATAATTATCTTATTTTTTATTTAATTTTTTCCCATAGATGCTCTGATATCATTGAATGGAAAGAAAGAGGGCTCGGATAAAGAGTTCCTATCCCCTACTGAAACTGCCTATGCTTCTTCATCCAATGTTTCCTCAAAAACTTGTGAGAAGACAAGTTCTGCTGAGCCTTTAGAAGTTACACCATCTGCCAAAGGAGTTGGAGAAGTTCAACCTATAAACTCTCATGGACCACCTGTCAGTTCTGCATCTTCAAATTCTGATTGTGTAGGCACTGTCTCAGTCTCCAAAGGCCCTGGTTTATCACCAAGCTCATCAGTTGGTTCATTATCTTCAGAGAAGTCAACTCTGAATCCCCATGCTAAGGTGTAATAGATTTGAGGTCTAATTTTTTTCCTTATTCAGTGATGACATAAAAACAATTAGTATACATAATTTATCTTATAGAAGACTACACTATACTTTTTGAACATATTGGACATCTTTCTCATATAAGGCTAATGCATCTTCTTTTTTTGTTCCTTATTTTTGGGCCTGTCTCTGCCTTTCTCAAATATGGTTTCAGGAATTCAAACTAAATCCCAATGCCAAGAGTTTCACCCCTTCTCAAACTCCTGTTAGGCCTCCGTCTCCAGATGGTTCCTTCTATTTTCAACCTAACGTTCCTAGTCTACCACATATGCATGGCATGCCTATGGGCATTGGAGTAAGCACTAAAAGACTATGCTATTTCTTGTTTATTGCCCACTTCATATTTATTAGGAATACAACAATTGAAATTCATGATGATCCTTGCCTTTTCCTTTATTCTGCATGCACTCAGTGGTAAGTCTTTGGGTTCAAGAATACATTGTCCTTTGTATGCGCTGTTCATCATTGGAGTGAAATTTTATGTAGGTGACAACTTTGAGTCAATTTCTTTCTATTTGGCTTGTGTATTTTGGATTTACACATAAATTTCACTACCTTAACTTAGATAATGTTGGCTACAAAGTTTGTTGGGATATGCTTCTTACATAGAGAGGTCTTCCATGTTGCTTTTATGATCAAATAGGTTGATTAGAGGTACTTGTTTAAATATTTAATCACTTCTCATCCCTGGCTATTTTTAGACTTTGATATCTTCCTCACTATTTTCCGAGGAATATTGAACTTATAAACTGGCTGCTGGGAATACCAATTTAAAAACCTTTTGTAGGCTTGTATAATCAGAATAGGTGCATGATCTCTGGGACACAAATTTCATTATCACTTGTGAATTTGATGCCAAGTGTAAAAACCATCTTTTGAATCTTTTACCCCTCGTTTGGCATGAATGATTTTGCAAGAAAAGAATAACTTAGATAATGTTGGCTACAAAGTTTGTTGGGATATGCTTCTTACATAGAGAGGTCTTCCATGTTGCTTTTATGATCAAATAGGTTGATTAGAGGTACTTGTTTAAATATTTAATCACTTCTCATCCCTGGCTATTTTTAGACTTTGATATCTTCCTCACTATTTTCCGAGGAATATTGAACTTATAAACTGGCTGCTGGGAATACCAATTTAAAAACCTTTTGTAGGCTTGTATAATCAGAATAGGTGCATGATCTCTGGGACACAAATTTCATTATCACTTGTGAATTTGATGCCAAGTGTAAAAACCATCTTTTGAATCTTTTACCCCTCGTTTGGCATGAATGATTTTGCAAGAAAAGAATAACTTAGATAATGTTGGCTACAAAGTTTGTTGGGATATGCTTCTTACATAGAGAGGTCTTCCATGTTGCTTTTATGATCAAATAGGTTGATTAGAGGTACTTGTTTAAATATTTAATCACTTCTCATCCCTGGCTATTTTTAGACTTTGATATCTTCCTCACTATTTTCCGAGGAATATTGAACTTATAAACTGGCTGCTGGGAATACCAATTTAAAAACCTTTTGTAGGCTTGTATAATCAGAATAGGTGCATGATCTCTGGGACACAAATTTCATTATCACTTGTGAATTTGATGCCAAGTGTAAAAACCATCTTTTGAATCTTTTACCCCTCGTTTGGCATGAATGATTTTGCAAGTAAAGAATTTAAATGAATTCTTGCAAAATCATTCATGATTTCATCTCCATACATAATGAAAAAATTTTAAGTTTAAAAATTTTAAATTCCCTTATTACAAACAAGAATTTTTCAAGAAAAGAATTCAATTGAATTGAATTATTACAAAATTCTTGATTCCAAACTGAGGGTTAAAGTTCTTTAAATGGTAATTCTTCATTTGTAACTATCTGAATATAAAGATAGAACATCTAAATGGGGCTTGCTTTCTTAGACTGATGAATAAAAACATAATTATTTTTAAATCTAGTAGTAAATTTTAGTTATGTACTATTAAATTTAGGTCCTTGTTTTAGTCCTTTTGTTGTGCCCATTGCTATAACATTAACGGCGATTCCTTGTATGCCAGTTTCTTACGTTAGTATTGATACATTCTTCTCTCCAAAAACTCAAATAAATACTTCCAATTGAGATTAAGTGGGATGATAGTCATGGCCAGACTGCTTCATATGAAATTGAGCAGTATGGTCTGTTTCATCATAGCAATTTTTTTAAAAAAATCTTTTACTAATGGTTTTGTAGTGTTGATTAACTAATTTGTTTCTGCCATCAGAACCCTTGTCTCATTGTTCTGTAACAACTTTGGGTAGTTACACTTGTAACAACATTGTATGCATTTAATAGACGTGAGAATGTCCTTTTAAAATATGGTAGATGTTGTCATTGTGGACTTCTCTATATTCAATTTGGCTTGTTACAGCTGTGACCGACTTTGTGAATTTTGCAGATTGGACCATCATTTACTAGCCACCAGCCTGTTATTTTTAATCCACAGGTTGCATCATTGCAAACACCGCAAGCATATTTTCATCCAGGTGGCCCTCAGGTGCAATATTCTTGGAACTTGTATTGGAGGCCATGTTGGAATTTTCTTGGTCAGTCATTCAAATATATTGATTTTGCATGTTCATTTGGTTGCAGTATGCACAGAATATGCTTGTTGGCCACCCTAGGCAAGTCTTGTACATGCCAAGTTACCAACCCGTGAGTGATTCTGATCTCTCTCTCTATTAATTGAGGATGTATTTTGTACATTATTTCTCTCAAAATTTGTGAGGACGAAAAATAGGCTTCTTCCATCGAACATCATATGATATAATTTGGTTGGGTTGTGAATTTGAGAAATAGCCGTTTTAATCATACTATCTATCATATCATAGGGGTGAAGAAATGCTTTTATTTCCTTAAAACGCAACATAAAGGCTGTAGCGTGTATGAATTTGAGGAATCAGCACAAAAAATGCCCCTCATACTGTTAATTTTGTTTTGATTCAGGAAATGCCATACAAGGGACGAGAGTTTTAGTCGTCTGAGAACATTCTTGGCAGTTCTACTCTGCTCGCAAGGAATAAACTTCTGAGAGGCTGCTTGGAACAATTTTGTGGGGAATCAAGCCCGGCAGTCCATGAAGATCTATAGTTCTTTACTCCTATTTGTGCTGGGGGAAGTCGATCAATTCTGGAATATGATTTTCACTATCCTGTATGCTTCATTTATACCATGAATGACTGGCTTTCTCAACTTTCTTTCAACTAGTATTCTAACAATGGCTGTTTTATTTTGATATTATTAGTTTTTGGATGAAATTAAGGTGCAGGTATTTTGCTTGCTGCCTCTACATTTTCCTGTAATGTTTCCCCGGTTTTTGTTTGAGCTAATCAAACTCTCCATCTCAATCATTGGCTTCACACTGGATATTTCGGTTATGTATTGATTTTCTTTTTCATCAAGAAAATAGAGTGAATACCTCCATTTCTGCTCCCAGCTAAATGGGTCACGACTCAGAAAATTTTAGATTTTGTATCTACCGTTGTGTTGACTTTGAATCTCTATATTGAAAAAGAAAGTGGCATTCTATAGAATTCAGTGATGATTGTTATAATATTTAATAATTGATTATTTATACACATTTATATTTTGTTTTTCCGTTTGAGAACAAGATTGAAACTTTGAAATACATTAATTTGTTTTTTCTTTTTCGTGATAGAGAAATTCAATGCGTATTTCTATATTTCCAACAACCAAGACGTAAAGATGATTGAATTTGTCAGTATTGTAATGGAAATTAGTAATGGCCAACTTTTTGTCCTTGGAATCATAGCAACCTGCTTGTTGGGCTGTCCTCTTTTACTTGTTTGTTTCTTGCAAGTGAATTAGAAGTGCAATAACAGTTTTTAGTTGTGGCCACGGGGAAAAAAAGAAGAAAAAGAGGCTTGACTTGACTTTATTGAATCAATTCTTATCTTTAAGTTGTAAAGAAAGAAACATAAGGAAGAAAAATGTTGCTTCCTTATACCCCAGCATCTTATCACTAATCTTTCCTTTTTCATTTAAATTTGATAAACATTCATAATACATAATTTTTAAAATCATTCAATTGTGTTTTTTTTACTTCTTGAAATTGATATATTGCCATGAAAATTAGGATTTAATTGGTTTTTTTCCCTGTTCTTTGCTTTAAATGAAAGTAAAACAAAATACAATAAATTCTCTCTTTCTTTTTATGTTTTTTGGCAATGAATAAGTTAGAAATTGATAGCTTGATATCATTCGAAAGCAATAACAATGAACTCTCACAAAGTGAAAGGTAAACACCATAAAAGGACAATTTTGTCCTTTGTATATATATTAACTAATTTTCTTATGGTTAAATGCTAATATTAATTAAGTCTATGTCGTTTAAAAAGTTGAATTCATTGAATCCTACCATTATCAAGTCTTTCATTATTCAACAACTTTTGCCCAAAATACAGGCAATTTTTTTAAATACCCATTAATGAAGATTAATTTTAATAATGCAAGCTATTTTTAAAAACTGCAGTAGCTTCAAAAATATTTTTAAAATTCTTAAAAAATGATTAAAATTATTTTCTTTTTTTTTTTTAAATATTTTTTAAATGGCTAAATGTTCGAAAATATGGAAAATTTTTTTAAAGGATATCTTTCCTAAAAATAAATAGTTTCTTAATATTAAAAATTTAACTTAATAATTAAATGAGATTTTTCTATTATTGATTGATTGATTGAAAGGTTAGGTTAGAACTTATAATTCTTATTCTATGACTTCTAAATAATTGAAGAATATGAAAAGACCACTTAGCCAACCTTAATTTTAGTTAAAATATTTTGACTTCTTCCTTATTATTATTATTATTATTTTTAATTTGAAAGTTGATTATTATACTTGGCCCATTTCAGACGCAAGCCAATAGGAATAAAACAAAATATCAAGGGCATTTTGGTCAATTCAAAAGTAAGAAATGCCTTTTCTAAAAAATTTTATTACTTTAATCCCTATAAAAAATTCACTAATTAATCTATAGATTTTAAAAAATATATTAAAATATTTTTAATATTTTAAAAAATTTATTAATTAATTTTTATCATTATTTTTTATTATTTAATTTTTATATTTTAAAAAATTATTATTTAATTTTTTTAATTTTATAAAAATTATTAATTAATTTTTTTATATTAAGAATATTTTAAATTTTTTTAATATTTAACAATTAACAAAATAATTAATTACTAAAATTTTTAAAAAATTGTATTTTTTAAAATTAAAAAAAACTAACTACTAAAATCTTTTATAATAATAAAAATTAAATAATAATTTTCCATTATTTTTTTCTTTCTCCACCTTCAGTTTTCTTCTCCTTATAATGAAACTTCAATAAATTTTGGTTTGTTAATATAAAATTGGTACGCAATTTGACCTAAATTTAACATAATATTGATTTATAAAATAATTATTTTAATGTATTTATTATCTGTTGTATTCTAATAAAATTAAAATAATTATTTTTAAATTTAATTATTTTTTATATAAATAAATAAATTCAAATAATTATCTGTTGATGACTTATTTATTAATCTATTAAAAAATAGATTAGGTGTGACATTCCAATCGGAATCAAACAAAACATAAACAGCACAGATCAGCATTATTAAAATATAATTATTGAAAAAATTTTAAAAAAAAGTTAGAATGGATAATGCTCCTTTAAAAAAGTTGTTATCTTTCTTTTTTTTTTTAAAAAAAATCTTTAGGATTTAAAAAATTTGTATAAAAATGGTTTTAAAAGTAAAAAATTGATTTTTTAAGAATTAAAAAATCAAATAAATTTTAAAATATACTAAATTCTTAATTTTTTTAGCTAAAATTATAAGTAAATGAGAGAATAAAATTTGAAATTTTTTAAATTTATTTTAATATATTTATTACTGTATTAAATTCGTGAATATGTACCTCAAATTAAAAAATTTGATAAACTAAATTAATTTAAAATTTTAATTTAATTTTTTATTTATTCTAGTTCGATTTAATTTTTAATTTAAAAAATTTCAGTTATTTTAATTCGGTTTGATTTTAATTAGAAAAAATTAAAAAAATCGAATCGAATTGATTTAATAATAATAGTATATTATTTTAAATAATATAGAGATTAAATTATATTAAAATTAAAATATTTTAATTAAATTTTAAAATATTAAAAATAAAATATAAAAAATAAAAAATTTATTAAAAATTTAAATCTATCAAATTGATTTAATTTGATTTAATCAAAATCAATTCGATTTAATTTTTATAAATATTAAAATTTTAATTATCAATTTATTCAATTTAATTTAATTATAAATTAAATCGTACGCAAATACGTTAAATTTTTAATTTTAAATAAAGAGAAAACTGTTATTTAAATTTTATTTAATTTTTTATAAATTTTAATATAATTATTTATTGTGACAATTAAAACGCTTGGATAAAAGTGAAAATAGGATGGCGGCTGAGGGTATTTAAGAGAAATCATAAAATATCTGAAATTTTCGCTGCATATTTACAGCCTTAAACGACAAAAAACTAAACTGGTTAATTGCCAATTATATTAATCAAATAATTAATTAATTACCAATTAAGAACCCAAGAGAAAAAAAAAATACATATTGAAAATACATGAACGTAAAATACAGAAGAAAAGATTGGAGCAGGAGCAGGTGGAGGTGGTGGGGGGTGGCAGTGTTACCTCTGATGGTGAAAAGGAAAGAAACAGATGCACAGAGATTTTGAGGGTTGCAAGCAGAAGCAGGGTTGAGTCTAATGAAATCAGATACATAGACAAGGTGAAAGAAAGGGAAGGAAGTGAGTGTAGTGCGTTCTTTAGGAGAGAGTGATCGTTTGTGGGGGCTTGTATTTTGGGGTGAGAGAAAGGAGCTATGCACAAAACCAAGCCAACATCAATTCCCACTTATTGTTTCTCTGTACTTCACCAAATCACAAGAGGTGCCTCCTTATTTCTGCGTGTATGCGTGATTTTCTTGGCCTTTTTACTCATCTTGTGGGTGTATTTTTTCCTTTTCTTTCATTCATTGTGTGCATGTAGCTTGGGGGGAGACTTTTTGTACGGTATTTGAGTGTTAGATGTCTTGTAGCATTTGAATCATGAGATGGTGAAGGGGTTGAAAATGGTGGATTTTGGTTTTTTGTCAAGAAAAAGTTTGTTCTGGGCTGTTGGTTTACTTCTATATTACTGTTGTTGAATTTTTTTTTTTTAGTAAAACATTTTCCTTATATTTTCTTTTTCTGTTCTGTTTTATGTTCTACTTCTGGCATTTGCATGCGCCAAATGGGTTCATATTTTAGATGGGAATTTTACAGTGGGGTGGTACTCTTGTGTGGAAGATTACATTCGACTCTTTGCCCTTTAGTTTGGAGTTTCATGCTTATGAGTGATTGGATTCATTTGTTCATTGTGTGTTAAATTCTTTTCAGGGATAATTAATTCAGTTATCTGCAATAGAGCTTCATATCCACGTTCTATTTTCCCCCAATTTTTGGAGTTGGGTGTTTGCATGATAGGCTTGCTAGCTCAATTTGCTTACTTTTCTCTTTAACTGCATCAGATGAGTTGATTTGTATGAATTATCTGTTGTAAAAGCATCTGCTTAAAATAAAAGTACTGATAGTTTTGGTGGTATAAATTATGTTGGATGTTCTTGGTTGGGGCAGGGAAACTAGGGAAGGGAGAGGCCTAGCATAAAAGTGTTCTATTCGAATCTTGGAAGTTTGTCTTTTTGGGGTATTCTCAATGTGCATCAATTTGAATTAGTTGATGGCTTTCCTGCTAACCTCTTTATTTCAATGCTGCAGTTTCTTTGTAGTAGTTGTGTTTAAGAAAGAAAGGTATTATGCTGATTTTTTAACATTGTATTTTATTGAAGTCTTCAATTGGTAGCTTTTGCTTGGATTCTTGGCAGCCTATAACGGAGTAATTGGTTTAAGGGTAAGGTCATCTCTGAACATCTGGTGAGTTTCTAATTGGATTTGAGACTTGTATTTCGAAAATGCTCTAGTGCAAAAAAATTCTTGTGTGAGTTCTACCCATTTAACATCTCCATGCATTATTGGTTGCCATTTATTAGGGAATTCTACTTAATCAACAGTCCAGTAGTCATCTTTATCTGAAGGTTTAGGCTTGAAAATGGGGGTTCTGCAACAGAATTTTCATGGTGCCAAGAAATTGACCTTTCAATTTCAAGACCAGGATTCTTCTTCAACTCAGTCAACTGATCAATCTTACCCTGAAGTAGCTAGCATGGGAGAAGGTAATGCATTGCAAACAAAGCATAATTTCAGAATTAGCTTCTTATATTAGTACAATATTCGTTATTTTAAATATTTTTATGAAAATAGGCTGGGCTATGTTGATTGAACTAAATAATTTTTCTCCTTCTCTTTGCTATTGTAAAGTCTGCTAAGTCCATATTTTGATGGGTACTCCCTCTGATATTCCATATAAATGAAATAAGTTTCAAACTTGTTTGTGTTGTCTTTTTTCCATTTGATTGGTGGTCAAACTCTGTAACCTGTTCACTGTACATTTTGGTTTTGTAGCACTTTGTAGCTTAGCTGAATAATTATCTAAATGTAGCTGCTCTTCTGCTGGGTTAGGACTTGCTGAAACTCTTGGGAAGGCTGAGGGAGGTGACACTAAGTTAGCGACATCAATGGGAACTCAGGATTTTATCTTCCCATCTCAAGTTGACTATAGCCAATCCATTGTAAGTTGATGCTTGATTGTGTTTTGTGGTTTGTGAGGATGGGTGGACTCTTATTTTATTATCCCATATTTCCCATTTTCAGGGTCGCATTCCTTTCCATTTTGCAGAACCATATTTTGGTGGCCTACTAGCTGCTTATGGGCCACAAGCAATCGTAAGCTCTGTATTTTCGGTGACTTTTCCATCCCCTAACTTCTAGTAATTTCATTTATAAGCACCATATAATTGGATTAAAAGAGAAACAGAAAGGACATGAGTAGGAATCATTCATATGTTTATGGTTCGTTAACAGGATACTGAATATTTTATTAATTGTGCAGTTATGGTATGCTGTAACATCCAGAACAAATCCTATATTTAAGTAGTGTACAAAATTAATTAAAGCCTTACTGTTTACTTCTATCAAATTCAGAAGGTAGAATTATGTGTGGGAGACATTTGGGTAATTTCTTCCTGTGTTTTCACGAAGTGCAAAATGTTAACAGTAGTTGAATTTCCCACAACCAATTCAATAGTCTAATATTTTCCGATATCAAATATGATCTTGATTCTGTTGACATTTCTGTAAACGGAACCTATATTCACAAATTGGCGGACATTATGTTTGATGGAAGCTAAGTGCACATTTTCTACTTGAGATGTTTTCTGCTCAAACAGAGTCCACTTCAACCATGTGCCACTGTTTGATTCCGGAGACTTTAGACAATATTTTCTGAAGTAGTTTATCTTGGCATCCATGATTATTTGGCACTTTAAAGTTTTTGTGCAAAGAAGTAATGCCAACCTTTGATATTCTTCTATATCCAAAAAAAGAGGTTTATGGAGCCATTATATATAACTTGTTTCTGTTCACCGAGCATCTCCTTTACTCTTATGATATTCTGCTTTTCTTATTTTATTGACCCTTTTAAGCTTGGATAACTTTCTTTACTCCCAGCATTTGCTTTATGAAGTTTGAGTTGTTCAAGGCATTTATACATAATGATTATACAATGTGGGAATAACTGCCTGTGCATACAGATGATCCCAAGTGTGTTTGATAACTACTAAATTTCTTGTGCTTTGAAACCTGTGGATTCTACAATTCCATCCATGATGTTAACAGATTCTGATTTTCTCATTCCTCTATTCCATGTTTTCGTGGACAAGAATGTGTTTTCTTTATTACCCTCTGATGGGATATCTAACAATGAAATGGAACCAGATTCATCATCCTCAGATGTATGGAATGGCTTCTTCTCGGGTACCGCTCCCTCTTGAATTTACAGAAGATGAACCCATTTTTGTCAATGCAAAACAGTACAATGCAATTCTTAGGAGGAGAAGGTATCGTGCCAAGCTCGAGGCTCAAAATAAACTCATAAAAAGTCGTAAGGTACGTGCCTTTTGACTCTGTCCTGCTAACCATCTGGCAGTGTGCTTGTTTGACTGATTGAAGTGTTATTCTTTTGATGTCACTCTGAAATTTCTGAAGCCATATCTTCATGAATCTCGGCACCTTCATGCACTGAGGAGGGCTAGGGGTTCTGGTGGACGCTTTCTCAATGCGAAACAGCTCCAGGAGTCCAATCCTAAACTCTCAAGCCATGGACTGGATGCCACAGGCTCTGCTGAACTTCATTTGGCCGGAAATATGTCAGAATCTGAAATTCATCAGCCAGAAAATCACAGAGATGGTGCTTCTACCACTTCTTGCTCAGATATCACAAGTGCCTCCAACAGTGATGACATCTTCCAGCAGCCAGAGTTCAAGTTCTCTGGGTACCCTTCCCATGTGGTTGGGACCATGCAAGGGCGCTCAGTTGGCATGCATGGCGGTGGAAGTCAGCACCATCTTCCTGTTCTGTGAGAGAAGAGGCTACGACCAACCTCAGCAGTATGTGTTTGTCACAGCTGCTAATGTTCCCTGGGGAAGTCATCCTTGGCTCAGTTAATCTGCATTTTGTTTGTCTCATTGCATGCAAGCTTATTCTCAAAAACTGATGATGTGATGTGATGTGTGTGTTCATTTTGTGGTTGCAGATACATGTGAATTGAAAACTTATGGCAACTGATGTCAAATTTAAGATCATGTTTCATTTTGCTCAAACTGATGAATGTATGTTTCTCCATTTCATCTTTGGTTCTAGAAGTTATCCAATCTTTTAATCTATGGAGTACAGACTACTTTTAGCAATTGGACTAAGTTACTTAAGTCAAAGTGGTCTGATTCAAAATAAGAAATGAGGGAAAAAAAAAATGAGCTGAACTGAAATCAAAATAAAAGTTGATCAGAACTAGAATTGAGATTGAGGGGGCTCGATCTTAATTCGCCATGAATATTGATTATGGCTTAATCAGACAGGTGGCAACACCATTAAAGAGATTAGAAAGCCTGGCAACACCATTAAAGACAAAGTAACAGCCACCATTAGAAAAAATAAATTCCACTAATAAAAATAAAATTGAAGGAAGAGATGACGGAGAGCACAGCCAGAAAAAATTAATGGGAGCTATGATCCTCGAACGTAGTGATTTTCAGAGTAAGACACCACGCACTGAGCAATTCTCTTATCGAAAATTAGAGTTGAAACCCTTAGAAAAAACGTCCTCACAGAAATATTTTCCTTACCAAGGTAGTCGCTGGAAATCAAAGAAAATAAAATAACAAATCAACCATAAGAGTCGATCAATCCACGGTAAGGAAGACCCGAGAAGGATGACAGTTTCAAAAAGAAACTCTCCTCCCTAGAACCAAAAATGAGTTTTTATATAAAAATATTTTTTTATATAAATTATTAATTAAAATATATAAAATTAAATGAATTTAAATTTTATTTAAATAATAATAATTAAATTTGTGATGAATTTAAATAATTTAAATTAATTTTTAATTAAATTTCAACCGTTCAGATATTATTAATATAATATAAATGAAGTTTGAGTAGTTTATTTTGGGTTGATACCGTACCCGTTTATCTTCCTCTTTTAACTAGGGAGATAAAAGAATAGGTATCTAAAATATTAATAATATTTGAATTTATTTTAAATTTAATTATTATTATTTAAATAAAATTTAGATTTGTTTAGTTTTATATATTTTAATTAATAATTTATATAAAAAATATTATTATTAATAATTTTTATTTAAAAAATTTAATATTTTTAAAAATTTAAATTTTTAAATAAAAACATATAATTTTTTTTATAAATATTATTATAAAATATATATTTTTATATTAAATTAATTATTTATATAAAAAACATATTCTATAAATAAAATTCAAAATCAATTCGAATTATTATTTTTTATTAAAGTTGAATTATTTTTAAATCCGGCTATAATTATTTAAATTTATTTTATTAAAATTAATTCGAATCAAATATTAAAAAATATCCGACTCAATATCGTTTTTACTTCTAATTAAATATAATTTTTAAATTGAAATTTTATTTAGTTGATTAACATTATATTCTTTTATATGTAGATATTAATATATTTTAAGTTCAAGCTAAATTTAATCATGATTATTTTTTTTTTAAAATGGAATTCTGATTATTTGAACTCAAAATAAATATTAATAAATTTAATCAAATCATAATTTTAAGTGTAAGTTTAAAAATTAAGAAGAAATTAACCTAAATTTTTATTAAATCAAATCTAAAATAACTGGTGGTTGGTTTATATTCACTAATAAAATCTTAGAAATTTTGATTATTTTTCAAAGAAATAGGCACAGGATCATCTATCGGACTCCAAAACAAGATATTCAAATCCAGTTAACCCGGCGGACAAACCCAGATTCAAATCCCTAACAAAATGAAACTCCCAAAATACCCGTGGAAGAGGCAGAAATCCCCTGTATATCCTTGCTTGGTTCAATGTTCAATCGGGGAGTGTGTATATATGTAAAAACCCTTCACAACCAAAACTCTGAATTTCTTTCCTTGTATAAAAGTTATTGACTTTTGAATTTTACAGAGACAAAAACTGTAAAAACTGAGTTTGAAATTTCAATAGAAAGAGAGATTGGAAAGGGAATGGAGGGAGCAGCAGCAACAGCAGCAGGGCAGTACAACCCACGTACAGTGGAAGAAGTTTTCAAGGATTTCAAGGGCCGCAGAGGTGGTTTGGTTAAAGCTCTCACTACTGGTAAGTGCGAACTCAAATTTCTTTATCTTTTCATTTTGAGTTTGCTACCTTTGTTTGATGGAATTGTGCAGTCTTGAACTTTTCTTGGTCACTCTTCTTCTTCTTCTTCTTCTTTCTTTGAGGTGGGTCGTTCCTTTTCTCGGTTTTGGTGGTAGTAATTTGTCTCTCTTACTATGGTGGTTTTCTTTTTCTAATGGCAGTTACAGGTCATAATTTTACTTTGTTTTCAATTTTCCCGAGAAAATCGAGGGCCTTTTTTCTGGGTTGTGTTCGAGTTACTTGACCAGAATTGCTACAGGTGTAAACTGGTATTTGCTTGGCTGCTGAGAAAATTTGAGGAACTGGAAATTAGAGGAAAAGCGTGAATTACTTCTGATTCTTTCTGTTGTATTTTCTAGGAAGTAAAAAACCACTTTAAGTAGTGTAGTGTTTTTTATTATTTTGAAGTTTATTATTATTATTGTTATTTATTTTCTGAAGTGCCTCTATTTTTTTTCCCGCTTGCATAAAATCTTCTTTAATTTGAGCTAAATTTTCTTAGCTACAAATATTGAAACAAAGGTTAACTGATTGAACTGTAGTAAAGTCATCGGAGCAAGAGAGCTTTTTGTTCATTGAAATTAGGGAATGCGCTTGTTTCAAGAGTGATATTTATTTTCGGTTTTGTTCTTGCAGATGTTGAAGAGTTCTATCGGCAATGTGATCCGGGTAAGATAGGGTTCTTTTCTTCTTCTTTTTTTCCGTCACAATTCTCAGTTTCATTTGATTGAGCTCTCTTGAGTTGAAACAATTAATTTCCTGGGAAGAAAAAAACTTGAACAATGATAAACTTTTTGATTAGGCATCACCTCTAGAACTTGAATTATTGCGGGCTTTTTCTTCTTTGCATGTTATGATCATTCCTGTCACAGTTCTCAATTTCATTTGATTCAGCGCTCTTGAGTTGAAAGAATTAATTTCCTTGGGGAAGAAAAACACTTGAATACTGATAAACTGTTTGTTTAGGCATTACCTCTAGAACTTTTGCATCAAAGTTTCTTATTCCATTGTCCTGGAGTAGATTTTATCTGTGTGGTTTTTCCCACTTTTCAAATGAGGAACATTTAATAACTACTGTTATGGTGATTGTAACTGGTCTATGTATGTTTTACATCCAGAGAAGGAGAATCTGTGCTTGTATGGCTTTCCTAGTGAACAATGGGAAGTCAGTTTACCTGCTGAAGAAGTGCCTCCAGAGCTTCCTGAGCCTGCACTTGGCATTAACTTCGCAAGAGATGGCATGCAGGAAAAGGACTGGTTATCCTTGGTGGCTGTCCATAGTGATGCGTGGCTGCTTTCTGTGGCCTTCTATTTTGGTGCTAGATTTGGGTTTGATAAAGCTGACAGGTATATTTGTAATAAAATTGAATGACTAGATCTGTTGCTTTTATGCTATCAACATGATCATCTGACTTATTGCTTGTCTAATTATGGATGATTTTTCTAGAAAACCATCTGTATCTTCAGCATGGATAGAACATAAAAATAAACAAACTAACAAATATTCATTTTGATCTTGAAGTAGGTGATCACTCTGATATTAAATTAGTTAACTTTTACAATGCAGCAGCATAGACCTTTATGATAAGTCATTACAATTTCATCTCAATTGTGATACAGGAAGCGACTTTTCAATATGATAAATGATGTCCCGACAGTATATGAAGTTGTGACGGGTGCTGATAAGAAACAAGCAAAGTCTGTAGCCAATCACAATAGCAACAAATCCAAGTCAAACTCTAAAGTGGTAAAGAAGGCATTCTCATAATACTTTGGTTTACCCCTTGGAGTGTTAATATAGTGAATCTTGTTGCTAAAGGACCACCAATATGCAACTCTGTTTCTCAGAGTATGGATTTTTTGACTGGAAAACAGTAGCATAGAACAGTTTTTGACTGGACGAATCCAGTCGAACTGTTTAGCCCTAAAAGGAGTTAGGTAGACAAATAGCTTCTAGTCTATGTTAAGTAAATATATATGTTCGTTCACTTATCTTTCAAAATGAGGCAACCATTGAAAATTTATTTAGTTCCGTGGCTTATGTATATGCTAGATGTCTAAAACAAGGAAAATTAACTAATACTAGATGTTTTTTTTTGTTTCTTGGGTGGTAAGCAGCGAGAATCTCAGGGAAAGTACTCAAAAGCACCACAGCCGAAGGATGAAGATGAGGGCGTAGATGAAGAAGAGGAGGAGCATGGGGAGACATTATGTGGTGCATGTGGTGAGAACTATGCATCTGATGAATTCTGGATTTGCTGTGACATCTGTGAGAAGTGGTTCCATGGAAAGTGTGTGAAGATCACCCCTGCTAGAGCTGAGCATATTAAGCAGTACAAGTGCCCATCCTGCAGTAACAAGAGAGCTCGCCCTGCATAGGGATCAGGCCTGTGGTTCTTTGCCTTTGAATTCTCGTTTGGTGAACTCCTAATTGACTTGTTAATCTGTTCCTCTCTTGGATCTTTTATTAATGCAGTGTGTTAGTGGGTAGAGCAAGTGTACTTTTATCTGGTAGTTTCCAATATGTGTAGCTGTAGTTCATGTAGGATTTTTTTAAGTTGGAAACTCCTCATTCTCTCTTCCAATTTACTAGGAAATATCTTTTCAATGCTTTTATATATATATATATATATATATATATATATAAATACAAAAATGTATCATATAGTTCAATACAAATTAAATAAGAGATTAAAATTAAAATGTGTAAAATTGCATAATATATATTTTTTTTGTCGTATATATAAACTAGTAGAGGTGTTTGTGTTGTATTTATCACATTTGCTCAAATGGGTCCATACACCAACCATTTCTTTGAAACTGTGTTTTCAAAGAAACAAAGAACAGACATTGACATGTATGTAATTGCAATTCAGCAATTAGATGAGGAGACAGAGGGCATCATGGATTTATTTAACAATACATACCTTTTTTACCCTATACAACTGGACAAAGTGGAAGGCGCCTTCTTCTTCAGCTGATTGGGAATAGGTTTAGCTTCTGGTCTTGGATTTGTTGAGCTTGTGGGCTACCACAATAATTAGCTTCAACATGCTTTTGATAGCTTTCTGCGGATAATGAATTACCTTAAGTGGAGACACTTGTGTTCTCTCACTTCACCTACCCAAGCTAAAGAAGTCTATTGCTATATATAAATAAAATTTTGTTTAATTAGGGTAATTTTACTAAAAACACTAAAAAATTTCAAATTTTTAACAAAGTGATTTTTTTTTTACTTCTTGAAAATTAAATTGCTTCTAGAAAATAAGTTAATTTTTCTAATTCGGTTAAATTGTTTTTTATTGGGTATTTTATTTTAAGAAATAATTCATTTGAAATGAATAAAATTAAATTTATCAAATTATTATTTATATTTTTGGAAGGAGGGGAAAGCCATTATATTATCAAACGAGGCCAATAAATTCTTAATACATCTGCATCCAGCAGTTGGGGTGAGTATCTAGCTTGGGTTTAAAATTAAACTGAACCGATTGGAAATTAAAATTTTAGTATTTATGAAAATCAAATCGAATTAATTTTAATTAGAAACTGAATCGAATCGAATCGATCTGATTCAGTTCGATTCAGTTTGGTTTGATTAATTTCAATTTTTAATAAATTTTTTATTTTTTATACTTTATTTTTTGTATTTTAAAATTTAATTAAAATATTTTAATATTAATATGATTTAATTTTTCTATATGATTAAAAATAACATATTATTATTACTAATTGGTTCGGTTTTTTTAATTTTTTTCTGATTAAAACCGAACCGAACCAAAATAATCGAAAATTTTAAAATTAAAAATCAAATCGAAATAAATAAAAAACTGAATCGAATTTTTAAATTAATTTGATTCGATCGGTTTTTTTTATTTGAACCGAACACTGCTTACCTCTATCCAGCAGCCATTTGATATCACTATTTGGTATATTTAACCAAATAATGTTATAGTAATAGAAAACTTGGTAGTAAGTAGGGGTGAGCATTCGATCGATTTGGTTCAAAATCGAATCAAACCGAATAAATCGAAAATGAAAATTTTAGTATTAATAAAAATTGAACCGAACTGATTTTCATTAGAAATTGAATTGAACCGAATCAGTCTGATTCGATTCGATTCAGTTCAATTTGATGGATTTAAATTTTAATATTTTTTTATATTTTTTATACTTTATTTTAGTATTTTAAAATTTAATTAAAATATTTTACCTTTAATATGATCTAATCTCTCTATATTATTAAAAATAATATAATATTATCACTAATCGATTCGGTTCGATTTTTTTCAGTTTTTTCTGATCAAAATCGAACCGAATCGAAATGAATAAAAAATCAAATTGAATTTTTAAATTAATTCGGTTCGGTCTATTTTATCGATTTGAACCGAATACTGCTCAACTCGAGTAGCAAGGCTATCAGCTACCCTGTTTGCTTCTTGAAAAACTTTCACCACTTCAATGTCCCACTCCCTCTTTAGCAACTCTATTATATTCTTCACTAAGTTGTTTGTAACACGGAATGCAGCTTCTCCTCGGCCGGAAATGATGTCCATTGCAACCGAACAATCTGTTTGAATCAGCACCTTCCTCCAGCCTCTATCCCAAACTATTCTCAAAGCACTTAAAATACTCCACAGTTCAGCTTCCAAAAGACCACATACCCCAAAGCAAGCTTAAAACCACCCATCCAACGACCCATATGATCATAGACAACACCTGCACAACCCACAGCTCCTCCCTGACACTCCCATCTGTGTTACATTAAGTGTGTGACAGAATCATTACCAATTCCTACTTTCTTATTCCATGCATTTTGTAATTCTTTAGCTTCATTCAAAATGAAATCAGCAGAAAGCATAGGAATAACCTCTCCAGGATTAAAAACTCGAGAATTTCAATGCTTCCATATCCACAAATTATGAATAAGATGTCCCATGCCACTCCATTGAATTTGCCATCGAAAATCTGCAGATTTGAGGTCAACCAATCGACCACATTATCAACCCTATAAAAATCCTCATTCAACCGACTCACTTCAAATTTATCCCAGACTTGTTTCGCAAAAAAGCAGTCTCTTAAAGTATGGAAGGTTGTTTCTGCTGACAAGAGACAAAGCCCACATGTATCAATATTTGTGAAAGTTCTCATTTTCCTCTCAACATTACTCATAACTTTGCCATGAGCAACTCCCCACAGAAAAACTCTCATACATTCAGTTCCTCTAACCTTCCATATGAGCTTCCGTATTAGTTGGTTAGAATCTCTTTATTGATTAGTTAAGACCTCATAACCCGATTTAACTGAATAAATACCTGAAGGTGTCTTGCTCCAGACATGCTATCCCAATCTGAAACTATGTCCGAAAGAACCACTGATAGTAAAAATTTGAGCACATAATTCGGGAGATAACGACGTAGTTCCATCCAATTCCACCATTCTCCATTAATCCAAAAGCTTCTAACATTCACTGTAATATTAATCTAGGACACATGCACTGTAATATGATTGATTAATGGTCCAATAGATAACCAATTATCTATCCAAAATAAAATAAAAACCCTTGAGACTACATTGTTACACACTGCCTTTCGTAACTGCTCTAAACCATGACATAAAGCTTTCCAGTTCATCGATGCTCCATTTTTCATTGTAACATTCCAGCCCCGAGTACTTGTTGAATAAGCATTTCGTCCAAAAGGAATCATGATCCATCATGGCCTGCCAAGCCAACTTCCCAACCATAGCCTGCCACCTAGCTTCTTAAACTTTATAACTGTGTCCCAATTAACTAAGTGAAACTTCCTTGCCTCCGACCTACCATGCCATAAAAAATCACGGCAAATTTTCTCCATTTCTTTACAAACCGAAATAGGTAGAACAATTGTTTGCATAAAAAAAAAATAGGGATAGCATTTAATACTAACTTTATCAAAGTTATCCTACCCGCCTTTGACAATACAGAAGCTCTCCATCCCTACAACTGAATTCTCATCTTATCCAAAACCTCTTTATACGAATTATGAGTAGTTCTTGCAGAAATCGAAGGGACCCCAGATATCTCCCCAAATTGTCCACTTTTACCATCCTGAACATTGACACCAACGAATTTGTCAGGCTAGTATCAACGTTAGGAGACACATACAGAGAAGACTTTGAGAAGTTGATACGTTGCCCAAATGCAAGAGAAAAACAATTAAGAATTTGCATAATAATACTTAATTGCTCAATCAAGGCTTCCACAAATAATACCATATCATCTGTGAACATAAGATGAGACACAAAGGGACCTCTTATCGACAACGGCACAGGATTCCACTTCCTGTCATTCACCGAAGCCCATATCATATTGATCAATTGCTCAATATATAAAACAAATAAGGGGACAAAGCATCCCCTTGTCTTACTCCACGAGTTGGACTAAAGCTCTCTAGTTTCTATCCATTCCACAAAATTCTCATAGAAGTTGAATTGACACACTTCATAATATTTGAAACCCATAAATCCGAAAAACCCGACTTAACCAATACCTGTTCAATGAAATCCCATTGTAACCTATCATATGCCTTCTATAAATCGATCTTCAAAGCCATAAATCCTTTGCACTCTGTTGTTTTATTCATACTATGAATAACCTCTTAGTAGATAACAATATTATTAATAATTTGTCGATCATGAACAAAACTACATTGTTCCTGACCAACCAACTTCGGCATAACATCCTTCAACATGTTAACCCTAGTCTTTGTTATAAGCTTATACAATATATTGCATAAACTTATGGGTCGAAACTGAGCAATAGAAGTCGGATGCTCCACCTTAGGAATGAGTATAATCAATGTTGAATTTAGCCCCATCTACAAAGAATTACCATGAAGGACCACACTATAAAATCATATACATCCTAACCCAACACACTCCAAGTACGCTGGAAAAAACCAGTGATATAGCCATCTTCACCAGCTACTTTATGCGAAGTCATCTTCACCAGCAACTTTATGTGGAGCCATCTGAAACAAAGCTTTGGCAATCTCTTCATTAGCAAATGGTTTCTCCAAATCGGCCCTCATATCCTCAAACACTCTTGAACAAGAAACACTATTCAATACAGAAAAGGAGGGTTCAGTCTCCGCAGAAAAGAGTCATTTATAATATTTGAGAACTAAGTCCTAGAGAAGAGCATCACCAGTAATCCAACGACCTTCTAGATCTTGTAGTGCCGTTATTGCCTTTTTCTTTCCCTTTACTTTGGCGGCTAAATGGTAATACTTAGTATTTCTCTCTCCAGAAATAATCCAATCTTGCTTAGAGCATTGGAACTAGAATAATTCTTCCTACTGTAGAATAACTTTAAGCTATTTTCTTAATACATCCTCAAGCCTTACTAAATTAGAGGCCCTACCCCTAGTAAAAAGAATACGTTGCATATTGCCAATATGTATAAGGAGTATGTTCTTTTGCTAAAAAATATTACTAAATTCCTCTTATTCCACTTTTTAAATCCTTTTTGCAAAAGATCAAGGTTCTGCCATAACCCATTAGACTGACCCCACAAACTCCGAACCGAACTCAAAAACCTGGGATGAGCAAACCATGCCGCTTGACAATTGAAAAGAATCACTTCTCACAAACATTTGCTTAGTCACTTCAAGCACTAAGGGATAATGATCCGAGTGAAATTTTGGAGGATGGATGATTCTAGCATCAGAAAGCCTCACCTTTCAATTAGAGGAACAAACCCCTCTATCTAATCGACCCATTTTATAGATGCTAGCTTCATTACCACGGCTCCAAGTAAAAGGAATGGCTTCAAATCCAACATCATTTAAAGCTGAATCAAAAAGCCAATTTTGAAAGTCCCTAGATCCAATAGCATTAAAAGACCGATAACCAGCTTGCTCTTCCTCCGAGATTACTGCATTGAAATCTCCTAAAACAACCCACTCCTCTCCAGCATTCAGATTAGTAATCTTTAAATCCTCCCATAAATAACTCCTTAGAGCATTATTGGGACTTCCATACACAAAATTTACAACTCAAGGAATTCCCTCGGAAAGAGTAACTTTACAAGTAACAAATTGTGAATGGGTTGCCAAAATATCCATGACAAAGCCATTATCATTCCAACAAATCCAAATATCACCACTAAAACTAAAAGCCTTAATCCTAATCCAATGATCAAATTCGAGCTTCTTACAAGTATTGTCAGCTTAGGACCCAAAAACACGAGTTTCCATTAAGGCTAATACATCAGGTTTATAACGCCTCCTATAATCTTTAAGTGCCCTTCGAAAATCAGATGATACAACACCTTGACAATTTCAAAATAAAATTATCATAAAATAATTAAAAAAGAAAAGGAAAAACCGATCATCAACTAGAAATCGACTTAGTTCCATAAAGAGGCGAACTAAGCAATATCAACTTCTCATAAGATCACTTGGAGGATCAACGCCTTCCCTACCATCACCATTTGTAGTGCCATTAAAAGCATCTATAAATGTTCGAGCCACAAGTAGAATAATATCGATATTATCTCCTCCTATTAAGTTATTATCTAGAGTAGTAGGATAGGAAATTGCTGGTTATAATGATCAACTAATCTTTGGTCAAGATTATCAAAATTAACAATGCCAACCCTCTCATTATTATGGGTCACAACCCATTTATTAACCCATCTGACCCCTTATGACCACTAACTATCACATGCTCATTTTTTGCCACAGCTTGTCTCAGTCCATTAGGCAAATTTCTTCATCCCTCCAAATTAACTGCAGTATTCGAAGAATAAGGAATATCCCTCATAGAAGTAGCACCCTTTGTTCTAGGAGTAAGATTTGTCTTACTCACCTTAATGTTATTCACCCTTACACCCTTTTCTTTAGGCCCACTTTTACTAGTAGCCAACCCAATTGTTGCAAGGGAAAAGTTATGCACATGATTGGCATTATTAATAATATCAACTGAATCTTCCTCATGCAAATCATTTAAGGAATGAAACTTATTCCTTCCTGTCTCTAAATTAGCATTATCCCAATTTTCTTGCTGATTAGAATAATCTTTCCAATTCGGTTGCCTTCCTTATCATGCGGGTTTCTTTTTTTCTCCTTGCGAGCAATCATCCACCCTCCATAATCCTCCAATATTTCTCGATTGATATCCTCAAATCTCGAAGCACTTTCCTTCTCAATCCCTGCCTCCTCTGCACACCGACCCACCCCAACTTCCCGAGTATTATCATTGGCATAATTTCTCACTGGACGGTGATCGAAAACATGACCAAATTTTTCACATTTAAAACAAATCATGTGAAGCCCCTCATACTCAATCCGTCTAACTCTCTTCTGTCTAACTCTCTTCTGCAGCTTAAATTTTGAAAGGAATGGCTTATAAAGATCAACTTCCACACACATTCTTGCAAAATGGCCCCTAGTAACAAGACTAGTCTTAATATCAACTTTAAAAGGTTTACCCACTTTAGCTCCAATCTTCATAAGAAAACTATTATCATAATACTCTATTGGTAAATAAGGGAGACAAATCCACACCATAAAAGTATCAATGGTGGCTTCAAAGGGGTCAAAATCAGGTACTATCCGTGGACCATAAGGTAATGATCCGCAATAATCCATGGACCCTCCTCAAGAGCATGACTATAATTGTATGCAATATTAAACTTAACAAGATAATAATCATTCTCAATCGAAATGACTTCAATAGGAGACATAGGTTTCCACATTTCCTTAATTCTCTTCTCTAAATAGGTATACCCTATCGTTCTACCCATTAGTTTAATAATTAGGACACGATTTCAAGACTTGTGGAGCCGCCTTCTTATGCACCTCCATATTATTAGGGACCATCGACTCCTTCCCCACACTACCATGGATTAACATGTCTCGAAACGATGGTAGCACACTAAAATCCCTAGTTTGACCTTCTCCATATCCTCTGTAGCAGCATTCAATGAGATAACACCATAATGCTCTTTTCATTTCTTTCTAGTGCTCCGGTAAACGCAATCATATTCTGCTCTTTTCATCTCTTTATAGTGTCCGATAAACGCGATCATCTTCTTCCATGGAAAGAAGTTGACCATTAGGGTTTTTGCTGGATAGCGCAAACTTTATCTTAATTTTTTAATTAAATTATCTATTATATAAATATAATAAAAGTATTTAATTAGTTATTAAACTTGTTATGGTATGAAGTTAAATTTATATCAAATACATTCCTTTGAAAGCAAAAGCTAACTTGTCTTTATATAAGCTAACAAGTGGACTAATAAGGCATTAAATAATGAAGATTTCAGATTCTGCAGATTCAACTATATTTGGGCCCACATCAAAGGCTTAAAAAAATTAAAAATTAAAAAAAAAATAGTATTATTAATTTATCACCAAATAGTATTTATCCAAAAGGCAACCTCACCGACTCCTTTTGAAAATCGCAAGTAATTGAAAATTATAGTGGAACCTCCCAACTACCTTTTTTATTTTTTATTTTTAAAAAAATCTTATGATTGGCCACTAACTGCACCGCTTAAGGATGCTTACAACTTAATAAAAAATAATAATAAATCGATATTCAATTTCTGAGATTTCATATTTAGCTTTTCAAAATTTTTCATTTAAATTAATTCATAAATTTTAATTTATGCTCAATTTATTTAAAAATAAAATTTTTATACTAAACTTCTTGATTTCGTCCAAAAAAATTAAGAAAATTAAGAAGTTTCAATTTTTTTTAATTTAGAGAAAAAATTAAATAGCTCAAAATTTTTATTTTTATTAATTTTAAATTGAAATTGAGTACTATAAACAACACTGATTTTTACACAATAACTTCAAGTAAATTTATTGTGAATTAATTAATTTTAAATTTTATAAAAAATTTGAATTGAATTTAAAAAATAAAGAAAATAATTTAATTTTTATTTATAATATTTATTAAAAATTCACGATAACTTTTCAAGGAGATAATTTCAAAATAAATAAACTTTTAAAAATGTAATAAAGGGCTGCGGATCTTATTATAAAATTTGAAACTCAAATTATATCATTTAGGTAATTTTATATTTTAATTATTTTAAAATATTTTTATAAATTTTCATATTAATTTTTTTTACTATTATAAATAGTCTTCTCCTTTCAACTTTTTAAAAAAAAATTTATATTTTAAGAATTCTATAAGAAATTTCTAATTCTAACATTTTAAATTTTATTTTAATCAAATAATATTAATTAAAATTTTTGACGAAATATCAATCATGTTGTTTCAGTACTTTCAATTTTTCTGAATTTTATCTTAATTAGATAATATTGATTAAAATATCTGATATATCAATTGTTAGGTTTCAAAATTAATATACAAATTCAATATTTAGACTCTACAGACTCTATATTATCAATTTCTTTTAAGGACTTGTATATATGTCTTTGTCAATTATTTATTATTTTATTTATGTAGTTTAATTATGGATAACAAATATTAAGAATAGACAATACAATAAAATATGTTTTTAATGTGATTGTCACATGCAAACTAATAAAGTAACCATGATTAATGTAGGTTTAGTCCAAATGAGAATCAAATGATTAAAACTTGAAAATTTTAACACTCACAAAATTCTCAATTTCATGCCAGTGAAGGATGATACTTGTATGAAATGAGGAAAAGGCAGCTTCTATTAATTGAAAACGAACTCCAGATTTTACAATCCTAAAGATAATTTCAGTATTAACTTTATTAAGAGCAAAACGAGAACCATTCTGTTTGAGCTTGGAAGATTTAAGACATGAAGCAAGTGGTGGACCAAAACATCAGATATTACAATCTTAAACGACCTCACAAGTCCAAATTCCCACCAGAAAACACCAAACTAGGATCACCTCAAAGATGGCCGCTCACTAACAAGAGATCCTTTAATGTGTGGCTCAGATTAATTTCAGAAACAAAATCATGGTGTCTAGATTGCCTTAAATTCTCCGACTACTGAATTCCCCAGGTTCATTTGGTCCCAAGTCAATAATGTCAACATGTGATTACCGTACAACAATATTATGACTAGACTAGATCCTCAAAAAAATAAAAAATTCAAAATCTAATTGCTACATAAAGGATCCCTTTGACTATACATACCGCATTTAAAATTCTAACAATTACAGTAAATAAAATAAATCTCAATATTCCCAAATTGGTATACATATGCCGTACCATCATTCTAAAGGAGACTACGTTAGAAATACATTTTTCGTGGGCTACGGTTATGTCCCAGCACAAAAGTAGATTGGCAGCATATATAACCAAATGCCTAATCACATAATATGATATTCAGGATTTTTAATCAGTTTCAGATTCTTAGGTGAATGCAAACATTGAAAAAAATGTGCTGATGGGACCACCAATTAACATTTGAGGCTGCAATTCCTAGATCAATCCAAAGATTAAGTAGCCCCACCATTAACTAAAGTTATCCAAAACAAAACGCAACAAAATTCGAAAAGGTCAAGTTTTCTTAGCCTCCACTGATGAGCAAAACAAAAAACTTCTGATTTGTGCTAAAGCTTAAGCATTTAAGGTTCATCAACCCAAAACCAAAAAAAAAATCCAGAAAATTTGATATTCTACCATTACTAAGAAGCAAAGAAAGATCAAAATTTTATGTGTAGTGAAAACCTGCGTGCTCATACATTGGTCATCACAGGCAGGCAGGGTAACAAACAAAGCAAAAAAGAGAGGAACGTGGCAAGTTGAGAGCAAGTGCACAGCATTTAGACAGAGATACAAGGGGAAAAAAACCTCCATTTCTTTTTTCTCATTATTTGTTTTGTTTTATGTTTCTTTTTGTCATTGCAGGACCTCTTGGTTCTTTGCTGAGAGCCGTTTCAGAAACTCATAGGTAGTGATCATTGTTGTTGCAGACATAGACATTGAAGCCCAGCGAGGCCCCAATCCTCTGTAACAAGCCGTCCAACCACCTTCCCTGACTAGATTCCTAACAGTCTGCCCAATAGTCGGTCCACGCTTCCCATTCTCTTCCCCATCCAAAACTTGCAGTCTGGTCTTGATGGTATCAAGTGGCATTGTAATTAAAGCTGAAACGCCACCTGCCATGGCTGCACTGACTCCCTGAACTGCCATTACAGTTTTAGAATCTGGTCTCAAGGCAATGATCCCATTCTCATTCCCATCTTCATCTTTCTTGCAAAGGTAACAACTCATACCACCCCAAACCATCCTCTGAGCCACAGAGTACGAAGCCCACCAAACAGCGTTTGATGGGGCGTACGTCAAAATCGATATCCCAAATCCTCTGTACAATCCCCTCGGTCCATCTGTGCGGATAATTTTCCTAAAAGCATCAATCCCATTTGCATATTTACAAGTTGACGCATCAGGAACTGAATTCAAACGACCTCCCTGAACCATAAGCCTTTGGCTCACAACATCAACTGGGGTCCAAACAAGTTGAGCTGCCATGGCTGCACTCAACCCAGCAGCAGCATTGGCAATTGCTCCTGCAGTCGCCTCTGGAAACCCTAATCGAATAGTGGCAGTCCCCACGTTACTCTTGGTAACCTCAAGCGCCGTCATGTACAGTGCTCTAGCTGGGATTGTACCCATCAAGGAAGTCCCAAATCCTCGATACAAAGCCCTAAAACCCTCATGCCTGACGATCCCAAAAGCTGTCTTCACGGACGAAACCTGAGATTGGGCAACTTGTTGCCTGGTTTTTAGCACAACCACAGGATAAAGAGTAGCCGATACACCTGAAAAGAGCGCAGCACCAAGGAAGAAGAATTTCGATTTATCAAGCATTTCCCAATCAATATCTGCAGGAATATGAATTTCTTGATCTGATTCATCCTCAGCCGTGCTCAAAGTCATCTTCCCCACTTTCCCAATATTCACAAAAATAAAAAGAAAATTCCCTCGTTCTAATCTGTACAAAAATTCGAAAAACAAACTATGCAAAAACAAAAAGCTTCCACCATATGATACAAACTACAAATATTTCTAACATACAAAACGGAGTGTATCGAATTGATTAGGGAAACATGCTTTCATTTTTCCTCCTGTGGAACCAAAGTTTGGATCGAAGGCGAAACAAAACGAATGGATCTAACATTGATAATGATTCTCGATTGGCCTTACCGGAGATTGAATCATCGCCGCCCGTCGGCGATTAGAAACCCTCAGCCGGAAGTTTGGATCTCTGCATGAACCTACAAAGGGAGTGTCGAACACATATTTACATGAAACGAAATAGAGAAAAAGAGAGAGAATGCGAGAGTTGTGGGCAACCGGAGAATAGAGAGGCTGTTTCTTGGGTAAATGATGGAGAGTCGTGAGTCGACGAGAGGATAAAGGCCGCACAGAGACGCAGAGACAGATAGAGTGAAAGTGACGGACACGTGGCGGTCATGGGTTAGGACTATTTGGTTAGGTCATGCTTCCTTTGTCTGGGTCTGCCTCGTTGCGGGAGAAATCGACAAGTTCTCTGTTCGTGTTTTCATACATAAAAATCTGAGATCGTAACTCATGACCCTATGTTCCTTGAGCCCACGTATAGATATTCAGCGTAGGGTGATGATCAAGTAACTTCCTAGGATATTATGGACATGGCAACACGCTAACATCTCTTAATTGCTGTCCAGCCAGCACGTGATCTGACGTGTGATCCCTATCCAAAAGAATGAGCTGAGGCTGTAGTTCATGTATTAGACCGCACATGCTCCCTCTCTGCGGAGCCAATCACAATCCA
The DNA here is from genome assembly GCF_001659605.2 of Manihot esculenta. NCBI lineage: Eukaryota > Viridiplantae > Streptophyta > Magnoliopsida > Malpighiales > Euphorbiaceae > Manihot > Manihot esculenta. Next base: position 2,366,050 of record NC_035171.2, read on the forward strand.
TTTCCATCCAATAACAACTTTTGATTCTCCAAATTAAAAGGAGATATTTAATTTCAAATTAACGAAAATCCTAATTTCGTTATCTGGCAACGTGGCAAGAACCTGAGTGATCACGGTGTGCGTTACTGCTGAAATCCGTGGTATTATGCACAGCTGATTGAGACTCTCGTGTTACTGAGCGTATCAATAGTTAGGACTGTCTACCGCCAAGCGCTGCCGTTTGTGTATCCGTAGTCAGCACTGTCTACCGCCAAGCGCTGCCGTTTGTGTATCCACAGTTAGCACTGTCTACCGCCAAGCGCTGCCGTTTGTTATTTATATTTCATTTTTATATTATTTAATTTTGATTAAATTGAATTTTCAAAATTTTATAAACTATTTTTATACCATTTAATTAAAATTTATTAATTTATATTTAACATTTTTTTTTGTTTTCCGATAATAATTTTTTTCATAATTTATTTACTTGAATAATAAATATGAGAGTAAACATTTTATCAGTTTGATTTAAAATCGAATCGAATTAAATAAATTAAAAATTAAAATTTTAATATTTATAAAAATCAAATTGAATTGATTTTAGTCAGAAATTGAATCGAATTAAATTGGTTTGATTCATTTCAATTTAATTCAATTTAATCAGTTTAAATTTTTAATAAATTTTTTATTTTTTTATATTTTATTTTTAATATTTTAAAATTTAATTAAAATATAATATAATTTTTCTGTATTATTAAAAATAATATATTATTATTATTAATTAATTTGGTTTAATTTTTTTGATTTTTTTTAATTAAAATCGAATCGAACTAAAATAATCGAAAATTTTAAAATTAAAAATTAAATCGAATCAAAATGAATAAAAAAATGAACTAAATTTTTATATTAATTTAATTTGATCAATTTTTTCGATCAACTGTATGTATATAATAATAATGTCCAAATATATATTTTAATATTTTTATTATTAAATGTTTTCATTTTAATTATAATTTAATAAACACTTAAATTTTAAAATATATTTAAACATTTAATTTGTTGAAAAAATATTTTAAATACTTAAATATTTTTAAAAATTATTTTTAAATAAAATTTAAAAATTATAGATTTAAAACTTTATTTTTAAATATAATTTTAAAACTATAAATTTAATTGTAAATTTAAAAAATTACTTTTAAATATAATTTAAATATTCATTAAATCGATTATTGAAATATAAATATGTAAATATATATTTAACTATATAATAATTATATTGCAGTCATAATATTAATGTGTCCTGTAATAAATTTCTAAAACAGCCCTTTTTCTCTTATATATTTTTTAATAAAAATGTAAAGTGAAAATGAATTTTTCAAAATATTTTTTAGATTCTATTTGTTTGCGGATATAATTTATATTATAAAACATTTTATATGAAATATTATTAAACATATACTTTATTTTTATTATTTAATTTTAATTTAAAAAATAAAATATATTAATAAAATTTTTAGAAAGCAAAAGACATTTTTATTTCCTCAAACTTTAAAAAAAAATTAAATACCTTTTATTTTATATTATATCTCATTCTTTGATTTTTTTTATCATATAAAAATTATTTATTTTTATACATAATTAATATTGTTTAAAAAAAAAAAACAAAACTATTAATAAAATTTCAGAAAGCATTTTCGGTCGGCTCTTGGGTCGACTGCCTAGAACATCAAGATAAGGAAGAAACCAACCGGGCCTTGTCAATGCATCCCTTACTGTACCATATAAAAAAAAAATAAAGAAAAGAAGAAATCTTTGCCTGGTTTGGCTTGATCCGTTTACTCAGTCTACGTGTCACATCCTCAACTCAGTAGCATTAAAACTGTAAAAAATCGTTGCTCGTCTTACCATCTTAAACCCTCTCCTCATTTACGAGAACTCTCAAAACCTTCCAAGTATCAGATCTTTGGTCAATCACGCTGCTTCTCCACTCTTGGCTTCTCTGGTCTCACCAACTCAACCTCTCCAATGGCCGCCTCTTCTTTTCTCCAATATCCTCATTTCACCTCTAAACCCAGATCATCTAGCCATGTTAAACCTACTCCTCATTTCCTCCTCATCAAAGCTTCATCCTCTGATAATCCCTCTAACGCTACAGCTTCTTCTCCAACCCCCGCCACCTACAAAGGTTGCAACATCCGCGAAGAGGCCCGCCGCCACAGCCTAACCCACCCACAACCCGACAACAACTTCTCTGCCAAATACGTTCCCTTCAATGCCGGACCCACTTGCTCTGAATCCTACTCCCTCGATGAGATCGTCTACCGTTCCCAGTCCGGTGGTCTTCTCGACGTCCAGCATGATATGTCTGCTCTGAAAGCATTCCCTGGTTCTTACTGGCGTTCCCTTTTCGACTCCCGGGTTGGAAAGACCACCTGGCCTTACGGATCCGGAGTTTGGTCTAAGAAAGAGTGGGTTTTGCCTGAGATTTCTAGTGATGATATTGTTAGCGCATTTGAAGGGAACTCGAATCTGTTCTGGGCAGAGAGATTTGGGAAGCAGTTTTTGAACATGAACGAATTGTGGGTCAAGCATTGTGGGATCAGCCATACTGGGAGCTTTAAAGATTTGGGTATGACAGTATTGGTCAGCCAAGTGAATCGGCTGCGGAAAATGAACAAACCTGTAGTTGGAGTCGGTTGCGCTTCCACCGGTGATACCTCTGCCGCACTATCTGCTTATTGTGCTTCTGCGGGTATTCCTTCTATTGTTTTTCTACCAGCAAATAAGATTTCCATGGCCCAACTAGTGCAGCCTATTGCCAATGGCGCTTTTGTTTTGAGTATTGATACTGATTTTGATGGGTGCATGCAGTTAATAAGGGAGGTTACTGCTGAGTTGCCAATTTATTTAGCTAATTCATTGAATAGTTTGAGATTGGAGGGGCAGAAAACTGCTGCAATTGAGATTTTGCAGCAGTTTGATTGGGAAGTGCCTGACTGGGTTATTGTTCCAGGAGGTAATTTGGGGAATATATATGCTTTTTATAAAGGTTTTCATATGTGCAAAGAGTTGGGGCTTGTGGATAGAATCCCTAGGCTAGTTTGTGCACAAGCTGCAAATGCAAATCCCCTGTACCTGTATTATAAGTCAGGATGGAAGGATTTTAAACCTGTTAAAGCAAATAGCACATTTGCATCAGCTATTCAGATTGGTGACCCTGTTTCAATTGACAGAGCTGTTTATGCATTACAAAATTCAAATGGGATTGTTGAGGAGGCTACCGAGGAGGAGCTAATGGATGCAATGGCTCAAGCAGATTCTACCGGAATGTTCATATGTCCACATACAGGAGTGGCATTGACAGCATTGATTAAGCTCAGGGACAGTGGGGTTATAGGACCTACTGATCGGACAGTGGTGGTGAGTACTGCTCATGGGTTAAAATTTACTCAGAGTAAGATTGATTATCACTCTAGTGATATTAAAGACATGGCTTGTAGGTTTGCTAATCCACCTGTGAGTGTTAAGGCAGATTTTGGTTCAGTTATGGATGTTCTGAAGAAGTATTTGTTGAGTAAAGAACCCAAGTATTAGGTCGATCATTGTAACTTCTGCTCATGTAACTCTAGCTTATTGTTGTTTCTGTATGGCTGCAGGTGGTCTCATTTAAGGATCTTTGGTATTGGATGGTTGTAGAGAGGATTTCACACTCTCTTTTTTAGTAGTATTTAGAAGAGAGAAACCATATGGTCAAGTAGCCATCTTTGGACGAGGTCCTTATCATTTGGATTTAATAAAACTTTTGTTGAGCTTTCTTCTTGAAGTATTTATTTACTGTATCTCACATTTATCATTTGTTGTATTTGTATGCATGATATCATCATTGAATATTTATTGGTTAGAGGGAAAAAAAAAAGAGTGTTTGTTGTTTAGAAAAGGGCATGCATCAGGGACTCATTCTTAGAGCATAATTATTAGAAGTTGAATGTTAAAATGATTTCAAGTTGTTTCACCTATGAAGCTTGATATTAAAATAACTTGACCATTCTGTTCTCTAAATCTCATGCTTCTTTCCAATGTCTCCTGCTTGTAAGGAGGGTACATAGGCTGGATTGTACAAAAGGTGCTTATACCCTGGCTTGTAAAGGTTGCATTTTTGCGTTGATCGTGTTGATTGAGGAATATTGGTTAAAGACTGGCTGTTCTGAACATGGAGGCAGTGAAGTGTGGTAAATTGGTAATGCTCTGGCTGGATAGAATAAAGTGCTCTTGATTGGTCTGAGCTTTTAAGGTTATCTGTCAATTTGTTTAAGGCATATTTTTTTTAATTTGATCTAGGCAACATATTGGAGTTTATGTTACTGAGTATCTAATGCAATCTTGAGTTTTCTAGTTCCCTCAATCGCAACTGGCTTCATCATACAATACCGTCTTTGGAGAAGGAGCTTTCCTCTCTTCTCACAATTGCTCATAATCTGTGTCGAGCTTTCCCTGCATTTCTCGTCTTTATGATTGTTTCTCCACTTTCTTTGTCATTGATTTGCATTGCAAAACCTCTAAATCTATCATTCTATGACAATCTATCCATTTTAGACTCTTAGATGGAAAAATTATTATATACAATCAATCATTTATCATGGTAGATTTTACGTTTTTTCCTCATAATTAATAATCATACTTATATATAACGGTTATATGATAAACTGCTCCTTGGTCAGGGAGGCAGTAGAATTATAGAGGCTAAATTGTGAGGAAGATGAAGCCAAGAACCAGGTTTGGCATGAAAAACGAGATTGTTGTTCTCTTAACATTGGCCTCCCTCAAAATAGGAAAGATTATTTCATGGAACCGTTAGTATTTATAATGACTATAATACAACCTTTATAAATATAATAGTTATATTGTAAAATTTTTCTTAAATGAAGCCAATTATAAGATAAATAAAGAGTAATTATTATCTAAATTCAGTTTAGATATAATAATTATTAGGTTATTTTTTTCAAGAATGTCTTTTTTTAATAATAAATCATCTTTATTATTAATAATTCTTAATATATGTTTATATTTGTGTATATACATATATATTTATTTTATTATTGCAATTAATTAATATATGACTTTTGTTTTTTTTAATACTTGAGAAATAAAATTAATATACTTTTATATTTATTATTTTAAGTATAAAAATTTATATTTTTATCATTAATAATAATTCATTTATATATGTTAAATATAATTAATTTTTTAAAGTATATTAAATATAATTTAATAGACTTATTAATACTACTAATTAATTTTAGAATTTATAATTCGTATTGATATAATTTTTTATATCAGTACTATTTTGATATAAATAAAATAATTTTTATATTTTTATTTTATTTTAGAAATGTTTAACAAAAAAATTTAAATGATAATTTCATGAATTTTAATTAAAAAAAAAAAACCTATATTGCAAATCTCTACTATACAATCTTAAAAGTTACAGAGAAGTACTTTGAGGTAATAAAAGGAGTTTTTACAAAATATGTTTTTAATATTTTCTAAAAATTTATATACCATATTATTCATTTTACTGATAATTTTAACATTGAAACTTGCAAGTATCCTCACCACTTGCAGTGTATATTATAGCTAGGAAGCTAGTCCTTTCTGTTTTAAATTATTTTCTTGGCTATTTTGATTTCTTAATTGGTTGGCTAGTCGACATTGGATTTCGTTGTTTGATTCTGTTTTTCATTGATTGGAATGGTTGATTTTGATTTCTTTGGAAGAGGGAGATACAAATGGAGGGAGTCAGTGTCCAGAAACAGAAACGGAGGGAGGGAGGAAGGGAGCGAGAGTCCAAACAGAGATTGACCCCTTTTTTTTCTTGAAGATAAGAACCAACTGTTTGTCATTAGTCCAGTCCTCCAAGAAAGCAGCCCATCTTGAAAGCAACCTCCCAAACCACACTCATAAGTTTCCTGCAGGCCAATGACTTCAACGACACCGAAAATGATTGTCTTGATAGTAAAAGAGGGGGCACACATTAGAGGGAAAAAATGTCAGAAACAATTCATTTGCCATCTGGGCATCTTTTGCACCTAAAAACTACGATATGATAACGACAAGTTTCCTTAATAATTGAGATGTCTCAGCTATCCTTCACTGAGTTTTAATACAAGAGGAGAACAGGACATAGCATAGAGCAGAAACAGAACATGGAACAATTCACGGGCCAGACAAGATTACCAAAATTTGCCGTACCAAAATTTGCCGTCCCTCAGCGTTATAATCTTCACCTCAAACCAGACCTCACTCTCTGCAGTTTTTCTGGTACTATCATTATTAACCTTAGCATCAATGAACCCACTAAATTTATTGTGTTAATGCTCTGGAGCTCAATATCCATGAAGTCTTGTTCACCAACTCTCACAACCAAGTAATTATTATTTCCAGAGTCTTGATTATGGAATCTAATGATTTCATTTGGACTAAAATAAGGGCATGCTTTTTTGGCTTTTGATGTTGCGGAAATATTACCCAAGTGATACTCTTTTGGATTGCGATGATGAGATATTTGTGTTGGTCTTCCCTGAAATTCTTGGTGTTGGTGAAGGAGTGCTCCAGATCAAGTTTTCTGGGATGCTTAATGAGCACTTGAGGGGCTTCTATAAATGGTAGTCTTTTTCTCACAGGCTATGTTGGTTCTGGCAGTAATGATCACCATTCAACTTTTATTGGATTAACGTATAGATAAATGAATTTATCTACGAAGTGACTTTAACCAATTTTGGGTAAAATATTAGAATAGCTTTGACTAAAAGCTATCAAGAAAGAAAACAAATCAAAATTTGGACTTTAGAAGCCTGATCATTAAGAAGGAATTGCTCATCTGAGCTGAGATAAAACAATTATTTAGCCTCGGGACCTGATTCTGCAAGATTGCAAAGAAACTCACAGAAGTAAGATCTCAATTGTGATTCTTATCTTTATAACTTTCCTGCTAATAGCAGGCTCCTAGGACGTGCAATTTGGGAACTCCTTAAACACAGATACTTTGTTCTTTGTTGTATTTTGATTTCATTAGTTGATAATTGATTTTAACAGTACTTATATGGATGGAGAAGAGAAAAAGAATATGGCAGTTACTCAGTTTGAAGCAGTGGATGCAAGGAGGTGTTTTCCATGCTGGGATGAACCTGCTCTCAAGGTATTAATTAAACCAATAATTTCCTCTTATAACTTAAACACTGACCTTTTTTTGTCTCATGTATTATTAACACGTTATAGATCTTTCATTCATGGCACTCGTATGCACATGTGCTGGTGTAGAGATATGGAAAAGTAGCCTCATTAGTTAGAGCACAGCACAAGCATACAAAGGAAAGAAACTAAAGAAAACAACTTGATATTTCATTTCATTCTGATGCAAAGAGTAAGGAGCATGATGTTCTTCTTTTTTTTTTCTTTTCCAATACGTAGAAAATAATTTTGTGGAATCTTTCACTTCCATGCAAAAGATATGGTTTATGCTTTACCGTAATAAATTAGAAATCATTTTCCATCACCTGGGATGCAACTGCATTTTGATTTCTGTTTTTACATCCAATTGAATGTGAATTTACTATTTCTTGACAGGCAACCTTCAAATAACCATAGATGTGCCGCTAGAGTTGACAGCATTGTCCAGCATGCCAATCATTGATGAAAAGCATGATGGGAATGTCAAAACTGTTTATTTTGAGGAATCTCCTTTCATGTCAACTTATTTGGTGGCTGTTGTCATAGGTTTGTTTGATCATATTGAATATAAATCATCTAATGATATATAATGAGGCTTTTTTACTTTATGCCATTAAATCTTCTCTTCTTATATTCAAAAGTGCTGGGAATTTTATTGCTATAAATGTTTTCAATGGCTAATACAGGAGTTAAGGTTCGTGTATACTGTCCTGTGGGTAAGAGTGATAAAGGGAAATATGCTTTAAGCATCGCTATTAAGGCACTTGACCTATACACCGCGTAAGTAATTTGATTTCTGTTTCTTATCATGGGATAATTCTATGTCATTCTTTTTCTTCAGTGAACCGATCAATGCAAATTAGACTATCATCATTTGGTTATACCAAAAGGAAAATTATTAGAAGGAAATGAAATGAATGCTCCAGATTGAGTTCAGCATGCGTTCCTCCTCAAGGAAAAGTGAAATTAACACTAATTTTCCAATATCACCCTATGAAGAACAAAATAACTTCTAAAAAAAACTAGCATATGATCCCAGGGGAAAAAAAGTTCTTCTGTTTGGAGGTCCTGAACCATTTGAGTTCCTCCCTCCAGATATATCCCGTTCAACAGAAGAAAGAGTTACTTCAGATGCATGTCAGTGTTACTTCTAGAGTATCAAAGAACGCAACTAATTACTTGGCCTTTAAGGTGCTAATGCAGTATATAAAATATTTAGTTCTAGACAAGAGTATATGCTTTTTTAATTGATATGCTAACTTGTTTCTGGAGTTTCAGGTATTTCTCTACGCCTTGTCCACTTCCTAAACTGGATATGGTTGCTGTCCCTGAATTTGCTGGTGGAGCTATGGAGAACTATGGTCTAATAATATACCTTGTACTTCGTGATGATTTGCAGTCTACAGCAGCTAGAATGCAGAGAGTAGGTTATGTACTGAATGAAATTTTAGCTTCACTATTGATATTCTGAGATACAGAAAAAGGGTTTTACAGTATGAGTGTAAACTTAGATGGAGAGCAAGACGTTTCTCCCCTTTTATCCATTTTCCTTTTATCTGCTATTGACATCTAACGGTGATAGAGCATATTTTAGTCCATTTTATCATTATGTTCTTGATGTTTATTTACATCTTTTCTGCTTAATTTTATGGTTTTAATTATGTTTTGCAGATATTAGTTGTAAAGAGACAATCTGGAGAAAATGCTCTTAAAACTGCCAAAAAGTGCCAAATATGGAAAGTGCCAAAAAAGGAAAGTTTCCAAATAAGAAAAGTTTCCAAAAAAGGAAAGTTTCCAAATGAGGAAAGTGCAGAAGCAAAAGCAAACAAGGAAAGCTCAGTCAGAAGATTATTTGAAATTCAAATCGCAGATCTTTCTTTTCTTGTTCAAAGATGTGCACACACTGCAACAGTCATATCTTCCTATTTAGGCAGCAAGATCTCAAAGAGACGCTCTTCCTCTTCTGCGTTCAACATTCAAATTTCAAAAGAGGCTCCACCTAAAAAGGAATGTATGGACAGCATATCTTCCCTTGAAGATCAAAATTCGTGCATCCTTCCTATTCAGAAACAATCTGCACGCTTTCCTCTTCTGAGAGCCATCTGCGCGCCACCTTCATTTTCTGCAACAACTTGGGCAACAAGTTGAGCATGGGCAGCCTCTACACTAATTAGGAAGCAAGGTCAGCATCTAAACTTATTTAGGAAGCACAATCTGTGCCTCCTTCCCTTTCGGAGACCAAACCGCGCGCACCAACTTCCTTCCGCAAAGCATTCGCGCGCAGCCTTCCTTCTGAAGCCGAAAAACGTGATTCTTTCCTTTTCAGACACAACTTGGCTAGAAAATACCTCTTGGGCAGTAAGTATGACCTAGGGCAACACTTTTCAACTATAAAAAGCCACATAAGGAGCCTCTACAGGTCCCTTAAGCTCCCCTTGGGAGACACCTACGAAATTCACATCTCTTCTTCTACCTTTCTTCTTTTCTTTTATTTTTATTTTTGTTTCAGCCATGAGAGGCTGAAACCTTTTATTCTAGTTGAAGATTAGGTGATACTTTGGTTGTTTTATGGATTGGGAGACTTGATCAAACATTGTTTAACTTTTGGTTGTTTAATATTTATGCAATTTCATGCTTGATTTCAATATTGCTTTGTTGTTTAGATCTACGTTGATTCTTGATTGCAAAGTAATAATATGTTAGTTTGGATGATTTAAGTCCGTAATTGCTTAGATTATTCTTACATGAGAACACTTGGGATAAAACTCAAGGAAATTGTATGATCTAGCGTTATCTCCATACGTTTGGGTAGTTAGGATTGGATCTCTCTATTTCTTAATACAATTGACAATTGTTTTGATACCTAAGGCCCAAGGACGTTCCTTGGCAATTTGTTAATTAGTAATTAATTAGAGGACGTTCCCTAATTGGTTTAATAATAAGGAGAGATAATGGTGGTGAGAAGCGTCTTCCATCTCCATAACTAATCTATTGAATCAACTCAAAGGAAACTAAGTGTCAATGATCAATCCCAACAACTAAAGTGGATCCAATTCTTCAACTAGATCTTTCTTATTATTTATTTCTCTTTATTTTTATTATTTGCCTTATTTTTATTGCTTTCAGTTTTAGATTAATTAAATCAATCTCAAAACCCCCATTTTACTTACAGTTTAGTTGGTTTCAGTTTTATCTCGTTTTAGTTTATTTTGCTTTCCGTTTATTTCTCTTTCAGTTTTATCTCATTTCAGTTTATCTCGTTTCAGTTTTATCTCGTTTCAGTTTATCTCGTTTTCAGTTTTCTTCTTTTGCAGTTTATTTTTATTTCAGTTTATTTTATTGTTCTTGATAAGGAAAATAGGTAAGTCTTCAATTTCCTGTGGATTCGATCCTTTCACCACTATCTGCAGTTGTAAATTGTTGATAACCAGAAAGGTTATTTTTTACCGGCTTCGACAACCGCGAGTCAAACGGCCTCTCTGCTACAGTTTCACCTGTCTTTGTCACTTAGGTCCGTACGTATGGATGTGTCAGACCCCTCTCCACGCCAGGTGGCCATTTAATTCCCTCGACGCGCATGTGGACAGGGCTGCAAAGTGACTGGATCTGCTATTCTTCCTCACGTCAGATCACCGGTCTGGATTGCCTCCTGCTGACCTGGACTCGCGGTCGACCCGGCCTACCCCGTGTGTTTGGGTCAAGGCTTGAGATGTTGAATGGGTCAGCTAAAGGGATTTCATGGGCTTTGGGTCTATTTTCCTGGGCCCGACCTTACTCGGGTTAAATGAGACCCGGCAGTCATCAACTATTATTTGGTTTCAGAGCTTGGCTTTAGTGTAATTATAAAGTTACTCCATTTATGACTTTGGAGGTCGTGGGTTCAAGCCATAGAAATAAAACTATTATTTGGTTTCAGAGCTTGGCTTTAGTGTAATTATAAAGTTACTCCATTTATGACTTTGGAGGTCGTGGGTTCAAGCCATAGAAATAACCTCTCTACAGGAGAAGGCTGCATACGTTAACCTTCCTCAGAATCCCCCTAGTTTACAATGTTTCATGCACTAGGTCACCCTTTCTATTATTTAGCTTTCCATCATCTTTTACAATAAATGTGAGGAAGAATGTGTTTGCATTTAGGCTTTTACTGCTTCGTTTTTTCCAACTCAGAAAGTCCAAGCAATTTCTAGTGAAAAAAATTATTTTCTTGTCTTGTAGCTGACAATTGTGCTGCATGAAGTGGCCCATCAGTGGTTTGGAAATATGGTAACAATGGAATGGTGGACTCATTTATGGCTCAATGAGGGTTTTGCAACATGGGTAACTTTGAGTCATTTGAATATCTATACCCCGTTTTGGCGTTCATTGCATTGAATTCAATATTTGTACTCTTCAAGACCAAACTCAATTTTATTTTTCAGATTAGTTACATGGCAACAGATAGGTTGTTTCCTGAGTGGAAAATATGGACTCAATTTCTTCAAGCAACTTCCAGTGGCTTAGGTATGGATGCCTTAGAAGGATTGCATCCAATTGAGGTAAGGGATGGTCAATGGTTTTCTTTTACTCTGATATTTTGCTTGTAATCTTGGTATGAAATTGATGATGTAATTTAGCATGTGTTTATGTTTATAAACTACCTCCAATAATTGCCCATTGTATACACTCTGAACTTCTCAACTATATCATTTGAATATCTATGCATCTCTTTGGCTGTCTGTCTCTATCTCTTCCCTTCTTTGCATTTGCTTGAGCAGAATATTTCTGCTGTAGCCTCTTTACATAAGGTATTTAATTGGCGGCATTTTGTTTTATGTATAAATATAGCGTGTTAGTGTGTTATGAGTTATCCTGTTTACAAAAGATACTTTGCAGGTAGAGATACAGCATGCTCGTTCAATGGACGAAATCTTTGACGCTATCAGCTATATGAAGGGATCTGCTATTATCCGTATGTTGCAGGGCTATCTTGGGGATGACATGATCCAGGTGAAAAGTTCGAATTATGCATTACAGATTAAATGTTTTCTACAAGCAAGGGTAGAGTACAGGTTGTTCCAGGAAGCAATGGCAGAATGAACAGCACAATTAACTGCAGCTACTGAAGTTTAGTGATTTCATTCTTATTTATAATATAAAATTGTGCAATCTATAGCTTTAACATTTTGAAACCTCATTTTTAAACCAGAAATCCTTGAGTTCGTACATGAAAAAATATGGCTGGGGAAAAGCAAGAACAGAAGACTTATGGAGCCTTATTTCGGAGGAATCTGGTGTTCAAGTAAACTCCATGATGGACGGTTGGACAAAGCAAAAAGGATACCAGTCATCTCGGTGAAATCTGAAAATGGTCTTTTGGAATTTAAACAGGTCAATTTGGTTAATAAGCAAACATGTTGTTTTTTTCCTAGTTTTTCAGTCAATACTTCTTTGGGATCACAGCTTGCAACTTTTACCTCCATATTCGACATCTTTGCATTCATATGAGTAAATCAGATGCTATTTTGGTCTTGCAGTCACAATTCCTAACATCTGGTTTGCATGGTAAAGGAAGATGGATTGTTCCAATAACCATACCCCTTGGATCTTACAACAGAAGCAAGAATTTCCTCTTGCAGTCAAAAGTTGAAAGGTGGACACGTCTGATCTAGTTTCATTTTCTGATGGTAAAAGTAACATTAGCTTCTTTTTTCTTGTCCAGAAAGTTAGGCTGGGAGTCAAAGCCTGTAGAGAGCCATTTAAATGCATTATTAAGGGGTGAAATCTATATTGTGCTGGCTACTTTTGGACATGATAAAACACAAAATGAAGCGTTGCAGCGATTTCAGATACTGTTAAATGATAGAAACACTTCAGTTCTTTCAGTTTGCACAAGAAAGGTAAACATGACCTGAAGTTTCGGATAACTTTTTTGTTCTTCTGTTTCCCTTTTCAAATATGACAATCAAAATTGTAATTCTCCTGCAGGCTGCAGTAATGCTAGCTCCACAAATAAGAGTGGCTTCGAGTACTTGTTGAAGATTTATCAGAAGCTGATACAGTGCAAGAGAAGGAACGGATTTTGAGTAATATCTAACATCATTAAAGCTAAAATACAGTGCTTATTTATAGGAAAAATATTAGAAACCATTTATGTTAGTTGTTTAACCTGCGACAGGTTGTATAGCATCTTGTCCAGACCCAGAGATAGTGCTCGAGGCTTTAAACTTTATGGTCTCTGATGAGGCATCCAACCTTCCCGACCAAAGTTTGGTAAACAAGCTTACTCCACTTGACAATTACATGGTTACATAGTTTCTCTCATTGTCATTCAGGTTCTAGATCAGGACATTATCTATGGACTTCCTGGCATAAGTTTGGAGGGCCATGAAACAGCTTGGAGATGGTTGAAGGTACTGAGAAAATAGGGGGAAATCAAGAAAGATGATTACAAAGCTTATTACTTATGATATAAGTTTCATCACTAATGCAGGAGAACTGGGACAAAATCTTGAGGAAATATGGTGCTGCATTACTAATCACACATTTCATTAGAGATATTATCTCACCAGTAAGTAATTATTCTTACATATGATGTGTGCCTACTACCTAGAACATCTTTAAGACCAGTTTTTGATAGCTACAGATATGCTTAGAAACCGGACCATATGCGTGTTTCTTAAAGAAGCATTCTCTGCATATTCAAAAGTATATCTGCTTCTGATCTGCATATTCATACCCAGTCAGCAAGTTGTGTATACGCTAAAATATAAACAAGGAGGATAAGAATTCAAGAAAATTGAATAATATTTTGCTTCTCAAGGGAATCTTTCTCCCACATATTCACCACATTGACAAGTTGGGGCTATATATCCAAGCTTTTCTTTGGAGAAATTCCAATCCCTAAGAAATGAAAAAGTGCATCTTCAGTATATATGGCTCCCCATCTAAGCTAATTATGGTTAAAGAGAACAAGTCATTTCTTGAAGGTGACACTCCAGTGAAAAAGAAGTTTGGTTGATTTGGTCTAAATTTTTCCATGGCTAGTTAACTTGTTAACCTGTCATTTTATTGTCAAGTTACTGATATTCTTAACTTGATCTGGCAGTTCTGCAGCAATGAAAAAGCTGATGAAGTGGAACAATTTTTCGTCAGCCGTGCAAATCCTTCCATTGCTACGAACTTGAAGCAAAGCATAGAGAAACTAAGAATGAAGGCAAGGTGGATTTCAAGCACAAAGCAAGAAGATTCCCTTCAGGAACTAGTCAAATAACTGGCCTGTAAAGCAGTCTCCTACAATATTGAATGAAAATATTTTACTAAGCAAATCTAAATTTTATAATATTTATTCATTTTAAATATGTTCAACACATGAAAAGGTAATTTTAATGTAAAATCCAAATATATGACGTAAAATCCATTGCACACCAAAACCAATTATTTATATATATATTCCATAACTACTCTCATTTCTAGAGAGCAAATTCTGCCAAAATTTCATCCATAAAGTTCGAATAAAAATCCATAAAGTCTCATTCTCACTTCTCATAAAAAAAATAAAAAAACAATTTCAGCCTCTCCACCAGCCTCCAGCCCCACAACAGAATAATTAAAATGCACTTGGAAAACTCTATCAACAAATTTTATCCAAAAAAATCAATTTTATCTATAATTTAATTTCAGCTGTCATCTTCTATCCACCTCTTCACATTTTCAGATTACTTCAAAGGGCTGGAGAGTGATTAATTCGGTTCAACTGAAATATATTTAAAAAAAAAAACAAGAATAAATAAATTTATTTTTAAAAAAATTCTAGCTTTGGTCGTCTCCTTCTACTCTGTCAGGGCCTGGCCCAAGATTTGATCTTCTCTTCACAGAATTAACCTTCTCCAGGTTCAGACCAGCTCTGAACTTTGCAATGAAATTCTCAGCTTTTGTGTTCACGTCGGGACTTGGACAGAACATTGGCATTGTTGAGTCGCCATCCTTTCTTCCCATTGGACTCGATTCCTTGTCTGATGGATCTTCACTGTCTAAATCTGGTGACCCACTTCGGGAACTGTTAAAGCTTGCCACTCTAACATAGTCGCCATCCTGCACAAACTTCCACGATGTCTTGAACGGCGGTGGCGGAGGAGGAGGCGGGATTGGTATCAAGGGTGATGAGTGGCCGCTTTCCACATTCTCTTCTACTCTTCTGGAACTACCACCTGTCTTAACCGCTTTGGGAGCATGATGGGCCGTCACCTCTGCTACCTTGACGGTGGTAGTTCTTGATGCTCGCGATTCTAGTGATAGTGTGACGTTTTGGAAGACGATTTTTGATACGCGGGTGCGAGAGGATGAAGTAACTGGTGGAGGTGGTGGCGGTGGAACTGAATTTTCTTTCTTGGACTTGCCTTTCTTGGTTGAGAAAAGATTTTGGAAGAAATGGGGTGGTGGAGGTGGCGGCGGCGGAGGTGGAGGTGGGGATGGTGGTGGTATGAAAGGTGAAGATGAAGGTTGAGGATCGAATAACCTCTCCAGATTTTCAACACTTTTTTGTCTCTGCCTCTTTCTCTTTCTTCTCAGTGAAGTGAAAAAATCTTTACCTCTCCTTTTCTCACTCTTGCTGAAGACTGGTGGCGGCGAACGTGGAGGTGGAGGCGGAGTCTGTTCTATAGAAGTTGCTGGTATATAATTCTCAACTTCCAAATCCCTTTCTTCTCTTCTCTTTTTATGCTCAAGATCTTGATATGTTCTCTTCACCTTCCTTCTCACAGACGTAGGTGGTGGCAGCTGAGGAGAAAGTGGTGCTGCTGCGGGTGACGGCGGTTGAGGAGGAGAAGGAGATGAAGGTGGTGGTGGTGTTGTGTACACAACTTCCTTTATAGAGCTATCAACAGCAACATCCTCAGTAACAGCTTCCTCTTCCTGTTCCTGCTGCCGCTGCCGCTGCTGCTGCTGTGGACGATGATCTTGGAGCTGATCCGATGACCTTGAAACTCTGTAACTATTAAGATAGGTATCATCATAAAATTGCCAGCGTTCATCGTTCTTCAACCATAAAGATTCTTGGCGTAGATCTGGGTATGAACTGAAACTCCTTAATCTGTTCAAGGAACTGAACGCCGGCCGATCTTGATACTGATCATACCATCTATTTGCAGGAGTTGAAGGATATGATCTTTGCAAATCTTGTGCTCCATTTGATAAGCTGCGATAGCTTCTACTTCCAGAGTTGCTCTTATCACCATTGTTGTTGTTAAGAAATCCACAGACAATAGCAAACATTACAAGAACAAAATTAAGGTAATCCCAGCTTTTCTTGATCAACTGTGGTCTAAAAATCTGGGAAATCAAAGAAACGAATGAAGGGACAATAATGAAAACAAAAACAAATGCTAAAACTAGTAAAACTATGAGAAGGACACCGGAGTTGAGGAAGAAAGAGGAGGCTCGGCTGCGTAGACGGTGGCGGCGGTCGGTGGTTTGCAGCCAGAAAGGTGGCATGTCTTCTTCGTCTTCCATTATTCTTGAGGTTTTGATCTTTGCTTTTGAGTTTTTGATAAAGTGGAAGAAGGGGAGAGCTTTTTTCTAAGACACTTTCGGTTTGCTTTTGATTTATGCTTTTTAGATGTTAGCTCTTTACATATATATATGAAAATGGAAATTAAGAATTATGGGAATGATTGCTTTGCTTATACAATAATAAAAATAAAATGAAGAAAAATACTTATCTGTTTATAATAATTATAATAAAATTCGTAAAAAATAAATAGAAATAATATATAATTATTTCTTGATGGGTATCAATTTTCTTGTTTGATTGGCTGTGACTGCAGGAATGACAGCCAAGGCATGGTTATACGTGTATGCAGCTGTAAATGGAGACTATTAGAAATATATAATTATTTTTATATTAAATTTAAATTTTTAATTAAATAAGATGTTAATAGATTTTGTAATTAGGACTCATCAAAATCAACAGAACAATATATCTCAAAATTCATGAAAATGGAGTTGTTGGTCACATGGAGCATGGCCACATACCCAGACCATAAATTGTTAATGATCATTTTCAAACTTATTCAAGAATCTCTTCATTGTACTTTGACATGTTTCCACCATACAAGCATAAATCTTGCTTCTTAAAATATTTCAATTAATTTTTTAAATTATTTATAAAAATTCAAATTTAAATCATCATAATGGGAAGCAAATGGCAAAACGCGTCTTCATTTGTTTCAAGTCATTATCAGAATTCAGAGTGTTTTTTATTTTCTTTCTTTAATTTTATATTCTTTTGCAGAACTAGAAGAAACCTACTTTAGTGTCTTGCTTTTGGAGCACGCATTCGACTTCACAGCACTTTACAGTGCTATTCATATGCAATTTCTTGGTGGGATAAAAAAAAAGAAGAAGAAGAAAAGAGAGAGAAAGAGCTTGTTTTTGAGTTTTGCAGGCTGCAGCACACAAGAAAACTCTCGTGTTTTGTTGCTGAACTCTTTCTTGCAAGGCTTAGTTATGGAGTTTTTTTCCGTTTTAAAACTTTTCAACCGGTTCACAGATTATGACCAACTCCAACTATTTATCACATTCTTTCCCTGTAATAACAATATTAGAAAGAGAAGTTTTGTTTTCTTTCATGATGAAATTTGCTTTCTTTCTCTGCAAGAAAATGGAAGATAAATAAGAAAAAAATATATTAGAGGAACGCTTAGTGTTGCAGATAAATAATAAAAATGGTTTCTCCTTGCCACACTTCAACTTCCCATGCATATTCATTTCATAACACAACATGCAAGAGATAAAGAGCTGAGACTTGGATTCCCTATGCACATTGCTTTCATAAAACATCCTGCAATAGTGAAACCTTGAAGTTCTGCTAACAGCTGTGGTGTGGTGTTGAAAGTGAGCCAAGTAGAGATGGGTTGGCAACTACTAATAAGGACAAATATCAACAGTAATGGCTGCAGCTGCCAGGATTGTAAAGGCAGCTTCTCACTCATTTCAGCCAGGTGGTGGACCTTTCAAAGCCAACTAATCCATCTCAACATTAACCATGTGAAGATTTTTGCACAAGCCCATCGAACAAGCTTTTTCAAGTCAAAATTTATAGCTATCTTCACTTTCATACCCAAAGAAGAACCAAAAAGAAACTATATTCGCGTCTTCATGTCAAATAAAAATCAATTATCAATTTCGTTAGCTATCCACTAATTTATATCTTTCCATTAAACTGATATTTAACAGTCGCTTCTTTCCCCTTCAAAATTCTCCATTGTTTGTTTTATGTACAAGACTGAAGAGGGATTCAGTAAATGTTACAGATTTAGAACCTTGATCACTGATGCTTTTTTCCTTCCACTGGAACTCAAGGATGAAAATCTTAACTACAGAACATCATTTTCATCTTTTCTATGACACAAGTAGCTGTTTCCAACATGAAACTGTGGTGGTAAGAACTATAACAAAATAACAAGCAGAGCAATCACCGCAGCTATTGTGCACACCGTAGCCTGAAAGAAGATACACTTCTGGAATCAATGAAAGAAGATACAAAGCAGATAAAGGAGATGCACATACTTCATAAATATATCCAAATACATAACTTCCTACAATTACAATAGTTAGCACAGCTCTAACAGGCTCTAATCTCCCAACATTGAAATACTTCTCCCCGAGGAAGTGTTCCAGTTAATAATTGAAGTATTCTGTGATTGCGAAATGAGTTCTCTCAACCAAGGACAATCATTTTCATTTTTAACAATCAAATTGTTGTCTTACTTTTATAAGAAATAATCAGTCAATGATCTGTGTATACTTGTTGCTACATGAAATTGACTACTAAAGAATAAGAGTCTTCTAGACGGCACATAAGGAACCTCAATTTCAGCTTAGGACTTCGAAAGGAAGTTCAAGGAAGTCCAAATTGAAATTTTAAAGCGCAGAGGAGAAGAATGTTATTTTCCCCAAAATAGGTTTTAGAAGTTGACATTATAATGGCACTGAAGTTAGTTTTCTGATGTGAATCTAACTTCAAAATATTCTATGTTATCTAAAACTTCAAAAAAATTTACTATCATTTCTTTCAGATGACATTGATGTTGATATAATTCCATAATATAAACAAAATAGCAGGAATAGCACGAGAACTTTTACATACTGTCATAACAACTAGGGAAATGAACAGGCTTATATCATTAACCATTAACAACTCACAGATATTGCACAGGCAGCTAGCCCTGATCGTTCCCTCGGATCCCTATGGTAGTACCTACCAAAATAGAGAATTGCTGCAAAGTACCATACTAAAGGGCACACAAATCCAAGCAAGAGACTGTAGAAAAGAGGGTACATCCATGAGAGAGGGAAAGCAAGGGAGAGAGAGAGAGAGACAGAGAGAGAGCTCATGTTAAGCACAGAAAAACTCACGAAAACCATCCAATTCCACAGCCAAAACAAGGAAGGGGTTTGTCAAACATTCCCAAATGTGGTTCCTCCGCATCATTAATCAGAATATACTCATCTTGCTTGTTCTCCACATTACTAGTTGAGTGCCCTGGGTCCACCAAAACACCTTAAGCAACTTTGTCCAGATAAATTTGCTGAAAGGAGCTTAAGTTCCTAAGTCTTTAATACAAGTGATAAGCATCTGAAATCTCATTCACCCATTAGAAGAGTCACTAATTTAGACCAAGTAAAGAGCCATTCCCAACACAATCATGGGCCTCAATGATAGTTTTAAACGGAGCAGAATTTTTGCAGTTCAACCAACAGTCAAGTGAGATTTAGAATAAGGAGAATAAAGAAATTCAGAATAAGAATGCCTTTTCCACTGACAAAATAAAACTTTATTTCATTCCAATTGTGTACTAGCTAGGTTTGTCACAATAGGTAGTCAACCAAATAAACCATTAATATTGGTGGAGAATGCAGCTTTTGTTTAGGTACCATATTCACCATATAGACAAAACAAAATATAAAATATCTATAAGTTTCAAGAACAATCTTAGTATTCCCATATTAAGAATGCAAGTTTTCCCAAATTTGACAAAAAATCACTAAAACTTAGAACTTACTTCTTTGAATGCTAAATAAACTTCTCATGTCTAGGATTCCACATAACACTATTTTCTCCAATAAATAAAATTCTGGGTACTGCCCAACATAATATATAATGCAAAGTTGAGAAAATGATTGGCACAGAAGTTGTACCCTGATCCATTCGTATCAGTGATGAAAGAAAACTTGCGTCCTCAATTTCCTCCCTGCCTCTAACAAATCTGTCAGATGAAATATCAAACAATTAAAGCCTCTGCTATCAAAATTGCATATAGTAATTAGTTCAATTTGGCAAAACTTGTACTTCTAGTTCTATATCAAGAGCCTAAGAAATTATATCAAGTATGAAAACAAAAACAGGTTCCAGCTTCTACAAAATCACTCATAAAAAGCGGTCACTAGGAATAAAATAGACAGTAAGACACTCCACAAAACAAAGGAGAGAAAATGATTGCAAAATTACTAAAACAAATGAGGATTACATAACCATAATTAATTTACAGTAGCAAAAGATTTTCACCAATTTGATTAAATCAGGTCCAATTCCTAAAAGTACAACACAGGAGCACGAAAGTAAACTCAATAGGATTTAACCAAGAAATAAAGAAAGAAAAATATCGTATATGCACAACATAAACATGCTTATTAAGAAGATTAACTTGAGAACCAATCCAAGTACACAACCGAACCCACCATCAATGGATGCCCCTTCACATTACTTAGAAGTAAAGGGATGCCCCAACCAATAAATTTTAATTAACTTAGATTATGCATGCTACTAATTGAATTTCAATAAAACCCCGTCCAAAATAATTCGTTTTGTTTTTTTCTAAAAAAAAAAAAACATTGAGGTTGCAAATGCTTTCAGCAAATGTTAGCATAGATAGACGTAAATGATAACCTATGGAACGAACTCCTCCATTTATGATCAAAAAATAAAGCAGCACAGTTTAATTTGATGACGATTCAGAAATCCTCTTATATATGGAAAATCCTGTACAGCAACCAAGCATAATGTTTGTTCCCAAAGGATTTATTTTGGGGCTGAAATTTCTGAAAGACGAGCAATTTTACCATGCAACAGGACAAGTCTAACATGCAATAAAAAGAATTGAGTTAACCAAATCCAGCATACATAACATCATTATTTCCGAACTACAACGGCAACAAAAAAAATTGCAAAAGAAAAAAAAACTCATTAGAAGTAGAAATTGGGGCAGAAAATCCAATGTTCTAGCAAATAGAATCCCAGAAAACCTACCAAGAACATGTTATCGAAAAGGCGATAGCTGATTTTATCATGAACAAACTCAAATTACACCCAAAAACAAAAACCTTCCACTTGAACATACGCAACAAAATTTTTTAAAAAAAAAATATTGATTGCCCTAAAACATCGAGTTTAACAACATATTTCAGTCGAGGATCATAAAATCCTCAAAACCCATTGAGAGGTTCACCACGCAAAGGAAAAAAGAGATTAGGAGAACTTACATCAGTTACAAATAGTGAAATTCAGAGGAGAGAAGCTGACGATGGTGAAAAGAAGGAAAAGAGGCAAGCATTCAGCTTTTTCGCGTTCTGTTGTGAACTAGTTTTCTTCATTTATTTATTGTTTTTACTTGGTTAAAAGAGTTGTATAAGCATCCTCTTCTCCATTAACATAATGACCTGAACAAGAAAGAAGACACGGTTTCTCTGCTGTTTTCATCTACAGCCACTGCAAATGGACTCAGAATTATGACTAGGATTTTATATTTCCAAGAAGGTTTTTCTTTTTTTTGGTTCAAAAGATAAACTTCACAGAGCCCAAGGCCAATACATAAAATTCATAAAACATTAAAAAGTCTCTACCTCAATATACAAGAGAAAACATAGATGAAACTTCATCTAGAAATCCAAAAAGCTTGACCCAGCAGCTGATTTAGTAGCCATCAACAGACAGACAGGGATGAAAAGTTACTTATAAAAATTTATTATTTAACCTAGTTAATTTTTATAAATTTTTTTAAAATATTTTTTAATAAAATTATTTTTTTACTAAAAATAAAAAAATAAAGAAAATTTTAATTTTATTTTATTTTCAAATAAAATATTTATTTAATATATAAATATTATTATTATTATTCATAAATCAATTTTTATATTTTTAAAATCTCTCAAGGTCTAAAATTTATCAAATTTATTTAAATATATTTAGCGGCAAAGTTAATATAATTTTATTAATTTTATATATTTGAAATATTAATTTTTGTTATTTTAATATTTTTTTCATAAAATTATTATTTACAAAAATAAATATTACGATTTTACAATATAAATATGCATTTCAAACAAATTGTAATTTTTGTAAAGTTTAGTTTGTATTCATAATAAAATAAAATAAGCTTACCTTATGTTGAAATTTTATAACCGAAAATATATTATTCCCTCATTGTATAATTATTTTTTTTATTAAAATAATATATTAATATAATTAAAATGATAATTTATCAAAGCAGTTTGATGAATTTTCTTCAACCTTCATGTGGACAGCATTTTGAGTTCAATTCTACCACTTATTTTGAAGAGAAAGCTACCATTCATTGTGGAGTTTTATTTTACATTTTTTATTATTTATCAAATGTATTATATTAAAATATTTTTGTTAGTATCTTTCGTACCTTAAACATTAGAAGAGTAGAATATGAGATCTTTCAAATTTAAATACACTTATTATCATATTAAACCGTGAGCGATATATCAATTTGTTTATTTTTTAATAATTTTATAATAAAATTTATAGGTAAGATTTTTTTTTTACAGAAATGTCAACATTAAAAAATAACCTAACTATTTTCTCTAGATATATAAATATAGATCAGCTAATTATGTAGTTTTAATTTTGAAGATGTATTTCTCCCAAAAAAATAACATCATCTTCTGATTCTTCCTCAAATTTCTTATATTTCCTTGTCAGGGTTGCTGGGCTGGGCCTTGTGGAAACCCAACCCAGAAGCCCAATAGAATCCGGCCCGACTGCGGTTCAAGTAGAATCGTTTAACTGACGTTTGCGTGTTCTGACCACTCATTTCTCAAAACCCTAATCCAGTGTACTCTTCCTCCGTCCGTCACAGTTTTACTTTGATGTGGATTTCTGTCTGGCTGCCTAGAAAGTGAAGGAAAGCAAAGGAAGAAGAAAGAAAGTGCTTTGCTTCCACTATATTCATCTCGCTTTTGGCTCCTTCCGCAAAAATTAGGTATTTTTGCAGTTACTTAGCTTACTCCAGTTTATTTTCGTGTTTTAAAGAAGTGATTTTTATGCGTGTAATTAAGCTTGATAGTGAGGGAGGAAGAGTTTCCTTCCAATAGTTTGACTTGAATTCACTTTTTTGTGTTGCTGACAATTAGGAATCTTCTATGGGGTCGGATTTAGAGTCAGAGTTAGCTAATACTCAAGCTGTGAGCCAAGAATCACCACATACGAAATCAAAAAAGAAGAGAAAGAGGGAGAACACTGAAGATATTTTGAACCAAGAATCACCACAAACACCAAACGAGAAATCAAAAAAGAAGAAAAAAAGGGTTAAAGAGAGAAGTTATGACGGTACAATCCCAATCCAAAATGACAAGCCACTCAACAAACCTAATGAGCAATCACCTATGGATGTCAAAATTGAAGTCACCTATGGCCATTCTGATAAAACCCCGCCTATAGTGGGATATTTCCCTTCTGGTTATAAGCCATGTAAATATAATGTCAGCAACAATTCGCAGGAACCTAATCAGGAACAGAATCTGTCACAGCCACAACCAGAACAGCCAATTGTTAAGCTTTATAGGAATGCTCAAAGGACCAAGATTGAGAAAAGATCCAATGAAAATATTGATAAATGGAAAAGTTCGGAAAGGATGGAACTAGTTGTGAGTCCTAATGGGTACAACTTGGATTTTGTGGGCAAGAGCTATAGAGGTGAGGCTATGGCTGCTCAGTTCTGCACTTATGCGCTTGGGGTTTTTGATAAGAAGACCAAGACTTTGAAGATTATGCCTGTTGCCGGAAATAAGGTATCTTTTTAGTTGATTTTGATTGTTTTATTGTGATTTGATGATTGATTAAATGGGAAGCAGAATAAAGTAATTATTATTCGTTTACATTGCTCAATAGAAATAAATAGAACTGCACTACTTAACCGGCTTAAATATTCTAATGCAGCAGGAGATGCAATTTTCAGAATTTGTATTTATCTTTCCTTGTCCTTCACTTTCTTGCTTTGTGCACTGGTCACCTCTTTTTTAATCCATCACTTTTTCAGCAACTAACATATAAATAGTTTGCAGATTTATGGTCCTGGACAACTAATTTGTACAATCAAGTACTTGGACCAGATTTATGATGAACTACATTAATTTTCCTTCCCCTGCTTTTAGTTCTATTTTATCTTTTTTACCCTTTTTCTATTTTTTGTTGATTGCTTATTGTTTTCTTGTGAAAATAGAATCTAATGTAACTTCAATTGTGGCCACAGATATTCAGATTGGAACCTAAGGTGCGCGGATTAGATACTGCTGATGAGGAACCTTCAGTTTTGGAAAATGAGGAGGTTTCTGGAGGAAACAATGCAGAAAAGATAATGGCTGCTGGCTATGTAACAAAGAAATCTGTAATGCAGGTATGCTTGCTGTCGCTCTATTTGTGCCTCAGTATATATTTCCATTCAATTTGGTTTCCTCTTTAGAGTGGAGTGGAATTTTAATAATTTTGATCGGGTAGGTGGCTGTAGGTTTTAAGTCGACCTCAACTAGTCTAGGATTATGTGGCTGTAGGTTTCAAGAAGTATCTATTTTAGCTCAGCGCTCAAATTAATTTGTAGTTGTTTTGTTTTGTTCCGTAGGGTCATCTCAATAAGAAATTTTTATAGAGTGACAGTAATGGTGCAAGTTTTCCGAAACCAATCTTAAATAGTTGGGATTTGGATGGAACATTTTAGTTAGTTGGAAAACTTCTTTGCTCTTGTAAGAATTTGCAGCTAACAATGACTTCTGTCATGTTGCAGTACAAAAAGGCACAGGCTCTGAAGCAGGGAGATGATCCTGAATCTCAGAGAGATTTGGGCAGGAAAATTGATAATGTTGTAGTTAACAAGGAGGCTCTTGAAAGTGCTAGTGCGCATGTTGCTCGAAATATTCCACCTCATAACTCTTCTGCTACCACTCCTCAGGAGGCTTATCCATTGAATAGGATTATTCTTACAGGAGAGTGGGATTTCCTTGAAGATACTCACAAGTTTTTGCAAGAAGGGGCTGGAGCAATGAGCAATGCTTACCCAACTTTTGTTCGCAACAGAATCCATAAATTACAGGAAATCCAGGTAAGAGCTGAATGAGTGATTGTGTTTGTCAAAGTTTTAATGGATCGTGCTTTGAACTACCCTTGCTACTCAGTTTTGAAGTCTGAAATGAATGAAATAATAGAGCTATGTTCCTATGCTGTTTGGATTAGGAGCAATATGTAAAACTTCCACATTATCCAAGGAGCAGAAATTTTTTTACAATTTTTTAGAACCTTTGATTAGCATTAAAGTTTCTTACTAAATCATACAAATACATAAAATATGTGACGTATGTACAGATTCATTAGCAAATTCTCAAAAATTTTAGCTGTCATAAATTGGAGGTGAATTTTTCCTAGCTGAACTTCCATGCTAAGTTCCCAAGTTCTTGTAGCTAGTTACTTGCAAAATTTTCCCTCTTCAATCGATTGTTGCATTGTAACTAACCTTGTCCATGTACTCTTGTGCAATGAGAGCACTACATACTTCCCTCTTTTTAACATCTTGCTCCGTGCATTCCCATAATCATTTTTTCTGGGGTGAGTGGGGTGGGGGGGGGGGGGGGAGAAGATAGATTAAGGCCTTGTTTGGTTGGGGTAAATCAGCCAGGGAACTTCAAGTTTTCAAAAAATGTAAAAAATGTTTTTCTTTGGTTGACATTTCTTCGAAGTCAAGGTTTTTCTTCCTTAGTGGAAGTAACTTACTTAACCTGACTTCTCATGAAATAACATATTTGAACCAAAAAAGGCTTAAATTTCTTTCATTCAATCAAGGCAGATCTTGATATAGATTACAGATTATTCTCATTACCAATCGTGGGATTCCTTCCATTTTGGGTATTTTATTGATGGAAACGAAGATGTTGACGTGTATTGTGCTTTGATTTATAGGATGAAGTGGAGAAGCAGACACTTTCTTGCATTTTCTCTTACATAACTCATCTTATAAAGTTCAAAGATCTGCATTCTTTAGATGGTCTATCCTCAGCAAAGAGCCACAGATTTCCAAGCATTCTTCGCCAGAAATTCATGGAGATGTTTACTCCAGAATCAAAACGGCTGCCGAGCGAGAAAATTGATCTTCTGATTAGTTATGTCTTAGTGCTGACACTATATGCTGATGATTTCCGGACTAATCCAACAGATATTGCCAAAGATCTGAGATTTAGTCCAGTCAACTTAAGAGTGCATTTTGAGAATTTGGGGTGCAAGCTTGTACGTGAAAACAAGTTGTTATTGGCAACCCTTCCAGTCCCTCTCAAGTTCCCCATTCAGAGGCAGAGGCGAAGACGGTAGATGGATCCGAGTGCCCAAAATGTATTTTTTGTTCGGCAGAGATTAGTCCCCATGTCCAGTGTGGTGGAATGATATTTGGGATGGACCATGTTGCAAGTTTTGTGGGTTCAGGAAAATTTTCAGATTTATGTATGATTTTTTTGGTCTACCTTTTTGTGTCGGGAAATGTTGTTCTAACCATTATTGGTCCGAAGAGAGACCTATGCATCTTTTTCATGTAATATGCAACTAATTTTATTCAATTTCCGCTTTTTTCTTTTTGGGAGTGTAAAGGATTCTGCTTCCTTTTTTTTTAAAGTGCAGTAACTCTTGGGTGTGGAAAATAACCAAATCTTCGCAAAATTTTATTAATATAATTAGATTTTAATATTTTAATTTATATAAAAATATTGGTATATTAAAAACTTCTTGTTGAGAGAAAATCCTAATATTACATTTGGTCATTTAATAATATTTTTAATGAAATTAGACATAAAAGTAAGTGGCTGTAAAACATTAAAAAAGATGACTGTATAAAAGGTAAATCTGGTTTCATAATGAGGAAATAAAAGAAATAAATATTGCAGCTTCTCGGCTACAGGGCTTGCTGGTATATGTACATATATTGAAAATATTTTAATTATTGTTTTATTTTATTTAATCATTTTTTTTAATTTGTCATATATTTAATTAATTTGCAGGAAAAGGGCAGAAAGAGAAAACGTTCTCTCTCGATTTCTGGTTCTTTCCTCTGTATTTTCTCTTTTCTCGCAGATTCTCGCAAACCAAACACCATTCTCACATATGCCAAACTCAACAAAACAGAATTTTCTGCAAAAATAGTGAACACTGATTAATTAGAATTCAATAATTTCACTGAACCCAATATCAAAAGCAAAACCACCCGTTCAACACAGCGGCCACAAAAGGCTTCTCCATGGAACAAGCCTAACATCTGAACTCTTAGATGCAGAACACGAAAACGGATTCCA
Organism: Manihot esculenta; assembly: GCF_001659605.2. NCBI lineage: Eukaryota > Viridiplantae > Streptophyta > Magnoliopsida > Malpighiales > Euphorbiaceae > Manihot > Manihot esculenta. The sequence goes on from NC_035171.2 coordinate 2,393,857, forward strand.
TCGTTACTCCAAACAGCATAAAAAGAAGAGAAACCAAATCCTCCATGTAACTGATTTTGCCACCTACGGCAAGTCCCAGCCAAGTCTATAGAGACACCTCATCCATGAAGATCTCAATCTCCCAACTACATCTGCTAGTGTTCTGTCGCTTAACGGTGCTTGGATGGCGGCTTCAATCTCTCGAGCAACCTCTTCCTCCTCTTAGAAAGGCTTTCTCAAACAGCTGATTTACATATCTTTATCGCTCAAGGGACTCAACTGAGTCCTAATAGATCCAGTGTGGAATTTGTGGGTAAGAGCTGTAGCGGTGAGGCTGTTGCTACTCAGTCCTGCACTTACCCACTTGGGCTTCTTGCTAAGAAGACTAGGACTCCGAAGATTATGCCTGAAGGTATTCTTTTGAGGGGAGATACTGCACTTTTTTAGATGCTGTTGACTTCTATTACTTATTGATGTGGGTTTTGTTTTTGTAGATATTTAGATTGGAACCACAACTTGGAGGGTGATATACTCTCCATAAGCTTCAATTTTGGAAAACGTGGGCTTTCTGAAGAACAAAAAGCACTTGGTAAGAGGATGCTTGCTCATCTTTATTGGACAAAAAGTGCTAGTGTAAAGTACATTCAAGCTTTTTCATTTACTGAATTAGGTGAAATTTGCAAGTTTCAAGATTTGAATTACAGCCGAGGTGCTTCTGTGAAGAGCCACGCATTTCAAGGCATTATCCGCCAGGAATTCTTCCAGATATTTAATCCAGAATCTGGAAGCTGTCACCTGAGAAAAAAATTTGATCCCATTGATCTTCTCACTAGTTATGTCCTAGTGCTGACTCTATATGCTGATGATTCGGACTGATTCATACTGCCAAGGATCTGAAACATAAGGATTCAATTTCAGAAGTTGGGATGTGGGAACAATATTACCCTTCCTGTTCCTCCTGAATTCCCAACTTTAGAGAAAAGGCGACGGCTTTAGATCACAACTCATTATTCTCGTCACTGAAGTTATCTGAGAGCAAGCCAATTGTGTGGAAAACAGATTTGGGGGTACTTTCTTAACATTTGTTTAACAGTAACATGCATGATTACGAAAATTTTCAGATTATCTATGTGATTCTACCTTGTTGCTGGCAAATCTTTGATCATTGCTATTTTTGAGGAAATATACAACAGAACTATGCAATTCCTTGTCAACCACAGTTAACAATTCTGGAATTTAGCTTGGGATGCCAAAAACTAAACACAGGGAAGCAGGAAGGTCATTGCAGCAAAGCAAAGCCATGAAGAAGTGTATCAACTTGAAGTGAGCTTTTAGCCTTTAGTCGTGCTAGATGCATATACATGGCATCCATCGGAGCAAAGAAGTATAAATACCTGTATTGTTCAAGCCATCGGCACAATTTGGAGAGCTACGACACAACTCGATACATTCGTTGATCAAGAACCTCACACTGGAGAGGCAAAAGGATGATCTACAAAATTGAACAATGTAAATCTTCCCCAACCTTTCAGTCCAAATTTACATAGCTGCAAGTATAGTTTTGGCACGGTGGATATCGAAAACACAGGCAATATGGCATTCGGATGCACTTGCTACAGTACACACTAGTTTCTATTCTTTTACACACACACACATATATCAAGTCCATGAGAAAAAGGAATGGACCAAGCTATGTATTTCCATTAGATGTACGACTCTAATATATAGTTATATGAATTTAAGCTAGATGGTGATTGAACCTCGATTAAAATTTGCTCTTGAACTTCCTTTGAGCTTTCAAGTCCACCACAATAACTGAGATATTATCCTTGCTTCCTTTTTGCATAGCAAGCATTGATAGATAATCAGCTGCTGCTTGAGATGCTGGATCAATTCCATTGCCCCTTTCAGGAAGAGACGTTACTCCATTCTTTTTGTGCCAGAGCAAAATCCGTTTTCGCGCCGCTTCACAGGCTTCATCATTTGTCATCACATCCCATAACCCATCACTGGCTAAAATAAGACATTCATCATCTCTAGCTCGGGGAACAAACATGACCTCGGGTTCTGGAATAATCCATGGTTTCAAGTATCTATCACCTGTGAGACACAGACAAGGAAGCAGTAAGACCAAAGTCAGTGCTGTATTCCTCTATGATTTATCTTTAGATATAGTTAGAAACGAAGTCATTATTTGCAGAAATGCTCATAAAAAATGGGCATAAATGTGTTCAAACAACGCAAGAACATAAAACATAAAAAGCAATAATCCAGATTTTTATTTTTCTTAGATTTTTAACTTGCATCTTGGTGTTTTTAGCAGCAGGCAGCAAGTTCTTTAAACAAGCAGGCACAATACATTGTTGCTTCAATTTAAACAGAATTAAAATCTGTACCAAAAATGAGAACGCATACCAATTGACCTAGACATAGCAAGAACACCAAAAACTCGATGCCCATTCCACTGAATCACCTTCCCTCCAGAAGCCTCTATCCTTGCGTACTCATCTTCTCTGTTTGGCTGGAAAAAGTAGAAATAAATAATAAACAATGATGATACAAAGGCATTAAAACCATGTTAATGCATACAACAATGTAAAAGCACAAGCGTTACTTTATGATCAACTGACAATGCCATTGATTCCTTTCCCCGATAAAGCACTGCTCTTGAATCTCCACAATTTGCAACTATGATGTGGGATGAACAGACCAAGGCAACCACAGCTGTAGATCCAACTGTTTCTGGGGCCACGGGCTCAGAAGTAGCATCAGAAGCATCTTCATGGCCTTCATCAGTACCACTGGTACCTTTTCCTCCAATCTCATCATCAACTTTAAGAAAGCAACTAGTGAAGGCTTTCTCCCACTGCGCCTGCTGATTTCCTTCCATGCTTATATCACTTGAATCATTTTTAACATTTCCAATCTCCTCAGTCAATGCCAAATGGATTCGGTCACGACAATAGTTAGCAACCTGCAGGAGATCCCTCCAAATTATGCATGCATATAAAAAACTATGCACATTACCGACCATATGAACATCAAAAATCATAAAAGCTTTGACTACATAAATACAAAGTCCAGAGTTTTTCTTTGGTTATTTGGAAAACAAATGAGGTTGCAGATTGTGAAGAAGAACCCCATGTTTGCAATAGTAGCAAGTTAAAAATTCAAATGTTAAGCTAGAAATGGCTTCAAATTTAATGAGATACTTGCATCAATAATACATTCATCAAAAAGACTCGCTAGGCATGCCCAATCCATAACTTTCACAATTTAGCATTCTTAGATCCTATCAATGAATTGCAACTGGTTTGCAAATACAACAATATCCTATTCGACGAGACTAAAATGAATATCTAGCTATATAGATGTACCTGAGCACCCCCATGGCCATCATAAACACCGAAAAAATGAGTCGTTAGATGGGTCAAATTCTCACTTAATCCATCAACAACGCGATCACCAATGAGCATCTTGATAGGAATTTTGACAAAGCGAGGAACAGCTGCAACAGCATCTTCCATTTCTGGTCTTCTGCCACAAATTGATACAGAACCCCAAAGAGGTATGCAATCAAGCTCAAACACACTCCGTGTAGTTCCTTTGCTAAGATTCTTTTCACTGGGCAACTTAAGAACCACCGCAGATGCCCTTAAATCAGAGCCATCTGAGACATCTGTGTTTGGGCTTACTGCTGCAATGAGGAGTTTAGCCGTGGGAACCTCCACCTCATCAGATGACTCCACAATAATAGCCTTGGCAATGAGTTGGCTATCTTCAATCTCAACAGATTTTGGCAAGCTTATTTCTGATCCTGCCTCCAATGCCAACAACTCCTCAGTCGTTATTCCATTATTGTCTTCGACAACTGACAATACTTCATCTTCATCACTTTCCTGAATCACAGTATCAGTCATAATTGATATCTTTCCATTCTCCGGCAATATCTTCAATGAATCATTTCCTCCAACACCATTACTTGGTGCAGATAAGGCGGCTAAGTCCACCACATTCCCAGCGTAGTCAGAGCTTCCACAGCTTGCAGGAACAGTCTCATCAGGCACCACATTAACAGGACCAGACAATAAGCTTACAGTGTCTGTTACTAATTTCAACCGGGTAATTTCCACATGGGTCGCATTACCAGAGTTATCACATATAGAGTTACCTAAACTAAGCGTCATTGCAACAGCTGGGGACATCTCTTCCATCAATTCCACTCTCAGTGTCCAATTAACAGCCCTAACTATCTCTTATCTTTTTTCACACGATCCGCCAATTTTCATCCTCCTCATTTCCTCTCACCATTAAACTTGAGTTAAAGTACGCAGGTTCAAACAATTCCTCTTCCATCCTACGACATCTCAATGACCCACCAGTACTTTTTCATCAAGGAGAAATACAGAGAACAAAATATATATTTCAAGGTCCAATCAGAGATGGGCAAGCTGTTAAGCACAAGGAGAATTGAGAACTAGTTATCAGATCTGGTAAGGAAACAATGGATCTGACCTTCTAATTATCAGATATTTCAAGTCTCCGCAGGTAGTCTAAGTTATCCTCAGAACTCCAGAACTTATCAAATTCCTTTCACCTTTTTTTCCAGAAATTACTAACCACAGGATACCCAAATCCTATCCCCAACACCTACCCTAAAACACATAAACCACAAATGAAAACAACTAATAAAATCAAGCTTTCATCATTTACCCACAAGAATAGACAGCTGAAACAGTCATGAGAAACAACTTCGGAAAAAGTAAAACCAACCCAGATAATCACAAGAAGACCCAAAAAGTTGAAACCTTTTTTCACCTAAAACTTGTGTTCCCTGGATCTAAGGCAACCCATTTGAGCTGGGTATTGTCTTATCTGATCTTGAGAGCCTCAAACAATTAATGGGGGTGAAAAGAATCACAGCTGCTCAAAAAAAAAAAAAAGAAGAATTCTTGAAGGGTAGAGCTTACCCGTTTGAAACAGAGGAGATTCAACAGAGACCAGGACCCTGAAAATATGGGAAGTTAGCCTCTTCACCTAGATTTTTTTGCTCTTTAATTTCAGGCAAGGAGGCTTGTGAGAAAGAATAGAAGAGGAATAAGAGAGAGAATATAAGTGGAAAATTTAAAAAAAAAAAATGGTGTCTTTATTATTGTTGTTGTTTTAGAATGAACTCCTAAAAGGGACACGTATGCCTGTAATTATCTTGAATGATTTAAGGGTAAGGGGTGGTTTCAATGTCTGTGAGAGACAGAAGATGCACAGTTGAGGAGGATAGTGTTTACATAAGGACAACTACTAATGGATTTTTCATAAGCCAAACTTTGAGGAAAGACACGTGTCCCCTCCACTGAAAAGTCCACTGCTTTGCAATAATGCCTCTGTACCCATGTGGTACTACCTGCTTATTATATTAGAATCTGTAGGAGATCCTCTTCTCCCCACTCCCTTTTTTCTGAAAAAAGTTTATTTTTTTAATTAACTTATTAATTTCAGTGATTATTATTATTGTAATAAAAAAGGAAATAAAGCTATGAATTGTTAGGACAAGAGGAATTATGGTTCTTTCTTTCCTTAAACGTAACTAATTAATTTCCATGTCACTAAAAGAGATTTTTGCCATATTTATTCTTTATTTTAAAATTATTATTATTTTTTCACTATAATAATATATAAATTAACTATTACAATTTTATATTATTTTTAAAATATTTTTTTAATATTTAATAAAATTTAATATATTTAAATCTAATATAATTAAAAAATTAATAAAAAAATATATTTTTTAATATATATATATAAAATAAAATTTCAAGTAATATTTAGTTATTTGTGATACTTTTGTATTATAATAAAAAATTTTGAAAAATTTCACGTGCTTAATCTCATAAATATATTTGAGTAAATTTAAAAAATTTTATATTTTACTTTTTAATTTTTATTTTAAAAAAAATAAATAAACAAACATTGTGGTGTGAATCAATTATAAAAATTTATTTTATTAAATATTATAGACATTGGGGGAGAGCATAAATCCGTCTGAATCAAAAAACCGAACCGAATCGATTAATTTCGATTTAATGGTTCGGTTAAAGGTTCGATTCGGTTCGATTCGTATTTTTCAATTTATTCGATTTTCAGTTCGATTTGATTTAAACGTATTAAATAATCAAAAAACCGAAAAACTAATTTTATACATAGAAATATTGATTTTATATATATTTTTAAATTTTATATGGATTTTTATAAATTTTTTAAGTATTATTATTATTATGTATTCAAATAATATTTATTGATAAATTTATGTGAAATATTTATTAAATTATTCTACTGAAATTAAAAGTAAAAAATTAAAAAAATTATAAATTTCTATTTGAATCGAACTTAATCGATTTTTATCGATTCGATTTGATTTGATTATATTTTTATAATTAATTTTTTTAATTTTTAATATTTTTATATTTTAATTTTTGATTTTTTTGATTCAATTCGATTCGAAACCGACCTGACCGATTTCACAGCATATAATTTATTACCCTCTCAAATATTAAATTAAAATAAAATATTTTATTATATTAATAATAAATACAAGCAATAATTATTCTAACTTTTCTTTTTTTCCAATCACATGTTTCCCATTGAAAAGTAGGAACGTGGACGTATAGGAGTAGTAGTACTTCAAATCCAAGCTGATAAAAAACGTATGAAAGTAAGTGCATTTATTTTTTAATATTAAAATACTGAAATAATGTAAAAAAAAAACAATTGAAAATGAAAATAAATTTTAAAAAAAATTGAAATGAAAACGTGCTGAAATTTCTATTCAGATAAAGTTTAAATTAAAAGAGAATAGGTCAGAATTGCACCCACAAAAAAAAAAAAAAAAAAAAAAAGAGTAATAAATGATAAATAAATTCTCAAAAAAAGGAATAATAAATAATAAATAAGTAAAAAGAAATTAGATCGTTTTTCCATGAAAGGCCAATAGCCAATAGGAAAAAAGAAGAATAAAAGAATAAAGAATAAAAACAAAGAGCCTCTTTGGTTTGGGCCACTTATTCCTTAAATTCAATCCAAATTAAGCCCATCATCTAAATGGACGGCTACAATTCAAATTCAACTCTAAATATCTCTTTGGTAATAATAATTGTTTTTCAAAAAATTATTTTAGATGACATTAAAAAAAACATTTTGTCATTTTGATGATTATTTAACTTTTAATCTATTTTTAATACTTTTAAATAAATAAACAAATCAAACTAATTAATATTAGAATTGATCAATTTTAAAAATCTACAACTTATAAATTTTATTTATTATAAATCAATTAAATCAAACTAATAATTTTATTATTGTGAATTCAAATATTATTAAATCTCACATCGATTCGAGTAGGAATATATGTTCTTATAAGAGTCTGAAATACTCCTCCCTTTTAAATTAATTTCTGTGCGAGTTAAATTTATTTTAAATTTAATATAGTATTAGAATATATTTGCTGTATGAAATACATCTATCTTTAAATCTGAATTTATGATAATTTATTTATCACCCTAAATAAATCTAACCTACAAGAATGACTAAAAATGCCGCTAAAATTTATCAGAATGTCTTATATTCATTTTATATATTTTTTTATAGTATCAAAATATCTTCAACGATACTGTGTGTTTCTTAAATATTTTATCGTTTCAGTGGAGATAGAGATAACATATCTCTTATAAGAGTTATAGACATTTCTCTCTTAAATTAGCTTTTGACGCGAAAGAAGTCTAATTCAAATTTAATAAATTTCACCATTTACAACTATTATTCATTCTGTACTCACGGCTTATTGATCATCGGTTAAATAAATAATAAAAAAAAGTAGGGTGTGAAGAATGAAAAAACACCACAAACTCCTAAGTCTAATATGGGTAAAAGGTGGTAAACTAATGTTAGTTGAATTCTTTATCTTCCATATTTAGTAAAAGCTTCAACAAACAAGGAAGCTAAAATCTTTGGCAACCCTTCATTGTTTCATTGTCCATATGCAACTTGCAGCCTCCGATCATTTGGCTTGGCGACGGTATAACCCACCGGTGGATGCATTGGTGAGATGTTGATAATAATATTATATTCTTTGTAATATTTGAACGTGGAAATTTTTATAACCAGCATGCATGCAGCCTATCTAACTATGAATCTCGGACGTGGCTTTTGTCTGGTCAGAAATGAAGGGCGCCGATGAGGAGCATCAGGGCATTACAGCCGTCGCCATTGATGCAGACAAGAACAGCCAATCCGCCGTCAAATGGGCTGTGGAAAATCTTGTTCATGGAAATAATCCTTATTGCGTCTTTATTCATGTTCAATGCAAAACCACGCGACATGGTTTGGATTCTTTCTTCTTCTTCTTCTTAATGTCATCACCAGAAATCTCATCTTTTTATCCTATTATCATCTTCTTCTTTTTTTTATGCAATTTGTGGAGGTTCATTAGATGGCAACATCTTTGTAATTTGTATTAATATGGGAATTTGCAGGAGAACATTTGGGAAATTTAACCAGGGAAGGTCGCGCACCAAATCAGCAAGAATTGCAGCAGCTCTTCCTTCACTATCGAGGATTTTGTGCTCGTAGAGGAGTAAGTAAATTAGTTTTTGTATGGGGCATGCATCAGAGACAGTGCCAACTTTTCCATAATTACCTTATATCTAATTCATGTGAATACTGATGGTTTTTTACTTGACATTGGGGATTTCAGATTGAAACCAAGGAAGTAGTTATCCATGATAGTGATGTTCCAAATGCTCTTATTGATTATATTGTTCATAACAAAATTCGCAATATTGTTCTTGGCGCAGCACAAAGGAATGCTCTCATGAGGTCTCTTTCTCTTCCTTTAAAATTTATTAATATATGTTGTCCATTTGCTTTTCAAGAATGATTTAAGCCTATAATCAGTGGTTCAACACTCTTTTTTGGGACGAGAGTTCACTCAAATTCTCAATGTTTTATTTATTTATTCATTTATTTTTGTCTCATTTGCTTTAGGAAATTTAAGAACGCAGATGTTCCTTCTACTTTACTCAAAATTGCACCAGAATCTTGTGCAGTATATGTAATAGCAAAAGGAAAAGTTCAGACTTTCCGCTTAGCACGTCGACCTCTTCATGCACCAACTATTTCTACACACTCAACTGGCTCTGCACACTTGGCAGGTTCTGCACATTCTGCAGCTTCCGCACACTCAGCTACTTCTGCACACTCTGCCGGTTCAACATATTCAACTAGTCTCATACTTTCTCCCCTGAGACATCATTCACCTTCTCCTCCTTTTACTCCGAGTAGCAATGCCAGTAGTACATCTACTTCCAGGCAAGAAAATCACTGGGATGTACCAATAGAAAGCATGCACCCCAAGTTATCTTCACAGTAAGTTTTGGAACACTGTTGCCTGATGGGGTTTGAGCTCGAGAGCTTCCAGCTCTGGGGACTTTAGTAAGTGGTATATAGCTCATATTTTAATCTACCAAGCATTTGAATCTCTTGTATGCAGAGTCAGTTTTTGTGATAGTTGGAAAAGTGATGGTTCCAGAAAAGCTTTTTTAAATCAAAATAGCTATAAAGACAAGTATACATTTCGATTCAACGGAAATTCACTCGTTGCATCGCCAAGCATTCGCTCCCCAGAAAGCTTATTGAATAGAGATTTCATGTCAAATAGTGAATTTTCAGGGCCAGAAAGTTTCGTGTCAGCCAACACATCATTTGATAATTTTGAATATTCCGCATCTGAAAATTCTAAGAGCTCCAACTCCTCACAACTTGCAGTGAGTATAGTAAATTAATTGAAGTATAAAACTTTACACTGCAGTTATTGAAATTAACTCCATTCTTTGTTACAGATATTAGACGCAGAAATGGCGAGATTGAAGCTCGAGCTGCAGCAATCTATGGAACTGTTTAATTCAGTTACCAAAGAGGCTGTTTTGGCCAAGAATATGGTAATATCAGATAACTATATGTATCTATGCTTGGCTGCATGGCACTAACTTTTTTTCTTTTTATGTTTGTTCCCAAGGTAAGGGAGCTTCATCGGCTTCAGACATTAGATAGACAAGATGTAGATGAAGAACCAATCAATGAAGGGGCTGAATTATCTTTAATAGAAATGGATAAGCAGAAAACGGTTGCCAAAGAAGCAGTGCAAAAAGCTAAACGGATAGCAGCAGAACTAGTAGCAGAAAAGAAGGTCCATCATGAAGCAGAAGAGAGGAAGAAAACATTGGAATCAATGGAAAACAATGATTTTAGTTGCAGAAGATATACCATTCATGATATAGAAATTGCAACGAATCACTTTTCAGCATCCCATAAGATTGGTGAAGGTGGATATGGCCCTGTTTTTAAAGGTGTTCTTAATCATATTAATGTTGCCATCAAGGTCTTGAGGCCTGACTTGTCACAGGGTCAGAAACAATTCCGGCAGGAGGTAATGTGTTCCTTATAAAGTCTCGACTGCTTGTTAGACTTGGCCCATTTTCTCAACACATTCGTTCTTTTTATGTGTGTTTAACAGGTTGAGGTTTTAAGCAACATGAGACATCCAAACATGGTTATCTTGCTCGGAGCGTGCCCAGAGTATGGATGCCTTGTTTATGAATTCATGGAAAATGGAAGCCTGGAAGATCGCCTCTGCAGGAAAGATAATACTCCTCCAATTCCCTGGAGGACCAGATTTAAAATAGCTTTTGAAATCGCCACAGCCCTCCTTTTCCTTCATGAAACAAAACCAGAACCTCTAGTACATCGTGACTTGAAGCCTGGAAACATTCTGTTAGATCCTAACCTTGTGAGCAAAATTGCTGATGTGGGTTTGGCCAGGCTCCTTCCACCATCTGTGGCAAATGATGTTACTCAGTACCGCATGACAGCAGCAGCTGGTACATTTTACTATATTGATCCAGAGTATCAGCAAACAGGAATGCTGAGTGTTAAGTCAGATTTATTTTCATTTGGTGTTGTGTTGTTGCAATTACTTACAGCAAGACCTCCAATGGGATTGTGCTACCAAATTCAAGATGCTATTGACAATGGAAATTTCCCAGATATGCTTGACAAATCAGTAAGAGATTGGCCTGTAAAAGAGGCTCTATCGCTTGCAAAACTAGCAGTGCAGTGTTGTGAGTTGAGGAAAAGGGATAGGCCAGAGCTTGCTACTGTTGTTTGGCCTGAGCTAAAGAGGCTGAGAGATTTTGCCCTGTTTAGTGAAGTTGAACGTGAGACAGTCATACCACTATACGGTCCTAATGATTTAATTTCACCCACAAGATCTCACAGGTAAGGTTAGTTTTTTCACTATTTTTTCATATTGTTGATAACAACTTTAGAATTGCATACAGCTTGAATTTTAGATATATTTTTCATGGGTCATGAGAGTTTCAAGAAAAATAATAGGATTAGGATTTGGGAATTTTGAAAGATATAGAGGAACTTTAATATCTATTTTACCTATAGATGTAAATCTTATGATCCAACTCCATTTCTTATTATCTCTTATACTGTGATATGCGATTGCGAGTATGATGGTTATTGATGGTTTGGACCTGGAATTGCTTACTTTATGAAAGTCTCCTGAAATACTTAGCTATAATGTTTATCATGCAAAATCAGGCAATCCTGAAGTGAAAATGGAAATACATTCTGATGGCAGAAATATCTCAGGACAATAAGCAGGCAGAGGGGCTTTAATAACAGTCTTTGGGAAGCTCAGCATTGATCATCATGGAGGAAAACCAACGTTGAAAGATCAAACCTGCAGATGGGATTCAAAGCTTGGTGATCTCAGTTCAAAAGCTGCCGTTTTCTGATCATTTTTTTAGGAGCTAAACGTTTTGCAGAATGGACCTGAAACTTGCAGTAGATGATACCCTGTAGGATACATTCTTGAAAACAAGCTATGTTTCTGCAATTTTTTCATTTTTCTTTTGAGGATTTGTTTGTTCAATTTCCCCCCCCTTTTTTTTTTAATTTGAGAAATAGGATATTTTGGTATGAGTTTAATTTGAGAAAAGATTAATAATTATAATGTTTATATGAAAAAATAATTAAATTTAATAAAATAATTAACAGTAAGATATAGTTAAATCAATTGCATAATTCATGATATATTTATTAAAAAAGTTGAGCTAATTGAAAATATGTCAATTTTTCTCAAAATTTACTATGAAAAGAATAAAAATAAAAGCAGTAAAGCACACAGGCAAAGCTTGGCGCAATAAGCTTTCCATTGTCAAAACCTCAGACAAAGCTCAAAGCTTTCTGCAACTGCAACCGAATCCCACTTGCCTCTGAACCTAGCCCCATCCTTAATGGCTCGCTCTGGCCCAGATCACGAGCTCAACCACACAGAATCCTCACAGACCCGCCTCTACAACCCCTACCAAGACTTGAACGTTCCAATCCAGACCCTCTACCAGCTTCCAACCTCTCCGGAGTTCCTATTCACGGAAGAATCTCTCCGTCAGCGCCGCTCCTGGGGCGAAAACCTCACCTTTTACACCGGTTCTGCCTATATCTCCGCCTCTATCGGTGGCGGTTCCATCGGGTTTTTCTCTGCCCTCAAATCCTTCGAACCCACTGATACTTTGAAGCTGAAGGTGAATAGGATTCTGAACTCGTCGGGCCACTCCGGGCGAGTCTGGGGAAATCGGATCGGAGTGGTGGGTTTGATATATGCCATGACGGAGAGTGGAATCGTGGCGATAACGGATAGGGACGATGTTTGGACCAGCATGGCTGCGGGGCTTGGAACAGGGGCTGTGTGCAGAGCGGCGAGAGGAGTGAGGTCGGCTGCGGTAGCTGGTGCATTGGGAGGGGTGGTGGCTGGGGCTGCGGTGGCGGGGAAGCAGACATTGAAGAGGTATGCAATGATATAAAGTACAGAGAGACAGCTTGCAAATTGAGTTTAGGACATCAGTTCTTATTTGTTTTTACGTTTACAAGTTCTCTCTGTTCAATTGTTTATAGTGAATTTGTTAGCCATATAATGGTAAAGTTGATTGCAAAATTCATGAAGGTTATAAGAACGTTGTAATCTGAAACTACTGAAGTTCATGTCATGTAAATGGAAATACCTTATTGTCTTGGTGAAAATTTTCAACTTGCAATGATTGTGAAAGAGGGAAGCCAATGAGGAAACAACTATCTGATGAACAAAGACTCTGAGAGATCAAACTTGATGGTAGTAGTTGAATGTTTTGAGCAATTGCAGATGTAAGAAAGTTAGATGTAAAAGAAAGCATGAGACGTATCTGTTTCATGCACACTTTCTCCCATTAAATTATAATTAGTCTATACAATAAAATTAATAGACAAGTTAGCGAAATTTGACGAGAGATCTTTTAATTGAGTTTCCAAGACCACATGGTCTAACTAATTGGTTTCGCTGGACTAAATAATAAATTTTTCAAATCATAATAACAGAAATTACAGTCAATGGTAAAAACTAAAGATTACAATTATACACGAGACCATACAGTAGATCAAAGCTTTGAACTGAGAATTATATTATTATTATTATTATCACTTGCCACCATTTTATGATGGGATGATGACTAGCACAAGGAAATCTATTCAATGAAAGGTATAACCTTCGCAAAAGGGAACTGTTATTACACTCTGCAAAAGCAAAATTGAGTGAGTTTGCTTTGCGTTTGAATACCTCAAAAGAACCCAATACTTTTATTCTACCCAACCACTGCTTCCTATGCAATGACTGATGGCAAAAAAAACAAATGCAGCTCAACGATTGCAACTGCAAGGAAAGTTATACAAAGAAACGACAGAAACAGCCACTAATTGATTCACAGTAACATTGATTCAGGATTCTCAATGTAGCCCTTGAAAGCTTTTAGCCATTCAGCACCAATTGCACCTGAATAGAACGTGTAATCACAAGTGTTATGTCTGATAATGAAGCTAGACACTGGATAGTTAAAGCGCGTAGAAGAATTGCACTAGAGTTACCTACCATCTATGACACGATGATCACAACTTAAGGTTACTGACAAAAAGGAGGCGAATTTGAACTCATCAGAACCCGAACCAGGAACAACTCTCTTCTCAGCTGCTCTCAGACAATCACAAAGATGAGAATATATATTGCAAGAAGGTAACTTAGATTCAAACGTGTAATTTAGTTTGTCTTACCAGAGCCAACTGCGAGAATGCCCGACTGAGGAGGATTAACAATGGCACAGAATTGCTTGATGCCAAATGGCCCTCCCAAATTTGACACGGTAAATGTGCCCCCCTGCAAAGAGTAAAACACAAATGCATATAAATTCATTTTAAGACATAAACATCCAGAAAGCTAGCTGGCAAAGATGGATAATTCTCACCTCATAATCTTCTGGTTTCAAGCTATTCTCTCTGGCTTTTTGGGCCAAATGCTTGACCTCGTCAGCAATTGTAGACAAACCTTTCTTGTCTGCTTCCTACAAATTTTACACCACAATTTCAAGTCTCAAACTATGATTAGAGCAAAGAATGAAATAGAAGTACTGAACTAGATAACTGCTCACCCTAACAACTGGAACATATAGTCCGTTGTCTGTCTGAACTGCTACATTAATATTCACATTATTATACCTGCATTTAAATTAAAAGAGATCGAATTTCATATTACTGGTTATACAAATTCTCATAATGTCTATTAAATGTGTACTTACTGGCGAATATAGTTATCTGTCCATGAACTGTTGCATTGGGGAACTTTTCTAAGAGCCAAAGCAGCAGCCTGTAATTACAGAATTGTTGAAATTACTCCAAGATCAAACAATAAGGTGCTTCTTCTAAATTAATAGCTTGTGAGAACCTCCACATTCTGATATTTCATGCATTATGAGTATTTCCCAAAACTCCAAGTAATAAAGGCCGTATACCTTGATTACAAGATCATTTACAGATATCCGCTTCCCACCTGAGGCCTCTTGTAATGAATTTAGTTTGCTACGCAAACTACACCAAAAAGAAAGGTTTGAATAATTACCAAGTATCAAGAAAAAGGACAGCACTAAAATAAAGACAGAAACTAAGACTTACCCCTCCAGTTTGTCAACACATGTATCTACAGTTAAATAATAATGAGGAATAGTTTGCTTTGAGAACAATAAGCGTGAAGCTGTAACCTGTCAATTTCATTCGAGAAATGTGTTTCAGAACAACAAAGAGGACCATGGAGACGGCATCAGCTCCATGATTAGCAATGATATTCTAGTCAAAATTGGGAATTTGAGCTTTTATTGACTGAAGACAATTATTAGCATATAAGTGCAGTCCGCAAAATCCAGTAGAAATTAATGGCTGGAAAACAAGAGATGCATAAAAAACGTTTCTATCTAAGTTCCTCCTTCTTAATCAGGTTATTAATAATGATTGGTATTATCACCTTTCTTATTTGAGAATGAGGTATGTCAACATAATCTAATGCAGCAGCTGTTGTGTCCTTGGCCTTAGGTGCTGTTGCTGAAACTTCCTTCCCACGTGATGCTACACCATAAGGAAAAATTGTCAGGAAATTTAGCAACTATTATCTTCAGGTATAAAAATTTTAGCCATCATACCCAAGTAATCTTCAATATCAACCTTTACAATGTGTCCATCAGGGCCTGTTCCTTTAATGCTTGAGAGAGGTACCTATATTTGATATACCCAAAGTGAAGCAACAAAGTCGATTAGAAAAATCACAAGATCAATGACTACATTCTGTCACTGAAAAACAAAGTCGATGTCATACTAACACTGTGATCTTCAGCCAATCTTCTTGCAAGAGGACTAGCAAAAATGCGACTTTCTGAAGGAGTGGTACTGGGCCTCGAAATCTTTGGTTCTTGTGAACTAACTGTTTCCTCAACCTCCTTCTTGGGTGGTGGAGGTGGAGGTGATTTAGAAGCAGGGGGCTCTTTAGCTGCAGCAGCGCCATCTGATGCTGAAGGACTGTAATCCTTAAACATAGGAATATCTTCCTCATCTTCAACAGTAATAGCAATTACCTAAATAAAAAGGCAAAAGAGTAACTGATACAACATATAAATAACACACAAAGTGAAACAAAATCTGAAAAGTGCTCCCTGGCCCCACACCAAGAGGCAAGCCCTCAAATCAGAATAAATCCTTCCATTATCCAGTGCCATACTTAACCAAAAAGGAAAGAGACAAATAGACAAAATAAGATAGAAGAAGCGTATTCAGATTTACAGTTTTTCCTACGACAAGATTTTTGACAATACCTCACCAACTTTAATTTCTTTTGATCCATCCCCTTTTATTATCTTTGCAAGGAAACCTTCTTCCATGCATTCCATCTCAACAGTTGCTTTATCCTTAAAATATCAAATAAGGAAAGGTGTCAATGTTCCATAATGAGCAGAAATGAATTAAAGATGGAATCTGACCACGATTAGTACAGAGCCCTACAGTTTCAACTTCACATAGTACTTCACCAGGTGAAATTTTTTCACCCTCTTTCTTCAACCACCTTGCTATATTACCCTGAAATTCAGAAAATAATCCATTAGCATATGTGACAAGTAATGATGTTTTTATAAGATACAGAAAGGTTCATGCCTCTGTCATTGTGGGTGAGAGAGAAGGCATTCCAATCTCTTGGTGTGGAGGAAGACCTGCCACATGTTTAAGACAGTCAATAAAGCAAAATTTTATTATTAATAATACAATCCACTACTCTCCATTATAAAATTTTCATTCCACTCCACAGGATCTCCACATAATTATCAAGACAATTGTCAAAATTAAATAAAGAAAAGAAAAGACATGTTTGTACTTTAATTCTGTGATAAAACATAATAAAACAAACCAACTTTGAGAGCAAAAGAATTGATAGGATTCATATCAGACTTCTAGAAGAGAAAAGCCCAAGTACTGTAATTCTCAAAATGTAAGCATTTAACAGAAATTAATACCATGCTAGTATGTTTGCATTATGGCTTATATTTTAGAATTCAAGCACATGTTAAAAGGTGACAGATCCATAACACAAGGATTTAGTGTTTGAATTTGAAAGGCAGGTTAGAAAATTGAAAAAGGCAAAAGCAGGAGCAGTGGATGCAATAGGAATTAGAACAATGTATATACACAATATATAGATAAGTGCAAGTACCTGAATCAGACGAATATCCTCTCCTCGACTCTGCTTGTGAACTGACATAGGAAAAGAAAAAGGGAATTATTATAATTGTGGTAAGTAAAACAATAATGGTTGTTGGGGGATTGTGATTACAAAAAAAAAAATACCCAGAAAAATCCTTCATGACTAGCGGTCCACCCAATGGGATCCCAACTTGCATTGCAGTCCTTGAGACATTTTTCCTAGATCCTCCAGACAACAACACCTACAGAACAAGATAGATATCTGTAACCACTTGCCAACTGAATCTAACTTCAATAAAAACAATAAATTATGAAAAAAAGTAGTGAGAAATAGTTGATCCAGGCATAAAATAGGTGACTAGAAAGTACAATAGAAAGGCCCCAGCAACTGATAGCTGTAAATTTGTTGATCAATGAAACAAAGATGCCAGAACTTACAGTGCTATTAGCAGCAGTACTAGAGAACCTCTCTTTTTCTGCAGCTACAAAATGACGATGATGAACCTTACCAATATCTGGGAATAACAAACTTATCTAGTTATTTTATAGCAATGTAAATAAATGTTTATGAAAGTGAGGCAATAATGAGCACCAGAATATCACATATCTTAGGTGACAACAATGAATATATGATGAAACCAAAGCAAGATCAACCATAAGAATCATCAAGAAGCAGATGGTTCCAAAAGTCACAATTTTAGATTATCTAATGGAATATAAAACCCAGAAACAAACAATAAATCATCGCATCTCCCCACTTGTTACTACTCACATATTATTGTAGAGCACCCCAGGATTCACATTCTTAGGAAATCTCATTCACAGCCTTTCCCTTCACAAGAAAAACAATGGGTACAGTACCTGCTATGAGACAACATTTCAATAAAGATTTTGAGACCATCCAATTATCACATGGATGTCCAGCTATACATCTACATGAACGCTTGGATCACATGGAGGACATGAAGAAAAGGAAAATGGCAAATTTACAAAAATACAGGTAGGGACTAGGGAGAAAGAAAGGCATGCCATTTGGAAGAAAGCGGATTTATTACTAGAAATAAACCTTCAACAAATGCCAGCTCATGCAAACACGGACTATTTACATCCATCTATTCACTTAGCAGCAGAACAATTGGTAATATTGTCCTTAGCA
The DNA here is from genome assembly GCF_001659605.2 of Manihot esculenta. NCBI lineage: Eukaryota > Viridiplantae > Streptophyta > Magnoliopsida > Malpighiales > Euphorbiaceae > Manihot > Manihot esculenta. Next base: position 2,412,149 of record NC_035171.2, read on the forward strand.
AATGTAGGAAAGGCATGAATGTAAAGCATGTTCATCATAGATTAGCAAGCATGGTGACCTCAGTAGCAAAAAAATGGTTGTTAATGGTACAGGAGAGGGATAGCTAAAAACACAGTTATTGAGACTTACGGGCCAGTACCAAAATGGCCTCAAGCTCTGGCACTTACCATCCTTCTCAATGCAGGAGGTTATGACAGTATCATTTGAAACCCAACGAATCAGACAAGCTTGCTCATGCCGAAGCAAGTTGGGAGCATTTCTTAACTGTGAAAAGCGCGAAAGTCAGACAAAATCAAAATTTAAAACAAGAGCAATGTAGTCTGCCATTAATTAAACATCATCAACTTCGTTCTTGAATTATAATACCCATTAAAAAAATCAACGGATTACAACTGAATATTGAGATGGATGCAGTATTCTCGAAATGACCCACTAATACGAATGACACAACAAGTCTTCCACTGAGACTTCCGATGGCCAAATACACATCTAATGCTGACAACACAATTAAAACATAATCATTCAGAAAATGAATCTACACAAACATACATCATTGTTGTAAGTTGTTTACTCATATATGGTGAAATGAAACTGAAAACAGCTAAAAGAAGGCAATTACCAGTGACCCATTATTCTAATAGGCCTCAAAAGAGGATCTAAGTCCACACCAAAAGCTAAAAAGTGAAAGGAAACATCTAACGAAGCAATCAAAACAAGAGAAGCACCTTAAAAAATAAAGAAATTGAAGTAGAAAAAGGTACAAAATGCAGTGATCTCTTATATTACCTTTTTCGAGTGATTGATTATACGAGATGCATAAGCCATGACTCGAAATTGTTCAACTAAGAAGCACAACCTTAAAAATAATTGAAGCAAACCGATGGGAAATGGGAATGTGATGCCAGGAAAACAAGAGAAAATACGAGGCAAAAGCAATATAACTCCTCTGGTTTATCAAACAGAAAATTGAATTTGCTGTCTTAAATTTTTTTTCAAAAGAGGTGAGGGTTTCCAGTATCACACTATTGAACTCAATTTTTGGTTTCCATATAGTCCGTCCTCGTACAGTTGCCTTCTGTATGAACAAATCTGGGCCACAGCTATATGGTGGTGTGCAAGCGGAAATGTCATGAACAAATCTGTACCGTTGATTGCTGCGGAGAGAAAATAGACCATCCAGATGAGTGGAAAGTGGTGCAGGGGATTGAAGGACCAAAGGAGAAATTTGATGAGGAATTGCGATGGGCTTTCTAGGCGGCCCATGTTTAAGGGACAAAGAAATTATTTAATTATTTTGGATATTTTTTATAATGAAAATTGTGAATAATTATAAAAAAATCAGCTAAAATATAGTAAGTAAAAATATGATTAATATTGTCCAAAAAATTCAAACAAAAATCTCTATTACTCCCAAAAAAATCAACCTTGTAGGAAATAGAACAAAAATGGGCAAAATCTATTTCAGATTCAATCCTCACCGTTTGTTAGAAGCCCAAAACTCCATAAAATATCAAACCTGTAAATTATAAAAATAAAATATTGGAAATCTTTAAAAAAAAAATAATAATGCAAAAAAATCATGGAGATTTGTTTGAGTTTTCTCTCATTCTCCTTCCCCCTGTTCAATTTATGTGAACTAACCAAACAAAGCCTAAGGTAATAAAATCGAAAGTTGAAGGGCAAATCCGGAAATTCAAAGAAAACAATTGGAACAAAAGGGTTTTTGTAGGTAAATTGACCTAAACGCATTATAAACAATCGCAAGACACACAAGCTTACTCTCTTCCCCTTCAAACTCCAAGGCGCAGATCCGAGGAGTTTGGGATTAAAAACCCTAGTTTTTATCTCTCCACTCTCAAAAAGCCTCCAAATCTCTCTACCTTTCTTTCAACCCCTTGCTCACTATCAGGTCTCTTTCGTCATTCCTCCCTCTCCTCACTATTGTCTATATACATGTGTCTGTTTGTAATTAGCTTTGTTTTTAATTGTTGGTATCGGTCTTTTGCAGAGATCTATGTGTGGGTTTTTTTTTTCTTAATGTTAAAAATTTGTGCTTTTTTACGTATCTCTACCCGGGTATTTGTTGGTGGAATTTTGATGCTTTATTTATCTTTTTTCTCCCCTTTTCGATGGGTGATTTAGCTTTAGATTTGGTATGGTGGTTGTGGGTTTTCGTTTTCTTTTTTCTGGGAGCTGGGATTGATCTGTTTATTTGTTTTGTAGTTTAAGTTTCGAGTTTTATTCATTATTATGATGTGTTACTATTCTGAGGTCTAGTTGGTTGTTCAGGTTCTGAGATTGACTGGGTTGATTGTCAACTGGTCCTGGTTTTTGAAAAAAAAAAAGAGAAGGGAGAGAGATAATACAGGAGGGCAAGTTTGTTACTATAGTACAGTTTTTATAAGCTTTGAGAGAAAGAATTTCCTGGCCTTTACATAAGGCCAGATGGATTAACTAATGGGTTGAACATCATCAGAAGTTGAATAGACACTAAATTCTTTTATTTGTTAGCTGTTACACTGCTAAATGCTAATAGCTTATGTCAACTTATTGGCTATGATGCATCACTAGTTTTTCTTTTGTTCTTGTGGTTGTCTATTTAGCTTCTTGTTCTCTACATAGGTTTTTAGTTTATTCTCAACTGCTACTGTAGAGCATATATACGAGGGCATGTATTTTCGTCTAGTTACCATTTAAGACACCTTATTAACATTGGACAAGTTTTAATGATTATCCCACGTTAACAGGCCACAGATTTATGATAATGTATTGTTGTGTAATTTGGTATAGGATCTAGTATTTCTCAAAATTTTCATGTTTATGCTAATCCATTGAGAAATAATAACTTTTTTTTATTAGATCAGGAGTCCTAAATTCTTAATTTGATATTTTGGAGGAGAGGGCAAAGTAGTCTGATGGTGAAGGATTTATATCCGATGTATCAGCTACCTGGCTGCCCCTATGATATCTTCTTCTCCAGACACTAAAACAGAAGTTTAATGCTTGTACTCCTTTCTATTTTGGTTTGCAAGTTTGGCTCTTCTGTGACAAATTCATTCTGGTTTCTTGCCATATGGCCTAACAAGTGGACAACAGTGAAATATTGTGTGGTCTGGTAGATTATTTTCATTTTGATTTGTATGTTCTTTCTTGTTCTTCTTGTGTTCACAGATTATTTTGTAATGACTTTTTTCCTAGATTGTATAATGTCGTGTACATGTTTTCTGCTTTCTCTCATTATATTGGTGCATTTGATGGGGGACAAGAATGCAGAATGTGATTATACTCTTTACCTGTTTAGTTTTGTAATTCATATTTTAATGTTGCCATCTCAACTTCTGTAAAACATGCATAATATAACATGTGTTTTTCTTCATGCAGTCATGGCAGGTTTGGCCCCAGAAGGATCACAGTTTGATGCTAAGCAATATGACACCAAAATGAATGAATTGTAAGTTCTGTAATCTCTGTGTATATAGCAAGAGTTCATTGTGATTTGATGCCAGTGATTATGCATTTTCTTACAACTGCACAGACTGTCTAATGAAGGACAAGAATTCTTCACCACTTATGATGAGGTTTATGAAAGTTTTGATGCTATGGGACTGCAAGAGAACCTTCTGAGGGGCATCTATGCCTACGGTACTCTATATATATATATGTATACACATATATAATTTTGTTTCCTTAACATGCGATAATATCTGCAAATTTCTTGTGAATGTGATTCTTAATGATTAGTTTGCTCTGGAGTCGATTTTTACTTGATTCCTTGCTACATCTTCTTAGGAGATTTTGAATGAGAGTAATTGTATTACTCTCTGACTCTGTATCCTTGAGATTTTTGCACCTTTTTCTTGAGTTGACTATTGCTGGAGGATGCTGACTTTCTTGCCTAAATTTCTGTTCAAGGTTTTGAGAAGCCTTCTGCAATCCAGCAAAGAGGAATTGTTCCATTCTGCAAGGGTCTAGATGTAATTCAGCAGGCCCAGTCTGGAACTGGTAAAACAGCAACTTTCTGCTCTGGCATTCTGCAGCAACTTGATTATGGTCTAGTTCAATGTCAAGCGCTAGTCTTGGCTCCAACAAGAGAACTGGCACAGCAGATTGAGAAAGTTATGCGAGCCCTTGGTGATTACCTTGGTGTGAAGGTTCACGCATGTGTAGGTGGAACAAGTGTTCGTGAGGATCAACGCATTCTTCAAGCAGGTGTTCATGTTGTTGTGGGAACTCCTGGTCGTGTGTTTGACATGCTGAGAAGGCAGTCACTTCGTCCAGATTACATTAGAATGTTTGTGTTGGATGAAGCTGATGAGATGCTGTCACGTGGTTTCAAGGATCAGGTTTTCAATCAGAACTATTTTTTTTTTCCTTCCCCCCCCCCTCCCCCTCTTTCTTCTAACCTAGTTGTAGGAGCTCTTTGATGAGCTCTGTTTTTCTTCATTCTCTGGTTCTAATGTGGTTTACTGGCCATCAGATCTATGATATTTTCCAGTTGCTGCCAGCAAAAGTTCAGGTTGGTGTTTTCTCTGCTACCATGCCACCAGAGGCCCTTGAAATCACAAGGAAGTTCATGAACAAGCCTGTGAGGATCTTGGTTAAGCGTGATGAGCTTACCCTTGAGGGTATCAAGCAGTTCTATGTGAATGTTGAGAAAGAAGAATGGAAACTAGAAACACTATGTGATCTGTATGAGACCCTAGCCATCACCCAGAGTGTCATTTTTGTTAACACAAGGCGCAAGGTTGACTGGCTTACTGACAAGATGCGTAGCCGTGACCACACAGTATCAGCAACTCATGGAGATATGGACCAGAACACTCGTGATATCATTATGCGGGAATTCCGTTCTGGCTCTTCTCGTGTTCTGATCACTACCGATCTCTTGGCTCGTGGTATTGATGTGCAGCAAGTTTCACTTGTCATAAACTATGACCTGCCGACTCAACCGGAAAACTACCTTCATCGTATTGGAAGAGGTGGACGATTTGGAAGAAAAGGTGTAGCTATTAATTTTGTGACAAGGGATGATGAGAGAATGCTGTTTGACATTCAGAAATTTTATAATGTGGTAATCGAGGAGCTGCCATCTAATGTTGCTGATCTCCTGTGATGAGAAATTTTGGCGTGTGTCGAGAAAGGTTTCTTATTTAACGTGTTGTTTTTCGTTTCTTGTTTAGTGTCTTGATTTAATATTTTGAGACATATCTGACAGTTTATTCTCATATGAGCCTTCTCAATTGCAACATGAAGAGATTGTCTAGTTCTTATTACCTTTTTTATATTTTTGCCCTCTTGGAAAGTTTTGCATGCTGGGTGTTTTTGTACTGTATAACCCCCCTCTTTCTATAAATTATTGTGGAATTGTTTACTTGTCCATATTTGTTTCTGTGACTGCAAGTTTAATCTTTATTTGCCTTTGGTGTTTAACTTCTCGAATTAAGATGGCTGTATTTATTGGGATTTTTAATTTATTTTATTTTAAAAATTTTAAATTCAATTTGGTTCGAAATTTCATTTTTATTTAAGCAACTAAGTTCTCAAACAGGAGTTTGGAAAGAGGGAGAAAGCTCATCCCAAGTCCCATGGCATGAGGCAGCTGGTTAGCTTTTGCCCTTTTGCCCAACACGGGGACCATCCAGCTGAGAGAAGACAGCAAGACGACTCACAAATATCTAAATTTCAGTTATTCATTTTTATTAATTAGTTATATATCAAAACAAATTGATATATTTATTTTGATATATGTAAATTTATATTTTGGTATTTCAACTTTCTTAATTGAAATGTGCCCAAGTAAAATGAAATTAAAATTTTTCATCCTTTTATTAAATAAAAAAAAAAGGCTAAACATTTATTTTAATTTTAAGTTGGGAGACTACATAGATCAGCAAGCAAGAATTCAGTACAAGCATCAAGTAGTATGTAAGATTAAGAAATGAATAGGCAATTCTAGCTAAACAATAATTATATATGGAATGACCTAGCAAGTGTTAAGGCAAAGAACTAATCAATTAGGAATTAAGAAATAAAACGTTATTTTATTTTTTTTATTAATTTCCCTTTTTAAAATAAAATAAATTCTTTTTAATTTAAAAGAAACAGAGACTATTTATAATTGTATAAATTTTATTTAAATTCTTTTCTTCTAAATATTTTTTTTTTTTCAAAAGAAGTATTTGTGTGATAAATGAAAAACTGCCCATGAAATTTATAGTTTTGGGATAACAAAATCAAAAAGTGTATGATCTTTGATTAAATTGCCAATCACATGAATATTCATGCTTAGACACAAAGAACAGTATAAGGATAATTTACAATTAAAATTAAAATAAAAATAAAAGAAACTAATAAATTTTTAAAAATATAATAATGTCCAGAATTTGGGGAAAAAACAAATTGAAATGGTAAACTGTAAGAAAATCATAAATGCAGAGTGTGAAAACAATAATTGAAGTAAACTACCATGGCTGTGCTCTCATAAACTCTAGGGCCCATTAATAGTCATATCAAGTTACTAAATTTTTCATAACTGTATGGTACATTGGACCCATTTCAAAAATAAAATATAATAATAATAATAAATGAATTCAATTTGAAATTTTTCAAATTTTAAAAAATATTAATTTGAGAGGATTCATAATTAAGTAATAAACAATAATTAAAAAAATGTTGAATGAATTGTATACTAAGTAACATGATATAAATGTTTTTGTCTCTTAATTTTTGTATTTTTTTTTAAATTGTTAAATGTTTAATGGATTTAATTTAGAAAAGAAAAGACTGGTTCATTTGATTTAACACATGCAAAAAAAAAAAAAAAGGAAAATTGAATTAGAAGAAAAAAAAAAGTACTTTTATATCTTAATTTTCAATTAATTTATTTTTAATTTCTTTTCATTAATTTTGAAAACAACAAGTTGGTATTATTTTATATTAATAAATTTTGTTATTAAGGCCAGAAAGTCAATTCATAATCTTTTAAAAGAAATAAAGAAACATAAGCATCTAATGTCAACAAAAAAAAAAAAAAATTAAATTGTCATAACCCACAGGCTTCTAAATTCTGTTACAACTATCTTATCAGAGGAAAGGGAAATTTTCTTACAGTCAAATCCTGAAATCCCAAGTGACACATGCCCTTCATTCATTGACAATAGGCAGAAAAATCAAGGTGAAAAAAATTTCATAAATCCAATAATTCTTTAGAATAACCAATAAATAAATATGCATAAAAGGGTACAAAGAAAGATACAAACTTCAACTTGGGTTGTTTTAACTCAAAACCAAAAACAAGACCCACTTCAATAAATTATAACAACTCCTCTAAATAGCAAAGCAATCCCAAAGCAAAAGATTTCTTCTGCTTTTTCTTATTTTGCTTCTTCTTTCTTTTCTTCTCTAAAATAAAACCTTAATTCTTGAATCTATCTATCAAATTTGTGTGTATGTGATTCTTGTGTTTAGTTTCAATGGAGGGGTTCAGATCCAAGTCTTGCAGAGATGGAAGGATGCAGATAGAGGAATTCTATGGACCAGGACCAACAAGCATGCAAGATTTAAGGTCTTATAGTGTGAGCTATGCACAGCCAAATCAATTTGGCAAGGAAGTGAAGATCAAGAAAGGGAAAAGCAATGTTGGGTCATCTTCAAAAAGCTGGAGTTTCAATGATCCTGAGCTGCAAAGAAAAAAAAGAGTTGCTAGCTACAAGGTTTACACCATGGAAGGCAAGATGAAAGGTTCCTTGAGAAAGAGCTTTAGGTGGATCAAGGACACTTGCACCCAAGTCGTCTATGGATGGAGGTGACCATTTCACAATTTCCCTTCTTCTTCTTCTCCCTAAAAAATAATGTGTTTGTTAATGTTATGGATATGGAGGTTTGAGATCAGATGCATAAATGTTATTTCAGTTTATGAAGAATTTATATAGTAATGCTGTGAACTTTTCTCTTTTTCGTTCGGCTCCAAAGGAAGCCAGATCTGGAAAGCTGGATTTTACTTTGTTTATGTGTGTGATTAGTGACTGTAATGAAGATCCGTAACAGATTGGCTTGATTTGGAGATTGAAATTTTTAATGTTATGTATCAGTGATCTACTAATCTGTGGTTGTGCTACTGAGCTTCATCTCCAATGCTTGTAAGTTTATGATTTCTCTTTTTTCAATAATGTACTGGGGAACAAAATATCAGTTGGCAGCCCTGAAAACAAGGAGAACTCGCCTTTTGTTTATTTCATCATTAACGGAGTTGACACAGTAAAAAAAAAAAAAAGGCATCTAAGGTCAGCGCTTTTCGAGCTACCAGATCACTATTGTTTATTCGTCACCAAATTTATCATATGCTTCTTTCTCCCATTCAAAACTCTTTCTTTTTTCTTTTTGAAAATATATATATATATAAGTACAAGAATTGAAAGCAAGATCATATGAACATCTAGATTTCATTATCACCAGTGAAAATGAATTAATTATGCTCCGTTATCACATAAACATAACAAATGCACACTGTAATTTGCCAGATTCAGAAAGCAATGAAACTACAAATAAGATCTCTTTTCTTCACCCCCGTGCAAAAGAGAGCAGTTTAGGTTCACATTGACGGTTGCAGTATGAAATTCTTTGAATATTGAAACAATCAAAGATGGCGTGCTCGAAAGCGAAACAGAAATGCTGCTGCTTTGCGACATTAAATTCAGAAATGCATGTACGGTAGCAGTGATCTCTTAACGGTCTATTACAAATTTGGAAATATTAAGATAACCACAAAGTTTTGCTATACATATTCCATCAGTGGGTATCCGTAACTCAACTGTATTGACCGCTGCTGTACCAGAGAGAGAGGGAACAAATTAGAAAGCATTTGGTTAGCAACTAGAGATGATACAGAGACGATTAACAGGTTCCACTTTTACTTGTAAATTTACATTGGGAAAGGGAAAGAACTGAGGTTGGAATTCACTAATACTGTATCCTTTCTTCTTTGTTGAAGCGCAGGCTCTCAATGCCCCTAAGTGCTGATTCAAATGTCTTTATATTTGAGGAGTTTCTACCAGAAGAGGGATGCTTCTGTTCTGAAGATGCAATAGGCAAACTTCTTTGAACGCTGGAAATTTTGACTGCAGGGCTTACATCTGTTGTGCGAGAACGAGTTGGATCAGTGTCACTCCTAACAATCACTGCTTCACGACTGCTAGAAATGGCAGGCCGCCTTGATGGTCCACTAGACCGCAGAAAATTTGAACTGGATAACTGCTCAAGACCAAGCATACAAATAAACCCAAGTAACAATGCTGAGCATTAATGAATATCACCATCATAACAGCATATAGTTACATCAAATCCATCTATAATAAAGGCAAGGTATTGACAAGTGCACTTGTGCGGTACATCCAATCATAAGCAGATGCATGTTGGAAGAACTTACTGTAGCATCTTTGGATAAGGGTAAATCATTTGTAGTAAGACCTTTTTGTTTAAATAAATTTGCAGAACTTGTAACGGGTCCAGAGTTTCTCCTTCGAGAGGCATCTGTTGAAGGCCAACCAGGTCTACCCTCTTCCCCGCCTGTGTTTAAGTGAAAAATACACATATTATACATCTCCATACAAGTAGATAGAAGAATATGGAACTCAAACAAAAGCCTCAAATGGAAAGCATTGGAGCAACCTGATCGCTTGTCAACAGTAGCACCAAGAGGAGGTATGCCAGAGCTTGGTCCAGCACCAGGTCCCTGTAGATTAAATAAATGGAATACTGTTACATAGATTACTAATCGTAGGATAGAAGCCTTGCAAAGGACAATGATATTAATGCTTACAAGTGCACAAGTAGGGGGACTGGTAATCTGGGCTTGCTGATATTTCAGAATTGTCCAATCAAAGACATAGTCATACTGGAAACCTGAAGTAAGAAGGAAATGTAACTGATTATAGTGGCAAAGTACTTGATTTTAGTACTGCCTTAGATTTTATGCCAATATAACATCTAACAGAAAAAGACCAGTAAATTTCAGACCTTCACGGATAAAAAGATCACGGAAAAGCCTTTTCAGGTAAGCATAATCTGGTTTATCATCAAAACGCAGGGACCGACAGTAATGGAAGTAGGAAGCAAATTCTGTGGGATAACCCCGACATAAGGCCTAAAGAGGATGCAGCGAGCTTCCAAATCAGTTCAATAAAGCTGGACAATCCTATGAAACAAAGATGCTATTTGAAGATGCATCTTTACCTCAATAGAAGTTGACACTTTCTTTTCGCTGATCTTCTCATACTTTTGCTTCTTGGTCCCTGCTTTTAGTCCTTGCCAAGGAAGGCTACAAGCGTAAATGGGTCACAATCAAATAAATCATGCAACAAAAGTATCAATTGAGCTGACACTGGAAAATGGAATATTTACCTTCCTCTTAAAAAATACATCAAAACATATCCGAGTGATTCTAAATCATCCCTGCGACTTTGTTCTTCGAGGAAAAAGTGAAAGACAATCAGGAAATAATAGCTTATATAATCAATAACCTATTACATGTTATGCCAAGAACACAATGCAGAAACTAAAAACAACATTAACATACCAATGCCAAGATGAGTATTCATGCTAGCATATCTTGCAGTTCCTGTCAGATTTTTATTTTCTCTGCAATTTAAAAAAAAAAAAAAAAAAAAAAAACAGTTCGAAAGTAAGAAATTCATATAATTCAGATATGCAAATATGACTACATAAACACATCACTGCTCGTATAAAGCCAGAAACAAAAGATTTAGCAATTAGATTTGACACTGAACCCTTACAGTAAATTAACTGAAATATCATATTTTAGTTCAAAGTTATTAACCTGTAAGGGATATGCTGATGCGTTGAAGTATCCCTATACTTCTTAGCCAGACCAAAGTCAATGATATAGACCTGCATTCACATAGACATCAGGCAACGGACCACAAATGGAACAAGTATGGCAATTGACAGGAATCAGTATCAAACTGAGACCTGGTTGGCACGCCTCCCTAGACCCATAAGGAAGTTGTCTGGCTTGATATCTCGATGCAGGAATGATTTGGAATGAACATATTCAACACGATTAATCTGAAAATAATGTCACAATAGAAAAAGAACAAAATCAATGATACAAATCATATGATGTTGTAAGAATTTTCATTAGAAAAAAAATCCCACCATCTGGTCTGCAAGCATCAGAACACTCTTGAGAGACAGTTTTCTACTACAAAAGTTGAATAGATCTTCAAGACTAGGTCCCAGTAAATCTATCACAAGGACAGTATAGTCCCCTTCAACGCCAAACCATTTGACATTTGGAATTCCAGCTGACAAAATTACAATAAGCAGCCACAAAAACAATCAGGAAAAGATTAACAGAAATAAAGCAAATGGTATCCAGTATAACAAAGAGAGAGTAATTACTTCCTCCCTGTAGAGTCTTATATAACTTAGACTCGGACAGCAGCTGAGGATGCTTTGTCTTGATAGTTTCCTGAGAAAGAAAATGACAAAAGAAGTTCTTAACTAAACCATTAAAGACACTTAATATTATAAACCCACACCATTGAATCACTGATGAACTAGAAAATGAAGTAAATTCACAGGAAAACCAGAAGGAAGAAACATAAAGGAGTTGCCAACATCTTACTCAACTAGATAAACCAGCATTCAAACTACATTTCATATGCTTTTTTCCAAGCAATCATCTCCAATGAAACAATTCATAATCATATGCACGTACTTAACAGTCTAGATAACGCAAATCTTTGAGCTGTAACTGAACAGAATTTAGCCCAAAAAAAAAAAAGAGAATTGGAACCCAATAGGAAATAAACAAAAAAAATACTCACAAGCTTTAATGCAACTTCCTCGTTTGTTTGAATATTAGTACCTGAAAATCCCAATGAAAGAAAATACATATCATAATTATTAAAAAGGCGAATTTAAAAATAAGTAATTGAAAAATGAGTAAAAAAGAAAAAAGAAAAAAACAAACCAATATAGATTTCTCCAAACGATCCGCTACCGATCTTGCGACCGAGACGAAATTTGTTACCAACGCGCGGTTCCATAATAGTGAAAACCCTGAAATTTTTCTCTCTCTATAACAATAAAAAACCCTAACACTATAATTAAGAAAACAAAACTCCCTCTATCCAAAATTCCCTCAATTTTTTTTATTTCTTGAAAAAATTGTGGACCGTACAGGTGTCGGCGGCGATGACGATGATGATGATGATGATGAGGAGGAGGAGGAGGAGGATAAAATCAGCGCCGGAGATTGAATCTCGGAGAGCAAATAGAAGAAAAGTACGGGATAGATGGAAAAGCAGAGGGAACTTTCTCTCTCTAGAGATTTATTATTCAAGAGAGAGAAAGGGAAGAATGAGAAGAACGAGGCATTGTTTCAGCCTTTTTACATGTTGGTTTGATCTTTGATTCAATCGAAAGCGGACTTTCTTACAAGGGTATCTAGTTGTGTGCGGGATCCAAACGATGTCGCTTTCATCTTTCTAATACAAACGACGTAGTTTAGCATATTCCCACATGCCTGTTCTTTCCCTGCACAAAATGTTGCCCATGTTTTGGACAAAAATTGTCGCCAATGCCATTCTTTGTTTTTGGATAAGGAATCATTCTAATAAGATAACAACAAATAAAGAAATAAAATAATTCTCTTTATATTAACATTTGCCTATAAATTCTTATAAATTAGTATTTAACTATAGAAAATTCAATTTTTGCATGATTTTTTTATAAGAATTTATTTATTTATTTTTTTAAAAAAAAAATGAGTCATTTTAATAGAAGGGATTGTATTTTCAATAAAAGGGCGAAAAAAGAATAATAAAAATGTAATATATATCAACAATTTTCACAGGCTGTTAAAACTTCTGAAATGTTACAGGTACATAGTACAACGGCTCAATGCTTCTGTATAATGAAGTGGACCTGAACCAACCCCCACTTAACCACATAAAAAATCACTGCAAATGAATCGTTAGTGTTACAAGGGCCATGATATAAAAACAGCAAACTTCTAAAAACCCTACAAGCTTTCCCAAATGAAAAAGAAAAAGTATTGGACAAGGCTATGAGGGTGAAGATGCATAACTTTGTGATATTAAGGTTGAATGCTTCTTATTCAACCTCCCTCTTAACTGCCTGATCTTTGCATCCACTCTTGCTGAGAAACCAATCTTGGTTTCTTGTCTCGCTTTCGACTTCTCTCTTCTCCACATGTGTTGATCTTCAACATCCTTCTTATAGTACTTGATTTCTTGGATGATATGGTGATCCAGTGGATGGATACATCTTTGGAATGATATGTGAGCCAGGTATGGCAAGTTACATGCAACTGTTACCAAGAAGATTGAGCACCAATATATGGGTGCTGGGCCAAGAGCTTCAACTAAGATGTGGTAGGCATTCCCAGAATAAATTGGAGATACCATTCCATAAAGTAAGAGAAACAAGAACCAAGCGGCAATGCTACCCCAGACGAAGAGGTGTTGAATCCATGTGAAGTGGCTCATTGTAAGTGCAATCTGGCAGTTGACAGCACAGATGATGCAAGAGAACATAGTGGTGCCTACTGCAGCCATATCAGCCGTTTGACCTTCAGCTCGGAACGGTTGGTCAAACAGGATGACAAGATTGAGGAAGAAAATAATGAGGGAGGAATAGAGACCATTGCCCATCCATCCCATTATTCTATACCAATCAAAGAACAGATTATTGGGTCCTTGCTGATACAATGCTGGGAACTGCAAAAAGTAAAATATGAATATTAGCACAAGCCAAATAGCATAAAAAAATCAGTGCCTAGACAAAAACACAAGTGAAGGTAATTGGACTAACCTGTAGGCAGACCTCAGAAGGAACATCTTGTTCAAAAACTCCGAGTGAAATAACGGGCAGGGAGGTAAGAACGACGTTAAACAAGAGCATATACCAGTCATCGTAAATTGATTGGCCAGAAAAGGCCGTGAATGCCTCGAAGTAGAACAGGGTGAGACCAAATGCTATATTTTTGTAGAAGAAATAACAAATCTGCAAGCCAAAATTAAGTTTTCATTAAAGACTAACCAATCATGTGCATTTATACAGAACATCAGTGCCTAATTGTGTTTAACCTTGCAGTGGATGCTATCATATTGAATTCATGAAATAAAGCATCAAGATTGCTATTGTTTGGCTATTACCATCTGAGCAATTCTCTTATAGCACCAGTGTCCATGCACTACTAGAAGTCTTTCCAAGAACCGAAATTGTGAAATTGAGAAATCACTGGCCATCACAGCCTGTAGAGGAAATTTCAAGTTCAGTAAGTTTCAATAGAATACTTCAGCAATAATGAGTGGATAAACCTTGTTTACAGTATTAAACAGATTGAGTTTCAAGGCGTGCAAAAAAGACGAGCATTATAAGTGGGGGAAAGAAAAGGTAAATTCTACTGGATAGATGCTCATAGTGCTGGAATCAGATACTTCACTGACCTGCATACCTTCAACCCCACTGATGCCTACACCGATATCAGCTTCTTGAATCATTCCAACATCATTTGCACCATCACCTATGGCTAAGGTGGTTCTTCCAGTACCTTCTTTCACTAACCTTGTTACCTGTTTCAAAATTATAAAATGGGGAAAAAGAAAAGTCATATATAGTTCTGAACTGATAAGGAATTGCTGATTTGATATTCATCTCCGAGTAAGATAATCTGAAAGTGAGCCAAGCAGGTAGTGAAGAGAAATGGTCATACCAGTGCCTTCTGCTTGGGAGAGACCCGACAACATATGACAGATGCACAATCAACTGCTAATGCCAAGAAATGCAGCTTCATATCATCCTCCAAAGCAAATGTCAGAGTTTTCCCATCAATAATTAATGCAAATGCAGCATGTGGATCCTTTTCTAGTTTAATCATTTGAGAGGCATTGGTGATTTGATTCAAAATATTCTCTTTTGCAGCCTGTTTGGTAATAAAAAGCAACCAAAGTCTTACCATCAAATACAATCAATTCCATTAGAAAAAGTCCTGTACTACCAAGCCACGTAGCACAAACCTGTTTGGAATCATGAGCCATCATATCTGAGTTTATCACTGTAATGCAAATCTGTTTCATTCCCTGTCGAAGTAAACTACAGGCATATCTGTATCATGGAAAGAAGCAGCCTTTTTTCAGATTCTCAAGGAAGGTAATATGCAATAAGAAGAACCAAGTATCATTGTATGTAATTTGTGCAACACCAACCCTATATTGATCGCAGTCTCCATCTTATCTCCTGTCAAAACCCATAGCTTAAGACCAGCTTGTGCAAGTTTATCTATGCACTGGGGCACCTGAAGAGGAAAATTCAAAATCAGTGGAAGCAATTCAAAATGCAAGGGTGTTAATTATGATCCTAAGCCAATGATATTGTGTACCCCTTTTTGCAATTTGTCCTCCACAGCAGTAGCACCCACAAGAATCAATTCCCTCTCGATCATATCTGCTACTCGCTCGAGCATTCCATCTCGATCACCACCAATAGAAGTTTTGGCTTTCATAAACTCACTGTTCCATGCATCATATTCAGACTCAGTAAGCTTCTTGTAAGCAAGCGCTAAAGTACGTAACCCAGCTTCTCCATATTCATTCAAGTGCTTAGTAGTAGTTTCCTCATACAATCTTCCGTGCTTTGCAAGGCGGTCAAAAATGATGCTGCAAATTTAAGCAAAGGAGAGATGAATGGTAGTGAAGGAAGCAAAACGTTTATATTCTCTCCATTTCATATGGCTTAGACAAAAGGAACAAACCTCAGGGATACAAAGAATGATTAAAAGAAGTGGTAAATGTTCTAATTGATTAATCTACAAGACTAGAAGATATTTGGAGTCTGACCTGTCAGCACCTTTGCACAGGAGTAGAATCTGTCCATCCTCATCCTTCACAATTACAGACATTCGCTTTCTTTTGCTAGTAAATTCCAACAAATTGAGAATTTTGAACTCCCTGCAAGATTCCAGAGAAGGCCAAAATTTTAATAGAACAAAAATATGAAGGATAGATGAACTATCAGCCTGAATAAGAATAAAATGTTCATTGCCTCCTTACCTTTCAACAAGTTGTCCTGGGTGAGCGTATTTTTCTCTGACAATAACACCTGATTGAGTTCTTTTGCAAAATTCAAAACCAAATTCTCTTGCTGCCACAAGAAAGGCCCCTTCATCAGGAGATTCAGCTTCATATGTGAACACGCCAGTCTCTTCATTCAGCTCAGGAACAGCACTCTGACAAACTGCTAAAATCCGGAAGAATAATATAATGACATCTGTATTGGGCTCCTTCAGCCAATTTCCATCCATGAGACGGTTGTCCTCAAAACTAAACCCCTTTATTGCTGTTTTCTGATCCTTTTCATCTTTAGAAGTAATGACAGTCTCCAGTTCAATTTCTGGTGCTCCATTGCTATTCTCCCATGAGTTACGTGAATGATTCTTAAGCCCGGAACCAGTGGGCATTTCTGCATCCTGCTCTTCAAGGTCCATGGCCATCTGTTTTGCTGCAGCAAGTTCAACTTCACTGGAACGCACACCATAGGCAGTACCAGCAATTGAACACTTCAAAAAATCCATCTGGTTACAGGTCAGGGTGCCAGTTTTATCAGAAAGGATTGTATCCACTTGGCCCAACTCCTCATTCAAGTTTGATGTCCGTGCTTCAGCAGTATTGCCAGTTTCTTCATCATACATGTTCAGGTCTTCATCAATGAATTTTGCTTGACAAACTTTCACAACCTCAATTGAAACATAGAGAGAGATTGGTATTAGATACCCATATAGGATGAGAGCAGTGATCAGATGGGCTAGACCTGATTTGACTGGGCTATTAGGATCATATAAGTTTTCAGGTTTTGCAGGTTGCATGTACCACCAGTCTGGCATTTGGAACTTTACCTTCACTGCAAAACCAATTGAGCTTATTAACGAGATGAGTAGAAGGAGGCTGAAAAGGATGTATATAATTTTGTCCATTTTTCTTTCGATCCTGCTCCTCTTTGAAGGGGACTTTGTTGAGTTCTGCATGACTTTGCTGTCAAAACCAGTGAATATCACAACCCCATACACAAATGTTGTATTCCTTAGCTTTGAATCTCTAAGGAGAACCTGATTAGGATCAAGAGGATAAACCTGACGGTCATACTCAAGATTACCAATGAAGGTGTAAAGACTAGGATTTGGGTCCTCACATTTTATCGTTCCCGTAAAATCCTTGAAAGCCTCATCGTCATCCAAAGGCAATGTTGCTTCCAAAGCTCTCTTTGGCTTCAAGTTTGTCTCACCATCCAAGTTCATAGTCTCCACATAGCAAATCCCATCTTCATAACTACTAGACAATAAAAGCAAATCAGCTGGGAAAAACTGATCCTTTTCCACTTTCACCACATCACCGACCTGAATCTTCTGCCATGGCTTATAACCAAAGACACCATCTGCTACATGGACACTTGCTTTCCTGGTATTAACTTTCATATCCTGCATAAACCTACGCCAATCTTCTAAAGCTTCCTTTACCATACTAATACCAACAACAAAAGCCAAAGGAAAGATCATGCTCACAGCAGAGAATGGAGCAACAGGTGTAAGTGAAAGAATGGCAGCCAAAAGGAAGTAAATATTGGCAACCCTACGGAACTGCTCAAATAGTGCTTTAGGCACGAAAGTGACAATGTTATACTTTGTTGTGGATATATAGTTTGAGCAATACTTCAAGGGCTTTTTCCGGTGCATTCGGGGTTGATTGCAATGAACGATTCTTGAATAGCCAGGCCCTTCAATGGGATGTGGCCCTTCATCACATTCTGTTCTTGGTCTCAAACATGAAAACGGGTGAAAATGGCTCCGGCGAAGCCTTGCCCTTATCCTACCTCGCCCCATCTCTCAAAGTTTAATCTCAAAGCAGTTATAATTGGCAAAAATCACCGGACCAAATCCCGCTCTCAATGCAGATGTCAAGGACCCTTGTGCACAATATCTTTCCCTAAAGCCTAATGAAACAAACAGAATATAGTAAATTAACCGAAAAGGATATACATTGGACAAGCTGCAACATAAAATAACATCAGTGTCCATTTGGAAAGGCAAATGAAGATGGATATTGATTTGCGTTGCAAATACTCAGAATGTAAATGAAGCCTCATATAATTTCAAAACCAACATCACGATTTAAAAAAAAAGGCATTAAAGGTTCAAAAACATTACATTCCATAAATGTGAATTGGCATTCAGAATCTTCCGTTCACAGATTTTATAATCTTGTCACAGATTTTATAACCTTGTGAATAATTAAGAAACAAACAAATAGTTAAAGAACTCAACAAAATTACACACACGAGTACAAATCTAAATTCTTTGTTAGCTAGAAAAATCCCATTAATTGACCTTGACCTTGATTTCCTAACCATATTCAGACCTACAACATTAGGAGCTAAAATCTCAAAACCCAAATCCCGCATTCACCAGAAACACGGCAGAAGAGAAAAAAGAGACTCTAGAATCACATCAAAAGGTTATAAACAGGCATCTTCCAAAATGAAGAAAAAGAGGATGCAAAGTCCAGCTACAGCCGGCAACCAAATCATTTCCTCGTATGAAAAACCTTAACCTCCAGCCGAAAATACAAAAATAAAAGGGCAATCATTCAAGAAAGGCACGGCCATGGGAAAACAAGCAAAAAAAAAAAAAAAAGAAAAATGGTACCTACGAATAGGCTGGTCCATGATGATCAAAATAAGAAAATACCCATTTGAGCAGATAGACAAAGAAACAAGAGTTGAAGAACTGCAGATCAAGGAAACAGAAAAGAAATTTAGGAGAGAGAAACCTTATTTCAGAGAACGAAATTTGATTTTAAAGAGAGAGAGAGAGAGAAAGAGAAAGACAGGGTTTTAGTCCATAGAGAGGGAAAATCTCTCTCTCTCTCTCTCTTCTCTCTTCTCTCTTCTCTCTCTCTCTCTTTCTTTTCTTTTTCTCTCCCTCCCTTTCTCTGCGATGCAAGTCAGAACCAATGCCAGGAATTTCCGGAGTACCTTCACTTCTCCACATTAACCTATATAATTTTTTCAAAAACAATTTGAACTCTTTTCAATTTTCCAGTAATTAATTTAAATTATAAATTTCCATTTAGAATTAATAATTTTATAAAATTTAATTATTTTTTATAAACTTCTTAGAATATAAAATTTTATTTAAATTATTTTCTTATAAAAATCATTCATTCAAAACGAATCATATATATTTAGTTTTTTTTTCTCTAAATATATGTATGTGTTATTAATAAATAAATATTGTTTTTTTTTTTACAGATTTCTTACACGTTAAAATGATCTGGCAAGGAGTGTTGGAGAGCCAATACTTTTTAGGACTGGTCAGCCTTGGGAGACCCACTTATCATACGTGGCACGCCTTGAATTTAGTGAATTACACAATTAAGTACTAACAGGTAGATCTGATCGAGGACCGGTTCGATTTTTTAGTTAACAAATTAATGCATGATAAATATTTTCTAATTAAAAAATAAAATTGATTTTTTTTAATTTTAAAAATATTATTAAAATCTTTTTCTTTCAGATTATTATTTGAAATAATAATGTTTATATATAGAAGCAATTAGACAAGTGGCATAATCTTGTATTTCTTGGTGGGGCCATTTTCAACTAAGGGAAGAACATTCTAGATTTTCTTTGTTTTTTTTTAAGAAAAATAATAAGATCTGACGGCTGTAACGAAACGAAGAAGGAATGGTGTATGGGACCTACATTAAGGTCTCCCACCACTTGTAACGCTATTTTTGTACCAAACCATTGCTCAATTATTTTATACCTTTCTCTTATATATATATATTCTAAATAATAAAAAAATAGAAATATCAAAACGGAAACGTTTAAATCATGTAGATGGGCATTTGTGTCTAATTTGGTCCTACATAATAATAATAAAATTTTAATTTATTTTTTATTTTTTTCTAATTAAAAATCAAAATAAATTAAAATAATTATATTTTTAAAACATTAAAATTGAATTGAATAAAATATATAATTAAATTAAAATTTTAAATTAATTCAGTTTGATCAATTATTTTAATTTAAATAAAATAATCCTCGCCCTAGCAGAGATCATAAATTTAAATTTCATCTGCTTCGCATTATACTCGGTATCATCAAGTTTATTAATAAAAATTACTTAAATTTCCTATTTTGATTGCTATTGATTTAATTAAAAATCGATTAAATCAAAATGATTTTATTTGCTTTTTTTAATCAAACAACCTCTTATTTTAATGGACTTTTATTATTTATTTATTATAATTAATTGAAGCTAATCATTTAAAGGATTTATTTTTTAAAAACACATTAATTAGTTTATATTTTTAGAATCATTATATTTTTCAATCATAAACTATTTACTTCAACCATTTATTTAATAAAATTTTATTATTTAAGTTTTATGACTCAGTGAAATTAACTATTTAAATTTTTTTTATTTTCAATAAACCATTAAATAGTCTTTATATTTTTATATAAAAATAATTTAATCTTTATTTATTATTGAATTAAGTATGATATTTTGGATGAATTGGAGTGAGACTCTAAATAAAAATATAAATTCAAAACTTATTAAAATTCTTAAAAGTAAATTTATCACGCATTAGTCTGTGATTAAAGCAGGTCGAACTGATCCACACAGAAATATACAAAAAATGACCGACTAGCTCGGTGATGCGGTTTTGTGATGTATGTTAGACAAAATAATCTTCCAATAATACAAATTCCAGAAAGGACTAGAGAATTATGTCTAAGATTGTAGTAGGATTTAAATTAAATATTTAAATAAAATAAAATAATAAAAAGAATGTGAAAAATATGGACCCACAAATTAATTATTAGTGAAGATATTTAAAGTAACAATTAACAATATTAAAAAGTAAAATGGGGTCCATGTCATCATCACCAACCATGGAAGCTAAAGCAATAATTGAGATTAATTGTGGTAGATAGCTAGTTTTGCAAAATTATTTTAATTTTATTTTTGTTGGGTTATGGAAGTGTTTAAGTTTTAAATTTATTTTTGCATTATTTCTGTTGTACCTTATCCACTCGTGAATCACTTGTTTGATCTCTAAGTATAATATATTTTTAAAACTTTGAAAGAACCATTTTAATGGTTTGTTCAGTTTAAATTTAACTTAATTATTTTTTAATTAAGGGTAATTATCATAATTTAAATATTTAAATATATAATTTGTATATATTATAATTAGTGCATTAAATTAAATACAAATGTGTAACGAAAATTATTGTATAGATTTTGTTCATCATGAATACAAGTGATAACAAAATGGATGTCATATATTTTTTAAATATTTAATATTTAATTTTTTAGTATAATTATTATAAATAAATTAATTTTTATATTTTTAAAATTTTATTAAAATATTTTTATTTTTTATTTAATTATTTCGTTCTCTTTCTCTTTCTTATAAGGAGATAATTTGACTATTTATTATATTTTAATGGTAGAAATAGATAAAATTAAATAAAAAAATTATATAGTTGACAAAAAAAATATTTTAATAATTTTTTAAAAAATTAAAAGTCTAATTCACTAAATAATAAATCTTTTTATATTTTTTATAATAAAATTTATTGAAAATCTCTTAATTGATTTATGGTGAATGGGATTCAAATAAATATTTTCAGATATTTAATTGGTATAATAAATATAGAATGGTTTGTATTATAAATGTGATTGAATAATGGGAATTGAAGGTTTGAAAATTGAAGGCGGTTTTCTTCTGAAGAGTGAAAAGGAGAGAAAGAGATAGATATCTACTTGTGAAAAGTTGACTGCTACTTCTCTGTTTCAATTCGAAATACGTGCTATGGAAGCTACCTTTTCACGACAATGACCCTTTACCCGTATTAGCAATTTTTTTATTATAAATATTCAATTTAATTTATTTATTTTTGGAAAAATTACTGTTTAGTCCCTGAGGTTTAACGTAATTAACACTTCTGTCTCTCTATTTTGACGACCCAACACTTAAGTCCCTTACTTTCTCTTCCGTCCAAATTCATAGTCCTTCCATCCAAAATAGCCGTTTGGTCAAAGAGTCAAAGGTGAGAGGTGAAAATTTTTTCCAAAAATACCCTTAATGAACTTATTAAAACTCCCTCAACCTGAAATCTCTCGATCTTTCTTCTCTTTCATATTCTCTCCATTTCTTTTTGCCCATTGTTGATTCTCTTTTTTTTTTCCTTTCTCTTTTCCATCTTTTTTTCCATCACGAATTTGATATTTGGTAGCACAGTAATTATATATGAAATTAAATCTTGTCAACTATCAAGACAATCACGTAAACCACCCAGATCTCACCATGGATTACAGGTGGGGAAAGACTTGGAAAGAAAATTTTCAACGTTGAGCAGAGAAAATTGTTTAGACAATGAGATGCAAATGAAAAGATGTCAAACAGCTTTGATCTAACACAAAATTGAAAAATTCTTGTTCTAATATTAAAACCCACATCACAAAAATAACCAAACAACAAAATCCAAACTCAAAAGTTACAACTTTCAGAGAATAACAGAACAAAAGAGAAAAAAAAAAACAGCAATCACAGAGACCCAAAATTGAGAAAAAAGTGCTAGAAGCTGGAAGGAAAATAAATTGAAGAATAGAGTTTGACGCAAGTAATTACTTGAAAATCAAAGGGAGTTATCATTTTCCTTTCCTAAGGAAGAGAGAATCAAGGTCAATCCTGCAACAGAGAAGCTATATTGGCGAGGTTGCAATCCCACCATCTCGCACTCACAGCTTTTCCAACTTCTGCTGGGTCTCCTCACACTATCCGCCATCCCGCACTCACAATTTCCTAAATCAGAAAGAAAATTATAAAAGAAATCAAGTTTCCATGGAACTTTCATCAAGTTTCCATGGAAATTTCAAGAATTATTTAATGATTTCTAGAACTCATTGAGAATAATGATTTCTAGAACTCACTGAGAATTTCAAGAAATGGAAAGAAAAAAAGAGAGATGGAATGACTGAGAGGAAGGAGAAGAAAAAGAGATGCGCGGAGAGGATAAAAGAAATAGAGATTATATGAGGGAGAAGAAGGATGGAGGGAAGAAGGATGGAGGGAAGAAATAGAAAAGATATGAGGAAGAAGAAAGATGGAGGGAAGAAACAGAGAAGATAGGAGGGAGAAGAAAGATGGAGGGAAGAAATAGAAAAGATATGAAGTAGAAGAAGGGTTTAATAAGTTCATTAAGGGCATTTTTGAAAAAAAATTTCACCTCTCACCTTTGACTCTTTGACCAAACGGTTATTTTGGACGGAATGACTACGAATTTGGACGGAAGAGAAAGTGAGGGACTTAAGTGTTGGGTTGCCAAAATAGAGAGATAGAAATGTTAATTACGTTAAATCTCAGGGACTAAAAAGTAATTTTTCCTTTATTTTTTAATATGAAAAAATAAAATTTATTATGATTTTATTTTAGAACAATCTTTATTATTATGATTTTTAATTTTATACGGAAATTGACAGTTGTTTGGAATAAATTGTTTCGAAGTCATCAAAATCTTATTCTGTCGAATCTGATGCTTATTTTTCATTGCGTTTTGGGCCCACGTTAAATCGATCCAGCCTTCTCATTTGAATTGCGATAGGCCAAATTATTTGAAACTCCAATAATCTGAATTCCAATAGTTATCATTGCTTATTAATTTTAAACCATAATTACTAAAATATACAAATATGCCTTAATAATTATAGAGAAGAAAAAGCATAATGTGAACATATTTTGTTTGACAAATTTAAAATAACATTTTTCTGTATATTTTCAAAAGCGATTGGATTGCTAAAAGATATTTAAAAATAAAAGAGGTTATTAATCATTTTTTTAATTTAAGAAATTAAATATAAAAAAAAGGAAAAAAAAAAAAAAGAGAGGATAAAGTGAATAAATATGAGAAAAGAAATTGAGGGGAGAACCAGGAATCTATAAAGTTGTACTAACATGCAAGCGTGCAATGTGCCGACGCCAATCAACGACCGTCCGACGTGTTGACTTTTAATGCTCTGACTCATCAAAGCTGCATTCCACACGTGCAAATACTCTTTCTACCCACACCTGGCGCCTGCACATTATAGTCTTCAGACTGCTAGTCTCGGTTTTTGGTGGCTAGCTGTGAACCCTATCCCTCTATTCTCTATTCTATAATTCCGAAAATAAAGAAAACAAAACCCTTTCATCTCGAAGTTTCTTTAATAGTAATTATTAATTAATTATGATTTTTAAATAATAATATCTTAATTATTAAGAATTGTTTCTAAGATTTGGAGTTGATGCGGTTTGGTTAAATGGATTTGGAGAGTTCTCCCTCACAAACAAATAAATAAATTTATTTATTAAATACCTCTAACTAAATATTATTCATTTAATTTAAAAAAATTCATAAAAATTTATTATAATTTAATTTAATTTTTTAACTGTTAAAATAACATTTTAAAAAAGCAAGGTGTTGAATATTTTTTCCATGGATGATGTGCGATCTATTCTAGCTATTTCTTTGCCACTTAATCCTATACCGGATAAAAGCTTATTTGGCATTTCGAGAAGAGAGACTTTTATACGGTCAAAACAGCACATTATTGTGTGCTTTCTATGCTTGGTCAGCATCTAAAGGTGAATACATCGGACTTGTGGAAGAATGTGTGGGCTCTTGATGTCCCTCCAAAGGTTCGGGACTTTTATGGAGATTGTTTCGTGGTGTTTTGCCTACTCGAGACAATTTGGTTAGGAGAGGTGTTAACGTTCCATTGGGGTGCTTGTTTTGTGATGCAAATGAATCTATTGACCACCTTTTCTTTTCTTGTCCCATGGTAAGAGAGGTCTGGAGACTAGTGGGTGTTGCCTTATCCAATTCTTGGTTTTCATTTCAAGACTTATTCCTTTATATCCGTGAGTTTTGATAGGGAACGTGCTTCAAGATTGGCAGTTCATGCATGGAAAGTTTGGCATGCAAGGAATGAGTTAGTATGAAATAATAAGGTGTTGACATCTCAGACTATCCATAGTGCTGTCAATACTTTTTATACAGATTATCTTCATTGTGGTCTTGATAAGCAACGTGCACCAGGTCCAAGTCTTCTCTCTATTGATGCAGGTTCGGTTTCTATTGCATCGAATTGGCTAGCTTATGTGGATTGTGCCACTTTCTCAACTTCGGATTTATTTGGATTTGGTGTTGTGTTCGAAGATGCTGAAGGAGTTTTTTCAATTGCAATTTTTAGTTATACTGAGGGTCGTGGTTCTCCTACTATTGCTGAGGCATTGGCCTTGCGTCAATATTTAATGTATGCTCGTGTTGCTTTCCTGCAAGTTGGAAGTATTTTCATTGATAGTCAGATTTTATTCTTCGCCTTTCGCTCAAATTCGGAGGACTTTTTTGAGTTTGACGTCATTGTTTCGGATTGTAAAGATATTATGCTTCTTTGTCTAAATATTTCATTATGCTGGATTAGACGTAGTGCGAATAAAGCTGCTCATCTGTTAGCAAGACAGTCTATTCGTTTTGATCGTTTTAAACTCTGAATTGATATGTCTGAGTGTCTGTTTGAGTATTATTGTTCAAGATAATAATATTTATTTTCTTGACTTTAAAAAAAAAAAAAACAGCAAGGTACAATTATTAAACAAGGGAGAAGTAGAAAACCAATACTAATTATATACGCGGGTTCCATCAAATATGACCGTAATATCAAAATCTGTCGCAGCGCATTGGCTCTAGCCAGCTCGATATTTCAACATAAGAATTCACCAGTTTTAATTTTCTTGGAAAGTAAGAATTTTGTACCCAGACGAGATGATATTGAAACCATAAATATCCAACCATTATCAGAAGCGTACCTTACCTTATTGTCCCTTTCTGCTTTCCACCTTCGAAAGAATGGTTTATGGAAGATTTGCAAATCCCTCTTCTGAAACTCCAGCAATTACAATACGGACCCATATCAGTATCTGGATGGTGACCTGTAATTGTTAAAGATTTAATTGGAAGACACCACAGGCCAGAAGAAACAACGTCCAACACATGAGGACAAGCAAAAAAAGGTACTATTGATTTCGGCAAATTCATAACAAGCCCATATGGTATATCCAATTGCTAATTTTAACCTCAACAAACATACATCAGATAATGCTGAATCGCTACATGCCAATATATTGAAAACAAAATAATATTGACTAAATTGTAATGAAACCTAAGCTGTTTTCTCGACGTGCTGTTTGCTCGTGGAAGCCTCACTGGAAGAGGGTTCTTGTCAAATGTTCTCGTGCTGTTGCCAGTGCTTGGCTTATTGTCTAGAATATTAGAAAAGAAACACGGAGATTAGGCAAATAAATGAAGAGGGTAAAATGCATGACCATAACAATTAGCTTAGCAATACGTGATCTATTAAAAAAAGGAAAAGAGGAGTTCTTTAAGTGGTTTCTGCTACCTACCACAGTTTTCAAGGAATTAATAATTTTAATTTCAATATTTCTTATAAATCACATGGACAAAAATTAACATTTACTTTATTATTTAGTTCAAAGAAAACAAAACAAAGAAATTAAACCTGCTCAGACAAAGGTGCACCAGGATCCATGCTATTTATTGCTACCTTTCCTGCAATGGCATCTGTTTCAAGTATCATCCTGCCAAAACAAATGAACAAACACATGTTAAAAGCTTCTCAACCATTGGTAAAGAACTGAAAAGCACCATCAGTGAGCAGAAGCATGGCGGATGCATAGCACAACGTTGGCGCAGACATGGGAGAAACAAGCTTAAAAATCTAGCAGTCTATAGTACTTTGAAAAGATAAAATCAATGGATTGAGATTTTGCTAACCCTTATTTGAAATAAAAAATTTCACAAGAATTTAAGTTAATTCAATTTTTTTCTATTAATTTTGTTGTTTGAAATGGAATAATTAATTTTTTTTTAAATTAACAACATTCTCATTTTCAAACAAAATTAAATCATGCATGATTTTGTAAAAAATCATTTGAATACTTTTCTTGCAAAATAAATCATTCCTTAGGTAAAAGTTTACATTTTGGATCATTTACCCAAAACCTTCAAAATGAACCATGCTATCGGATTGTTTCCATAAGAAAGATAATTTTGCTTATTCTGCAATCTCTTTAAGTGTGAGAGTAAGGTTAGGAAAAGATACAAATAACTAAAAGGATCTGCCAATTCTAATCCTCAACTAAAGAACTTAAACTATATAAAACCTCTATTATTAGACTAAGCCAATCATTCTTCAGGTGTTAACTACAGATACGTTTTTCCTGCTCACGTTAAATAATGATACAATGCCCCCTTTTAAAGCTGACTATTCACTCTCCACTCTAATTGCTGAGGAGAACAAAGGTACAATAATCAGAAAGAAACCTAGTTTAATGACCTAGCCAGGACAGAAAAAGGTAAGAAGAAAGTCATTGCTGTCCTTTTAACTCAAATAGGAATATCGGATAAAGAGATGCAAAAACCATTAGCTCACTTCACCAAACAAGCTACGATTCACAATAAGGCACATAGGAAGGCGTAACAGGTAGCACAAGTCCTGAACATAGAAACCTGCACAATGTCTTTCGTTGGAAATTTCCCTTCTTAATTATTCATATTATTTCAATTCCAAATAAAATAAACAATTGCATAGCAAATATACAAAGAGAAAAAAAATTCAAATGAATGCAAAAAAAACTTAATTAAATTGTTAAACAAATAGACAGAATAAGCAAATCCCATACCCTTTTTCCACGATCTCATCAAGGCACAAAAAGATGAGATCCAAGTTCTCAAGTGCCTCCCTTTTATCAACAGTACTACAATGACATGGAATGTAAATGTGAGAGGGGGGAAAAGTTAACATTGAATCAAATGAAGAATGAAAGCTAAAATTCAATTAGAAATACCTCAACAGAAGGGAAACTGAATCAAAGAAACCTTGAAGAACAGAAGCTAAGATGAGTTCATTTTCATCATCACCTCCAGTCACAAAAAAGTGTAGATCTTGAATAAATTTGTAGATGACAATGTAGTTGTCAAACATTGTTATCTCCGCTGCATACAGAAACATACCAGAATGCAGGTTGAATGATATCGTGTGACCTCCATGCCATGTTAAGCAGAATCTCAGCGTGTTGTCATCAACTTTTCTAGTTTTTCTATAACAGTGATTCAATTACAAGGAAAAATGGTTGAGGCCACAGAAAAATCTACATTATAATGCAAAAATTTTATAATCCTTAGTGATCCTTCCGGTACCTAATTAGCTAAGCCATCACATTCCAAGAGCACCCAATCATAACCAAAGTATGTTCATGCATGGACAGTTACCAATGATAAGAAAACAAGATACATAAATTTATCTTATTCAAAGCAGCTTGGCAAATTGCTAATTGACCAAAGTCTTCTATATCAAAAATTATAAAAACAATAGAAACAATAGAAACAATAATTAAGTTTCTCTACCAGCCAATACTTAATTGGCAATAAGCTTTTGGACATACATGTTAGTAATTCTTGTGGGGTGTGCATAGGCGTGTGTATGTTCTGCATGTGGATTGTGTCAATTTAGAGCAGGCAAATGAACTTCAGACTTACTTGGATATTGAGATTTCACTAACCAAATGAAATATTGTGTTTAAAGACTAGCATTTCAACCAAGCATGAATAATTAAGAATTCACCTATCACCTCCTGAACTTTGTATGTTAATAACCAAAAAAAAAAAAAAATTCATGTAGATCCATTGCGAAAATATATAGTGGGGTCCACATGAAAATCTATGCATTTACACTATATGTTAATGTGGACCTGATCTAGGCAGGAATTGGCCAAGCAAAATGTAACGCCCCGGAAATCCGGACCGCTACCGGCGCTAGGATCCAGATCGGCGTAAGGCCGCCGGGACCCGTAGCAAGCCTAACATATAACCTGTAAACCTGCTTAATCCCGTACATGATCAACAATACTCATAAACCTGTAAATATTCTCATATAACAACCAAGCTCAACCTGTACATAAGCATAAACATAACATGAACCTCCACTGGAGCCCTCATCAAATGCTCCAATGTGGTATCTCATCATACATAAGCTTGGTTGAAACATAACCTCATATCTCATATCATAAAGACCATGTACATACAAGTGGGATTAACAATCTGTATTGGTCAAGCACAACTCTATCCTCAATATTCAAATTACATAACATAACTTAAAACACTTTTACATTGCATCATAATACAATTGTCATGTCCACAATCTAGCTATTACATAAACATAACTTCCATACTCTGGCTAACCTCCTGATCTACGGTGAGAGTGAGTGGGGGAGGCGACCTAATTTCCTAAGGGAAATTTGGGCCAAATCCACTTAGGGAAGGATGCGTTTGACGAGAACCCAAGGGGACAAATCCTGCCTGGAACCCGTGAGGGTGAAGGGATGTTAAGAGCTGCTCACGACGCCAGTGGAAAGTCCGAGGTGGCAAGAGGCCAGGCGAGGGATAGCCCTGGGCCGTGAGTGGTAACAGTGCCGGCAAAGAGAGAGGGCCGGGCTGTTACACAAAAGACTCTACAATTTGTTAATTATCAAACGGACAAATTTCTTATATAACATCCAGATCAGAATCTTGTTGGGCAGGGAAGACCATGTTAGTACATAATTTTGATATAATTCATTAATTACTGATTAACTATCATCCAGGAAGTGGTGAAAGCCCCCTAATCCTTAGTATTTTATGCAGTTTTATGAAGCAAACCTTCTGTTCGGGCATTTGGCTTCATTGTCTTGGTAAACAGTGATTTTTCAAAAGCTAACTTTGCATTATTAGTAGGCCAATCATCTGAGTAGTATTTGACAGCCACACGTTTCCCTTCAGAGTCTAGCAGAAGAATGCTCTTTACCATGGGGCAAGCATCCTGCGATATCAAAATTAAACATTCAACATTCATATGCAGAAGGCAAATGTGGATCGCTAATCTTGTGAGCTCTAACTAGGAGAGACAGAGAAGACGAAGAAAACCAATCATAAACAAATTACAAAACCAGAACAAGCGATTCCCTCCAACTTCTTGACATCCACCACATTGGTACGTATATTATACAATAATCCATTGAAATCAGATAAACTCAATATAATCAGCTCTTGCCTAAGATCCATCCAGTTCCACAGCAATCTAATCTAGAAGGTTACTTGATCTTAAACTGAAAGGAAATCCTACGGTACTTCTAGCAACCATCCACAGCTCAAAGGTACATAAACTAAACTTCCACAAATCAGCCTCGACCTCCAGGGTCCAGATCCAACAAAGTATGCAAAATTATACTCTTCTTTACTTTCTTTCCTTTTCTTACGGTTGGATTAAAATTACACTTGGAGTATTAAAAAGAACTAATATATAAAAAGCCAAGGAATTAGCAAAATACCGAGAATCGTTTTAACTTTGCTTTTCCGCTTCCAAAATTTTCTTAGCAACCAAACAGAGCCTATAAAGTTCACATTTTCATACCGAGATATGCAGACAGTTACAGAGTATTTGAAGTTGGCAACTTAAGATTATACAAATCTCGCGGAGAGAGAGAGAGAGACTTACGCGAGAACCAGAGAGCGCCATCGAAAGAATTGGTTGTTAGTTGCAGACACTTTGATTCGACTTCAAGCCATTAAGTTCGTTGAGAGGAAAGGAGGCAGTTTGGCCATGCCGAAATGCCTTTTCATCGACTAATGTATAAATATAGTAATTACCCAAATTATTTATATTATTAGTTATTTATTAAAAAAAAAAATTAATGACTGAATTCTAAATTTTATTCACCTAATTTTAAATCTACAGTCATTAAACTCCCAAGGTTCCGCGGTGATATTTTTTTTAAATATATTAATATTTTATTTTTTTAATATATTATATATATTTACTATAGTATAGGTAAATTTAAAGTTATTATAATAAACATATTTTATTTTTAAAGGTTTTATCCTAAGAGTTCTGATAAACGAGAGGTATTACGTTTGGGCTTTTTATAAAATTAGGATCGGGATTATTTTTATTTTTGAATTTGAGGTTGGAATCTGTAAGAATTTTTTTTTATTTTAATATGTGGTCTGACGCTACGAACGGTGACGCCAAACATTTTTGTTTTTAATTATTTTTTATTTATTTTTAATTATTAATATATTATAATAAAATATTTATATTATATTAATTTTTTTATTTATATTATATTTTTATAATAATAAATATTTTTTATAATTTTAATATATTAATATTTAAAAAATTTTATTATTAATATTTAAATAAAAAATTACTGAAATTATATTTCAGAATTATAAAATTAATATTATGTTGCGATTAGATGGAAATTTTTTTTTTATTATTTTAATATATTAATACAATAATTCTGTAATTAAATAGTATCAATATTTTTATACACGTTTAATGTTATTTCATAATTTTACAAAATACTAAGACTAGTTATAAATAATTATTATATTTTATAAAAATATTTTTAATATGTAAGAATACTATAAAAATTAATAGTAAAGTGATTCCATACAAAAATATTTAGAATTATAATATTATACTGTTATTAAATCTATATAAGATAGTTTTATTGAATTAATTACTTAATTTAATTATTTTTTATTTTTAATAAATTATAAACAATTCGTATAAAATATTTAAAATTATTATATTATTTTATTATTAAATGTTATATGAAAACTGAGTTGTTTATAATTTATCAAAAAAAATAAATTAATTAATTAATTTAATCGCAAAATAAATTAATTAGATCTATTATATTTAATAAATTATAAATAATCAAGTGATCGTATATAATATTTAATTATTATTTTTTATTAATTATTTAAATTACATTATTGTTTATAATTATAAAAATAAATAAATAAATATTAATATTTAAAATTATAAAAATTAAATTTACTTTTTATTAACTGCTATTTAGAATTATAGAATATTATTATAGGCCACTTAAATGTTGTATGCGATCACCTGATTGTTTATAATTTATCAAATATAATAAATTTAATTAATTTACTTTGAATTAGATTAATTAATTATTTTTTTAATAAACTATAAATAACTCAATTCTCATATAATATCTAATAGTAAGATAATATAATAATTATTTATAACTAGTTTAGTATTTTGTAAAGTTATAAAATAACATTAAACGTGTACAAAATATTTATACTATTTAATTGCAGAATTAATGTATTAATATATTAAAATAATAAAAAAATTTATCACTCGATAAATATATACGATATGATTGAATTATTTTTATACATCTAATCGCAACATAATATCAATTTTATAATCCTGAAATATAATTTCAGTAATTTTTTATTTAAATATTAATAATAAAATTTTTTAAATATTAATATATTAAAATTATAAAAAATATTTATTATTATAAAAATATAATATAAATAAAAAAATTAATATAATATAAATATTTTATTATAATATATTAATAATTAAAAAATAAAAAAAAACAATTTAAAAAAAAAATATTTGGTGCCACTTACCACAATTTAAAAAAAAAAAAAAAAGCCTGGCGCCTGTCAAAAAGGCGCCAGGTGTCCTTTTCGGCTGTCACGTGGCAGCCGAACCCCAAAATCGCAAATAAAATCTTCTCAACCCTAAATCCGGAAATAAAAGTAGTTCCGACCCTAATTTTGCAAAAAGCCCATTACTTTTAGTGTTTTTATTTTGAAGATGTGGCTGTGGAAAGTTTTATATTGATGATTCTCTTTTTTAAAGTTCTGACATTGTTGGTTTTTCTTTTAGAAAGTTTAATATTGGTGATCTACTCTTTTAAAAAGTCTGACTTGAGTAGTCTTCCTATTAGAACGTGTGACATTGGTGGTCTTTTTATTGGATGGTCTGACTTTGATATTCTTCCTTTGGATAGTCTGAATTTAATGGGCAACTCTTTTAAAATGTCTAATTTTAATAATTTCTTTTTGAAAGGTCTCACCTTGATAGTTTTCTTTTTGAAAAGCTTAACTTTTGTAGTATGTTCTTTTTGAAGGTATAACTTTGATGTTGTTCCTTATAAAAGGGTCTAGTCTTGCTGGTCTTGCTTTTGGAAGGTTTGATCTTGGTGGTCTATCCTTTCGGCTTTGTCTTTCTGACCTGACCTTTATAGTCTACCCTTTCAGTCTGACCTAAGTGGTCTACCCTTCCAGGTATTGCCCCTCTGGTCTTGCTCTTCCGACCTGATCTTAGTAGTTTACCTTTTTGGGTCTTACCCTTTCGACCTGATCTTAGTGGTCTACCTTTCCAGCATGATATTAGTAGTCTACGCCTTGATGGTATTCCTTTTGAAATGTCTGACTTTGGTGGTCTTCCTTTTGAAGAGTCTAACTTTGGTGGTTTGTTGTTTTGGAAGGTTTTCTTTGTTTTGGAAGGTCTGACCTTAGTGTTTTTTTTTTTTGGAAGGTGTAACGACCCGAAAATCGGACCGCTACCGGCGCTAGGATCCAGGTCGACTTAAGGTCGCCGGGACCCGTAGCAAGCCTGCTATACTCTCTGAGTACCTATAAAATCCCATACATGATCATACATTTTCTGTAGAAACATAAAATTTTGCTCTGTACCAAGGCTTAACCTGTGCATGCACTATCTCTGTACTATAGAACCCCTTACTAGAGCTCTCATCAATGCTCTAGACAGGTTCAACTCATACTCTGTTAAGCATGGTTTTCACATACGCATAAAAACATGTACATAACATAAACAGACCATGTATACAACAAGGATTTACAACATGGGTCAAGCACAATACTCTACACTATACAATACTAAAATATTTCTTGACAACACTCTACTATTACAAAATCCTTTACTCTTCCTGTACCCTGCTGACTTCCCTCTGACTCTGATCCTGCAAGACTGGGGTTAAAGGAGAGGGATGAGCTATACTAGCCCAGTGAGTAGAACAATAAAAACATGTTAATAAACATGCTCACATGAAATGCATCACATCACAAGTAAATCACCCATCTCAGACGGACAGATTCAAAACTCCCTCTGTTCTGTGCCCGGCCCGCGAAGGAGCTCCTCAGGACTTGATTACGCACCCTATGGTGCTCTGTGCCCGGCCCTCTCAGGGCTCCTCAGGACTTTACTCGGAGGGCTAATGAATCCAAACTATGTCCGATCCGTACAAGCATAGAATAATGCAATGCGTCACATTAGTGTATTCTAGTGCATACAACCTAGTACATATCATGATGCATGTAACATGCTAAAAGCATTTAATTTCTCAATTAACAACATAAGTTTAGGTCCACTCACCTCTGGCTGACTCTGAACTGACTCTGAATACTCTGAAGCAGTGCTCACTGTTCCTACACAGGTGGACGCAAATGAGGGACCAAACTAGCTCAAGAACAACTCTAGAAAACTCCCCAAAAATCCCCTACACCATCCTAAAACAATCACATAAAACATGCAAAAGAAGGCTGGACAGGGCACTTTCGGCGGCCGAAAGTCCCTTCCAGAGCCGAAACTCAAGCACTTTCGGCGGCACTTCGGCTGCCGAAAGTCCTCTCCAGAGACGAAAGTCCCTAACCTTTGGCGACACCTTCGGCGGCCGAAACTCCCCTCCAGAGCCGAAAGTCCAAACTTTCGGGGGCAAGCTTAGGCAGCCGAAACCACCTCCTTAGCATGTTCGGCGGCCAAACCTTCCTTCGACGGCCGAAATTGGGTTTGCCAGTAAGGCAGAACCCTGCTCTGCTTCAAGCAAAACTCACCCAACTTCACACACACACATGCAACCCAAACTTTCACAACCTGCATATACTCAAGTATAGGCACAAAGGGGTCCAAAACTAACTTAAAACCCCAACAAACATCACAACTCAACATATATACAAGCTTTGACCACAAATCAACCAAAAACACAACTAAACCTAAACATGCATCTCTACCCATAAAACTCCATAAAACCTTCATAAATCATGAAAAGAAGTTCAGGATCTTCACTTACCTCGTCAAAACAAGAAGATAAACGATCCCAACGTGGAGATATGGAGCAAAACACTTCCAACATCTCCAAACTTCAAAACTTTGGTTTTGAGCTCAAAAGCTTCAAAACAATAAGAAAACTCATCAAAACTTTGAAAGATTTGAAGAAAACATGAAAATCACCCAAGGAAGATCATGGTCTCGCATGTGTCTGTGAAAATGGAAGAAATCTTATCCATTCACCGACCTAGGGCCTTTTATAGGTGGCTGGCCAGACCACCTTCGGCGGCCTAACGTGATTCCAAACTCATGCATGTTCGGCGGCCGAACTTCACCTTCGGCAGTCGAACCTGGCATTTCTTCCTTGGTGCTTTTCTTTCAAAAACTCATTTCCTTTTACACATAAAACATGAAAACATACGAAAAGTCTTTAGAAAAACAACTCTTCTACCCTTCTAGAGGGTTCCGACATCCTGGATTCCACCGGACAGTAGAATTCCGATGCCAGACTCTAGCCGGGTATTACAGAAGGTCTGACTTTGGTGGTCTGCTCTTTTAGAATGTCTTTGGTGCTCTTCCTTTTGAAAGGTCTTACTTTAATAGTCTTTCTTTGAAATGTCTAATTTTGGTAGTCTACTCTTTTGGAAGATATGGCCTTGGCGGTCTTTCTTTTGGAAGATCTAACCTTAGTGTTTTTTCCTTGAAAGTTCTGACTTTGGTGGTTTGCTTTTTTGGAATGTTTGAACTTGGTGGTTTTTCTTTTGGGATGTCTTACATTAGTAGTCTTCCTTTGAAAGATCTAACTCTAGTGGTCTGCTTTTTTAGAAGGTATGGCATTGGTGGTCTTCCTTTTGGAAGATCTAACCTTAGTATTTTTCACTTGTAAGGTCTGACCTTGGTAGTATGCTCTTTTGGAAGGCCAGATATTGGTGGTCTTTCTTTTGAAAGGTCTGACATTGCTGGTCTTCCTTTTGGAAGGTCTGCCTTGGTAGTCTTACCTTCCGGCTCTACCTTTCCAATCTGACTTTAGTGGTCTACCCTTCCGATCTAACCTTAGTAGTATGTCCTTCTAGGTATTATCCTTCCGGCCTGATCTTAGTAGTCTGCCTTCCAACCTAATCTTAGTGGTTTGCCCCTTGTGATCTTCCTTCTGAGAAGTTTGACCTTAGTAGTTTCTTTTTTAAAGATCTGACTTTGATGACCTTCTCTTATAGAAGGTCTGACATTGGTGGTCTTCCTTTTAGAATATCTACCCTTAGTGTTCTTCCTTTAAAAAGTCTGACCTTGGTAGTCTCCTATTTTGAAAGGTCGGACTTTGGTGGCCTTCCTTTTGAAAGGGTCTAGCTTTACTGGTCTTTCTTTTGGAAGGTCTAACCTTGGTAGTTTACCCTTCTGGCTTTGCCTTTCCGACCTGACCTTTATAGTCCTGACCTAAGTGGTATGCCCTTCTAATTCTTGTCCTTCTGGCTTTGTTCTTCCAATCTGACCTTAGTGGTCTTCTTTTTCAAATGTCTGACTTTAGTGGTCTACTCTTTTAGAAGGTTTAATCTTGATGATCTTCCTTTTGGAAGGTTTAATATTAGTGTTCTTCTTTTGGAAGGTCTGACTTTGGTGGTATACTCTTTTGGAAGGTTTGACCTTGGTGGTCTTTCTTTTGGAAGGTGTAACCTTAGTGTTCTTCCTTTGAAAAGTCTAATTTTGATGGTCTGCACTTTTAGAAGGTCTAATCTTGGTGGTCTTTATTTTGGAAGGTCTAATCTTAGTGTTCTTCCTTTGAAAAGTTTGACCTTAGTAGTACCTTCTTTTGGAAGGTCAGACTTTGATGGTTTTCTTTTTGAAAGGTCTGACCTTGATAGTCTTTTTTTGAAAAGGTCTGACTTTGCTGGTCTTCTTTTTGAAAGGTTTGACTTTGCTGGTATTCCTTTTGAAAGGTTTGACTTTGCTGGTATTCCTTTTGAAAGGTTTGACTTTGCTGGTATTCCTTTTAAAAGGTTTGCCTTAGTAGTCCGCGTTTTCGACCCTTCCGACCTGACCTTAGTGGTATGTTCATCTAGGTCTGATAAGGAGACGATGGCGTTTTATGAGGATGGGAGTATGCTGGTAAGCACAGTAGCACACGTAGATAGAAAGTCAATATTGTAAGTACTGAAAAAATGGAAAAAACCATATAAGTGGGGCAGCAGAATGAGATTATATATAAGGGTATGGACGCAATTTTAGAAATTGTACAGAAAAGCAATAAATACAATTAGTTAAAAGTAAAAAAAGCCATGGAGAGAGAATATGTCTTGAAGAGAAGAATAGAATAAAAATAAACATTTGCAAAATAAAATTAATACTATTCATATGGTATTAAAAATTGTAACTGAGTTTTATTCTCTATATATTTATAAATTGATAATTGATTTTTTTTAATTTTTAAAGTAAAAATATAAGTTTTTTTAGGATTCTCTCTATCCTTTGTAGAGAGAGCACCTCTTTCTTCTTCTTTTTTTTTCTTTAATTTTTTGAGCGACATGCTCTTTTTTTTTTTTTTCCGTTTTATCGATTCCCTTGAAAAAAAGAAAAGGACCTCCTAGCCCAACAATGGATCTTCTCTCCCCACTATTGGGCCGAGTGTGCATAGATTTTTTTTTCTTTTTGGTTGATCTTGCATATTGCAGATTTACCCTTTTTTTCGAGGCTTCCATCACAGCTAAAGTACTAAAGGATGTGGAATATCTTATTTGTTACGATGGAGTTTTCAAAGATTTAGTTGGCTCCAGTGCACTTTGATGGTTTTCTTTTTGAAAGGTCTGACCTTGATAGTCTTTTTTTGAAAAGGTCTGACTTTGCTGGTCTTCTTTTTGAAAGGTTTGACTTTGCTGGTATTCCTTTTGAAAGATTTGACTTTGCTGGTATTCCTTTTAAAAGGTTTGCCTTAGTAGTCCGCGTTTTCGACCCTTCCGACCTGACCTTAGTGGTATGTTCATCTAGGTCTGATAAGGAGACGATGGCGTTTTATGAGGATGGGAGTATGCTGGTAAGCACAGTAGCACACGTAGATAGAAAGTCAATATTGTAAGTACCGAAAAAATGGAAAAAACCATATAAGTGGGGCAGCAGAATGAGATTATATATAAGGGTATGGACGCAATTTTAGAAATTGTACAGAAAAGCAATAAATACAATTAGTTAAAAGTAAAAAAAGCCATGAAGAGAGAATATGTCTTGAAGAGAAGAATAGAATAAAAATAAACATTTGCAAAATAAAATTAATACTATTCATATGGTATTAAAAATTGTAACTGAGTTTTATTCTCTATATATTTATAAATTGATAATTGATTTTTTTTAATTTTTAAAGTAAAAATATAAGTTTTTTTAAGATTCTCTCTATTCTTTGTAGAGAGAGCACCTCTTTCTTCTTCTTTTTTTTTCTTTAATTTTTTGAGCGACATGCTCTTTTTTGTTTTTCCGTTTTATCGATTCCCTTGAAAAAAAGAAAAAGGACCTCCTAGCCCAACAGTGGATCTTCTCTCCCCACTATTGGGCCGAGTGTGCATAGATTTTTTTTTCTTTTTGGTTGATCTTGTATATTGCAGATTTACCCTTTTTTTCGAGGCTTCCATCACAGCTAAAGTACTAAAGGATGTGAAATATCTTATTTGTTACGATGGAGTTTTCAAAGATTTAGTTGGCTCCAGTGCATTTCTACTTTCATCGGTTGACTCAGTTGTCAAGGCTCTGTTTTGGGCACTCTATATAGCTTGGTGATGCTCCTTCCATGTGAAACATGCTTCGGTAGTCTTGACTCTTTACAAGCTAGTAGTTGGACGGAGATGTCTTGCATGTGGGTTGTTCCATACTCTTCCGCTTGTACTCAGCTAGATTTAGTATTTTTTTTTTATGAACATATTCAGTATTTCATTAACCTTGATGCCTTTTTCTTCATCCGCTTTAGTTTTTCTTTAGACTTGTGTGCTTCCATACTTGTTTGTGTTATTGTATGGGCTTTGTATTAGAGGGGTTTGCTTGGAAGTTTTGTTGGAGATTGTGTATGGGACTGGCTTTTGTTCTTACCGACGATGAACAGCGGTGCTACCTAATTTGTTTTGAAGACTAATGTCTC
This sequence comes from Manihot esculenta, assembly GCF_001659605.2. NCBI lineage: Eukaryota > Viridiplantae > Streptophyta > Magnoliopsida > Malpighiales > Euphorbiaceae > Manihot > Manihot esculenta. The sequence goes on from NC_035171.2 coordinate 2,451,364, forward strand.
TTGTTGGGCTGTGATTACAATTCTCTCTCCTATCTCTTTATCCTTTGATCTCTTGATGTTTCTAGAGCTTTATTATAAGATGTATTAATGTTTCTAGAGCTCTATTATAAATTGTGTTGGGTTTGGTATTTTTTATAAATGGATAATCAATATCCTTTAATAAAAAAAAAAGATAAATGATTTTTTTAGAGTATATAAATTAATAAAATGTTATTTTATAAAAATTTAAACTCCATTTCATAATATTTCAAGTAGAGTTAATAATAAATCAAATTATTTTTAAATTTTTCATGTTATTTTATTTTTATAAATTTAAATATTTAATAGAATGGTATAGACATTGAAATATATATTAGACTTTTTTTATTGCATAAAATAAATATTGAATTTTATATCCATTTAGAATAGAATTAATGAGTAAAGTTAATGTGTTTCTTATAAAAATCTTAGCCATTCATTACTTTTGAATTTCATATCGATTTCAAATAGAAATAATGTATTTTTTTTTGTAAGTATTTAGATATTTTTTCTTTTGACCTACGTGTTTTTCAAAGTAAGTTAGGTTATTTAATATGGTATCGGAGTTTGTCACCAAATTTCAACCTCTTAAATTAATTTTTTAAAATAAATTAGATCATATCAAAATTTAACAATAAATCTATATGCAAAATGTGAATTGACTTTTATTTCTAATAAACAGTTTTCTTTATTTATTGATAAAATCATAACTTATTCACTGTTATAAAATTAATTGTTTAAAGCGACCTATTTTAATTAAGTAATATTAAAATTATTTTCATATCCATATAATTTAATTTTCCCCTATATAATTAACAATTCTCTTAAAATATCATTTTAGCCATTGCAATTTACAATTTGGAGTGATTTTAATACCAGAACTAAAAAGACATAATCAATATATTTTTTTTTAGTAGGATACAGCGATAATTAGCAACTATTTAAGTTAAGAAAATTATTGCCTAAATTAGATTTATGAAAATAACTTTGCACACACCCAAAAAAAGAACACTAGGATCATAAGAGGCTTATGGGCTATAGAAGGAAGGGCCACATTTGCATTTCCATCCCTCAGGCTCATAATTTGCATAATTGACACCCAAATGACTATGGGTCTTGCTAGTTGTGGGCACTTGGATTGCTTGGCATGGCCTACAGCCAAAGCACTTGTGTTCACAGCTTGGTGGACTTGACCCAATTTTGTTCAACCCTTTTGTGCATGCATCTTCATTTAATCCTCCCCCTTCTTCTCCCATGCTTTTAGAATCCTGCAAAAGTGGATTGAACATCTCTTCAATTTAACATCTTATTTTGGGCTTAACATCTTCTAAAGAGAGAGAGAGGGAGAGAGAGATTACTTGTTTAGAACCCATCTGGGTGCCTAAGTTTGAGCTCAAAATAACTTGCGGAGATTGACTCTGGCCTGTGATATGATCATCCATTTTTGTCTGTTAGTACTTGAATTGGTAAATTTGCAAGCTGGAGAGAGAGAGAGAGAGAGAGAGAGAGAAGGTCCTAGGAAAATGGTCACTAAAGCTAAATTGAAAAACAGCAGTCAATAGAAACTTTTACACTGAGAAAGTCTACTGGAAAAATAGTTTTCTGGGAAAATGGATTTCTTTTGTCTTTTGCTTGCTGATTATGTATCACGAAAGTTTCATTGTGATAACAGTAACAAAAGAAAAAGGGTTCACAAGACCAATGAATTTGAAATCCAAAGAAATGATGTTAAAAAATTGTTGAAAAAGAAATTGCAACTAGAAAGAGAATGTTAAATAGGCTATTAAAAAGAGTTCTAAAAGGGAAGAGAAGTAGCTAACCTGGTTGATCTACAGCAACACCATTATTAGGTGCAAAGGGTCTGCTTGTCCCAGAAACAAAACTCATTATTTGCAGTGCTAATACAAAACAACAAAGTCTTGCCTCCATGTGCTTAATTAGAATCTCTAGTGATGATGGTGACTATGATGACAATTTGTTTGAGAGAGAAAGAGGGAAGCTTTTGATTCACTCACAAACTTTAGGTGGCTCTGCATGATCTCTACTGGGATATATGGAGATGGAAAAATCTTAACAAATTCATCTCCATTTCCCAAAAAGCAACCCACAGAACCTCCAAAATTTTCTTGGATTTCTCCTTTTCTCTTCTTAAATTGCAGTGGTAGAGCTACTGATATTGCTTCACAAACAAGTGATTCTATTTTCTCATCAGTTAGTGAGAATACCTGTAAGTTTCTTTTCACTTGACAACTCACTTGAGAAACCTCATCCTCAATCTGTTTTCTATGTCTTTCCTCTTCTACCCATTGATTTCTTTACCTTCCAACACAAGCCAAACCTCTCTATACTTTCCTTTTTCTTTCTTCTCTCTCTCAAAATCAGCCTAAACAACAATTTAGAAGATTGTTCATTTTCACAAAATAACAGCTCCTAATTTGGGGGTCTGGGAAATCTGTAGGGACCCCATAAATCACTGACAATAATACAAAAGAAAATCTTAGCTACCCCGTAGGCTGCAGAGCAGAGCCCTTCTTTTTTTTCTTTTTCTTTTCTTTTTTTTTTTGTTTTTGTTTCCCCTCATAGTTTCAATCCCATAAAAGGCAGAAAACAAATCCAGTGGCAGAGACCCTTTCACATTAAAAAAATTAAAAAGGCATCAGTGTCTCAGACATGCAGGACTGCTAAGGATCTTTAATGAGTTAGTTAATAAATTTAAATAAGGAGAGTTAAGGTCAACCTTTCACAGGTTGGAAGGTGGGAAACATGGAGAGAAGGATGTGCCACTCTCCAATCTGGAAAATCCATTTGGACCATCAGCTATGATGATAATTAAATACGTTCTGTGGTCCTAGTTACCTTTCTGGTATCTCCAGATGTGCACATTCAATGAGGAACTTGATTCTACTCCATGACACACTATCAACAGTTTCATCTTTAAATTTACGAACTCAAGCATCTATGGCTACTAAACACCAGGTAGCAGCTAAGCAAGCATATAAACTTATTCAGTTTTGAGGTGTTTGAGGTGTGAGCTGTGTGTTTGTGTGTGATACTGATAGTCACTAACTGAGTATGTGTATATGAGAGAGAATTTTCCCAAATAAGGGACTTTGTGGGTTCATAAATGTTATAAAAGATTCGTGAAATATCAACAAGAGAAGTAAAAGAAAAGTGTATGTCTTTAATAATCTGCTATGCAATTTGGTCAAGGAAATACTCATTGATACTTGTGCTGATTTGAGTGATTTGATCATTCAATTTGCTGTACTCTCTCCATTCAGCACTTCTTTCTCCACCTATAAAGATTAGCAATGGTATGTTTCTCCATCAAAAAACAGTTAGTCGAATCAAAACTGGATGTTATTATTTTTTGCCTTTAATAAAATACACTGTAACTCTGTACCACTAAAACCTCAATAATGTTGATTCACTGTTATTTTTAGGTCACAGATTCAGACCTCATCAACAACATTCATGTAATGCAAGGAAAGTAATACATACAGGACCCATCTACAGGGTTTACATTTTGAAGAATTTCAGAGAAAAACATTTAAAGATAATACATAATGACAAGTGACCATTAACATATGGATTTTAGATAGGGCTAAATAGAAAAACTTAGGTGCTACAAGCTGTATTTTGGCTATTATCTACACATGTATAGATACAAATTCCATGTGCCTATATTGGTCAAATTGAACCAAGAAGCCTATCTGCTGCATATGGGCCATACCTGTACATGCAACCAATGTCATATCTCTCTTAAGCCTTTAATGCATCTATTTCAGAATAATTAATGATGATGCAACAATTATAACAACTTTTTATTAGCACATGATCATATCAGAAATCAACCATTTCCTCATTAATATAGACAACAAAATAAAGTGCGGGTTTGTGTACTGTTCCTACAAGAAATAAAATAGGGAGAGAGGTTGTTTCTCCATAGTTAAAAGTCTAAAAACAGTTTGCTCTGAAGTCCAGAACAGATATGTAATGCAATCTTTGTTCATGACATATGATTTCAGTGTTCTCAATCAGCAAAGGTAAACCATAATGTAGGAGATATTTGATAGTCTCATGTCTAGATATCATAGTAATTTGATAGTCACTGGCCACTGCCACTAAATATTTTCTTTCTCCAGTTTTTCTGAACTGCATATAAACCCTGGTTTATTCTTTAACTCTGGTTTATCAAGAATATGCAAGAAAAACACTTCAAATTGTTGATTCATTGCCAGAGATGGCTTAGAAGTTTTACCGTTCTAATACTCTATCCAAGAATTATCAGTATTTATCAACCATTAATATCTCTGCATCATCCAAAAATCTAAGTAATTGAACAATGTGCACGCCTTTTTTGCTAATTTCCTCACATTCAATCATATTGAGCTAATTGTGACAGATAAGGACTCTTGCATCCAGCAACAGTCAAAGGTGGCTAATTGAGCACAAACAGAAACTAATGCAATTCATAATAAAAGCAGCGCAACCTCAAACAGATTATTATTTGGCTTAAAGGTTTTAAACTTATTTAGCAAAGCTACACAGGTTCAACTAAAGGATAGCTCCATGTAGAGCACATTGATCACTCATGCCAAATAGAAATGTAATGAAGCCAACCATAGCCTGATTTGGTGTATTTGCAGCCCTGAGAAGGCCAATGCTTGTAGTGCCTTCAACATTTTATGAGTGTGAAATCAATTGACTACTCTTTGGATGAAAAGCCTGAATCCAAACGGCACTCTTTCTTTCAAATTACTAAATACAATCAAATTGCAAGATAGTGATTGCATATGTATGCTTTGAATTGAAATTGGAAAATTAACACCAAAAACAATAAAATGAAATAGAGTTTTTCAATTTCAAAGCAAACAATACAATAATGATACATGCTGCCATGTCCAAGTTCATCTAAATAACCAACTGTAGCAGACTTCCACCATTGAATCCCACAACAATCATACTTTCACAGACATACTTCACTTCCTCTCTAGGAAGATGACTTGTGTTTTTCATCCTTCTTTGGATGAATTGCTTCAACAATGGCCTCAAGTTCTTCCTTCACTCGTTCAAATACACCTGGTCCTTTGATTTCATCTGTGGAGGTATTCTCATCAATCTCATCACTTGTTCCATGCGTTTCTTTATGATGGCGAGGAATGTGAATTATTGACTCAATCTCTTCCTTGGCTCTTTCAAATATATTTGGAGATTTTCCATCTTTTTCTTCAATATCAAAAGTTCAAAACCAAACAAAGAAAGCACAAGCCTCAGTATTTTTGCTTCCGCAGTTCAAATTGCTTACAAATTAGAGTTCATATTACATGAAGGACATGGTTTTCATTCCTTCAGTGAAAGAAAAGATAGCAAAATTGCATCTTCAAACATAGAAAATATCGCCGATTCCGTATGATACTAAAGAGACTTTCATAGACAACCCAAAGAAAAAGAAAAAGAAAAACCCAAATCCATCATCCATCTTGATGGGTGAAAAAGTTTAAGCCTTTTAGCTGTACTGAATTTCAGAGCAGTGTCACTGCTCGAGGAGAAGAAATCTCCCCCGCCAAATTTCTTCCTTTGTTGGATGCAGCAACAGTAAATGAATCGACCCATATGAAGGATTATAGTAACTAAAGATAAAGGCTATCATCTATCCAAAGCTTATGAACAAATTTAGGAACATTACGTATCGAGAGATTAAAAGCAAGAACTAAACTACAATAGCTATCTTCAAGAGAATCAACACTATAGCAACAAGTGAATCATCTACAGACAAAACATTTAGATACCTGATGGGGACTTTGTTGAGTCTGGTTTTGATTCTGCCATTGAAATTTCTCAGCTAAGAAACTTTTCTTGTTTCTTTCTCTGTATCTGGACTCGATTAAGCTAATTAGCTTATCAACGTTAACCTGAACAGTGCCGTTGCTGGAACAAGCGTATCCAGGCCGTTTATGCAAGTGGGTCTGATGGCCATATGGAGAAATGGACGGTTCAGATGCTATCCATTCTCAAATTGCTTCTTTAACACATCAAGTGGGCCAGTGGGATGCTATGTGATGGTGATGGAAATGGGCCTCTAATTATGATTTTACAAAACTGAATTTCAAATTTTGAAGTTTAGAATTTTAAATTAATATGTGGTTTCAGATTTTTTTTTAAATTTTTAATTATGTATCAGAATTTTATTAGCAGGATGAATAAATCGAGTGTGTGAAATAATTTTTTAATATATACACTGAAAATTTAATTGTGAAGCTGATTGAATGTTTTTTGCAAGAAAGATATTTTATTTTTCTTATGAAACTCACTTAATTTACAAATTAATATAATAATTAATTAGTTTGTGATATCAGAATTATATGGTAGTTTCAAAATCCACCTTAGTTGTCAAAAATATTAATCCATGACTAATTTTCTACTCAAGCTGACCAAACATTTCGTTTAAGTGACAGTTAGTTATTTAGAGATTATATAGTGGGCAAGTAAAGGTAATTTTCACTTACTGAATTTTAATGACTGTTTTATTATAATAATTAAATTTTAATTTCTTTTTAAAAAGTTATTAACGTTTAAATATTTATCTAATATAATCGTTCCAATGAGTTTCCAATTTCAGATAAAACGTACCGTTTTATACTAAGAAACTTCCCAACCTTATCTCCTCTCTCTCTTGCTCAGCCATGGACAGCCCCAAAAATATACGCAGTCAAGCACCACTCTCTCTTCATGCAGTAGTGGAAGAAGAAACATCGCTTCCACCTCCCCTGAATTCGAGTTTTGGATGGTCTGTAATCTATCTTTTCTGAAACCTGATCTAGTATTCGCCGATGAACTCCTTGTTGACGACATCCTCCTTCCTCTCCATTTACTCCACCTCCAAAAACCACTACCCTTGGTTGGACCCACCAGATTCTCCAATCTCAATTTGCATCCTGATGCGGAGCCCTAAGTATCCCCTAGGGTTATAGAAGCAGAGTTGCTAATCCCTTTAATCGCTTCAAAGAGATAGAGAGATATCTTCAAGAAAGGTCACAAGAAAACTTCAACACCAAAGAATCAACCCCATAGAGTTTTCAAATCCACATTAGAGTTACAACTACATATTGGTCACATGCTTCTATTGCTTCCTTTAGACATTGTAACTGAGCCTTTTGCTTCATATGAGATGTGTGAGTGAAATGGATTAATTTTCTCTTCTTTAATTTTTTTTATTTCTTTTGAGATGTGTGAAATTTTTAAATTGAAATATGACACACGTGTATTTTATCGAAAAATTTATCGAAAAAACACTTGAGTAACTATTTTATATAAATATTTAAAAGTTAATGATTTTCTCAAAGCAAATTGAAATTCTCCAAATAAAAAGTGATTTAAATTTAGTGACCGTGAATAAAAATTACTCGAGAAAGCAATTAGTGATATACATTAATTATATAATTAAATTTAATCTTTTTACAATATTTTATAGTAATTTATAACATTATTATAAATATGATATCTTATAGATTTTTAATATTTTATATATTATCTTAATGTGTAATTTATGAATATATTATTTTGAATTACTTATTATTTTCACAATATATACAAAATAATATTTAAAAAAATCAGGGAACTTAAATTTATTATAGTAAATATCACCGGATAAGTTAATGCATGATAATCGGATTTTGGACATCCCAACTCGCACTAAAAAAGGTTAGATTTTGACTTTGTTGAGACCCAATATATACACTTCTTCGCATACAAATCCAAATTATACACTTCTTCGCATACAAATCCAAATTTCACTTTGATGAATAAGACTGAGCTTAAGCCTACGCACTAGAGGTCTGACCATATTTATTCCTTTGGCCACGTAGCTTGGGATCGTGTCCACATGATACTTGATGAAATTAAATAACTGACGATGAAAAAGGACATAGTATGTTCGTATATATGGTTAGCGTGACTGTGACATGTGGGTATAAATGCAGAATAGCAATTAAACGTCATTAAAGAAAAAAAGGTAAAGGGATAAAGAAAGTAAGAGAGATAAACCAAATCAAATTTATCAAAATACACCTTAAGTTTATCATTTACTGATATTAGAGCATCACTTATGTTTAGATTTTATTATTTATAGGGCTGTAATCGAACCGAGTCAATGCGAGTTTTAATAAGCTCAAGCTCGATTAGAAAATAAATTTAAAAACTCGAGTTTCATTTATAAGGTCAAACTCGATTCATAAAATAAATATTAAACTTGAACTCGATTCGTAATAAACTTGTTTATCACATTAATGAGCTAACTCAAACTCCATTTAAAAAGTTAGAATTTGAGCTCATTTAGTCTCGAAGCTTGATTATATTATAAACAAATTCGATATAATTTAAATTCATTTAAATTATAAATAAATTTAAATTAAAAATAAAATTTAAATTATGAGGTAAGACTTTTTAAATTATTATTTTTATTTAATTGAAATCTCTCAAATCCAAAACTAATGAAAAAAAATGGAGAAGAATTGTCTTTTTATAAAGAAATCATAATCCTCCATATCCCTTCAACTTTTGATGTGGGATTGGTGTTGGCGAACTCATGAACTTGTTCGCGAGCATGCTCATAAACTTGTTCGTGAGCCTATTCACGAGCTTGTTCGCGAGTCTATTCACGAGCTTGAAAATGAGTAGAGCTCACGAGGCTAAATGAGCCGAATACTGGTAAGTTCAAACTCGGTTCATTTATTAAACGATCATAAAAAATGAGCTCGAGTTCGGCTCGTTTAGAAAACGAATCGAGCCCGATCGAACTTTTATCGAATCGAGTCTCGAATAGCTCACGAACAGTTTGATTCGTTTACACCCCTAATTATTATAATCGCAGCAAATCAAAAGAATAAAATATAAAAAATGATATTCCCTCTATTTCATAATTTTTTTTTCGATTGTTTTAAAATTATTATTTATTTTTTTATATTATAATAATATAAATTGAACTATTATAATTATATTTAATGTTATTTTATTTTTAAGAAATTTTTTAAAATTATATCTTTTAATACTTAATAAAATTTAACGTATTAGGTGGTATAATTGAAATTCTAATAAAAAAATATATTTTTTAATATATATAAAAAAATTATAAAATAAAAAGAGTATACAGAAAAAATCACTAAATAAATTAAAAAAATGAATAAGTTTCAAAGAAGTCAGGATTTTAATTTCCGTCGCTTTCCAGGCAACATGGAGGACGTCAAAGAGAAAATTGAAGTAAATATGTTTTAGTATAACACGTCAAACGACGAGAAAATGTAGCGTATTAAGACCCAGAAGAAAAGAATGTGTTCATAGTTTAATTTGGCCATACATCAATTAAAAATCTACAATTAATTATTAAAGTATTACTTTGTACAGTACGTGTGAAACTCACCTTTTGAAGTAATTGACACTGCCAAACTTTCTTATGGTTTAGAGTTTGACTCTTTTTGTGGCTTCATCAACCCTAGTCCACGTTTTAGCTCAGATTCATATATATTAACTCTTGAATTTAGTAGGTTTAAATTGAAATTTAATTCAATAAATTTGTGATGCAATTCCAATTAGAGATTGACTTTAGTACTAATTTTGCATAGGCGAAATTGGTTATATTTTTTCAATGATGAGACCTAATTCACCCACATGAACTTCATATCCCTCAATCAATTTCATAATTTTATTACTATCACACCATAAAAACGAGAATTAATACCATATCAATGCTGTTAATGAATGGAGAATTGGGATTCGATTATTAATTAGTTATTTTATCTTGTACGTAATTTTTCTGGGAAGCTTCTTGGTTGAAAGACTCTCTCTGTGTCTCTCTTCATGGATAAACATGAAACACAATTTTCTAGGGGTGAGTAGTATTCGATTCAAATCGAAAAAATCGACTGAATCGAATCGATTTAAAAATTTGATTTGATTTTTTATACATTTCAGTTCAGTTCGGTTTTTAATTTTAGAAATTTTAATTATTTCGGTTCGGTTCGGTTTTGATCAGAAAAAAACTGAAAAAACCGAACCGAACCGATTAGTGATAATAATATATTTTTTCAATAATATAAAGAAATTAAATTATATTAAAATTAAAATATTTTAATTAAATTTTAAAATATTAAAAATAAAAAAATTATTAAAAATCAAAACCGATCAAACCGAACCGAATTAGACCGGTTCGGTTCGATTCGATTTCTGACCAAAATCGGTTCGATTCGGTTTTCATAAACACTAAAATTTCGGTTTTCGGTTTATTCAGTTCGGTTCGGTTCAAAACCGAACCGACCGAATGCTCACCCCTACAATCTTCAGTTACGTTATTATTTTTCCTTATTTTTGACTAATTCCTTGTTATCTTATTAACTCCATTTAATTCTTAATTTTTTGTTACTTGTTTTCCAATTTATGTTTATTGTCGGAATTACCTTAATTCATGATAATTAATAATAATAATAATATTATTATTATTAAATATCAAAACTTTGAACTCTTCAAGTTCAACCCCTCTCCCTCGTGCTACTCTACTTTTCAAGTCACACTTGGATACAAGATTTCCTCTGAGTATTTTCTTCTTCTTTTCCATTTTCTATTTACAGTCTTTGTCCAATACGTGTTTGAAGGTGACCCCATTCCCTAATTCACCTTCCTGCTATTATATAAACAAACGAAGAGGCCCCATTGATTACTCATTCTTCTCCATTGTAGTTATAATCAAAAGCTTTCTGGTTTCAGACACATTCTACTCACAGGTATGCATTTTATTATCTTTCTCACTTTCTTTTTAATCATTCTCCTGCATGCATGCACGAGAAGCTCTGTTATATATATATAGATATGCTCAGAAACTTGCTTGATGTATGTATATCAAGATGAATGGGGATGCCAATACAGGGGTTTGTTTTGAAATTTCAATTCAACATGCAATTTCATTTTTTGGGTTTTTAGAAAAATAAGTTTTTATATGGTAGAATTTAATCAATTATGGTCAAATCCAAAATGCTGACTAATTGACGTGCGGAGAGAGCTTCAACGGTAGAATATTTCAATATCATCAAGGAGTTGGTGATTAACCAACAAAACTGGTCAGATATGGTTTATGATTAATCTAACTATGTTTGAATATCCATGCATGCTTCTGTGTTGCATTATATATATTATATCATCTTGAAATAATGGAAATTTGTTTTTTCTCGTTCATCAGCAATCGACGGAGAAATGGTTACAGTCAGATCACCAGATCTCAAATCAAAAAATGGAGAAACGTTGAGAACTATAAGCTTCAAGAAAAGGGATTTGAACAATGTTGATGAATCTGATGGCTACACTAATGATCTGCTCATTCAAGAATCTTTATCCTTCAAGAAAATGAAGTCAACTGCGACCAATGTCCAAACAACATTTTCATTCAAGAATCTAAATCTCGATATTAAAGGCAATGAAAATAAATTGTATGCCGCAGTTTCTTCCGTAGAACCTGCCTACGCACCATCTCCAAGGCCAGCTACGGAGCTTGATGCAGCTGCAACTAAGTTGCAGAAGGCTTACAAGAGTTACCGGACTCGCAGGAACCTCGCTGACTGTGCGGTGGTTGTGGAAGAGCTATGGTTTGTTTTTATATTAATTATTATCAAGTACATCATTTGGGTTTGTGTCTTCAAGTTCTCTCATTGTGATTTTTCTGTACTGTAGGTGGAAGGCGTTGGACTTTGCAACCTTGCGGCGGAGTTCTATATCTTTCTTTGATTCTGACAGATCGGAAACTGCCGTTTCTCGGTGGGCACGAGCTAGGACCAGGGTAGCTAAGGTACTTGATCACATGTATACATTCGAACAATAAATAAATAATATTTTCGCTTAAAATCATAGTATATTTTCTATTTGACTCCATTAATCTGGATTATTGCAAATTGATTTGCATTGTGCAGTTTGCAAAGGGTTTGTCCAAGGATGAGAAGGCTCAACAGTTAGCTTTAAGACATTGGCTTGAAGCTGTAAGCCCAGTTAGAAACTAATCAATTTATGTATTTTAAAAATAATTTCAATATCATGGATCTAAAATTTTGCTTTGCTTATGTTTTTGAACAGATTGATCCAAGGCATCGATATGGTCACAATCTGCACTTGTACTATAATGTTTGGTTTGGTAGTGAAAGCTCACAGCCATTTTTCTACTGGTAATTAATTAAGAAAAGGTCGCTTTTTTATTTATTTTTGGGTTCTAGTGGTGTCGTAAATTAATTTCTTGGCAACTTCTTTGTGGAAATTAATTAATGAAGGCTGGACGTGGGAGATGGGAAAGAATTAAATATTGAGACATGTCCGAGGACTAAACTACAACGTCAATGCATCAAATATCTTGGTCCAGTAAGCACATTAATTATTTTATTTTTATAATTTTCATATCATGCATGGACTCATTCACATTTAAATTTAATAATAAAATTAGCAAAAATTAATGTATATTGAATTGCAGAAAGAAAGGGAGGCATATGAAGTGATAGTGGTGGATGGGAGGCTAGTTTACAAACAAAGTGGAAAACCAGTGGAAACTGTCGAAGGGACTAAGTGGATATTTGTTCTAAGTGCATCAAGGACCATGTACGTAGGCAAGAAGGAGAAAGGCTTGTTTCAGCACTCTAGTTTTCTAGCTGGTGGTGCTGCCATTGCTGCTGGGAGATTGATTGCACATGATGGGATTCTTGAGGTACCTAATAATAATAATCATATTGGTGCTAGAAAAACCAACTAAAATCCCCCTGACCTTTCTCTTGTCTCCTTCAGGCTGTATGGTCCTACAGTGGGCATTATCGCCCATCAGAAGAGAATTTCTTAGAGTTCATTGACTTCTTGGACGAGCACAATGTAAACTTAACAGATGTTAAAGTATGTATATGGCTATTATCACATTCGATCGTGGGAATTCTATGTAGATAATAAAATGTGTTTTTTTTTTTTTTATGTAGAAATGTCCCATGGACGATGACATCCCACCAACCAAAGAAGAAGATCAAAAGCACAAAGTAGAGAGCATGAAGGGTACCCTACAAATTGAAGATGTGAGTGCAAAAGGCGAAACAAATAAGGTCAATGCCAATTCAAATAGTAGTAAGGAAGCAAATGTGGACACAAAAGAAAGAAATGAAGATAATAAGGAGAGTCCCATAGCTAATAGTCCAAGTGCAGTTTTTGATCTGCACAAGCCATTGTCATGCAAATGGAGCACAGGGGCTGGACCTCGTATTGGCTGCGTTAGAGAATACCCTGCATGCCTACAATTACAGGCACTCGAACATGTGAATTTATCACCAAGGCCAAGGTTTGTGGCTGGATCTTTGGCCACATGTGGTCCAATCCCTTCACCAAGACCTAGCCCAAAAGTTCACCTGTCCCCAAGGCTTCCATATTTGGGGCTTACAAGCCCTAGAGTTCAAGCTCCTACTACTAAGTAGACATTCAAAACTCAACTCACATAGGCAAGTTTTTTAGGTTCAAGACATTGTGGCAGGTCTTTTGCCTTTAGGATGAGACTCTATTTCAAGGAAGGTAAACTCACAATAGATAATAATTGGACTAACCTCCAACACTGAGATTTTTACATTTTTTATGACCCTCATCATATGGGTCTTTTATTTATTTATTTATTTTTCTTACATGGTTTTGATCGCTATTGTACATTAAAACTTAAATTTAATAAAACTTCAGAGTAAGGTATTGAGTTTTGACCACATATACACAATGACTTCAGAAAAATTTAAAGGCAATTTGAATATTTTAAAAAAGTAAGATGATCAAAATTTAAATATTAATTTCTATAAAATAGACATGATTAGTAAATTACTAATCAATTGATTCAAAATTCTATATATTAATGAATTAAAATGAGAAAATAAAATTTATGTTTTTCTGTCTAAATAAAATTCTATATGTATATAATTTGGATGAAAAATTAAAAGCCCGATAGATAAGGACTTAATGCATTTGAAATTAAAAGTTCTATGATCGAAATTTTAAGTCAAGAATTTTTTTAAGCTAATTTGGCTATTTTTATCACGGTAAAAATAATAATTTTTTTAAAATTTAGTATAAATTGTACAATAAAATTAGTGTGATATATAATTTTTAAATCGAAAATGTGGAATTTAACTTAAATCTAAAAATATAAATCTTATACTTTTTAATTATTAAATCAAATCAAACTACCTACAATTATTATAAAATTATAAAAGTCCATTGGTTATTATAAACTTGACTTTGTTAACCACAAGCACAAAAAGTCCATATATCCGTTACGAAATCTTCCACCTTTTATTCAAAAGTTCAAATTTCAAACGGCTCTCTCCTCTAATAACACCTAACACCAACCGCTGAAACCCCAAAATCTCCAACCCAAAACTCTCATTCTCTAGTTAGCTTCTATTGCCAATTTCTGCTTCCAAAACCAGTTTTCTGAAATCCATTTCTGCTTTCAAGGATTGACGAGTGATCTGTTTCCACTAAATGGGCACTTCAGGAAAATGGCTCATGTCTCTAATCACTCTCAAAAAGCTTCCACCGACCGACTTTGTAATCTTCCCTTCACCACACTCATTTATTTTTGTTCTTCTCTGTGCTTAAATTTTCATTTCTCCCTCACACTCTTCACAGGGAAAACAGAGCGACAATAAGGGCAAGAAAAAATGGAGGTTATGGAGGAGCTCATCGGAGGGATCCATACCATCCTCATCGAAGGAATTGAAAAGGGTCCATGTAGCATCGTCGGAGTCTTCCCTTGTCCTTGATCATGAGTTCGCTGCGGCCATGGCTACTGTTGTCAGAGCTCCGCCGAGAGATTTCATGGTCGTCAAGCAAGAATGGGCTGCAATCCGGATTCAAACAGCTTTTCGGGGCTTGTTGGTAATTTGGGTTTCTTTTATTTGGCCATTCCTTGTTCTCTTTAACTTTGAAGTTAATGAATTGGTTTTTTGTCGGTATTTTGCAAGTTTGAAGCTAAGGTTTATTATCGTTTTAGGGTTTGTAGGTCTCTATTTGTAAATTTGTGCTCCAAGAAGTTCCAAAACTAATAGCATTTTAGCACCAGTTTTCAATTCTCTTCAGCTAATTTTGGGTGGTCCCTCAGTGCAGCTGAGCTCATTTGCTCTCTTGAATCGCCTAAATTTTGGTCGTTGTAGGAACTGTTCAGTAGTTGAATGCAGGCCATAGACTGCTAGGTCTTTTAATAGTTGAGTTCAATCATTTTCCAAAAGAACTGATAATTGGAAAAACAAGAAGATGAAAATTTAAGAACTAACAAGTCTTTGGATCGGAACAGATGATTACATTTAAAACTGCTAAGTACATCATTCTTCTGTTTCTTTTCGAAATAATTTCCTAATTTTCTTGAATCACCTTTTATAATGCTCATGCTCATGAATTAGGAAGCTAAGTTATAAAATTAGTACACCCTCAGAATTTAGTTGTTAAGGACTTGTTCAATTTGATTGCATATATGAAATGTCATGGCTACACTTCAGAATTCTTTTCTTGCAAGTGCCACTTTCTTTTGTTTGTGGGGATTTATGTTATTAATTTGCAGGCAAGACGGGCATTGAGGGCCTTGAAAGCAGTGGTGAGGATCCAAGCAATATTTCGTGGTCGGCAGGTCCGAAAGCAGGCTGCTGTAACACTGAGGTGCATGGAAGCCCTTGTCAGGGTTCAAGCTCGAATGAGAGCACAGGGAGCCAGAATGTCTTCAGAAGCACAAGCTTCGCAGAAATTATTGGATGAATACAACAATGTTGATCCCACCAAGCAGGCTGAGGTATTATAATCTGATACTCCAAAATCTATTCCAACTTTCATTGTCAGAATGTTCTTACATCATTGAAAAGGTGATGTTAGTCTGAATAATGCTCTCTCTCAAAATTGTCAGCAAGGATGGTGCGATAGTCTGGGAACTGTGGATGAAGTTAGAGCAAAGTTACAACTGAGGCAAGAAGGAGCCATCAAGAGGGAGAGAGCAATTGCATACGCCCTCTCTCAACAGGTAATGAAGTTCACAAGGCTCACAAGCTAGTTAAGATTGGAATATGTAAACTAGATAAACTTGCATAATAACTCAAGATAATGGTTAAGCTACAAGTGGTTTTGATGTTTTAGAGGTTTAGAATGCACCTTTTGTTCCTTGCTTTCAGCAATCAAGATCATGTGCAAGCCCAGCTAGAAGAACAAACAAGTCAGCATCAGCTATCAAGAATCAAAAGCTGGATAACAGCAGCCCTGGATGGAGCTGGCTAGAACGGTGGATGGCAGCCAAGCCATGGGAAAACCGACTGATGGAAGAAACTCATACTGTCTTATCAGAGACTTCATTTTCCAGGAAAAGTGAGGATAAAATTGCCAATATCTCTTCATATCCATCGATACATGACTCTGTAAAGGTGATAAGAAACAATGTCTCAACAAGAATTCTTGCTAAGCCTCCTGTGGTCGGTCAGCAGAGTACCCGCTCATCTTCTGCCCCAAGTTCTGAATCCCTGTACGATGAGAGCTCTGATTGCACTTCATCTACAAGTGTTTCTCCAATTCCATTGTCTAGCAACACCATCGTGGTGGACAAAGGAGAAGAGAGTTGTAACCGGAATCCGACTTACATGAATCTCACAGAGTCAACTAAGGCCAAGCAAAAAGGATGCAGGCATGTGATGGAGGATCAGTTTCATATGTTGTCAATGCCACTTTCCAATGGAGACGCCAAGGGCAGTGCTGGTTCCAATCCTTCATTTAAAGTATGCAGGGATCTTTACCCACCAATCCCTTTGGGTAGACATGATGAGCTGAGAAATCGGCGACACTAAGCTCGGATTGGGATAGTTCAGTGATGAGTTCAACTGCTTGTTGCCCTTGACGCCATTCAAGAAGTATCAAAACTAGTTGAGATATATACATATACTTGTAGTATAAATCTTTGGAATGATTGTGATTGTAGAATAGAAACCTGTTAATCAATTTGCATTATGTTTCAGTGAGTGTGTCTGCCAACATCTCATGGTGCCAAAATGTTCTGAAGCAGCTAGTAAAGTAAGATGTGGATTTTTCAAGTACTCGTAGTGAATTTGATGATGAATTGGTGTTTCACTGATACTATGTATGTCACAGTTATGATTCAATCAAGATTGAAGAGGGAACATCTGTTTTCTGAATAATGGAAACACTCAGTACATCTGCTAGGTTTGTGTGATATGAAATCATTATCTCGCACAGACAATGAGTATTAATGTTCTGCCATAGTCCTGCAATATTTGGGTGTTTTCCTACCTTTGTAACACACATTTGCTAGGAAATGCCCTTTCTCGCAGTTTAATGATGAGGTAAATTATACTTCCATGTCTGAAATTTTAATTTAATTAACGGATTAATTTTTATATTTTTTAAATTAAACGCTTCAATTATGAGTTTTAAATTCATACAAATTAAAAAACATTCCATCTATAATTTTATTAGTCTTTTATTAAAAGAATAATAAATATTTCAAATATCTTAAAAAATTTTTTTTTCTTCCCTCGTCAAAAAAAGCTAAGGCTAATTACTCTCCCTCAGCTAAGCCAATGTGGGTGACTTATTACTGAAGTATTTTAAGAAAAAAAAATAAAAATTAGTTGAGAATAATAAGCTGGATTTTAATTAATGTTATAATTGATATATTATCAGAAATTAGAGTGTTTTATTAAATGACAAATGAAGGACGAATAAGTTAAAATTTTGTTTAATTTGATGATAAGGCTACAATTGATGTGTAGTTTCTTTAATATCTTAATTTTAAAAGAACCCCGATGAAGACATTTTAACTTAACGGTAGTTGACGGATGGAAGGATTATAGTTTTGAATGGATGAATTATATAAAAATTTAAGTTTTTTATTTTAAAAATAGATATTGATCTATTAGATACCGATATATTAAGTTCATTAAATTTTAATAACTAAAGTATAATTTATCCAACTAGTAATAATATAAAAGATAAACGGTTGTTTAGTCTCTCTAATTTAATAAAATGTCTACTTTACTTTCTGTGTTTTTTTAAATCTACAATTTAATTCTTGATAATTAAAAAATTAAAATTTAGTTCCTACCATTAGAATTAAATTTAACTTGCCGTTAATTTTTATGAAAAGAACTAAAATGCTATTAGTTCCTAATGTTTGAATTAGAGAAAATCAGATGGACTAAACTGCTAAATGCTAAATTTATTGAATATTATAGAGTTGAGTTCATGATGAACAGTGAACACCATCATCGTGACTCAACTAACGACCAAGTCTGACGGTGGGCCACGTTGACTCGATATCATCGCGCAACGGTCAACGACATGGCTTAGTTAGGTATTGGTAGACACTGAAGGCCGACCAACTCTTGCTCTTTCGTCGGTGTCCATTCCATTTTCTTTGCCTATAAAAATCGAGAGAATATCAATTCCTCTCAATTCTGTCAATTACCATAACAGGCGTTCGTCCCGTGAGTCAACGACACTATCTCATATGGATACCATCGATGATAGGATACTACGGTGAAGAGATGTGCAAATCTCGAAATTGACAGCATTGTGAAGGCACGCATGATCTATCGAAATTGCACAATAGCCTTTTTCTGCGATCTCGAAATAACTAGATTCAGCCTACAATTACTATGCACGGGCTCTGCCTTCGCCGAAAATTGGCACACTTCGGCTGTTGGGTCTGTCGCGTTACTGGTTGCCGGTCAATGCTGGGCTTCTCGTGATGGCTGCGATGCCGAATCAACTGTGTAATATTTAATAAATTAACAGTTTAATTCATCTAGTTTTCTCTTTGCAGGCGGTAAAAATTAAAAATATTTTAATTTTTTTTTTTATAAAAATTAATAGTAAGTGATTGTAAGTATTAAATTATAATTTTTTTAATTATCAAAAATTAAATTATAAATTTTTAAAAACATAAAAACTAAAGTAGAAATTTCATTAAATATTAAACTACAGTTTACCCTAACATAAATTATGCATGTGGCAAGTTGTTTATAAAACTATTGGTTCTAGAAATAAGCAAGGAGAATCAGTTTCTCCAAAGAAAAAAAAGGTTTTGGCCAGGTTATGGGAGAAGAGACATTATAAAATATATTAATTATATGTACAACAATTTTATTATTTTGATATGTTGCACTGAATAAATTCTTGAAGCATATCATTAAATCAATGTGATTGGCTTGCTATGTTTGTAGATATAGATGAGGTGATGGAGATTTGTGTATAACCAACTTAGTTTCCTTGAATGTGATGCTATTTGTCAGATTTCTATATTCATTCTCAAGCCATATCTTCCATGGAAGCATTTTTCAATTTGAAATTTGATCCATCCTAATGCTGAACATCCTTGTCAAGGACCCCAGCTGCTTAATTACTGCCCACATAAAACAAATACTAATAATTTGTGGCAGAGTGTGGATCTCTTTTTACTAATTGCCACAAACCCATTAATCTTTCAATTAGTTTTCTCCAAATATCTAATTTAGTACAAAAAATTCAAACCCATTTCCTTAAAATGGGTAAATTAGATAAATTCTTTATTCTCTAAGGATTGATCATAAATTTTCTTTTTGGCAGTACAATAAACTTTACTACACTTCGTAACATTTGTATTATTATGCTCTTAAGCCAAATTATTACGCACTTAAGCTTGAAAAATGATTATGCTGAAAGTAATATGATTAAACATGATATTCTGAAATCCAGAAAATAGGGTTTACAGTGTGAGTGGAAGCTTAATGACATTTCTCCTCTTTTATTCTTTTTCCTTTTGTCTGCTAGTCACGTCTAACGGTCTCTCTGTTATAATGCCATCTGTTATAATGCCATCTGTCTTTGTCACTCAAGTCTGTACGTACGAATGTGTCAGATCCGCTCTTTACGCCAGGCGACCATTTAATTTTTCCGGCACGTATGTGGGTAAGACTGCGAAATGACTGGGCCAGCTGCTCCCCTTCACGTCACATCATCGGGCTAGATCATTTCCCATTGGTTTTGAGCCTGCGAATGATCCGGCCTGTCCCGCGCATCTGGACTGAGGTTTGAGACATTGAACCAGTCAACTGAAAAGAAGACTTTATAAGTTTTGAGTCAGCATTGTTCTCTTGAGCCCGATTTTGTCCGGAGTAGATAAAACCCGACAATCATCAAAACACAAAAGAAATGATGATTTTAAATTAAATGATGAATAAACTGGTACGAGATTTGATTAATATTAATTAATGGTCCCTGAAAGCAAAGGAAAGGACCACAAAATATCACTATCAAACCCTAGCAGACGTAATGAGAATAGCTTAATCATGATATATCTTTTAAGCAAGATGAAGAAGACGAAAGGGGCAAAATAAAAAGATTTTCAGTTTGAAATAGACCAGACCATAAAATAGTTAATGGGTCAATTTCAAAACTTATAAAAATTATATATATATATATATATGTATTTTGAGAAGTTTATAGACAGTATCTTCAATTCGTTAAAGCCTGACTTCTCTCTACGAGCTACGTGGTCATGATATTGGGATGAAGAAGAAGCTTTCCTACGTAGGAATATGCAGGAACAAAGGGCAAGAAATCAGGATGCTACCAAAAGTTGAAATATTTTCTTGGATCCCAATTTTGATGGAATCTTGAAGTGAAGGGAAGAAAAGGGTTTGTCAAGCTTTCTTTAAATTTGAGTAAATTAGTAGACTTTTTCTTTCATGGGGTTGCCATGAAAAGAAGGAAGAGCTAGCCATGTGGGTCATCCTTTGTTTTCCTTGCTTTTCTTCATTACTCTATCTTAATTTCTTTTGTTTTATTACCCTTTATAGCTTTCAAAGTTTTCATCCCTCTGCCTATTTTCATATGAATACATAGTTGTGCTACTCACTTTCAAAGCTTTTCTAACCGCATGGTATTCATAAAATTCCTACCTGCATTTTATCGATTTCACTCATTTTTAGATACTATTAATATATCGTGATATAATTTTCATATCAATATTTTTAACGATATTTAAAAATTACTACTTTTTACTAATGGCGCGATATTATAAATACTATTTTAACATAAATTTAACTACGAATCTTGAATTAAAAAATCGATAAAATCATAACATGTATGCAAAAGTTTTTTATAATAATTTTTCACCAACTTAAAAAAATTTTCGCCCACATAAATTACATATATATATCTCTAAAATTTTGAGATTAATTTTAGAAACAAATTAATTATAAATTAAGCAATTTTTTCAAAAAGATAAATAAAGATTTTCCCTCAAGTTATAATTATCAATAAAACCTTGTGGCTCAAATTTTCCCAGAGGTCAATATTTTAGAATTTTAAGAAATGTTTGATCATTTCATTTATTTTTTTAATGTGAATTATCTCATTATAACTATTATATATATATCTATAATTTATATTGACTGAGTTTTTTTTTTTTTTTTGAATCAAATATTGACTGAGTTTATACTTAGAATTTTCTTCAAAGATAAAATTGATATTATCTTTTTTAAGTAGTAAACTTCAAGGATTCAGATAATTTAGCCTAAAGCAGGAGGAAGACATATTTGCATATTTTTAAGGATTCTATTTCTCTAAAGTGGACCAAATGGAGAAAAATTCAATGGTTTATGTGATTATTAATAAGGTTTTGAACATATAACTCATCGGTTTAAATTAATTTAAAATTTTGATTTAATTTTTTATTTATTTTGATTTGATTTGATTTGATTTTTATTTTAAAAAATTTAATTTTCAGTTCAGTATTAATAAAAAAATCAGAAAAATTAAAATTATTAGTGATAATAGTATATTATTTTTTATAATATAAAATGATTAGATTATAATAATGTTAAATATTTCAATTAAATTTTAAAATATTAAAAATAAAAATAAAATTTAAAAAATAAAAAGTCTATCAAAGACCCTAATCGATCAAATTAAATTGAATTGGATCGATTTTTGATTTAATTCAATTTTTATTCAAAATCAGTTTAATTTTCATAAATATTAAAATTTTAATTTTTAATTTATTTAATTCGATTTGGTTACTAAACCGATCAAATATTCACTCCTATCTATAACGAATGAATGGAATGGAAAATCTGGAGAGAATCAAATTTAACCTATTAATAATTTATAATTCGAAAAAAATATACATGTATGATTTATTTCGTAAATTAAAATTAAAAATTTTCACTTTGAATATAAAAAATAACAAAATAAAAATTAATTAAAGAGATGAAGAGGAGATAAAGACATTCTTGTACAAATGGTCTTACTAATTACTAATGAGAAATTAATGCTTATTAATTATAATCAAATAAACATGCAAATTAAAAAAGGGTCAATATGAGTAAAAATATATAATAATATTTGATTTATTTTAATAAAATTAAAAATAAAATTTAAATTATTATTATAAATAATTTATAATTCTAGTTTAAATATAAAAAAGCAACTGCTAAGATGATTTTTGTTGTATTGAAAATAAAAGAATAAAAATGAAAAAGGATTATTCCGTGGCCAAAAAATAGAGTGAAAAGGACTTATACCAAAAGAAAGGTTTAGTGAGAGAGAGGACATAGACAAGAGTTTATGAATCCTGAAAAAAAATTTAGGGGAAAAAAACAAAAATCAGCCAAAGCAATTGTCCTACCATGGGCCATGGCTCTACAAATTAAGCAATACCTTCTGCTCCTATTAATTGCTGCATGTGCTTCCAATCTCTTTAGTTTCTTCCATCACAAGCATTCCACACTCTCTCTCTTTCTTTCTTTCACAACCAATTTTCACTTTCTATTCTATAACTTTCTAACCTATCTTATATGATTCATGCATGAATATTCATATATACTATTTCTCAATAGTAATACTAATAATAATTATTAATACTGTTTCTGTTTCACTATTATTCTTTTTTTCAAATGAAAAATTTTATAAAAATTTAACTCCATTAAATTATTTTTTTATAAAATTTTTATTTAAAATAAAAAATAAAAAATTTTTAAATTTAAAAAATTTTCATCATTTATAAAGATAAAATTATGAATGATTTTATAAGAATTTATTTAAATTTTTTCCACAACCTGTCAGTCGTCCAATTGCACCCCAGTTGGTGGATTTTGGTAGCCCTCCGATTTGTTTATTTTAATAACAATATTGAGTCAAATGTGACCCTCTTTTCTCAATTGTATCAACTGAGTACTCGCAAAAACAAAGAGTTTTGATTTTTCAGTAGGACAAAATTCCAAACATTATTGGATTGGATACCCTCATCCCTAAAGCAACGGAATAACAAGTTTTCATTCTCTATCACAGGTGATGACCGCTGGATTCCTTCACCCCGGACCAGGGGCTTGACCACAGCCCAAGGCCCATGACGTAGAGGCCCACGCACCTGATATACATAACAAGCCTGGCTCATCCAACCTTCAAGGCCGGGCTCGACCTCTCTTCACTCAGGCTTAGCACCCGGCCCAACTCTCAGCCCAGCCCAGGATCCAGAATAATATTCACCAGACAGCCTGGCAGATCCACTCGAACGTACGCACGAGGAGAGTCAGAGGCCGTTACGCATGGAGCAGGCGGCTGATACCCTAGTACCTCCGAATCCGCATGGCAGAGACGCGTGGCCCAATCCTGGAGAGACCTTTACACGTCACCAGCAAGCAAGACAATGTATAAAAGAGGAGTCCCCTCCTCAGGAAACTAAGGCCTTATTCAGTAATACAAAACCCTTGTAAAACCATATTCTATTGGATCTCAGATCATCAATTGGCGCCGTCTGTGGGAAACAAAGGAGATCTTTTCATCACCGGAGTTTTCACTTTCAAAACCCACTGAGATCCACGATGGCAAACCACCAAGAAAGTAACCTTAATATTCCAAATGACCTGAGCTCTGCCCAAGATGGGCAGCAGTTCTCCTTTTCTAGCCCTACAACGTTGAATAACCAAACACCTATTTCTCTTAATCCCTCGCCAAGCCTGGCAGGGAATACTCCCACCATGACCCTGTCTAACCAAGACATTCAAACCATGGCTCTCCAGCTACAAACCACTGCTCACTGGTTGGGGCAGATAATGCAACAAAGGGGACTTAGCACCCCAATAAACGCACTCCCAGTAGTGGAGGAACCCAGAACCGATGAACCCCAACCTACCTCTGCCCGCCTCCAAACTAACAACCACGATGCCAGAGAAGAAGAAGAACCGGAGGCCCGAATTCATGGGAGAAGGGCAAGAGAGTTGATAGAAAATGAAGAGGTGAACGACTATTCTGCTGAAACAACCAGGGAAACGGGAACTGAAACAGAGGAGGAAGAATGTAGTTTGGGCAAAAGATCCAGCCTGGAAGACGAGAAAATGAACCAAAAGCTGAAAAGGTTGAAGGAGCAGCTCCTAGCCGAGTTAGGTAAGAAAGATCAGAGTCAAACCTCCTTGCCTACTTCTTCTCCCTTCTCAAAGATAATGCAGCAGGAGACCGTTCCCAAAAAGTTTATGATGCCGCCTATGGCGGCCTATAATGGGGCTGGTAACCCGAGAGAGCATGTCATGAACTATAAGACCTTCATGGAGTTGCAAACTCTGTTAGATGCTCTGATGTGCAAGGTGTTCCCAACAACGCTCTCGGGACCAGCGAGGGCATGGTTCAACAGCCTGGAGGCCGGAAGCATTAAAAGTTTCGGAGATCTGGCCACCCGCTTCATTAGCCGGTTCGTAGCCGGAGTGCCAGCAGATAGGAAGACGAGCTATCTGGAAATAGTGAGACAAAAAGCTGGTGAATCCCTCAGAGAGTATGTCGCCCGTTTCAATACGGAGGCCCTGCAGATTCCCGAGCTTGACGAAGGAAGGGCGATAGAGGCCATGCAAAAGGGAACAACCTCTGCCGAGTTCTTTGGTTCTCTGAGCAGGAAACCGCCGACCTCACTGGCCGAGTTAATGAAGAGGGCGGAAAAGTATATAAGGCAGGATGACGCCTTAGTAACGAGTAGATTTGCCAAAGGGGTGGCAGGAAAAGAGAAAGCCCCGGAGGAGGGGAGACCGGAGAAACACGAGAAGAAGATGGAAAGAGGCCTGAGCCATACAAGCAGGCCTGGGAAAGAAGGGATCAAAGGCCTCCCCCTCCTCCCAGGGCTCATGAACCACGAGTGCTCCCCCCTTGGGTCCCGGAGAAACCGACCCCATTAAATGCGTCCAGAGCCGAGGTGCTCATGGCTGTCCAGGATAAGTAGTTTCTCCAGTGGCCCAAACCTTTGAAGTCAGAAGCAGATCAGAGGAATCCTGACAAGTATTGTCAGTACCACCGGACGCATGGCCACGATACAAATAACTGTTTTCAGTTAATCGCGGAGATTGAAAGATTGATAAAAAGGGGGCATCTCAAAAATTTTCTGAAGAAACCGGAGGAACAGAGGCCTCAACCCGGTCTGGCAGCCCAGATGCCAAGGAGAACTGGACCAGTGAATGATGGGTCCAGTGTGACCATTAATATGATTGTTGGAGGAACTGAAGGACGGATGAATCATCGAGGAAAGAAGAGAAACCGGGAAGGGGAGACCAGCAATGGCGAGGTGATGCAGATCGTTGAACACTCTCCCATGACCATCGCTTTCTCTTCGGAGGATGCACAGGGCATTCAGATGCCCCATGATGACGCGCTTGTCATTGAAGCAGTCATTCATAATTTTCGGGTAAAGAAGGTTCTGGTGGATGATGGGAGTAAGGTCAACTTATTGCCATATCGGGTTTTCCAGCAGATGGGAATCCCAGAGGAACAGCTGGTTCGGGACCAGTCACCCATCAAAGGGATCGGAGGAGCACCGGTACTTGTAGAAGGGAAGGTGAAGCTGGCCCTTACCTTGGGAGAAACACCCAGAGCTCGCACCCATCATGAGGTGTTTTTGGTGGTCAAACTCCCACTGAGCTACAATGCGATTTTGGGGAGGCCGGCGTTGTTCAACTTTGAAGCTGTCACTAGCATCAGGTATCTGGCACTCAAGTTCCCAACGGAAGAAGGGGTGGGAATGGTCCGGGGCAGCCAGGAAGAAGCAAGGGCAGTATACTTGGCCACAGTGACGGAACCGAACTCAACTGGAGAAGCGCTTGATTCGGAAGTTTTGGAGGTCAGGGATGAGACAAAGGAAGCCCGGACAGAGCCCGTTGGAGAGCTGGAGACCTTCTCCCTATCAGAAGAAGAAGCAAGTAAGGTCTTCAGTCTCAATGCCGGCCTCACCAAAGGACAAAAAGGTGAAGCCATGACCCTGATCCGAAGTCACTCGCCGACCTTCGCATGGAAGCCCTCAGACATGCCGCTTATCAAGAGTACTTATCTCAGACAACGGCAGACAGTTTGACT
This sequence comes from Manihot esculenta, assembly GCF_001659605.2. Taxonomy (NCBI): domain Eukaryota; kingdom Viridiplantae; phylum Streptophyta; class Magnoliopsida; order Malpighiales; family Euphorbiaceae; genus Manihot; species Manihot esculenta. The sequence continues at coordinate 2,477,782 of NC_035171.2, forward strand.
GCAGCACTTTCAGAGCCTTTACGACGAACATGGGCATATGGCATAAATTCTCCTCCGTGGCTCACCCTCAGACTAACGGCCAAACGGAAGTCACTAATAGAGCTATCCTTCAAGGATTAAAGAAACGGCTGGATGGCGCAAAGGAGAATTGGGCAGAAGAACTCAATAGCACTCTATGGGCACTCCGAACCACTCCCAGAGCGCCCACTCTAGAAACCCCGTTTGCACTTGCTTATGGCACAGAGGCTGTAGTCCCAGCTGAATTGCAGATCCCCACTCATCGAGTTCAATTCGTTAGTGAGAACGCTAATGGGGACAAATTAAGGAGCAACCTAGATGCTCTTGAAGAAGTTACGGAAGAAGCCCAAGTCCGAACTGCCGCTTATCAACAACGAGCGGCAAGATATTACAATCAAAAGGTCAGAGAAAGAAGCTTGAAGGTGGGAGACCTGACTTTAAGAAACCTGGAAGCTACGGGAAAAAGAGCAGCTGCCGGAAAGCTAGCACCGACCTGGGAAGGTCCATTCAAGGTGACAAAAGTGGTTAAGCCCGGGGTATACCGAATTGAAGATATGCAAGGAAACCCCGAGCCCCACGCTTGGAACATCCAGCACTTAAAAAGGTACTTTCCTTGAAATATTTGTAAAGAAAAAACATTGTATTTTGACAAAAATGAATAAAAATTGTTTATACAATGTGATTATCTTTGTGAAAAACATTTTTTCATGATAAAGAAAGAACAGGGCTCAGAAAGATCCCTTGCAAACAAGACCTCAGTTAGGCACAAAAACCAGCTGAGATGACAAAGCGACAGTAAGGCCAATGAGCCTGAATTTTGTACAAACAACCGGCGAGGCCCCGAGGTCGTCCCGGAAATTCCTAGAAAAACAGGATCCCGTAAGATCTCCTGGAAACAAAAACAAACCGGCGAGGCCCCGAGGTCGTCCCGAAAATTCAAAGAAAACCAGGATCCCGTAAGATCTCCTGGCAACAAAAACAACCGGCGAGGCCCCGAGGTCGTCCCGGAAATTCCAAGAAAAACAGGATCCCGTAAGATCTCCTGGAAACAAAAACAACCGGCGAGGCCCCGAGGTCGTCCCGAAAATTCCAAGAAAACCAGGATCCCGTAAGATCTCCTGGAAACAAAAACAACCGGCGAGGCCCCGAGGTCGTCCCGGAAATTCCAATAAAAACAGGATCCCGTAAGATCTCCTGGAAACAAAAACAACCGGCGAGGCCCCGAGGTCGTCCCGGAAATTCCAAGAAAACCAGGATCCCGTAAGATCTCCTGGAAACAAAAACAACCGGCGAGGCCCCGAGGTCGTCCCGGAAATTCAAAGAAAACCAGGATCCCGTAAGATCTCCTGGCAACAAAAACAACCGGCGAGGCCCCGAGGTCGTCCCAGAAATTCCAAGAAAAACAGGATCCCGTAAGATCTCCTGGAAACAAAAACAACCGGCGAGGCCCCGAGGTCGTCCCGAAAATTCAAAGAAAAACAGGATCCCGTAAGATCTCCTGGCAACAAAAACAACCGGCGAGGCCCCGAGGTCGTCCCAGAAATTCCAAGAAAAACAGGATCCCGTAAGATCTCCTGGAAACAAAAACAACCGGCGAGGCCCCGAGGTCGTCCCGGAAATTCCAAGAAAAACAGGATCCCGTAAGATCTCCTGGAAACAAAAACAACCGGCGAGGCCCCGAGGTCGTCCCGGAAATTCAAAGAAAACCAGGATCCCATAAAATCTCCTGGAAACAAAAATAGGTCGGTAAAGGACTTAAGAGCCTCCCGAAATAAAAAATTTCTCCACACTTATAAAATCCAATCCCGACCTCGGAAAGAGAAGAGCCCAGAGCTAAAAAAAAAAAAAAAAAAAAAAAAAGGCTATAATCTCTCAGCTCGAATAGACTTATATCCTCACAAAACTCAAGGTCGAGCTCTCAGCTCGGACCAATATTCACAAAGACCGAGCTCTCAGCTCGGATAGACTTATATCCTCAAAGGATCAAGATACGAAGGCCAAAAAGAAAGGCCGAGCTCCCTCCATAGAAGGACTCATAAAGGAAGATATCCTTACGAGGATAAAAAGGCCATAATCAAAGCCTCAACCAAGTTTATCTGAAACAAATATATGAAGTCACAACGAAGAAAGAAGGACTAAAAGCCAAAAACTGACATAATCGTTGTCAGTAAAAAGGTACAAAACTTGATCTCTCAGACTATCAGTTGAGAGCTGAGCTCGCAACTTAAGATTAATTCAGAGCTTCTGAAATGAAAATATGTAGTTTATATCACAAATACGAAGAGCAGATATGAATGTCAGAGCTCTTTGAAAAATACGAAGGAAACTAATATTTCATTAATAACTATTACAATTTATTTCTCCGGCGAGGAAGGAGGATAAATAGTCCTTAAGGGACTTACATCAGTAAGAACACCCTCGCCTGCATTATCTCTATTTACAGCCACCTCCGAAGGAAGCTCGGTGTCCCTTGGGCCAGAGCTCTCAACATTAATAGTAGGGGCAACTTCTGACCCAAGGTGGAGACCGTCTTTCTCAGAATCAGGATCATCCTCCTCCGACTCTATCTCAAATTCCCCTGAAGAAGACTCAGCTGACCGGTCTATATTCCTCCTGGAATCTCCTCGGGGCAAAGGACAATCATCCTCCCCGTATAGCACTGACTCGCCATCTGAGTCCACTTCGCGCCTACGAAGCTTGGCCAAAGGAATATCAGGAGCCTGCCTAGCTTCTCTTAAACCGCAATTGTAGCCAGTTACATACATGCAGTAGGCCTTATCAAGGATAGCCTTTTTCATCTCACCAGAAGCTTTATACTCATCAAGATGTTCTTCACAAGCTTCAGCTACAAACTCCTTAAACTCAGAAGAGTCTTTGTAGTCCTGAAGATGAGCTTCACAGGCCTGATCAATTTTAACCTTCAGCTCCTCAGACTCCTGATACTCCGCTATATACTGTTCACGCTTCAGCTGAGCCTTCCCTTCGGCATACTTTACCACCTCAAGCAGGACTAAACATTTACGTTCCAAAGCCCTGACTTCATTTTTCAGCTGTTGTTGGCGAAGGTTGAACTCTTCAGCCGATGAAGACAGATCTTTGATACGTTCAGAACTTGTGCCCAATTCCTGCTCAAGGACCTCCACCCGGGCTAGGGCACTTTCCCTCTGCGCCTTCACCTCATTCAGGTGAGCTTGAAGCCCCTCAAAATCAGCCTTTAAGGCCTCATGTTGGCGCTGGACTTCGGCTTTTTGGCCAACAGCCTCATCCCTCTCCTGAAGGGCCGTTGTCATAGAGGACAGCTGTTTTACAACCTCTACACAACGAGCTTCCACTTCAGCTGCCCTCTCATCAGACTCTTGGAGAACCCTGCGAGTACGAGACAACTCTGATTCCAGGGATTTGCTATGCTCTGCCGCCTCAACCGCTCTGTCCTCAGCTCTTTTCGAGGCCTCCAGCGCAGAATGTAACTCCACCTGGAGAGACTGGATCTGCTCCCGGGCGGCTGCCAGGTGGCCCCTCGCGTCGCTGGTGGCAGTCAGGTTTTCATCACGACGCGCTTCTTCGATCCGGCGGTCCACGGACTCCCGGAGAGAGAGGTCACGGGCATTCACCTCCATAACCAGGCCTAACATCTAGTACGAAAGAACAATTGTCAAGAAAAGAAACAAAGCAAACTCAAAGAGAGGTGAATAGAAAGAATAACTTACCATCAGAAGCATTTCTCCAATCGTAGATCCGAGCTCCTCACGAGAGCGAGATTGGAAGGACACCTGCTCCTTGGTAGAACTGGCCAAGTGACCAGTCAGGGCTAGAAGACGAGGATCCGAAGCCTCTGTTATCCCGCCGAACATCCGCTCCCGGAGAAGTGCGGCAACAGCAGAGGCCGGAGACTCAGAGGAAATGCTTGACAGGTCCAGAATGCTGTCAGTAGGGGACGACGAAGGAACAGAAGAAACACCCTTCCCCTTCCCAATGGTAGAAAGAGGTGGGGAAGGACCCGCAGCAGTCTTGGATTTCTTCCGAGCAGGAGATGGGACAGGCATTCCGGAAGGGGTCGGACGCTTGCCCCCGGTCTTTAAGGGGACACCCTCAGACCTCTCAGGCTCAGTCCTCACAGGGGCAGGGACACCTTCACCAGAAACCTCTGGGCTTTGATCCTCTAGGAGGATGATCTCCATCCCTGTCCCAGAGGTCTCCTTGTCTTCAACAGGGGACTTAAACTTCCCCCCTAACACCCCCTCAGTAGAATGGACGGCACCCTGCCCCACTTGTTCAGTAGCTTGGGTCTGCTCCACAATAGCTAGGGAAGTTCCCCCCACGACCTCTGAGGAGGCTGGAACGGATCTAGATCCTTCAGCAGGCGTCGAGGTTGAGTTCGACCCACCATGGCTAGATGGCCGAGCTGATTTGATGCTGCGAGAGCTCGGCTTGGAAGTCCGAGAAGAAGCTTTGACGGGAGGTCGGCTGACCTTCTTGGAGGAAGCGGCCTGAGCCAGCTCTGCAGCAATCTCAGTTACAGAGCGCCCATCCCCAAAGGCGTCAAAAATTGCATGCATGTTCTCCCGAGACAGGTCAAAATTCTTGGGGAATTTGATGCCATCCATTCTAACCTCAGAAGCTGCAAGAAACACGAAGTTTTAAAGAGTCAGCATACTTCCTGATGTTATGAGCAAAGAAGAAACAGAATAGCCGGACAAAGCACTATACCCGTGTCCCGGATATCCCTAAGGTTGGACGCAAACATACACTTCTCGACATCATACTTCCTCTCAACGGAAGTCAGTCGAAGCAGCCCGACCTGCTCAATAAGACTCAATTCGGGCAGATCGTTGCAGCCCGGATAGATCTCCCCCCACCTTAGGTCCACATCCCACGATCGGCAGGACCCTAGTTTTAACTCGGCCACAAGAAAATTCTCTACCCATCCCTTTATAGAATCCTTGTAGCCCGTAAGAAGAGACAGCCCATGGCGGGGGGAAAAGTAATAGAAGTTTTGCTTCGTCCTAACCAGGCGGAAAAAAGTGACAAACAGACAGGCCGTAGGTGCGAAACCCCAACCTAGACAGATAGACTCGAAACAGGACATGAATAAAATGGAATTTGGGGATAACATTCGAGGAGTTACCCCAAAGTATTCAAAGACCTCAACAAAGAAAGGGGTAAAAGGCAACGGTAGACCAAATTCTCTCTGCTTCAGGAAAAACACTATGCTACGAACCTCCTGGGGATCCACCAAACCAGGAGGGCGAGGGTAAGGAAGAACTATCCTCTCATTTGGAAGAGGTGCTCGAATAAGATACAACGGAGTATCTAAAAGCCTCCGGGAAATGTGATTAGTTATGTTGGAAGGTGTAATATGCGACTCAAGGTCAAAAACATCAGGAAGCTTTAAACTTGCCATGGAAGAACAAGGAAGCGTACCTGAAAATGAAATAAGGTGAGAAAAGCAGAAGGAGTTGCAGGGAGGCAGAGAGCAGAAGAGAGCTAATTTCTTCGGAAGACAGAAAGAATTCGAAATGAAAGGCAATGATGAGACGGAACGTTGATCTGAACAGTTTTGTCTTGGAGCGGCGCGATCATTAATTGCTCTCGAAGTTTACCCTCTCAACGGTTAAGTAATAACCGGAGAGACGGTAAAGGGGCAAAAGGATGATCGTTGGGCTTGTCTACATCTATCAAGGGCCAGGTCCACAATGATAGCCCATTACTTAAAAGCCCAGGCAAGCCCAACTTGTTCGGACCTGATTTCCAGCCAAGACAACTTAACCCACAAGATTCATCACTTCACCACATCCGTGGTAAATATCAAGGAAATAGAAGGAAAAACTCAAAGATGCAAGCAGATGAAAGCATGATAAAGGTTAGACCTACTCATCACGTAGAATACATATAAGATTTGACTTGTTAAAACAAGGGTTACGAGATCGGAAAGAGACGACAAGGATACCTCGGATCCATACTGAGCTGAGAGCTTAGAGTTTAACTCATCAGAAGCCGAGCTCAGAGGTCGGATTAGTCCAGCTCGGACAGCATGACTTGGGAGCTCGACCAACTAAAGGAAACTCAGAGCTCATTTCACTAAGCAAAGACAGAACACTTGACCTGAGAGCCCGGTCGGATGAAGGAGACTCAAGGCTCAATTCATCGAAGTAAAGACCGAGCTCACAGGTCGGACAGTCCAGCTCGGAAACTTGAAAGCACAGTTGGCTAAGTGGATCCGAAGTTCAACTCATCAGAGCTCGCAGATAAGTTACATCAGCTCGGGAAAAAGCAGGGCAGAGCTCAGTTGGTTAAAATTGTAAGGCGAGCAATCTAAAGTATTTCACACATGATAAAAGAAGAACAGCTTAAGCATGAGAGCAGAACAAGAACTTCATTAAAAGAAAAGTACATTACAGCACGTTACAAAGGCCTACACTACGGGATGAAAGACTATCCTTAAAGGATTTACATATCCAGATATATCATCATCTATGATTACACCGTTATCACCTATCCTACTACTCCGGTCTTCAGCCCGGAGGAATTCTCACAGCTCGGAATGTGAGTTTGGCAGAAAAGGCCAAGATCTGTCCCGCTATTATAGGGGAACTGAACAAGTTGATTCCCATAAGCATTTCTCACTGTCCCCCTGGGCAAACTTCCGGTTACCCAAATGTGATGCACGGTACATTCGAACAAGCTCAGATATTGTATACCGGCCGTGCACCACACATGAAAAACATAAGTCTTCGAGGCTATGGCCCCGAAGAGATCGCGAAGTACACATTCGAAGAAATCGCTGGAGACCTGACTGAGTGCAGCAGATCCCAGCCTCACGTAATACTGGTACTTCACACCAAAGGGAATAATAATACTGGTACTTCACATCAAAAAGAACAACAAACTGAGCGCCGACGCCACTCCCATTTATATCAAAAGAGGACAACAGGAGCATCGAGGAAATTCCCTGTTTCTCTGCGGAAAAAGGCAAAGTTAGAGCGAACCCCACAACAGCCCAGAACTTCTCTGGAGCCCGGACAACAAGCAGAGGAGGAGGCCGGCCAGACGACCTGGGTAAAGCAATTTCAGCAGCTTGCCGAATGGTCCCACCCTTCGACTGCCATACCCGAAGGATCTTCAATGCACCATCCAGACGCCTTAGAGGTAACATCGAATTTTCAAGAATTTTGAACTGACCCATTTTTATCTCAGGAACTGCAAAAAGTTTCAAAACAGGGACAAGTCTGAAACAGTTCTCCTTTAAGATGATAAGAGCACAATCAAGGCAAACCTCTGGGGCACAAGGCAATCTGTTTGAAGAAGGCGTCGGATAGACCTGCCACAGATACAACAAGAATTTCTCGCTTCAACAGAAGGCTCAAGAATGAAGAAAAGCTGGCGCTGATATATACTCGGAGCCTGAGGACTTAGCACGGGGCAGAGCTACACTAGACCCTAAGCTAATGGTGTCAGATTTCTAAAAGATATTCACAGAAAAGGAAAGAAAGGAGATGTCCAGATAATGGTGACAAGAAAGAGGACAAGAAGAATAGAGAAAAGACAGAAAGAGGAAAGAACAGATAGAATTCAGAAACTGCGCAACGACTGAAAGATGAAAGGATGTTATTAAGGCACTTGAACCCGAACAGACGCGATCATAATAGTTCTTGGTATTCACCCCCTCGGCAGTTGGAGCAATAACTGCCGAGAAGGTGAAGGGGCAATTGATGACCGCTGGATTCCTTCACCCCGGACCAGGGGCTTGACCACAGCCCAAGGCCCATGACGTAGAGGCCCACGCACCTGATATACATAACAAGCCTGGCTCATCCAACCTTCAAGGTCGGGCTCGACCTCTCTTCACTCAGGCTTAGCACCCGGCCCAACTCTCAGCCCAGCCCAGGATCCGGAATAATATTCACCAGACAGCCTGGCAGATCCACTCGAACGTACGCACGAGGAGAGTCAGAGGCCGTTACGCATGGAGCAGGCGGCTGATACCCTAGTACCTTCGAATCCGCATGGCAGAGACGCGTGGCCCAATCCTGGAGAGACCTTTACACGTCACCAGCAAGCAAGACAATGTATAAAAGAGGAGTCCCCTCCTCAGGAAACTAAGGCCTTATTCAGTAATACAAAACCCTTGTAAAACCATATTCTATTGGATCTCAGATCATCAACAGGATATCCGGGGGTTTTGTTCGTGTATGTGGAACTGAGGAAGAATGGGGTCTAGCCATAAAAGAGTGAGGAAGAGGCTCTGGATTTCCTCCAGATAATGGCCACGTCCCAAAAAATAAACATTACCGTGGCGATGAGGAATGTCATTTTATCCTAGCAGCGCCATCTCCAGGCGAGCCAGGCATGGTCTCCTCACCCGCCCAGCTTTCCCTGCCTTGGAGAAAGTACCTCCCTAGCTAGCGAACATGATATTTCTCTTTCTAACTCTTTTTTATTTCAAACTGTCTTACTTACTCACCTTTTATTTTATACAAATATGGCCGGGTCAAGAAATAAATTTGCCGAGGCAGCACGTGTTGTCCGTAAAGGCAAGGCTGTTGCTGGAGTGACGATCCTCCACCCAAGCATGCTCGTTGTGCCAAGGAGATCATCATGCTTCCTCCTCCTCCACCTCCTCCTACTACTGAGGGAACAACCTCCACTCAGCCCAAGCCTTCCTCTAAGGATACTCCTCCTACAACCACTACTTAAACTGATACTCCACAAGAAGAATACAGTGTTGGAGCCACATGGCCTTGGAGCATTTAGCACCTGGCATTGGCTCTAACCCGTACCACCTCCTTCTCAAGGAGTCCCGCCTGTCTGTCTTGATCACTAAAAGCACTTTGAGGTTCGGAGACCACTACTGATTGAATGAGGTCGAGACCGATGACCTCTACGATAATATTATTTACTCTGCTATGGAGAGCGCTCTCTGTGCCTGTATGGCCAAGGAGTGCAACAAAGCTCTAAGGCGAGAGTTTGGAGAGTAAGAAGTGGATAAAAATCTCCTACAGGAGGAGTGCTTAAGGCTAAAAGCTCAGGTAGAGGAGGTGGAGAACACCATGAAGGAGACGCTGAAGTCTGCCTTCAAGGCTAACCTCTAAAAACTAGGCTAAAACTGCTGAGGATGAGGTGACTACTCTCAAACGCCAAGTCCAGGAGCCACAGTCTTAGGCAAAGAATGCTCGAGCTGCCACGGAGAAAGTTGTTGAATTGAAAGCTGATCTTAGGAGACGATGGCCTGGGGCAGGGGGATGTTCGTACAAAACCAAGACTCTGTCAAGAAGGAGCTAATCAGAGGATTTCCTTCAAAAGACTTTTCCTGGATCGACAACATGTTCCCTGACGAGGATGAAGATGAAGAGGAGGAGGAAGAAGAGGACAACCGGGTCTCCATAGATACTATAGTAGATGTTAAAAATAATGTAATAGAGACCCAAGAGAGGCTGAAGATGCCCTCTCATGTAATTTTTCCTTAGGAATGAAAAATCCATCCTGCAATTTTCTTGACTTTATTTTTGCCAAGTTTTTAAGGATCGATACTCGACCATGAAAAGATCCTCGTCCGGTTATCGCCAAATAAGATTTAAATAATTTTCTAATAAATTGCTAAGTGAGGTTATCTTCAATAATTTAAATAGACTTTGTTAACGGGAATTAACACCAGTTCATTGCCTGAGCAAAGAATGTCTTAGGAAATTTTTATAAAATGGACTAACATCGGTCATTAATTCTGGCGGATACCTGCCTTGTGACCTGAGTATAAAATGTCTTAGGAAATTTGTATAAAATGGGATTAATATCTGGTCATTGAGCCTGGTGGATACTTACCTTGTGGTCTGGGTATAAAATGCCTTAGTTATCGAGACTAATATCTGGTCATGTGCCTAGCAGATACCCACCTTATAACCTAGGCATAAAATGCCTTAGTTAACGGGACTAACACCCGATCATGTGTCCGGCGGATACCCGCTTTGTGGCTTTTTTCTTGTCTGCATATTTTTATCCATCCAATGTTTCTGAATTAAATACTAAAAGAGTTTAAAGAATACATCATAGTTGTATTGATACTACAACATATTACATCTCTAGTTACGATACGTAGCTACAAAAAAAATTATTGTGGCTAATATATTTATTTTATTACGGCTAAAAACCTATTGTGGCTAATTTAAACTATTTAGTAACAAAAATGCAATAATTATAACTAATATGTATTTTTTGTTTTATTTTATATATAATGTAATTATTTGTTAACTATTTGCCACAATTAATTTTAGCTACAAAGTAATATCATAGCTAATAGATATAATAGCTATAAATTTAATTTTTTTGTAATAATTACTACCATTGTAGTCACAACACATTAATATTATAGGTAATAATTTTAAGAGCCACAAAGCTAATATGATTGTAGTAATAATTATTTTATTAGCTACCGTTTATTAGTCATTACAAAAAATTTGTGGCAGAAACATAAAAATATTAGTTATGTAATTATGTTTGTCATAACTATTATTAAATCATTAGCCACAACATCGTAGCAAATTGAATTGTATGAGTACTATGATATTTTAGTTATAATTATCAAAGAGTCATGGAATTAGCTATCAAATTAGCCACAATTATATAACTACGATAGAATACTATAGCTAATAAAATAATTTGGAAAATTACTCTGAGGTTCTCTAGGTATTATATATTGGTTTATCAAGTTCAAAAAATATGCTTAGAGGTTCTAAAAAATTTCATATAATATGTTTTTTTTTTGTCTCTCAATCAATTTTTCTTCTATTGTCCATTTGTTTAGATAGAAAAGATATTGAGAATTATTTTCTAGCTTAAAAAATTACATATTAATGAATCAATTTTAGTTGAATGATGCTTTTAAATTATGGTAATCTATGTCAAAATATATCCTTGGACGAAGCAAGTGCACTTATAGTTTAAGAACTGATAATTTATTTTTAATCAACATGGTTTGAGTAGCGACCATAAAAGATACACAAAAATTGAGCACTTGCATTATCTTTTAATTTTTCATTCTCAAACTGATTGTTATTTTATAGAGTTAATTTTGCTATTTGGAAATCACAAGATACATATATATTAAGAATTTTATGTATATATATTTTCAGCACATAAAACAATTAGATAATAGTGTTGGAAACTTTTTGTCGAATCATTTTTCAAGAATCAAACGATTAGTCTTAGCACATAAAAAATATTAAAATGCCAGTTTCAAAAAATTCAAACATCATGAATATTTCATTAAAAAGAATTAGTATAATTTTTTGGCATTTCTCCAATGCCAACAGAAAACCAATTCAATCTAAAAGTTTGTTCAGTTCCAGCAATTTGTGTCCCATTGTATTTCTTTGAAATCCTTTCTGCAGCTACACGTGAAACAAATTCCACAAACCCACAACCTTCAAGTTGACCAATTATCTTATTGTAACTTATCTGAATTGAAACAACCTGCACAAAGCAAAATAAATTTATAATATTGTATTAACATCTACTAAAACTTGTTTTAAAATCAACTAATATCAATCTCTGAATCAATTATGAAATCCATAAAAATGACAATTGTTTAATCAAAAAACAAAATTAAAGAAAATGCAACAAATGTTTACACTCTTACCTATCATTTATAATAATAGGTCTTCATCATCTGTTTCAGATTCTGAGCCTAAGTCTTCTACTACACACCCATAGTAACATGAACTTTACACTGTCATATGCTTAAAGGTGAGCATTTTATAACCATCACCGTGACCAATTAGCAAATTTGGAAATTATGGTAATTGAAAATTTCTTACAGAATTACTAATTACTGAACATAATCGGTAACCAAAAAACTAAAATTCTTTATCCACAATATATAAATTAAATTTATACCAAAATTATTCCAAATTTTTAACCAACGATTTAACACCTTTAGGGTCTTATTCCATCAAAAGACACAATTATGCCAAATTTGGCACACTTAAATTTTTTTTTTTACATACTTTAATTTTTTTTTTACCTACATATTTGTATTTTGCGTATAAATTAATTTTGAAGTTTTTTTTTGAAAATAAATTTATTTTGATGTTAAAAATACAGTTCTACAAAGGTGTGGTCATGATTTTTTTTCTTTTAAAAAAAAATTCATAGCATTTATTTTGAATCTGCTTAAACAAATTAAAATTATTTTATTTTGCTTATTTAATTAAAAATATAAAATATTTTAATTACAAAAAAGTAAAAATAAATAATATTATATTAATTAATAAAGGGAACCCTATCAATTAGTGGCGGCAATATAATGATAACTTGCATATATATATATTTTTGCCTTGGGGGAAATGAAAACCTTCAAATTAAAAATTCCCTCCCTACAGCCGCTACTGCGACCGCTACGAATTCTATATAAATTTTCATTCTCACTCATGATTCATTCAGTTTTCAATTTCTGTCCACTATCAAAAGGAGAAGCTCCCACTATCAAAAGGAGAAGCTCCCACTATCAAATCCAATCAGGTACGTTTAAAATTACAAAAGCCTTAAAATTAATGTTTCATTGTAATTGTTCTAGGTTAAACACGTGAAAGACATCTGATATTTACTTTTCATTCATTTTTCATCTGTTAAAAAGCTTTGATTCACTATTTTTATATGTTAAAAAGCTTTCATTCAAATCCAATCAGGTACGTTTTTCATTCTTATATTTGTTTTTCATCGTTTTTCACCAAATAGAATATATGAAAATGGTAGGTTCATGGAGAAACCTAATTTTGATGTTGATTTCATCTCATTTTTTGATATATTGGATGACTTGAAAAAGGATTGTGGATTTGATGTTATAAAAGGAGATAAATTTTATTACTTGAAGGCTGATAAAGCTCTTAGTGATCTTGATGCATTGATAGAGGTTAAAGATGATACAGATGTGAAAAATATGATGGATAGTTATAAGAAGTTCCCTTCGAAACCCATTGATATATACACTCTATTTCGAGATTATGATATTTTACCAAATGGACTTGGTGACGAGCTACCCGCAGTTACCGTTGATCACACTTCTAATCAACTTTAAAATCCAAATGCTTTACTCATTTAATTTTATTTAAACAATTGATTATGTTTACTTGTTCTATGTAGAGAAATTCTTGTTATTATATGATTATTGTTTTACTTTTGTTTTGAAATAGGTTCCAATACAATTAAAAGAAAAACTAGAGGACCAACAAGATGCTTGAAAATCACATAATTGGAGAATGGGCAAAAATTGCCAGTAGAATTTGATGAAGATGATCAAGCTATTGGTGATAATGCTACTGCATTTGTTTGGTTTTTAGGACAAACTATTAGAAGTGTGTCGTGTTGTCCATTGCAAGTGAAACAATGGAATAAGATTACCGATGATAAGCTCGACCACATGTGGTCTACCATATTGGTACAAAAATTTATATTAAATTACATCCATTATAAAATGATTATAATTTTTTTAGTTCTATTAAGTATCATAATCTTTGTTTCTTACTTCTTTGCTAAAAGGAAAAGTTCACTTTTGAGTATTCTGATGTAAGAAAGGGAGCAATTTTCGGTCATATGAATGCATTATATAGGTATTATAGGCATAAGTTGAAGAAGAAGTACTTTGATTCAAAGGCAACTTATTCACTTCGTCTCCGAAACAAGCCTAAGGATATGGATGTAAAAGATTGGAAGTATTTGGTTAATCTTTGGACAGAAAATGCATTTCAGGTATTAAAAATTCATATAAAATTTAATAATTTATTTTATATGAATTCAGTTTCTGTTAGCTAACATAAATTCTGAAAATTTTTCATTGTTTTTCTTTAGGAGAGAAGCAACAAAAATAAGACAAATAGATGCAAGCGTTCTATGCCGCCATACACGGGGACAAAAAGCTTTGCTCGGCTGAGAGATCATATGGTATGAGTTTGTTTTTATTTTATTAGTATTATAGTGTTTTTTATTAATTAAATGATACATAAATAATCCCTTTTTACTGTTGTCGTTTTGTGGACTATGGCTAAAAAGAAACAAAATAGTATTTGATAATTCTAGTTTAGAGCTTGAGAAAGTTTATGATTTGATCTTTTATGGATCTTTTGTTTGGTTTAAGATGTGCCTAGCTTTCCTTATTCCTTAATCCAAATTCTTTTTAGTAGCTCAACAATCAAGAACTGGTCAACCTGTAATGGTATAAGCTAGCTGCTTGTTGTTATTCTTTGTATTCTACTATAACTCTCAAAGTTCTAATAAAAGCTATTTTTATCAAAAAAAAATAATAATAATGCCTTTTGAAGTTCATGTGATTGTTAGAACTTTTTGATATGCCATTTACTATTTTTTCTATAAATGCCTAATTAGACTCAGACTGCCGTTATTAACCTTCATTTCCCACATAAAAACAAATCCCCTTTTTCTTTTTGCTCATTAAAGTTAAACATGACAATTTTTTAGTAGTATTAGATTAGACAGCAAACACCATTAATAACTCACTCATTTAATGGTGGAATTTGACCATGTTTAATATTCTAAATATAGGAATGAATTATGATTGGTCAACCCTATGAGCATCCAAACTTGTAGATTAAATAATAATCAACAGTATTATTAATTTTAACGCTTGAATTGATATCATTAGCTGTAAAAATGTTAGCTCTTTTATACAAGTTTTGTTTATCTGTAGCATATTTGTAGTTAAGTCAATTGACTCTTTTACGAAAAGTTTGGTTTTGCTTGAACTTAAATTTTTATTGATATAGATCTATGATAAACTAATACTAATTGTTATATTTATTTGAACAGAAGAAAAAAAATGGAAAAACACCTTCTCGTTTAGAGCTTTTTCTTGAATCTAGAAAGAAATTGATCCAATATCACAAGAAGCCATTGTAATACTTTTTACATATGTTTTATTTATTTGTTATGTATTTTATGCTATATTTTGTTTTTTTTAATATCAATAAATATAAATATCTCTATAGGAAAAGTTTCAGCAACTAAAGAAACAACGAGAAGAAGGACAAATTTCACTGGATGATGATGCTATGTTTGTTGATGTACTTGGGCCAGAAAAAAATGGTTATGTACGTGCTTATGGTCTTGGAAAAAATGTCACGGAATATTTTGGTGCTAGACCTACAAAGATAGAACTACTTAGACAACTTGATACTTCAAGAAGAGAAGCAAACGAACGTGTCCAACAAATTCAAGAAGAAGCAAGTGAACAAGTAAATGATGTTAAGAAGCAAATGGATGAGAAACTTGCAGAGATGAATAGAATATGGGAGCATAAATTCAAGATGCTTTTGGAGAAAAACAATAATATTGCATCAGTAAGTGATTAAAAACTAAGTCTCATTTTTTTTTCTAATATAAGAATTTTTATAAGCTATATAACTAGTATGAACCTTATCTATTTTATATAATTTTGTTATTAATATTTTCAAATAAAATTTTATACAGGAGGATTCCCAAGATGATGAAATTGGAGGATGATTTGCAGTATATTTGAAGTTTTGGATTTTGAAGCCGCCAGCAGCCTTATAATACTACTTTTAGAAAATTTAGTGTTAGTATAGTATTATAATTTCAAGTATTTTTAGTGTGATTGGTTTATGACTTAAATTAGTTTGTTTTGAATATTAGTTATTTTGGATTAAATTTATTGTTATTTTATAATTGTCATTCTGATTGAGTCTTAATATTAATATATAATTATTTTATAAATTTAAATTTTAGCTAAATTTTTTATATAAATTTTATATTCTATTATAAATTTTACCAAAATTATTAATAGATAAATAACATATGTAATAGTAAATTATAATATAATCCCATTAAATAATAATAAATTAAATAAATATTACATTTTAACTACAAATAATTAATAGTAGCCGTATGTACTATATTTAGAATAGCTTCTAATTTAATAATTTTGTGGCTTTATTCAATAGTTATAAAATAAAATTAAGTGTAACAATTATACTAGAACTTGTCACTTTTTTATTTTTGTGACTATAAATTTTATTCTTGCCTTATAATTATTTAAATGTGGCTAATAGTAAATATTTTTTGTCATACAATTAAGTTTATGGCTAAATTTAGATATGTTAGCCATAAAATTAAATTTGTAACTATACATAAGTTTAAATTGCCACATTATTATTTTTGTAACATAATCATAGCAAAATCACTTACAAAAAAAGTTGTTGTGGCAAAAAGAAAATGTGGTTACAAATATTCCATTTGTGGCTAATAACTAGCCACAATATTTATTTTTAATGGCAATATTTTTGCTTCATTTAAATAAAAAGTGTGACTATAAATATTTATTTTAGCCACAACACAGGTAAATCCTGTAACTAAACTTTAGTTACGCCACTTCTAGCTACGGTATGTCACGGAAAAAATATGTTGTGGCAAAATCATCTAGCCACCAAAATCCTATTTTTAGCTACAATTTATTTTGTGACAAGATATGGATAATGTTGTAGTGTATTTCCATAAATTATAAATATTCTTTCAAGAATAATTAAAAGATTTGGTCATCTAACTTGATCAATTTACATTCTACTTCTATAGACTCTTATTGTCACTTAATCCTCCTGCAATTACGTAAATAACCCCAACGGGTTTATTTTCATTAGGATCGACCGGTGCTCTTACCTCAGGTCCTGACCTCTTTTTTTCTGTCTTTTATAGCAAACTTTCAGAGCGTACCGTCCTTTATTAATTCTCAATTTCATCTTTTAGTTGTCGGCATTCTTCTGTAGTGTGTCTATGAACCTCATGAAATCGATAATACCTTGTCTTCAATTTGACTGATCCAGTTCCAAGTTAAACTAGTCCGACCGGCCTCATTTAGTTCAAGCTATTAAACCTTCTATTTGGTAGAACTGGATCAACTCAGTGCGAACTGGCCGGATTTTGATTAAAAAAATCAAATTTAAAATGTCTGAATTTAATCAAAATCCAACTGGTTCACACCGAGTTGATCCAATTCTACTAAACAGAAAGCTTATAGTTTGAACGGAATTTATCTTTTAACTATCCGTTTTGATATCAAAAATTTTATAAGAATTCAATTCAAGAAATTTAATTAAGTGATATATTTTTTAAAAAATTAAAATTTATAAGAATTTATTTAATATTTTTTAAATTAATTATGCCAAATGAAAAGAAAATGTTAAAAGGTTATGTCTCAACATCCCAATTGTAAGAATCAAAACCGAATAATAATTTATGAGAGGTAGCCTTCTCTGTTTTTTACAATAAAAATGAATATTTCAAATTTAAAAGAAGCGAAAGAAAACCAACCACATATCCGATTTCTATTTGTTTATATTGAGAATATATAGGTAAATAAAAGGAGTGATTAAAGTATTATTAGCAAATGCGGTAGCGGATCGTTTGACTAGTTTAATAATTACTGATGATTTTAATTTAAAAATTCATTTTTCATGGCCTAAATTAATAAAATAAGTGCTCTATCACCTTTTTGAAAAAAAAAACAGTATTATTAGCAGATTCCAAGAAGCTTCACAGATTCATGCTACTCTCTTTATCCACATGGACGAAACAAGAAGTTACTCCAAAATAATCTACCTTTGGATTTTTTAATATTAATCTAATTTACCAAAACTTAACATAACATTAGCAAGAAATCTAAAATTTCAGATTTATAGTAAATTTAATTTCTCAATCTGATTTTTAAAGATACCCACTTAAAGAATGGTTAGGAAATTCAATTTCCCAACTAACTAAGCTTATCTAATTACATAAAAATAATTACTTTTTCATTTTATATTAATATCATAATTAATATAAAATAAATTATAATGTCTAATCCTTCATATACCCAATACATATCTCTTTTTCAATTTAATAATTAATAAAAAAATGATAAAATATGGACTAAAATATATATAATGATAGAATTCCAAAATAATAATATTTAAATAATAAAATTTTTAGGAATGAAATAATAAAATTAAGAAAAATGAATAAAAAATGGATATGCCTGACAGAAATAAAATATAATGATTTTTTAATGTATCTTTAAATTATAAAAATAGAATAATTAAACCATACTAAATATCACACAAGAAAAAAAATTTATCTATACAATATTATTTTAAATGTAAAATGTCAATAATAATAATGAAATAGTAACCAAGAGAAATGAAGGAATTAGAGATATATGTTAATTAATTTTTTTTAATGTATATGTATATATAGGTTTTTTCAAGAATATTTTTATATTTCTTAATTAAGTTATTGATACGATTCAATAATCACTTAAAGTAAATTATAAGATATTATCATAAAACGATATTCGTGATGAGAGTTTGATAAGCTATCACGCTGTCCAACTCACAAAAAAGAAAATTCAGACATTGTAGCGTTATATTTTTCATCAGGATTCGTTCTTTATTGAGCAAGATAAAATTTCATTGAAAATTACCGTTAATGGATACAATTCAGTAATTCTCTTATCTACTAATTGATATCAATCGAATTTTCAGAAAATTTGATAATCTACTCCACTTTTTCACAGTATAAAAATTAATGTGCACAGAGATGAATATACACATTTTTACACACTCATTTTTAGTTTAAAGTAATTTTTAAGCGTCAATGTGACTGCTTATAGACATCAACTATTTTATATATATATATATTTTTTTTTACAATTTAACTAATCACAATTTAGTTTCGATTATCCATAAACGTAAACTATCTCATTTTTTTTTTCACAATTCGACCGATCACAAATTAACTTCATTTCAATTACGTTAGCTATATAATGGGTGGTTATAATAAATTTATGAGTAAAAGTGATGAAGTGAAAAAAAAATGAAGTTAAAAGAGGGGGATGACATATTCTTTTGACTTTGAAGTCAAAAGAAATAATAATGATTAATAAAGTAAAAGAATATATATCATGGTGCTAAATCCTTCTAAAATTGATCAAATTTCTTGTCAAGCTAAAACTGTATGATGATAAATCAGATCCAAAATCATGAAATTTCTAGCATAAAACCATCTTCTCTATCATCATTACTTTTGTCTCCCTCTTTTTGCCTAATCTTTTTTATAAATCATTTCTCATAAAAAAAATTCCCTTTTAAATATTTGTGATACTGTACTTATAGATTTAGTTCGGTAATAAGTGCATTTACGTAAATTTGAGAGGTTTCAAATTCTACTATTTCAATCTCTAATTTTCAATTCAAAAAAGAAATATTTATGATACTCTTTTGAAATTAAGTTTGATACAACAATATATAAATTAAAATAATAATAATTTGAAATACAAGGGTACGTAGAAGAATATGCTGAACAAGTGATCGAAATTCAGACAACCGATCATTACATAACAGAAAATTAAAATAAAATTAAGATAAGAATCAAAACATACAATGATAATGTAATAGAAATTTATATATATTTACTCTTAAAATCTGGTCCTACATGTTTAGTGGGGGCAATTAACGTCCTATCATTTGAGATATTAATTAAGCAAGCACAACCAACTTTCACTAATTAAATATAAAGTTTGATGCAATGACAACCGTCGGATGAGATTACTTTCCATGCATGATTGAACAACAGCCATGCAGCATTATAGATATGCAAATTAAGGTGCGTCACATAATTGAATCCATCCAACCGTTGAGTTGATGTTGATGATCAAAGAAATGGGATGATAAGTCCAAAGTGGGACCTGAGGTGACAATGGGGACCCACGACCTTTGCATGAATGACACGTGGATAGGGTAGGCCCCATCTCCTCTGTGAAATTGCAAAGAGAGGATCCCATTATAAGCCATACAGCTCTCACAGTATGATTCTGCAGCTTTTAGCCTTTTGCCCACAAACCCTAATTGGGGCCACAATGGTACAGCTCCTCACATTAAATTCTTCACAGCTATTTCTCTCTCTGTACTGCTCTCACTCATATTGATCGTATCATCTCCATTTTCATTTCTCGCCATTTTTTATTTTTATTATGTAATCTCCAGGACTGCTGCTGCTGCTGCTGTTGTGGGTGTTGCTTAGGTAGGGGAGAGAAAAAAGCTAGAGATCTTTTTTCTCTGTACTGCCTTTTCATTGATCTCTGGCTCTTTTTCACTTTTATATAAACAATACCCAATTCTGATTTTTGTTTTTCTGAGTGACTGTAATACTGATTTCAGAGAGAGATGGGTCATCACTCTTGCTGCAACAAACAGAAAGTTAAGAGAGGACTGTGGTCACCAGAAGAAGATGAGAAACTCATCAATTACATTTCAACCTATGGCCATGGTTGCTGGAGCTCAGTTCCTAAGCTTGCTGGTATTAATCATTAGTTCTCTCTCTCAGACACACAGACAAACACATAGACACGCACACACTCACATGCTGATACAGATTCAGATGCATAAACAGGTTATTTCTCGATGATTAGCATTTAATAGGTCTATGTATATCATTTCTTGATCGATGACCATCGCTGCTACCTCTTCTAGTTTTGCAGGCAATTCAAATGTTGCATTAATTTATTTATACCCTTTGCCTAAAATTCCACGCTACTTGTATCTGTGGTTGAATTTCCACTGTATATGGTTGTCTCTTCTTCTTCTTTCTTTGGCCTATTAATCCTTTGATGCAGGCTTGCAGAGATGTGGAAAGAGCTGCAGATTAAGATGGATTAATTATCTGCGACCTGACCTAAAACGTGGAAGCTTCTCTCCTCAAGAAGCAGCTCTCATCGTTGAACTCCATAGTATTTTAGGCAACAGGTAGAGTTTTTAAAAGAATGGCCGGTAGCTAGCATAGAATTCATCATATATGGATACTATTTTTGCAGTCATTGAAATTTCTTGCATCATTTTCTAAGGATATATATGCTTCTTCTGGACAGATGGGCACAGATAGCTAAGCATCTACCAGGAAGAACAGATAATGAAGTGAAGAACTTCTGGAATTCAAGCATAAAGAAGAAGCTCATCTCTCATGATGTTCATTCTTTAGCTAGCTTCACTGATGTTCACAACCCTAATGTCTCTGAGGAAGCTTTCTTCTCTCTCACTGGAAACCCTAATCTCATCCTCACTGCTCAACAAGACCAGCTCTACCTTCCTTCACCAGCTTCAATGCTACAAAGTTTTGGTCAAGGAGATTTCAAATTCAACCAGCCCAATAATTACAATCTTGATTTTGCTCATTTCGCTCCCCCAACAATCCCACCAGCTCAACTAAACAATAGTTCATCTTCCTTTGATCCAGTGTGGACACTGCCTTATCCACCTCAACACATTGGTACAAATCATCAAGAAGATCAGATTTTGAGCAATGGAGCAGGTCCACATTACATTGGAAGTAAAGCTAATCAAGATGAAACTCTTGCAATACTGCCTAATTATGAGAATCAAACTATGGTTCCTATGATGCCAAAGCTGTGTGATATCATTGAAAGCAGTGCTTGCTGCAATATCCCATCATCATCAT
Organism: Manihot esculenta; assembly: GCF_001659605.2. Taxonomy (NCBI): domain Eukaryota; kingdom Viridiplantae; phylum Streptophyta; class Magnoliopsida; order Malpighiales; family Euphorbiaceae; genus Manihot; species Manihot esculenta. Next base: position 2,499,301 of record NC_035171.2, read on the forward strand.
CATCATCATCTACCTTGCAAGAAGTACTAATTGACCCAGTTTCTAGACTTCCATGTTTCCCTGCAGGGTCTTATCCACATGAACCGCACGTGCCTGCAAATATTCAAATGGAGTACATTGATGCAATCATGTCATCACTGCCATCATCTTCATCATCATCATCACTATCAGCATTTTCAAGCAGTCAATTTGGCGCAAACCCTAATAATAATAACAACAATAACAATAATAATAAGCTTCCTTCAAGCTGCAGCTGGGATGCCTAGAGAGTAGCTGGAAATGGGTGTCTAGTGGGGTTATAGGTTTTGTGTATGGATTCATTTTGATACAGTGCATTCATATCCTGAAATATGCATAAGATGGTGAGTGCATCTCTTATGGGAAAACCTAAATGTTACTAGTTCAGGCTCTTCAGTGAGTAATGCTTGCTGAGGTTTCATAAATATATGTGTAGGCTCTTTTGACATGTTCCTCACCTAATATATTTGCATGCCAGCTACATTTGCATATCTTATCTATCCATCCCTTAATTCTCAAGTCATGCACTTATAGGCATTCTTCCTTTGTAACCATCCTATATCAGCGGGTTATTGAATATAGTGGTTGTATATAATAGTAACTACTAACTAATTTAAGTTAACCATTTTGTGTCAAGTCAAAAATAGATCTGAAAATTGTTTAGGTCAGTTGTAGCGGACATGCAAAGAAAGGGCTACTACGGGAAGAGGTAGCAATAACCAACCATCTCTATCTACAATTACAAAGGCGTGTATGAAAAATTAAGCATACTAATTAAATTTTATGATCATTTTTTTTCTCAAGATTATGAAATTAGTTTTTGTCTTTGTTGCTTAGGAGAAAGGTTAACTAATGCCCTGGATGATGATGTTATTGATGTGTTCTTATATAATTAAATGTGTTATAAGGCTAAAAATAGAGAGGAGGTGGCCTTATGTGGTATAACTTTTTATGGTTAGTTTATTGAAGCTGACACATAGAGTCAACAATTTTAAATTACAAGTTAAGCAAACGAGAGAAGTTCAGAAACTGCAAAAACAAGAAAGTTGCAATTCTAATCAATTTGAAAGAAGAAAAGCTTGTGCTAACTACTTGGCCAACGTTTGTTACATCTGACATGCATCACTGTAGTTTTCTTGCAGTACAGTAGTGTGATGTAAAGACTAGTAGCTCTTATTATATTCAGCTTTTGGTTCGATTAAAGGGAGACCATCTACCGTTTAACTTTAGCCAAAGATAGATGTTTTTTTAAGTCATGGACATGATGATTTGTCTCTTTTGAAGAATTTGTCAGTTGTTGGGGGCCACAGTTTATCCTCCATTAATGGTCTCTGCTAGCTCTTTCCTTACTATGCTCCCAATATCTTCATTTTACCCTACACATCTCAGTTCCGGAAGTGCATAAAGGTTTTTCAGTTGAAAAAAATCTCTAGCCCCCAGTTAAGATCAGGGAGAAATGAAGATTTTTCTCTGCAAATGGCGTCCTGATAAATGAGATCGCATACAATTTCTTCTTTTCCCATGTTTTAAAACCATGATATTGGTTCATTTCCAACCTTTGCAGGTTCTATTAATGACTGAGAGTCATGAGATATAAGTGTGAAGATATTAAAATTGATTGAAAATTAATTATAAAAAAAGGTAAAATTAGAAAGCATTTTTTTTCTGGAATTACTGTTGAAAAAGCAATGTCAAAGTGCAAGTGTAATCAGAGGATGTATGTCCTTACATGTATATATGTGCAAATGGTTTTTGGTCATAAAGCTAATAATGCTCACATCATTTAGTATTAATAGCAGCAAACACCGTGCAGAGTGATGGGCTGCATTGTACTAAAATACTTCCTACTCGCACAAAAGAGCTGGAGAGAAAGAGAGCATGAGTGATGGAAAGAGAGAGAGAATCTGAGTCGTTGATCCATTGAAACCTAGCCATTTTAGTAGGAAAAGACTCCACATAAGAACGTACAAGACAGCCTGCCAGTGCAATGGGAGGCAAAGATTAGTCATGTCTAAAGATGCCCATCTGGTGTTTTTTCACAATTGCTGGCATATCCATGTGTTTTTTTCTTCAACAAATTTTGCATATTAAAGTGGGCTTTCTTTTCGATGCAAGATTCGTCAACCTTTTATTCCTTTACAGAGGATTGCTTGATTTCAAAGTATTCAATTATTGTCGAAATTCAAACTCATGCTTTAAATGATGCACACTATCAGTCTCTGATTACCGACTCTTCTTGCTTTTCAGAAACAGTGAAACATGCTGAAAGATTATTCTGTTCTGATTATTCAACCATGTCATTATAAGCATTAGATATTAATTCCATATTTGGCAATATTTTGATGGAAAGGAAGAAAATAGGAGAGTAGAATAAATAAGGAAATCCTTTATTTGTTTTTTCGTTACCTTGTTTGTATGAAAGGAAAATTAAAAAAAGGAGAAATGAAAATAGTTGGAAAATTAATAATATGAGAAAAAGAAAATAGTATGTGTTAAAAATGCTAGTTTATCCTTTTACTTATACATATTCAAATTTGATTATATATGAATTTAATTGTCTTCACGTCTCTATTTTCTTTCCGAATTGAAACGACTATTATTAAATTTAAAATTCATTTCAAGTTAACTCAATTTAGTAAAAATACTATTGTTAAATTTAAAACAAATCTAATTCATCCAAGTTAATTCAAATGGAAGAATGATTAAAATCTTTATAAGAAGCACAGTTAAATTTAAGTCAACTCTAATTCATCCCAAAAACTATCTCAACGAACTCCAAAAGCTACCTCAACGTGAGGACAGGAGGAATATAGACCTTATACCCGTATTCCAAATCGATGTAGAATTCAACAATTATATAAAAAGAAAATAAATTGTTATTTTCCTCTAAAAAAATTCACATTTTACCAATATTTTCCCTTTATTTTCTCTCTCCAATACAAAAATAGGGTAAAAGAATACACAGTATTCCTTGCACCGTGAAATAGAACAGCAATTAGACAGATAACAGCGACTTTGATCCAGTTAAAACAAAGCATGTGCAGAGACCATTTCAAGATGCATATATCTGCAAAACATTCTTGAGTTTCATGAAGAATCGTTCGTAACCATAAACTAAAAATATGAAAGATGTAAAAACTGCGTTGCAGTCCTACAAGGCATTAGGGGTTGGCTGGGCTACCAAAATGGAGCGAAGTTCTTTAATTTGCTTCGTCATATCATGAAGACAGGCAACTTCTGCATGCAAAAATTTTTATTCCAGCAATATGACTACCGATGCTAAGCCGTAACCCTTGACCGACCTTTTGCTATTCTTCGTGCAATGACTTTCCTACCACCCTTGGTTGCTTTGCTGCGCATATACCAAATTGCATTAATCACAAGGGCCTGTTCAGTTCAGCAATTTTACTCAATACACACGCATAAACCTTTCCTAATCTTTGAGCAACGACTTTCCTACCACCCTTGGTTGCCTTGTTACTCATGCATCAGGAATTTGTCTCAAAAGTTGCAAAACAAAGAAGCATCCCTGTAAATCCAACATTGTCATGCAAATTGTGCACTTACATCGGATGTCCTGATCTCTTTATTTGATGTTTTAAGAGATTAAAAATAATTCCTCTGTTCTCATTTCTCAAGAAATTTGCTGATCTTTTTGTTATTTTACTGATAGAATAGATTCCAGATCATTGATATCTGGCAAAAGGCTAAGCAGAAGTGATCTTAATAAAAGAAATGTACCACTAGTTTGTCTTCTGTATAAGGGAGTTCAGAAACAACAAAAGTATGCACGAGTTCTCAGAATTTTCACTTCTTGTTGAGAGGAAGAGAGAAATACCGTGCAAAAAAGCCATGATTTCTCTTACGCCTGATGAGGCTGGGTTGAAATGTCCTCTTAGGGAATAAGAGCATTGGCTCACTTGATGAATCACCTGAACAGGATCAGACCAGTCATGCGTTAATCAAGGAGGAGAAGCAAAAAGTTATAGTCATTGGCCAGGCCAGCCCATGCAACCTTGTTGTTGAATATGCATCTAAACTGTAATGCTTAGTAACAATTACTTATTATAGGCCAAATTTTGCAAGCAAAAACGCTATCCACTCAACACTACTCTATTTTCATTTCTTTCCAGGAATCTGTGTAAAGTATTTTCATTCTAATGATTTTTGCAGAAATAAACAAAAGATATCTGAACCTCATTAAAAACCTTGCAATGAGTGGACTGAATAATTTTCCATGAGCAAGAGAACAAACAAAATAATTGTTAGAATAGATCAATCCAATAGCAGATTGCAACAACTCTGTAGGATTATCAAAGAAACTGGTGAATACATTTAGTGATAATGTGATATACATCAAAGAAACCTTTTCCCTGTGCTGTTCTCAACCATATATCTAATCCAGCAAGTATTAGATTCCTCAACAGTAAGATAACCCCATTGCATCAAAGAAAGAAAGCATGTGTATCATGAGCGTCATATCACCGTGTCCTAAGATTCCTTAGAATGTCATCCTCCTAAAACGATATCCACTTCTAAATATCATTAATTGCATACTGTACAAAGATCACAATGAGACGAAAAACACCACCAAAGTTACTTGGAGTTTGCAAATAAATTTATGCCTCAGAAAACAATTCCATAGGTCTTGTTTCCAAATAAAACACACATTTCAAATTACAAAATAAAGCATTGAAGGTCCAATGGTGCAGGTGTCCTGAATATCATCTGGAATATAAAGGTTAATCTAGAAACGGAATATAATATTGTAATGCATGACAGATATCATCCGCTGCAGTAAGAAAGGCAAAAGCAGAATTGAGAGTCCAAATTAAACCGAATACCGACTAATCTAATATGAAAACCATAAAAAGCGGCTAATACAAACAACCTCCCAATAGTGCACAAAAATTCACCAATGACTAAATAGAAGCATATACATATGTCCAAAGCTGCTTATTGTAGCCTAACTATAGTTTTATTCTGTTAATCAGCTCTGCAACACAATCAATGAGAATGACTTGAAATTTAAAGATATATGATCAATAAGGACTCAAACAGTTGACCTTCTTTCTATTCAGCCTTTTTATTATTTTAAAACACGTCTAAAATTTTCACCAAAAAGTTGGTTGTAGCAAATGCAGATTAAAAATGCAAATGCGCAGATAAAAAGATTCCATGGTACAAGTTTCCTTGTAAATGTCAATCACTTAAATGACCATAATTGAGGTGGAAGGAGTTATCAATTTACAATTCCTAGAAGAAACAGTCGTCTCCAGCTGCTTTTAAACAGTTAGACAAAAGCATCATTCACTTAAACAGCGTGACATACAAAAAAAATTGACAGTGGTAAGATCAAAAGCTCAATTACGCATTCAGTTAGGTGCCAGTCATGTACAATCCAACAACAAAAAAGAAAAGCAATGTGCTTTTCTCCTAAAAGTATATGCATATGTACGAATATGAGAGAGAGAGAGAGTACCGTCCGGCAAGAAGAAACGAAGAGAAGGCAAACCGCAGGGATGAAAAAACTCTTCATTGGAGAGTTTATTGAAGGAATGGGCGTCATTTTGGGTCAAATGAAGAGATGTTTGAAATTTAGAGAGAGAAGGGAATAGCCGAGGAGTGATTTCAAAGCCGCGAGATAAGAGCTGAGAATTCGGGTTAGGGTTTTGGTGGAGAATCGGATTTGATAAGAAAAAGCGATTCATCAGTGAAGCTCCGGTTCGAATTAGAGTTTTGGACGCCATTGTTTCGGAGAAATGATCTGTTTTCCCCAACGAAAAACCCTAGCGAAGCTTGAAGGGAAGTGACCCAGAGAATTAGAATACAGATTGGGCTTCAAAAGTCCACAATTCCTCCAAAAGTCTCGAATGTCAAATTCATTGGGCCTTACGGCCAATGACCTATGTTATGGTGCCCTCTAGAAATGGAATGAATAAAAAATTTCACAATAATTCAACTTAATTCTATTAATTTTTTTTATTAAAAATAAAAAATATATATATTTTTTTAATTTTTAAAATGAAACCATTAACAAATTATGCTTAATGAAATTGAACTGAATTGTATTTTTTACATACTTTGCAATGATAGATCAATTTTTAAGTACTCAATCCCTTATTTAAAAGAATATCAATCAATCAAATCAAATTTAATCAGAAATGAGAAACTAAATATAAATAAAAATAAATATTCAATAGAATTTTTTCAAAAAAAACAGAAAAGAAAAGAGATATTTAAGTTACAGTAAGCAACAGTTGAGAGAACATGAGAGTATCCATAATCATCAAACACATGTTGAGAAATAAAATAGAAAATACAAATCCAGAGTGGAAGGAGGGAAGGGATTAGAGGAGAAGGCAAAGTCACAGAATTAGGACCTGCCCATTTTAGATTACATTCCTGTAGGCAACAACTAAAATTACAAACCACCCAACTCCAACAAAATATTTGGGAAAATTAAATTAAGGTTAATTTAAAAGAAGGTGAATGCAAAAGGCACAAATCAATTAATAACTAATTTAACACAACTGGAAATGTATACAAAATCGCTGGTTATATCATTTCTATGTAGATTTTCATTGGCCCCCAGTGAGTGCTGCAGAAGAAATCCAATCTGAGGCCGCTACACGAATGTCTGTCTCCATATGTTGTGAAAGCAATACAGGGGTTATTGCAACCTAGTGTTCAAATCAAAAATAAGTACCAAGTTTATTATATGTATATTCAACAAGTAATGCCAAAAAAATAACTCTTCAAAATCACAACTATTGCTACAATGATGGTTCCATATCAGCAAAAGCTACAGGCTTGTAAAATACATTAAACCATTGCTCAAGTTGATGTCTTGGTAATTTCACACATGAACATTTAACTTACAAATCCATTTTCAAGTGCTCTGTAATCCAGATCCTCATCAGTATCTTCGTGCTCCTTGTCAAGAAACTGAAAATCAATACACACCAATGCTAATTTAGTTCACCAGTGTAGAGCAACCAATAAGTTTTTGTGGCAAAAGAGCACAGACCAGTACTGGCAAGCAAGGATAATCTGGCTAAAACCAAACACACACACATAACAAAAAATAGAAGATAAGGACATCTGTGGTATAAGAACAGTTCTATTCTAAAAAGGAAAGATATGCAATGACAACATGTTTCTTGTAGTTCTGCATCAATTACAATAGTTCTTGATTAGCAATTTCAAGCAACTTCATTTCTTGTAGTATTATAAGCAGGCCAAAACAGCTTCCAACAAAAAGTTCGAACAAACTGGAAAAAGTATCCTCACAAGTAATCAAGTTTCCTACTGGATGTACAAGTGCTAAAGTTATTTGGACCTAATAAACTTGAACTGAAACAAGCCATTTGAAATCATTCTTGCCACAATTGAAAAACCATAACTGGACTTGCTCCCATACATAATATTAGTAAAGCTTTTTTTTTCATTTACCTCAAGACGAAAATACTTTTTCACCCGATTGGCATCAGATTTGCCTGCAGCCCCAATTGATTCAATTTCAACATTCTTCTTTTGTGTGGTTACACGGCGAGCTGCACCCTGAGTATACCAAAATAAATAATACCATCAGCGAGAGAAAAATGCATATTGATCGTTCTTTTCTAGAAGAAATTACAGAACAATAGGAATAATGCAAAGATTTATAGTGAGAGCTACTTACAGCAGCAGAAGCATCTCGACCAAGCTGTGCAAGTTGGATACCAAGACTTTGTTGGTTAGACATGAAATGTCCAGCAGAAGGGTTCCGGTTAGCTGAAACAGCTCGCCAGCTAGGCACAGATCTCCACATACTTTGTTTAGTCAATTTGAAACCCTACAAATAAAGACCCCAAGCCAAAAAGAGAAAAATTGTAGAGTATTAGCTGAAAATTTTATCACAAAATGAACACAAGGAGAGAGAAGGCACCAATTCTTTAAAAGCCACCTATTGCATAAAAAATAACAATGCTCATGCAAGAGAAGTAGGAAATTATCACCAGAAAATAGGTAAAACATTGTATTACTTTATCATGACAGGTAAAAGGACGAGACGGTTTTACAGATATATGTAATAATAGTGAACAATCAAATAATATATATATATATATATATATAAGAAAAAGAAGTTGGGGGAATGAGAATTAGAGAGAAGTGGGAGGGGTGAGAATTAGAGGAAGGGGGTAGAGAGAAAGACTACAAGGTAATACGGAAAAAGAAATTGTTCTTGACTTGAGAAAAATTTATGTTTCAGATCAAGCCATAAAGTCAATCAAGCAACACTAACAGATCAAAACACAAGCCATTCTCTATGACTAGAGCAACAGAAAATAGTTTACATCTTCAGTTTTGTTGAATGCTTTGAAGTTGAAGAGGACACAACTAAGAGTTAAGAAACCCAAGAAAGGTTCATAGTGAACCCTGTAAAAGGCAGAGGATGGTGATACCATATATGTTGAAACTTGAAAAAAATATTCCTATCATGCCTACCACATTAGAAGCAGGGGAAAGTCTAGCCTAAACCCAGTCTACATGCATCCAAACCACAATAAACCACCCATTTTACATGCAGGGCTCACATGTTTACGTCTTGGGTCTATGGTGGACTGGATTTAAGCTAAAAAAAAAAAATCTTAAAAGCAATATATCCACAAAAACTTTGGAAGTTGGTGTGATCTTATAAAAAGTTATTCAAAGGGCATCTCAGCATGGCATTGAAGTCGCAAATAGCATAGTTCAACAGCAAGTTATTTTCATGGAAATTTTATTTAGGTGTAAGGTGTCCGTACTCCATTCCATGAGAAAATCTATGCCAAATGCTTATCTTAGGGCAGATGATGCTAAAAATGTCAGTTAACAGCTGTCAATGAATAGGAAAAGATTTGTTTTAGGCCACAATCAACACCCTCAAACTTGAGAACCTTAATCAGTTTTCTAATAAGCCACAACTGCAGCCCTTTTCCTTCATCAATTGCTGTTTGTAATTCTTTTCCTGATTAAAAGGATTTATATGCCCTTTGCCTTGATGTTGGAGTAACTAACTATTTCCTCAACAAACTGATGTGTCAAAAGTCTATAAATGGATACAATTTTTGCAATAATTACCTAGTTGATAATTACAACTGCTGCTAAAACTAAATTTAATAAGAGTTTCCACAACAATCTAGGATAACCTCAAAGCAGCTGCTAATGGACCCAATTGACTGTTTTAAGATTCTGGAAACAACAGTACCAGCCAGTACAAGACCATTGATGAATCATATCTTCTGTTACTTAGATCAATGAAAATGGACCTCATAATGATTACCTACACTTCATGTAGCCTTGCGGGGGAAAAGGTTAGCTGCTAATGCTAAAGAAAGTTAACACCTCCAAGTATAATATTCTACAACTTTGCAAAAGCTACAAATGCACATAGACATGGATTCACCTAAGCTCCAAACTTTAAACTTTAAAGTTCCAACTTCCAAGAGCACAAGTATCCCTCCTAAAACCATGTTTTCTTGTGACCATCCAAACTAGCACATCAAGTTACAAAGAGAGAGAGAGAGAGAGAGAGAGAGAGAGAGAGAGAGAGAGAGAGAGACTTATTTCCTTAATTAAAGATAAAACTTTCATTTTGTATCCCTCCTAAAACCATGTTTCTTGTGACATTCAACAAAATTGTACAAAGGCCACTTTCCACAAAATTCAGAACACACCTGAAATATATTTATTTTAGGTGGAGGCATTTTCTAATGAGAAAACATCTATGAACAGATAAAATCCAAGAACCATTGCCAAGATCACATGAGTATGACAATTACCTTAAGTCAGGAAGCATTTTATCAACTTATCAAAAGCCTCCTCAAATTCTCAGGAAAAAAAGTATAAAAATGCTTACCTTATTCGTAGATGGAGATGTGGGGATTTCTATGTGCAGAGAGCAACTCTTTGGGAAAGTCCCCTTCTCAATATCTCTGACAGCAGCTTTGATCAATGGCAGACAAACAGCTACTGCATCCTTAAAATGACTTTCCTGGCTTTCATTCTTCTTCCTATAGGGATTAAAACTCTTAAAACATTGTATATATGTAAGAAGAAAAAAACAACTAAGTCTACATCAACTAACCAGTTTAGTGATATTGATAGAGATGGGACACCAGAAATTAATGCCTCTCTAGCTCCAGCAACAACACCTGAATAAAACCTAGTCGAATTTCAAGAAACAAATAACCTTTAGCCACCAGAATGGATTAGAACTGAATGCATTTGTTGGGGAAATGATAAAACCCAATGAAGGATGTGCTGATTCTACAAATAGCCAGTTATAACTCCACGTAAGCATATTTAACCATTTGAACATGATTCTACATCTTCACTGACATACTATTAAACATTCAAAGAAAACAATAGGGGAATGATGTAAAATCTCTTCAGAGTGCTTACATGTGATTACCACAGCTTGATCCCTGGTTAATTCCACTAATCACCTGAAAATCAAATCAAATTTAATTCCTTAAGAAGCTATTGGCAGCAAAATCTATATGTAATCTCACACATAAGGACATATTAAAGCTAACCAGCAAAGGCTTTGACCAAGAAAACAGTGCTCCAGACAGTGCTAAGGAGACGCAATCCACTGGAGTCCCTGAGGGACAAGTACCATCACCAAATCTTATTATTACTACAAGCAATAGGAACTAAAAGGTGCACATTCTAGCTGACATATGGAGCCAAATATATCAACAGGATAGATGGTCTACATAACAATTGCAAATTATTCATTGTAATTCTAGCCAGAAATAAAATGGAAAATTATAAGTCAAAATCAACAGATGTGAATACATTGAAAATAACTAGACATCATTCAACTTCAACAAATTCGTAAGTAAACAATTTAATATCCTAATTCAATGAAATCAGTTTATTAATAGGCAAGAGTAAAATCAGAATGTCGTCCTACCTGAAACTTCATAAGCTTTGGCACCCTTAATATTGGCAGAAGTCACAGCAATTGTTTCTTGTAGAGTAACCGAATGACCAGATACTGATTTGTCCCTATACCAACGGATTCAAAAACTAAAGAAATCACAAGGTGTTACCAAATTCATTTCTGGTTTCTGGCCAAAAAAAAAGAAGTAGAAGGCAGCAATCTGATGCACAGAATATCTCATTTAAAAACAGAACCGCAACGGAAAACAACATTAGGCAAATACATATAAGGTACAGATGCGACAGAAATAAGAAGCTACACATACACCCCCATGTGAAAATTTATCATATACTATAACAAAAATGAAAGGAAGAGAACCCACTTTTGCAGAAACAAAAACCAAATCCAAACACAAATAATACGCCACAGGTTCAAAAATTAAAGGCATCCCACTTAAGCAGAAAAGAAAGGCAATAATAATTATCACAAATTAAAGAGAAACCACATACCCAGATAAGGTAATTAACACTAGAGACCATCCAAAATAAACACAACTAAGTTAAAAAGAAAGGAAAACCCACGATTGCGGCGCGCAGACATGAACATTGTAAAGGCCTTCATGTACGAGAGCTTGAACAAGAAAAACAAGACCAGGAGACTCAATCCCATCTCCATTAGTAACCAAAACAATAGGGTTGGAATTTTCTTCAGCCTCGGAAGTATTTTCAACAGAAGTACAAGTAGAGGGTTCAGTTGATTTATCATTACTATTATCTTCTTCACCCTTTCTGCTTGACAACACTTCCTGGAGATTGGAAACCAACCCAGGAGGCAGGAAGTTGTTCTTCACAGAAGTCATTCTAAAAACTGAAAATTTTGAAGAAATGCAAGGAGAAAGCGAGATGGGTAGGTCTGTACAAAAGAATCAAAACCCTAGAGAGAGAAAGGAGGAAGAAAGAGATAGAGGAGCGAAAAAGGAGGGTAATAAAGAGCTGGAAATGAAAAAGGGAAATAGCTGGATAGACCGGGTCTATCGGGTTTACTTGATAGAGATAGAAAGCAAACTCCACAGAGAGAGAGAGAGAGAGAGAGAGAGAGAGAGAGAGAGATTAGAGAGGAAGAGAATGGCCGTTACAAAGAGGCATGATTAAGGGAGGAGGTTGAAGAAACAGTGTGCTTTGTCGTCGAAAGAGACAGCTTAGGATTTTTTTTTTTTTTCCAATTTTCCTTTCATGTTTATTAAATATTTATTTTAAAAATTTTAATATAAGTTTAAATAAATATATAATATAATTATTTATTTTTAAAAATTAAAATTAAAATTATTTTATTGAATAATGTGCTACATCCACACATGAATTTTGCCGTTTAAGATTTTTGGCCTTTATAAGATTTATGAGATACGCTTAATTTTGGACTTCGTGCCCTTTCATCTTATGCCATTCATGTTTGTACCTTCTCCCTTATTTCAACGTTCAGGATTAAATAAATTATTTTTTGAAAAGTAATTTATTTTTTCATAATAAAATAAAAAAATATTTTAATTTTTAATAAAATTAAGAGAAAATAACTGATCAAATAAAATAACAAAGAGATTAGATCATATGTTCTGACATAGTTACATTATCTCCTAGATTTTTTTATTATTATTATTATTATTGTTATCAGGTGGGTATAAAAATTATTCCCTACAGTCTGCATTCTTTTTAAATTAGTGTAGTAAATTAAAATTTTATTTTTGTTTCACACTATAATTAGCTCTTAAAATTTTATATTTTTCAAAAGAATTGAAAGTTTTATTTAATTTTTAATTATGACGTACCATTCATCAATTTATTTATTTATTAGTTAATAATAAATAAACCCTACATTGCCTATCCTACTAGAAATTGCTCATAACATACGCGCAAAGGAAACGAGAGAGAAGCCTTGATGAGGATTTTTTTTTTTTTTTTTCTGGCAGATGAAGAATTTAAGGTATAGAAGAAAAGTTGGCAAGATTGTATTGTTAAAGAAAATAAGTAGAAAAAAAATTAAAAGCAGTGACATTGGAGAGAGTTTAGGGAAGGTGAAATCTTGAATTAGTCAACTTTTCAATCAATTCTCAACTAATTACCTTTTATTTTTCTGCTCTATCTCCTAACATTTACGTAGATTTGGGTTAGGGTTAGGGTTAGGGTTAGGATTAGGATTAGGTGAGCTAATATTAGTTCATGTACGTTCCAATAATTATATTAATTATTGCACCAAAGCTGGCTTCTGCTTTTCGAAATTTTTGGTGAACGGATGTAATAGTTCATCATAATGATGCTTATTAAGAAGATTTTATAGCGGCCTACCTGCCTCATTCGAATTGTGATTCTAACATTTTCATTAGCAAAAAAAAAATAATAATAATATTCTAAATATAATTAAAAAACATATCTTTCAAATTATGTAAAATTTAAATTTTAAATCAAAACTTTTATAAGAATTCAGTTTAATTCTTTTTTTTTATCAAATTCTTTATTTAAAATGGATGAACTATTTTTTTTTTAACTTCTAAAATTTTTACTTTTAAAACAAATGAATTTGTGCATGATGTTTTTTATTTTTTTCCAAAATAAATCATGTCATACTGAAGGAGCATGAATTTGATGGTTGAGTTAAATTTCTATAAGCAATGGTGCCCATTGTTGCAAATTAAATATATGGTAAAACCTATAATGCAATGCAATCCATATCTAAAAAAAAAATATTTAGATTTAATCTAATGATAAATATATCAGAGTAAATATTAGAGATTTTAAATTTTTTTTCTCTCCATCTTCAATTTTCAAATTAAATAAAAAAAATTATTGAGTTAAATTAGACCAGCAAAACAATAGTGGGTTGAAAAACGATAATTTCTCGTCCTTTATAACCAATTACCCTTTTAATTTTTAATCATATATAAAAGTCAAAAGTAACTCTAGATTCTGTATCCACATTGCCTATTATTAGTGCGAATTTGTTCGCGATATTCAGGGCCAGAGCAGAGAGCAGTATTCAGACTTGCATGATTTCACCTTCTTAATTGTTTTGTTGACTTTTTTGCCACGGTGGGATTAGCCCATGCATCATCAAAATAGCAAAATTACTTCAAAAATTTAGCTTTCAATCAACCATAACAATCATCATTTCAAAATAACAACACCTAAGGACCTTATCTTATGTCAAGCATTTGTTTTATTTAACATACCAATACCTAAGAATCTGAGAATTTTTTCCCCAAAAAACAAAAAACAAAAAAAAAAAAACAGAAATGTCAAAGTATGAGTTTTATTTAATACATTATATAAAATATGCAATTAGGAGTGTACTTAATCTTGATTTTGTCAGTCCTAAGCGTAGACTTGATTCTAATATTTTTTCTTCAACTTCTCTAAATCTCTACTTCCCACACTCCATAAAAGAGAATAGACCAATTATCCCAGTACAAGCACTGCAAAATTCAACACTATACTGTAATTTTTCTTCTTCATATTACAAAAATCCGTTCTATCATCAAATCACAACCTCACAAAATTAGATAATGAGGTTGGCAGCAACTGAATATTCAGCAGTTTTTTGGAAACAACCTAACCCTAACTTTGCATAGGAAATCTTCATATCAAACAACAGGCTGGGAATTTGATGCCCCGTTATAAAAAAAAAAATAATAAAAAAAAAATCCTTTCACTTTTGGTACGGATGGTACCTTGCTGTAACAGCACTACCACCATTCTCACTGCCTCCGTAACCCTTGCTACTGCCATGACCACCATGTAAGGCACCATCAATTCTATTTCCATATCCCTTGCCAGTGCCAAAACTATCAGTATCAATATTTCTTCCATAAACTTTACCACCACCAAATCCAGCAGCTGCGCCATACCCGCTAGGGGTACCATAACCAATACCTCCATATCCACCATTGCCAAACATCATGGGCCCACCAAACCCAAATCCATAACCATATCCACCATAAAAACCATTGCTGCTTCCATAGGCCACATAACCTCCATAACCATTGTAGCCATATCCATTATACATGCCATATCCTCTGGCAACTTTCTCATCATACAACTCCCCTGAACTATGGCCACCACCATTGCTGAATCCAGAATGAGGCCTTGCAGTAGCAGAGCCATAATCACCACCATTTCTTTTTGGTACAGCCTTCTTTATTTCCACCTGATTTAATCAGGAAACAAGTCGAGTTATAAGCATTTCATTTCAAAACAAAAAGGTTAAACAGTATCATTTCATCAAGAATTATAACTTACCCGTTTACCTCCAAGTTCATGTGTCCTGCCCTCTGAGAAGATATGTTCAACAGAATCTTCATTGTCAAAAGTGACAAACCCAAAGCCCCTAGACCGTCCAGTTTTATGGTCTAGCATAATCTGGTGCTCAACAATGTTGCCATACATAGAAAAGTACTCCTTTAGCTCATCTGTGATGAAAAACCATATAGAAAAAAGGAGAATCAATTTAGCCCCCTTGGAAATGAGAAAATTCAAGTTGACAGAACTATGCTACCTTCAGCCAGAGCAGCTGGTATTCCACCAACAAATATTTTCTTGGCTCTTACAACCCCTTTAACCTCCATACCCTCCCTTGGAACTGTCCTCTTCACTTCAACCTGACACAAGAATGCACCAGCATAAGTTTCAAATCCAAAAAACTAAAATTTTTTTCATCTCACAAGGGAGAAAAAAGAGGCAAACAAAAATTATTACAAACTTTAATGTTCGGCATCATTATTGGACAAGAATGTTACCTCTCTGCCATCTATGAGATGGTCTTCCTCCAAAACTCTATCAGCAACTGCTGGGTCAGCAAATGTTACAAATCCAAATCCCCTTGGTCTTCCAGAATGTCTATCCGTCATGATTACAGAGTCAGTGATTTCTCCATACTTGCTGAAGTAATTCATGAATGTCTCTGAAACCAAATCAACATGAGAAAGATTATGATAAAAGCAGAGCTGATAATACATCAAAAGGCTTGGCTTAACATATAGGCACCTAGCATATGTCCATTATAAATTATTACAAGAGGAGATGATAAATAAACCACTTTACAGTAGACATAAACATGCTGCTACAATTTACACTTCATGATTATTTCTCAAACAAAGAAAAAAGACATATTACTTATTTTCCTCTACTTTGCTGCTGTTGTTTGGGGGTGAGTTTCATACTTTTCCACAAAATAACAAATGCAGAAGTGTGTACATGCACATAGATTCACATGGCATGGCAATGTCTAGAAGTGTGTATATACACATAGATTCACATGGCATGACAATGTCTCACAAAGCTTTATTTCAAACTCTATGGTCTTGTTTTTGGCTGGCTTAAAATTAGCACACAAGGGTTTTTAGGTGTCTAGTAAAAGTCCAACCCTGTAAAACTATTCTCGGTGTAATTTCATTCTAAGAACTGACATGAAGAGATAGAATCGAGCATAATAAGTTTATTCTACCATGCATCATTCTGTCCAGCTTGAAGGAAACATTTTTTTTCTCTTTTTTTTGGGTCAATTCCACCCAAAAGACCTCATTAAAATATTTCACACTGGTAGAAGGGCAATAAAATCCAAGTTCAGAACAACTAAATTCCGAAAAATGAGTTACATTTTGAGGAAGCTTAAGGATGGTCCAATTACAACTATAATGCTAACATATTTAGACCAACCTTATACCTCCAAACAACTAAGAAGACAGCACCTATTGCAAATTTTAGTTCATTGACACCTGTATTGCAATTAAATGGCTAAATAGAGTACTACCATATAGTCTACAGAATCCTCTCATGACACAAAATACTGTAACACGACTATGAAGAACAACAACCATTCATATTATCCAGGATTCAAATTTCCAAGAGTATACCAAGTTTCTTAATATGACGAAATACTTGTAATATCAAATTTCAACAACAATCAATCATTCAAAACTAAATCATTGTTCTCTTGAATGACACATTGTGCCCCAATGTAAAACAAACAAGACTGATTGGAATACTTGAATTGGTTTTTTTAATGGGTGCATATTTTGCACTTGTTAAGTTCATTCAATGCAATTCATTAGTATGAAAAACTACAATTTTAATGACAAATGCATCCCACTACTATGGAGATAGGTGCATTTTTCATTAAAATAGTAGTAGTTTCCTATACTAGTGGAGCGCTGAATCATAATGAATGCAAATGGTACATTAAATAAGCCTAAACAAATGCATATTACACCCATGAGGAACACTATACTTGAATTCTACTTTTGCATGTGCGAACCCGTTAGTAGTTCAACTCTAAAATGAAACTCACAACTAGGGAAACTATACAGCAACTCATAGGTCAATGAAATATACGATTGTTAGCTAATCAAAATGAAATAAACAGCTTAATTATGAAAAACAAATAGCATTAAATTTATCATTGCTCAATCAAATCTAACAATAGCAATTATACAAAAGTAGTTCAAAAGAAATTCGAGCGGCACCTTCAGTAGTTTCCCAGGAGACGCCACCAACAAAGAGTTTTCTACCAACAAGAATAAGAAGAAAAACCAACAATTATTTCTCCAACAACGCTCAAATTTTTGCGGCGAGACCCTCAAAAAAACCTAAACAATAAACCTACATAAACTAACCCTGGAAAAGAAGAAGAAGAATCGCGATTGTGATGATTTAGGGATAGCTTTCTAGCGTGGCCTGCACCGCCCATTTGTTGTGTTCGTTGAGTATCGTCATAATAATCGTCTTCTTCTTCTGCGCCATTATACGCCACTATATTGTCTTCAAATTGCGTCCGGTTTTGCTCATAATCATAATCCATTGAATTGATTGCTTGTATTAGCTTCAAACTGTAATCGGCTAGATAGAGGAACCCTCAGCAGTCAGTAGCTAGGGTTTTGTGAGGGCAAAGGAGGGTTTTTCGGATTTGATTTATTGTTGCAGAGAATAAAGAGAAGGATTTCAATGTTTATCCTATAGGTTAGCTTTGGTTTTATACAGTGCGGGAAAAAAGCGCACAGATCGCGGGCAGCCGTTGAAACGATGTCGTTTTACGTTGATTTGGATGGCTCCCCATTAAATTTATAGTGGCTTCAATGCCAAATTCCAGGAATTTTATCTGAGAGTCCCTGAGGGATAAAAGTCTAAAACCAATGAGAAATTGAATTATAGAATTCCTAATAAGTTAAATTTCAATTGAGCTTCTTTACAACTCACAAACCAGAGCTTATTGTTCTCTTGGTAAATTCAGCGAGTTGATTGATTTACCAATTTTGATTGCTTCCCATTTTGAAACTTTGTATCTGCTAATTTTGAATAAATTTAAACAATTCATGTGATCACGACATGATTGTGTCTCCTCTGAAATCTGCTGGTGCATCATAGATTTTAATTGCATTAAAACTATGAACTTTCCCCAAGCTTCCTCATCTACTTATCTGCAACGATAATGGAACTACAAATGGGAATGTGAGAAAGCTTTTATCCAGCAATTGATTTCTATTTTAGACATTACAGCAAACTAGACTCAGAAAACATTACAGCAGAATATAGTGTACAAAAAGAAAAGGATATGCAGCAAACTAGCATTTATGAACAATATCAGCAGAATTATCTGTTCAGTCTATCAAAATTCAATCATCCAGCTTGTCCTCATCTTCGTCATCAATGAATTCTTCCTCTTCTTCATAGCTTTCTCCTCCTTGTTCCTCCTCAGCATCGTCATCATTCACAATAAAGCCTCCAAGTGTAGCATCCTCATCATCATCTTCATCCTCATCTCCTTCTTCTGGGTCCTCCCCATTGGAAGACACAGTGTTCCTCTGCAAAGAACCTTTCTTTATTTCTGTATCTTCATGGGGATTCCTTTTTTCCTTCGATCTTGTTGAACGTTTTGATCTCTCAACCTTTCTTATTTTCTCTACAATCTGCTTATCCTCTTCACTCTCACCACTCCAATCATCATCATCCTCGTCATTGCCTCCACCTTTCTTCCTCTTTCTCCTCCCATTTCCTTTTCTCTGCATTCTATTACTCTTAAAACTCCCACCATCCTCACTATCTTCCTCAGGTTCATTGAGGAACCAATCCCAGTTCTTCACATCACGGATTCTTTGCTTGGGGTAGCAGTCGAACTCGTGCCCAATTACCAGAAATCCAAACTCTGCAGTTCCAACATACAATTAAAAGCAATATATTATAATGGTTACTTGTTAAGATAAACTGAAAGAAAGTAGCACAAATAAACTGAAAGAAAGTAGCACAAAGGCCAAACCTTTAACAAGGTCAATTTGTGAAAGGTCAATATTATCCCAATTCTCATCCAATCTATCGCTTCCATTCACACTCCCCAAATCCGTTTCTTCTCCAACTTCACTTCTCTTCAGACTGAACCAAACAGGACTTTGACCTGAAATGCAAAACCAGTCGCCGGCTGCCATTTCACCCCTCTCGAGCTTCCTGAAAACCTTAATATCTCTTCCGCTTCCGCTTCCGCTTCGCATCCAGAGTGGGTTCATGCCAATAACTTGAAATGAAACCCTAGGTTCTGTATGATTTTCAGTTTTGTCGAGCTGAAATAAGATGTGACGGCGAGAGACGGTTCTGTCTTTGGTGTTAAACCCTGAGCCTCTTCCAAACACCGCCTCGGAACTGTCGCCTTTCAGTTCAAACGTCGAGCCATCATCGCCTTCTAACTCCATTTTGCTTGTTTGGTTATTGACAGAGGAGGTGGGAAGAAGAAGACGTAAAAAAGGGTAAAAACAGAGGCCGGGCGGTTGAAGATTAAACGGCACCGTTTGCGTATTAACTCCTCTCATCTCTTGCTTTATCCATTAACTAGCGTACAAAACATTGCATCGAAGTGTGAGCACTAGTCAGAGCCACTGAATCTCCAGGCCTAAACTGAGGACGGGCCATGACATTGTTGTTCAAGACCAATAACAGTCATCAATTGCTATCATCAACTGCCATGGTCATGTGCTCAAGCTTTTGCCCTAAACTTCCCAGCCATTTTGGAGCAAGACCCTTTTCTTCTTTCCCCTCAAGACAACCTTTTCCTCTTTGTTTTAAAGCTTTCTCCGCCCAAGCATCCAGTGCTCCGCTTAAAGGTGACTTCTTGCTCTATCTTTTGTGGTTTCGGTTATTTGATGGCATTCTTTCTTGCTTTGCCTTTTTCCTTAAATCAACCTTTATCATTTGTAATTTAACAATTTTGAATTTTGAATTGAGACTGTACATTGGTTTTAGAATTAAAATAGTTTTATGGTGACAAACGCATTGTGATTTTGGATTTGGATAATGCATATGCGCTGCAGAATTCTATGGATTAATTGCAAAATTTGTAGTTATCAATACTTTTGCCTTCTCGCTCGTATGAGCATAATGAATTCCACTAGAGCAGTAACAGTCCAGTAATTGATGCATAGCAAATAGGAAAGGAACAACTCTTGAGCATTGATTATGAAAAATATGACATTATGTATAATCTTCAAGCTGGAATGCTGGATGGTGGAGTGTGGCAGCTTTAGTTGTATGCTTTTATGGTAATTCTGCAGCCGTCATAGCAATGACAACTGTTTTTCTGAGAGCTAGTGGTATTCATCTGCTAAGAATTCAGGAGTTTAATCAGCTTGGAGGCTGTTTAGGTCCCCTCTGATCATTTTACAGATAATTGTACTACAGTTATTGTAGAAATATAATAATTGTTATTATCTCACAATAGAGATTACAATCTATTTATACATGAGAGACAGTATCTAAATAGGAAGGAAAATCAAGCCTATGATTATACAATCCCTAAGATTAAGCAACTGACCCATCTATCAATATTTACTTCCTATATTAACATATTTACTTTCTATAACTTATAACATTCCCCCTCAAGTTGGATCATAAATGTTAATCATGCCCAACTTGTTACATATATAATCAACTCGAGTCCCATTCAGAGCTTTAGTGAAAATATCTCCTAATTGTTCTCCAGTTCGGATATATCCTATTGATATTATCTTTTGTTGGACCTTTTCACGAATAAAATGACAATCAATCTCGATGTGTTTAGTCCTCTCGTGAAATACTGGGTTGGAGGCAATGTGGATAGCTGCTTGATTATCACACCACAACTTAGCAGGCACCGAATTTGTGAACCCAACTTCTTCCAACAGTTGACGTACCCACAAGATTTCACAAACGGCTTGTGCCATGGCTCGATATTCAGATTCAACACTAGAACGGGAGACCACATTTTGCTTCTTACTTTTCCATGAGACCAAGTTACCTCCCACAAAAACACAATACCCAGTAGTTGACCTCCTATCAACTTTCGAGCATGCCCAATCAGCATCAGAAAAGCATTCAATATTTGAGTGCCCATAGTTACCGTAGAATAGGCCTCGCCTTGGGGCCCCTTTAAGGTAACAAAGAATCTGTCCCAGAGCATTCCACTGGGCAACAGTAGGAGAAGACATAAACTGACTTACCACACTCACTGAATATGCAATATCAGGACGAGTCACCGTCAAATAATTCAGCTTGCCAACTAATCTTCTATACCTTCCAGGATCTGCAAATGGCTCACTGCCTTCTGTGGTAAGTTGAAGGTTAGGGGTTATTGGGGCACTACAAGGCTTAGCACCCAATTTTCCTGTTTCTGCCAACAAATCAAGAACATATTTTCTTTGAGATAAGAAGATGCCTTTCTTACACCGCATAACTTCGATTCCCAAGAAATATTTCAAGGAACCCGAATCCTTTGTATGAAGCTGTGTTTTAAAAAATTCTTTTAGGGATGTGATGCCAGTAATTTCACTTCCTGTAATAATGATATCTCCACATATACTATAAGCAGAATTACTCCATTATCAAAATTTTTATAAAATACTGAGTGATCAAACTTACTCATCTTCATTCCAAACTGTTGGACCACCTCACTAAACCTGCCAAACCATGCCCGAGGACTCTGTTTCAAGCCACTGAATATGCAATATCAGGACGAGTCACCGTCAAATAATTCAGCTTGCCAACTAATCTTCTATACCTTCCAGGATCTGCAAATGGCTCATTGCCTTTTGTGATAAGTTGAAGGTTAGGGGTTATTGGGGCACTACAAAGCTTAGCACCAAATTTTCCTGTTTCTGCCAACAAATCAAGAACATATTTTCTTTGAGATAAGAAGATGCCTTTCTTACACCGCATAACTTCGATTCCCAAGAAATATTTCAAGGAACCCAGATCCTTTGTATGAATCTGTATTTTAAGAAATTCTTTTAGGGATGTGATGCCAGTAATATCACTTCCTGTAATAATGATATCATCCACATATACTATAAGCAGAATTACTCCATTATCAGAATTTTTATAAAACACTGAGTGATCACACTTACTCATCTTCATTCCAAACTGTTGGACCACCTCACTAAACCTGCCAAACCATGCCTGAGGACTCTGTTTCAAGCCATAAAGGGATTTTCGAAGTTTACAAACCTTACCTGACTCCCCTGAGCAACAAAACCAGGTGGTTGCTCAATATAAACCTCCTCCTGAAGATCACCATGAAAAAAAGCATTTTTAATATCCAATTGATGCAAAGGCCAATCATGAGTAGCCGCCAAGGAAATAAACAATCGGACAGATGCGAGCTTGGTAACTGGGGAGAATGTATCAGAATAGTCAACTCCATAAGTTTGTGCATAACTTTTGGCCACTAAACGGGCCTTGAGGTGAGCAATAGATCCATCAGGGTTTACTTTCACTGCAAACACCCATTTGCACCCAATAGCCCGCTTTCCTGGGGGCAAGGACATCAACTTCCAAGTACCATTAGTGTCAAGAGCCATCATTTCCTCTTCCATTGCAGCACGCCAACCAGGATGGGACAAAACCTCAATAACAATTTTGGGAATTGAAATAGAATCTAAAGCAGTGACAAAACAACGAAAAGAGGAGGATAATTGATCATAAGAGACACAAGATGAAATAGGATAAGTGCAAGTACGTTTACCTTTGCGAAGAGCAATGGGCAAATCCAAATCAGACAGTGAAGGATCAGTGGGAGCAGGATCGGTCGACGAAGAAGCGGGTAGTGGAACGGAGTCAGAGTCCTCTAAGCGTCTGGAATACACATGAAAGATGGGAGGGCGACCTGGCACATGAGCGAAAGGTGTAGGAATAGTCTGAGGAGACAGAGAGCGAACAGTGTATAACAAGAGGTCATCTTCCTCCTCTTGGGTGTTATAAACAAATGATGGCGGAAAAAACGGAATGGACTCAAAGAATGTTACATCCGCAGACACAAGATACCGATTCAGATCAGGAGAAAAACAGCGATACCCTTTCTGACATCGAGAGTAGCCAAGGAAGACACATTTGAGTGATTTGGGATCCAATTTAGTAACCTGTGGATGAACATCACGAACAAAACAAGTACAACCAAAGATACGTGGCTCAATAGGAAACAAAGATTTAGTGGGAAACAAAATGTTATAAGGGATATTACCATGAAGGATGGAGGAAGGCATGCGATTGATCAAAAAACAAGCAGTGGATACAGCATCAGCCCAAAAACATTTAGGTACCTTCATTTGGAATAAGAGGGCTCTGGCTAGTTCAAGAAGATGTCGATTTTTTCTTTCAGCAACTCCATTTTGTGAAGGAGTGGCAACACAAGAGGACTGATGAAGAATCTCTTTTTGTAACAAATAAGATTGAAATTCCCCAGAGAGATATTCTTTAGCATTATCACTTTGCAATATACGGATGGAAGTATTGAATTGGGTTTGGATTTCAGCATAAAATGCACAAAAAATAGAAAATAATTCTGAACGACTCTTCATTAAAAATAACCAAGTAGTACGAGAGAAATCATCAACAAAAGTAACAAAATACTTAAAGCCAGACTTAGACACAATAGGACAAGGACCTCAAACATCTGAATGGACTAACTCAAAGGGGGACGAAACCCGTTTATTGACTCGAGACAATGTAGGTAAATGATGATGTTTGGCAAATTGACAAGACTCACAATCTAAAATAGACAAAGAATGAAACTATGGGTATAACTTTTTCAAAGCCGAGAGAGAAGGATGCCCCAAACGACAATGAACATCAAAAGGTGTTAAACGCGTGGAGCATACCAGAGATCGAGGAGATCGAGATAGTTGCTGATCCAAGACGTAAAGACCCTCTGACTCACTCCCTCTACCAATAATCTGCTTCGTCGAAAGATCCTGAAAAACACAGTGATCAGGAAATAATGAGACACAACAATTCAATGCACGAGTGAGTTTACTCATGGAAAGCAAATTAAATGCGAACTTAGGAAGACATAACACAGAGAATACCAGAACCCATGACAGAAGATTTAGTGCCATCAACAAGAGTAACATAAGAAGGCGATGTATGAGACTCAAGATTGGACAAAAGGGTAGAATTACCTGACATATGATCGGTAGCACCAGAATCAATAACCCATTTGGAGGATGAAGACACAAGACATGCAGTAGAGTTACCTGACTCGGCAATTGCAGTGATAGAGGAGGAATTAGAGGATTTTAGAGATGCCTGGTATTGGATGAATTATGCATACTCATCTGCAGATATCAAAATTCCCATTCAATTTGTGTTCTGTGATTTTAGTCATCATAGGAATCATATCAGTTACAGTGGTGGTTTTAACTTCAGCAATAAGGACAACCAACCCAAAACGATAGCAACAAAAGAAACACAGAATCAGAAAACAGTACCTGGCGTGAACAGTACCACGTGAACAGTGCCCGAATATGAATAGTACCTAAAACACCTCCACCCAACACCCAAACGGCAAACAAACTTCAGATCTAACAAGGGGACAGTGTGGCGAGTCTAACGACGGTGAGATCCAAATGTTATCCTTTATGGGTAACCCAAATGAACAGAGTCCTAAGTCTCCAAAAAAAATTTTAAAACTTGACGAGAGAGAGAAAAAAAATTAAATCTCTACGAGAAAGGCTCTGATACCATGTAGAAATATAATAATTGTTATTATCTCACAATAGAGATTACAATCTATTTATACATGAGAGACAATATCTAAACTGTAAGGAAAATCAAGCCTATGATTATACAATCCCTAAGATTAAGCAACTTATAACAGTTATATAGTTAGAATAGACGATTGAAACATTATTTTCTTTAATTCATATTTAAATATAAACAAATAGATATAATTGTTCTATGTCTAATTATTCAGCAGTGTCCTAAGCCATCTTTCATGCATATACTGTGTGGTGGTTGTATTATCTGACTCAACTGAATGTTGTGAATTCGCAGGTGATGGATCATCCATACGTGTTGGCTTTCTAGGTATGGGAATTATGGGTTCTCCAATGGCACAAAATCTCATAAAAGCAGGGTACGATATCCATCATCAACGATTGATCTTTCAGCATATTTGTCATATTGAAAAACAAAATGCTGCCTTTTGTTGATAATGGTTTGTCTATAAAAACTTTTGATCAAAGTATTAAAAACTCAGATTTCTCCTTCATGCTATATTGCTACATTGATTTAAAGGGATCAAGGTTTAGTGATTCTTCTTGGTTGAAATGCATTGCCTAAGACTGAAAAGAAGTAAAAGAATAATTAACTGTTCATTGAGATGTATTACAGTCAATATTTACCATCCGGAATTTAACCATAGATTTTGCATCCTGTAGTTGCGATGTGACTGTTTGGAACAGAACCAAGAGCAAATGTGATCCTCTCATCAGCTTAGGTGCACAGTAAGTACCTAATATACAGGCTACTATACTCTCTCTCTCTCTCTCTCTCTGATCTTTGAACATGCTATGGTTCTTCGAAATCCTGAGTCTTGTTGACAGTAATCTATGGAGGTGAATATTTCCAGTAGTAAACAAACCAGATTTGTCACAGCAGCAAATGTTATACTGAAATTGGGGATATATTGGATATACTGGATATACATGCCTATCCTCATGCTCATATATGTTTTTGTTCATCTAAAGTGACTATAAATTAACCCTTTGGAGGAAGCTCAATTTCCTTTTTTCTTTTTTTTTATGCTACTGTTATGGCTTAAAATCTCGTGCACAAATTTCCATTTCCATTGCTGTACTAAATGTATGTGTAAGTGTGCTTGTATTAAAACTATGGGCCTTAAGCCCCTTCATCAATATTGTTGATTCTCAAGAGAAGATTAGGATTTTGTATGAGTATCATGTCATCAATTTTCTTAGTCTCTAGAAACCAAAAAATGAACAACATAACCTTGGTACAAATTACAAGATGCACATCTAAAACTGTTATTATTTTCCTTTCTTGTTTGCAGAAAATTTAGCAAGGTTATGCACTTGACGTGTTTACAGTTTTCTTGGTCCACTGCCCTTTGGCTTTATTCTCAACCTTTCAAAACAGATGCCTTAAAGATCCTCATGCATGCTTTTGCAAGAATCTCTCATGGATAGTTTTCTCTCTAATGCAGATATAAACCTTCGCCTGAAGAAGTAGCTGCTGCTTGTGATGTTACATTTGCCATGCTTGCTGATCCTGAAAGTGCAGTGCGTATGTTTTCATTTTAGCTGCCTGCTTCTAAATCTCTTATGCACAATAACTTATTGCTGCATTATTTTAGCTGGAGGTTGCATGTGGAAAGCATGGAGCAGCAAGTGGTTTGGGCCCAGGAAAAGGGTATTTTGTGTTTTCCCTCATGATGATATTTCTGTGTTCTTCTGATAATTTGCTATTAGCATTGCACCAGAACATTTTGTGCAGATTGTTGACTAAGTTGTTAATCTTGCAATTTGCAAGTTGCTGCCAGTGTTTAATACTTTAATTCCAAGAAAAAGGCACTGGCCACTTCTTCACAGAAAAGTCAAAAGTTACATGTTGCAAGCTTTATATTCCTTTGAACCGGTGTTCAAGATATGCTCTTTTTTCTATCCTTTGCAAGGAAGATCCTTCATAATATCAAATTCTCTGACCTTGCAGATTCCTTTTTATTAGATGCATATAAGCATAGTTTATTCACAAATCATTTCAAGGAATAAACACTTGTGTGCTAGCTGATCCACTTGCAGAATGACAATGACTTTGGTTTCTATGTTCCATCAATAGGCAGTAGGTTTTATTAGAGGGAATTGCTAATTTGCCTCATGGAATAGCATCATATAGTATAGGTTAAGGCTGACAGACCTGTTTCTCTGCTATTAGTTGCCTTTTCCAAGTTGTTTGCTTGGCCTTCCTAAGTTGTATCTTTACAACATTGGCAGGTATGTGGATGTTTCAACCGTTGATGGTGACACTTCTAAATTGATTAATGGACATGTTAAAGCCACTGAGGCATCATTTTTGGAGGTGAAGACATCATATTATTGTAACTGAAATACTTAATCCATTCATTAAAATCACATGACAATGGCATTTGAAGGTATGCTCTCTAAAGTTCATGTGTTTTCCCTTCTTAGGCTCCTGTTTCTGGCTCTAAAAAACCAGCAGAAGATGGACAACTTATATTTCTTACAGCAGGTAAGTGGTAATGTTTCATATGATATAATATGTTGAAACCTGTTGGGCCTTTACATATTTATGGTCCTGTCAATGTGAGAACTTGAAAGGGAGAATGTAGAGATGGTCCTACCTCCAACCCACCAACGTTTTTGCGTAGAGTGGCTACTCTTAAGAGAAACCAGTGCCCTTGTGGTTGAAACTACATAATTTTTTTCCAAATTAACAATGTTTTCAATGTCTTAATTTCAAGCATTTTCTGCTGTTCTGTTTTCTTCTGGTGCTAATCATAATGTAACCTGTGTTCAATTACATGGTGATAGCCTAGCAAAAACTGAAGCATAAGTGCCATCTTTCAGGTGACAAATCTCTGTATGAAACAGTGGCTCCATACTTAGACATCATGGGGAAGGTATATTTCTTTTCTTTACTACCCAGGAATATAATTACCGCTGCCATTTTACATAGATTTGTGATTTCATCCAGTCGAGATTTTATCTTGGGGACGTTGGAAATGGGGCCGCTATGAAACTTGTTGTCAACATGATCATGGGAAGGTTCTAAAGACACTCTATCCTATCCGTTACTTTATTTTCTGGTTGTGCTCATTGAGATTGTGACACCTGATGTTGTCAACAATTTACAGTATGATGGCAACTTTTTCTGAAGGATTGCTTCTCGGCGAGAAAGTAGGACTGGACCCGAATGTTCTGGTTGAGGTATTACTAAACCAAATTATATCTTATTGGATCGGCATCTTTTGCGTGAATTTCACAAAATTCCAAGTAAATTGATTGGGTAGTTCCTCTTGCTTTGTGTTGTGGGATACAGCTAATCAAAATACTTCATTTATTTTCCTGCTCTTAGAGTTATGTGCACGAAAATTTTTTTCATCCCTTTGGTTACGGCACACGCCCTTTTCCTTAGTTCCATAGTCATCTCAGTGAAGTAATTTCCCTTTTCCAAATCTCAGATGAAACTTGGTTTTGAAAGATATATTGATGGTACTGCAGGTAGTGTCACAGGGAGCCATTAGTGCACCAATGTACTCCTTGAAAGGTCCATCTATGATCAAATCTGCATACCCTACTGCTTTCCCCTTGAAGCATCAGCAGAAGGTTCGTAATTGATCTAAAACACCTGCATCATTTAAATAAATGCTTTCATCTCACAGTAAGGTTGATGATTTCAGGACCTGAGACTTGCTCTGGCATTAGCAGAATCTGTTTCACAGCCAACTCCAATAGCTGCAGCTGCAAATGAACTTTACAAGGTAGCTAAAAGTCATGGCCTTAGTGATAGCGATTTTTCTGCAGTGATAGAAGCATTGAAAGCGAAATTGCAGTCCTGAGCAGATGGAGAACAAACTTCTTGTCAGCTTGAGTAAAATGATTTTCAGGATACAGTGATCATGTTCCAGATTGTTTTCTTCCCATCAATATCAAACTCCAACTCTCATTTCCCATTTTCAGTAATCCTTGTTGCCTAGAAGTTTAGACAAAATGGTTATTTTAATAATCTTGCTGATGCACTTGTAAACACCACAAGTACTATGTACGGTAGTGTCGTCTCCGGGACCGAAAGTTTTCGAGTTCGAATTTCAATCCGAATCAATTAGATATGAGAAAAAAAAGGAATAAGTATTGAATTAACTTCTTAACTGTGCTTAAAACTACTCGTAAAGATACACCATATAAAATAGTGCAAGGAAGAAAATGTTTTTCTTTAACATAAATTGTATAAAATAATAAAAAATATTTATTGAAATGGAGTTTTTATTATTAATATATATTAAGTTGAACTATAAAATAGTTTTATTTATATCAATATATTTGAAAAAAATATTTTCTTAACATAATTTTAAAAATAAATATCATTATGATTAAAGTAATAAATAAATAAATTATTCGTGATATATTCGATTTCAGTTTAATAAATATTTAATTTATTTCAATTTATTTTTTTAAGTTAAATGTGAGATTATTAATATTATATTCAGATTTAACATGAATAAATTTTTTAAAGAGTTAAACTTAAATTTTTTAAAATTTAATTAAAAAATCTTCTTTGTGCATTTTATTCATTTGATTTTTTTTTATAATATAAATACTATAAAAATTTTATAATTTTTTATTTTTTTTCTTTAACTCATTTAAATAAATTATTTTTACAACATCAACATGATTATAATTAGAGAGACATGATTTTAAATTATAAAAAATTATAAGTAATTAACTAATTAATTAAATTGTTGTTTAAATTAATTAATTAAATTGATTGCACTGGATTACTGACTGCAAAACCGGTATTGGGCGGTCCAATCTACCGGAATGAAACCGCGCTTGGGGAGCGATAACACCGCAAAGTTGTTTCTAACAGAGAGGGAAGAGAAGAAAGAGAAATAAAATAAAATAAAATAAAATCAAAACGCGCGCTCGCATCTCACTCCGCATTTTCCCTCGTTTTCTAGGATCTCCACTCTCGTTTTTATCTGTAGGGCCGTTCCATTTTCTCGCTTCCCCAAACAGCCTTCCGAATCCACTAACAATGAGTAACGACGAGAAGGATGCATTTAACCTCCCTGCCGCCGCTGCCGGTAATCCCTCCTAAACCTCCTCCACCCCACCTTCTCCTTCCCAAGGAAACATATGTATATATATATTTATTTAAATTCTTTTACGTCATTAACGTTATTATTAGCTTTTGCGGATGTTGGCTTAATCCTATTTATTGCTCTTCTATTTTGAGAACATAAACAATCTGTTAATCTGGAGTTCTCAGTGCAGTGTTATCTAATCGAAAGTGATTTTAAAATCTATATCTTGGTTCTTTGTAGCTGTCGTTGAAATCAAGCAAATCACGATCCCTTTATTTATCTCTACCTATTAAGTGTCGTTCTCGTTTTTGAATTTATAATTGTGTGTACATATGTCTCTGTTCTTTTATGTGTGTGTTTTTTTCATAGTGTAGAGTTATGGCAGGTTGTCTTATTGATATTCTTTTATGGGTAACTCATTTTTTTGTGTATTGTTGTGTTCAGCTCTTAGTGCTTTGGATCGCGCTGACCTTGTTAATGCTCTCAAGGCAAGTAATCGGGGCAACTTATGCCATAGTAAAGCTGTTGATGTTGCACTACAGAATAGTATTCATTGTCTGAAAGTTGGAAGAATGTTGACAATGGGATTCTTTGAATCTTTGTGATAAGTAATGTTCTGAATGGAAGTACCATGTACCACATGGATCAGTTATAATAATTCCTTTGTACCAACGGGCCCATTTTTCAAAATAATAATAATAATGAAAGAAAATCTTGCACAAAAGGATGCTTGTTTTCCCATATTCCTTACTCTGATTACAGTATTTGGGTGTTTTTCAGAATAAACTTCAAAGCTTAGCTGGACAACACTCGAATATTCTTGATTCACTGTCACCCATTGTCAGGAAGCGCGTTGAGTTTCTAATAGAGATTCAGGTTTTCTTTTACTTTTCTAACTCTATTATGCATTACTTTTTTATTTTTTTTCATGGCTATCTATTGTTGTCGTGATTTATTTCTTCTATTTATTTTCATTATTTTTCCATTAATTGATTAATGAATTGTATACTGTCATGCACTTCATTAAGGGCTTCTTCAACTGAGGTTTAAGAATATAGTTAGAAATAGCTTAAGCCTTAAGTTGTATTTGGTTGGGGGGGGGGGGGGGGGGGGGGGAGAGGGTGGTGAGGTCACTGCATGTTGTTATTTTCTTTCCAACCCAATGGAAAAAAAGGAGGTAGTTTTAGGTTTACAAATTTTCCGCCTTGCTCTTGAATGATTAACTTTCAAAATGTAAGTCGTCTGCATACCATGAAATTAATGCCAATTGCAAGCTTTTCAGGAGTCCTATGATGACAATGCAGCTTTTGTGCCGGACTATAGGAAATGAATAGTGATTTCATGTCATATAAAAAATAAATACTTTTATGGCGGGCAAATTTCTAGTAATTGGCAAGTTTTTGCCTTCAGATCCGAAGAAGAAGCGAAGTTTAAAGTAGGGGTTGAAATTGCGTTGATTAGAGTGAGAGAGGGGAGAAAAAGATAAGGAAAAGTTTGGTGGCTGTTTGGGTACTTTAGATTTTTAGTATAACACATCAACTTGCTGACTTATCTTCTATTTGCTATGATATGTGTATAAAGAGTAACTGTGCATATCAAATTTTCAGAGCCAACATGCTGAGCTGGAATCAAAGTTTAAAGAGGAGAGAAGGGCATTAGAAGCTAAATACCAGAAACTTTATGAACCACTCTACACAAAGGTAATTGCCTTGCAGTACTTTTGCATATTAGATAGTGGATCCCAATATTACAGTTTCTTTTGCTTTTCCATTTTAAAAGTTCTTTAGTGTGCTTAGCATATTATCAAAATTGTCATGCGGTGACAAGGTTCAACAATTTCTCCCTTTTGTGATTTATTTTGTTGCTGGGCACTCATAGAGATATGAGATTGTGAATGGTATAGAAGATGTTGAAGGAGTTATAGATGAAGTTGCAACAAACCAAGAGGGGGATAAAGCTACAGAAGGTATCCTTTTTTAGCAAAGATGTTTGATGGCAACTCATTTTTCTTCCACTTGCTACATAAATGCATTTTTTATGCAGAGAAAGGAGTGCCTGAGTTCTGGCTCACTGCAATGGAAACTAATGACGTAGTGGGTGAGGAGGTAATGGGATGATGTAAGGCACTGTAGTTTTTCTGCTCTTTTGACCTGATCGTGATAAAATGATTTTCTGCTTCTTATTATAGATAACAGAACGGGATGAAGGGGCTCTAAAGTTTCTTAAAGATATCAAATGGCATAGAATTGATAATCCTGAAGGTTTTAAGCTGGAGTTTTACTTTGACAGTAATCCTTACTTCAAAAATTCTGTCCTGACAAAGACTTATCATATGATTGATGATGATGATCCTATTTTGGAGAAAACAATTGGGTAATAGTGAGAATAGTGTATGAAAATTTTTCATTCTCCCCCCCCCCCCCTTTTCTGGTTCAATTTTCTTATTATGGTAGGGTGTCATAGGACCGAGATTGAATGGTATCCTGGAAAATGCTTAACAAAGAAAGTCCTGAAGAAGAAACCAAGAAAGGGATCAAATAATGTCAAACCCATCACCAAAATTGCGAATTGTGCTAGTTTCTTCAATTTCTTTAACACTCCTAATAAGGAAGATGATGACCTGGATGATGATGCTGTAAGGTTTGCTTCCTTAATATCAATGATATTGATGATATATAAGTATTCTTAATCTATTTAACGTAAGTATTGACAGGTTGAGGACATCCGTGATAGAATGGAACAAGATTACAATGTTGGGTAAGTACCAATTTCATTGTGAATCCAGTTGAATAGTATTGTGTTTGTATTTTCATTATTGTTTATTGGAATAAGTTTTGATGGTCTTGTTGTGTAGTACTACCATTCGGGACAAAGTTATTCCTCACGCTGTATCATGGTTTACGGGGGAGGCTGTTGATGATGAATCAAATGTAGATGATGACGATGATGATGATGACGACGACGACGATGGTGACGACGACGAAGAAGATGAAGATGAGAATGATGAGGATGAGGAGGTTGATGAAGAAAGAAAAAGGGGCAGGAAGAAGGTAGGAAGTATAAACATCTATAAGATTTTTGCTTTTCTGCATTTCCCTTTTTGCATTTGAAGTTTAGATAGAGTTGCAAGTTTTTGAGGTTGCTAATTTATTACACTGCCATTGCATAATTACTCTGCCATTTCATATTTATGTTGTTGCGTTATCTAGTGGACATAAGCTGAGTTGATATAGCATGTTTGTTCTCTATATGAAGATTTGAAGTCTCATTTGTGAATTATAATTTGGATATTATGGTTCTTGAATCACAGAAGGGTGCAGGGGTAAGAACTAGGGTAAGTCAGCAAAGTGCTCGTGCTCCAGAATGCAAGCAACAGTAGTAATAAGTTTTGAAGCAAACTGTGATTGGACAGTGGCAGTGCAGTATCAGAAGTGGCCGAGTCGATGAAAGTTTTGGTGCTTTTCCCCCCTCCTCTCTTTCTTTCTTTCTTGCATTATGTGCATAGGTTTGATAATTTTTTTCTTTTACAATGTTTATTGTTTTAGTCCTACCATCTATATTGGGCATCAAACCTTTGGATTCTAATTTTACATATATTCTAAACTCCAGAAAGTATACCAATGTATTTGTTTTCAATTGGTGGTTATTATGGTCTAAAAATCAACGTTTTTATCTCGATGGATCCTGTCTTTATCCCCAACTCATACATTCTATATAAAGTATCATTTTAGTTTCTAATCGTGTATATATTCGTATATTTTGCTTAGTTTGATTTTATTTTGTTTATGAAACAAGTTGACATTTAACATAATGAAGGCCGTCTTCTTCTCATCTTTCTCTCTGAGGAGAAACAGAGTGCATCTGTGCATGCTTCAATTTGACAATATTGTGAACAATATTTTGATAGTTGATGACGAGAAAAGAGAGGATTTTAAGAAGGTTAATATTATTTTGAAGGATAGAACTCAAGACACTGGCCTTAGATGATGTGGAATTTTAGCCAAAGACTTACCATAACTGATAATGTAACTGATATTATCAAAAAGCCATTACTATGTGAAGTGAGTTCTCAGGAATATGCCAATAACATAATCACCTTCCTCCATCAAACTGAACTATCAGAGCTGCAAGGTCATAAGTAATTCGGTATGTCCCTTAAAATTAAAATCCCAGAATTTTCCAATATGAAACTTTGTAAGATTTTATATTCCACCTAATGTTGAGTTCTTACAATTCCTATCACTGTTAAAAATCAAACAAACTTTGATACCATGTCAAGAAATAAAGAACAAACTGATACCACTATTGGAAATTTAACACTGAAAAATAGTTAATTATAATAGAAAATAGCTAATTAAAAATAGAAACATAACCAAAAAAACAAAGCATGCAACTTACCTAACAAATTATCAAATTTGCAGTAACAAAACCTACAAAATATCAAATTTGTAATAACAAAACCAAGGATCAAAAATTGAAACTTCCAACTTTAACAAACACATCATTAAAGCTTCAAAGAGAAAATGGAAAGAAAAAAAAAATTTAAACTTCATTAATAAAATCATCCTGGCAGATATTTCTTTAGAAATATTCTGGAGATGATCTGGAGAGGCTGGAAAAGCTTCTTGAACAAGCTTCCCATAGTTCTGTAATATTCCACGGCTTGATAGATTGCTAAATCCATAGGCCTACTAGAGAAAATCAGCCCAGCAGCTCTTGGATGGTCTCTTCTGGTGCCTCGCACTGTAGCGCACCTGGCAGCTCAATCCGCCTGCACAGTACCACACTCACCAAGCCCAGCCCGCAGCGCCTTTCTCCAGTGGCCTACCAGCTTCTCCA
Organism: Manihot esculenta; assembly: GCF_001659605.2. Classification (NCBI taxonomy): domain Eukaryota; kingdom Viridiplantae; phylum Streptophyta; class Magnoliopsida; order Malpighiales; family Euphorbiaceae; genus Manihot; species Manihot esculenta. The sequence goes on from NC_035171.2 coordinate 2,534,189, forward strand.
AGCGGCCTACCGTGTAAAGTATCACCGCTAGCGGCCTGCCACGAGTAATGCTCCCACCAGCGGCCTACCACTAAACAGTAATACAAAGAAATTTATTTCTTCTTTCTCATCCATTTTTCCAACTCTCCACATTCAATTTACAACAGCGTTTTCTCTCTCTTTTACAAGAGTAAAACCTCCTTTTTGTAATCAAAGGAAAAGCCATTACAAGTCAACAAATTCACCTAATACAACTCAAACAAGCAACCTATATTCAGCTGAAAATAAGGAGATCCACTCCTTTAAAACAAACCCATTAAATCTGAAGATATTTTTTTTACCCAAAATCTCATTAACTCCAACAATCACAAAAGCAAATGCACTGGCTTCTTTTATTTCATCTTGAGGAAATAACAATTATCGAGAAAAACAAGAATTAGAAAGGTACAGTAGTAAACAAGAATCAAATTGTGTAATTATAGTTCTCTGGTTATAAATCCTATGACTGACTATCTGTATCTCAGTCCATGGTCCTGTAGTTCTAATTTCCATTTCCAAATTCTTAGTTTAAGATTTTCAGTTGATGTGAGCCTTCTTCATGCTCCAAGCACTCAATCTTGTGATAGTTACAGCTTCACTTCCATTATTGAAAGCATATAAGTGGGCAGCCTCATTTATGGCCAGCATGGGATAGACTCTTGCTGATATACAGTTCTTTCCATGTCCACCAAAGCTCTCCACTACTGAATGATCAATCTGTGAAAATACCAAAATTCAAATACATCAAGACAAAAAGCTAGTAGGATGTAATTGACCCGGTCAATGAAAAGTTTTTGGAATTAGGAATCCACAGTCCAAAATAGATTTGGAAATCTTGTCTCTGAATGTATAAACTACTATTCTAAGTTCATAGATTAGTTGGACCTTCTGCTAAAGCTTCTCCATAAAAGTAATATATGCCTAATCTAGGGATGGAATAGCCTGTTCAAATGTGTGGAAGAAACAGGGAAACTATGCACCAAAGGAAACTAGTTGTAACACTCAGCAGCTTGATTGCTAAGGATTAGCAATTCCACATTGTCCACGAACAGAGAATTGATGAGCTTTTTATATCCCAGAAAAATTACTAAATAACTTGGTTAACCATTTTGGAACAAGTGAAAAATGGATCCAAATGTTATTTGAATCACTTTGGGCAAACTATTACACTAGTAGCAGCCAATAGTCTCCTGAACTGATTGCGTCTCCTTGAAGAGCATGGCCATTAGGTTTTGGCTCCATTAGGTATTGTGGTTGGCATGCTTGTTTTTTTTTTTTTTTTATTAAATTGAAAACACAATTTCTGATGTTGTTGAAAGAAGTTGATTAGTAGTTTTGAAGTTGTTATTGCTAAAACATTTTAATACCTAACATAATAAGGAAGCTTTATGAGCAATACCAAATTGACTGACCTTTTGATTTCTTCACATATCTTTGTTCAATCTTTCCCACAGAAAACTATTGATTATGGACATTTACAGTATTGAGGTTATGTACTTTGAACTGAGTTCTTGTATTGGATAAGATTTTGAAGGATGTTGGATAGAAAGTTTTGGATAATTGGCAACATTTTCAAAGATCTTATCATCCAAGTAATTTTCCCATGCCACCCTAAGACAGCTAAATATTGACTTTAGAAAAGAAAAGTTAATTTTTCAATATGTTTACAGTCAACTCACCAAGCTTCTTAATGACAATTGCTCATGGACAGGATCCACATCCACAAAAGCCCCATACATGGTCTTATCATTATCTGGATTTAGCGACGACCTGCAAGTTATAAAAGTAAAAGCAAGAAGGTTAAGGAACTTTTGGATGTAAAGGTAAGAATTGATGGCTTGAAAAGTAGAGAGAGAGAGAGAGAGAGGACCTGCTTTGGTCACTGCACATAAGGACCACATGTTTGTTCTGGCCTTTGAATATTCTAAAGAAAACAGATGTGTACTCTTGCATGCCTTTTGAAGCCAAAACTAGCAACCCAAATGGACCTAAACTGCCTCTAACTGAGCCACCCTTTCGGCTACATAGCAATTGTGGGTTGGTCCAACTTGGGTCCAGCACTTCTGCTTTGCTAAAATCTGATACCTTAAATGTAATCTCCACATCTGCCTGTTGAGATAATAACATATAAATAGATAGATAAAAAAGAGGTAAACATTATAATTAGCAAAGTAGCAAAAGTCCAATTTCTGAATTGTAACGACTTGCCTGTGATGCTGTGACACCAGGGACTTCAACCACAGATCCTCCCTTAAGGTATTGGCTAGGCAAGTGGACTGGATTCACACGAAGCTTTTCAATTTCCTGGATTGGCCATTGCACCAGTTGCTTTCCTGATTTGTCAAGCCAGACAACTCTTGGAATTGCCTACGAGAATGAATCCAAGAAAGGAGTCAACCTTGATGTCTAATAATATCCATGAATTGAAACTGCATATATTTGTAATATTTAATCAAAATATTCTTAAATGATGAAATGGGTACGCGATATTCACCTCACTATAATATAATTCTTTAAAAAAAATGAAAATGGAAGCGATCAAAAAAATCCAAAACAGAGTAGTTATATAACAGCAGAAGATCACCTGAATCCCAGCCCAACCCTTCTTGATATCATCGCTAACACTTGAAGATTCATTGAGCCAACCCCACAAGAGCCTTCTGTTCTTAGCACTGTCGAAGAAAGTTTTTGAAGCATAAAATTTGCCATAATCATATCTTAAACCGGAATCACCTTCCACAGATCCTTCATCTGGTGTATATCTATCTTTCACATGATCATATTCTCCAATCGTGTAACAATCATGCTTAGTATCATCCAAACTCGCCTTAAGCACATACTTAAAATCTGATCCCAGTACTGACATTTCAACCCCGACTGGGCTATTAGCTGATACTGGAAAAAAATCCACACATTCCCACATACCAGTGTTCTTAGCAGAATGCAAAGGATGTTTGGCTTTAATCCAATAGACAAAATCTTTACTTCTGTAAAGATATGCTAATCCCTTACGGTTAATTTTGCTTCCAACGATCACCTTCCATCTTCCATCAACGCCGCGCCAGGCGGTGGTTGGGTCTCTGAATGAGCTTGCATTGATTTGGTTCTCAGGGGTGGGTGCCATTAATGGATTGTTGGGTGATTTCACCCATTCAATGAGATATGGGTCTGATGGGTTTTTGGGTATGGCCAAGTTTTGAACTTGTTGATTTAGTGGGTTGATTCCTGTGTAAAGAATGGCTGGTTTGCCATCTGGGAGGATTGTGGCTGAACCAGACCAAGTGCCATTGATATCTGATGGCTGAGATGGATAGATGGCTACCTTATGTGGGGTCCAATTGACAAGATCTTTTGAAGTTGAGTGGCCCCATACAATGTTGCCCCACACAGCTCCTTTGGGATTGTATTGGTAGAACAGATGGTATAGTCCCTTGTAAATCATTGGTCCTGCAACCAGCCACGTCCATTAATAGACTGCTTGAAGAAGGATTTTTTATTAAATTTATACTTCTGATCTATAAAAATCATATTTATCCACAAATTTAAGTCTTTGACTGTCCATATGGCTAACACAGCATCAAGACTTCAGAATAGTGAAATTATAAAAAATGGAGCCAATGCATATAACAATGGAAGAGTAGAGAAAATATTAAGAAAAATATATATATTTTTTAAATTATCTTGTTCACAAGATTGAGTTGAAGACTGAAGAGGCCAAAACAAAACATGGAATGCATCAAAAGTCAGAATCTTTAGCATCCAAACAAAAAAAGCTTTTGGGATTCTTGATGAGGTCATCAATGGCTGCTAAATGAACTCAGAACTTATATGGATGAATAAAAAAATATATATAACAAAAAGACAGAAAAAAAAAACTCACCATTTGGATCTGTGCACCCCATGAGTCCATTTCACAACCCAGCAGAGCAAAAGCAAACTGTTAGAGAAATACAACAACAGCAACCAAAAAAAAAAGAAGAAGAAGAAGAAGAAGAAGAGAATAAAATACCATTCATCCAGTTCTTGGGAGGTTGAAAGTGGTAACTAGTTCTGTAAGGCTGACTTGATGCAGAAACCGCAGATTCTTGAAGATTTTGAAATGTATGGTAAATATGATGGGAAGCTTCAAGCTCAAAAACTCCATAGCCAAAGAAGAGAGCAAAGAGGAAGAAGAAGAGCTTCATGGAGAAGATGTCCATAGCTCCTTTGATTGAATAAGGTGAGAAGTGAGACATGTCTGCAACTCCCCAAGGAACTTATATAGAGGAGTTTGGTGGCAGAGAGTATAAATTTTTATCTTAATGGAGAAAATTGGTGGATGCATGAAAAGATTAGTCTACATGGAATATTATTTTTTCTAGTTTTTCTCATTTTTTCAAATATGAAAAACAAAAATGAAGTAAAAGTTCTCAAAATCAGGTAACCATCCTATTTATTTATTTCAATTTCACTTTCTAGATTACAGCAGCACCCAAGAAAACTGGTTTTTGAAGTCAAAGTCAATGTGTTTAAGGTAATATAAAAATATCTTTATTTCTGGAATAATAATATATTTTTAAAAAAATTTTATATATAGAATATTTTATTTTATCTAACAGCAGCTGATAGGCCAGAGGGGACAAATTATCAAAGGCAGTAAATCAACCAATTAATGATTTTTGGGTGGATTTTGAAAAAAAAAAAAAACAATTATTTAATTATTTCCATGCTAGTTGTCTTACAGCTTCACCATGTGAACCCAATTTCTATATATTTCTAAATATAATGTTATTAAAATAATTAAAAATGAAAATAAAAAAAGAAATTTGATTTTATTAATATAATTAAAATCACATAAAACACTCTTATTTATATTTTGAATTTTGTACGTAATTTGAATTTAGACAAAAATTAGGTTATTCAATGTTGTTTTTCTTCCCTTTCCCACGTGGATACGTCAAATACTCACATGTCAACGATTGCATGCCGCTCATTTTAGCGTAAGGAACAGCATAGTAAATTGAATATATATTAAAACTTTATTTTATTAATTAAGATTTAATTTTGATTTAAAAAATATTTAATTTTATTAAAAGATATTATTAAAAATTATTTATTTTTAATATGTATAATTTAAATATACATAATAATAATTTGTAATTAAATTTTTTTTATAAAATAAATTAACAAAGTCAAAAGGGATATTTAGAATTTATAGCAAGAAAGGTATCCATCTCATTCTCACATAAAGAAAATAAGTGATAAAATCCAAAATGCTAATTATTCCAAACACTAAAGTTTAATTATTAATATTAATTATTTAGGTAATGAAATTAAAATAAGGTAGTCTAATATAAATTTGATGTCCTGTGAGAATGATTTTAGTAATTATAGATTAAATATTTTTTATTAACAATAAATAACTAATTAAAAAATATATAATTAATGTATAATTATTGATTATTAAGCTTAAGCATAAGTTTATTTTGATATAAATTTTGAAAATTATATAAATATAGAGATATAATTAGTTGGAATCTATAAAAGAAAAAATATGAGACGGGGATAGATATAGTCACGATAATTAATTCAACGTTACGTTGAAGTCAGAATCTTAAAAATATAAAGAGAATATAAAAGAATATTTAGACTTTCAAAAATAAGGTATTTTTTTCTCTAATTTTGCGACCATTTTGCTGAAAACAGACAAGAGGAGGGCACCATTCTCAATTGCTAAATTCTACAAGCAATACAAGCCTTTGCTTGGTGACACATCTGGCCTTTTTCATTTGGGTTTTATGTTGTGTTGCTTCTCTATAAACATAGTATTGTCTGTTTGGAATGTTGTCGAAATATAATGAGAATTTCTTTTTAAGGAAAATAGTTTGTGGGTTTTTTTTTCTTTGAAAAAAAATCAACTGGAATTCAGTCATGCGGCAGGTTGGATAGATTGAAGGGCATGGCCATTAAGTTTGAACTTTTTGATACTTTCCGTTATCTTTGAGTCAATATTTTCTAATACAAAAACTGTTGATTATGGATTTTAGATTGAGTTCTTACGTTGGGTAAGCTCTTGCAAGATGTTTGACTAGAAAGTTTGGGCTTGGCTAACTGGTAACACATTTTCAAAGAGACAATCTTCCAAGTAACTTCCCCATGTGGTCCTAAGACAGCTAAACATTGATCTTAGAATTGTAGTAGAAGAAAAATCTAATGTTTTTATAATGATAGAGAGAACCGACCAAGCTTCTTATTGACAATGGGTCATGAACAGGGACCACATCCACAAATGACCCGTATGTGGTCCAATCGTTGTCGTGATTCAGTGAAGAACTGAAAGTTATAAAAGTAAAACACAAGAGCTAGCAAATGGGTTAAGGAAGTTTTGGATTTACGAGTAAGAATTGATGGCTTGAAAGAAAATGTGGCCTTTGAATATTCTAACGAAAACAGAGGGCCATCCTTGCATGAATTTAGATGCCAAAACTAGCAACCCAAATGGGCCTAAACTGCATCTAACTGAGGCACTCTTTTGGCAAAAAATCCTATTTCTGCCGTGACACTGGGGACTTCAAGCACAAATGCTTTGGGACTGGCTGGTTGCTTGCCAAGCATTTCAATTTCCTCGATTGGCCACTGCATCAGTTGCTTTCTTGATTTGCCAAGCTATATGGATCCAAGAAAGGAGTCAGTATTGATAAATAATAAACTAGTGATTTGAATCTGACTTCCTAAGAAATTACCTATATAAATAATAAACTGCAAATTTTTGGTGGGTCAACAAAGAAATGAAAAGAAGATGTGTTTGGTGGCCTGGACTTCCCATTGCAACTCAAAATGTCTCAATCTACCTCCGGGTAGCTTCTCCTTGATCTTTTGTGAAACTTAACTTTGATGCTTTTTATGGACTTGGAAAAAGGCTGAGCTGCAGCAGTAGTGGTCCAAGACCATCAAGGTGCAATCCTGGATTGGCAATGCCGTTTGGTCCAAGACTGTCAAGGTGCAATCCTGGATTGGCAATGCCGTTTGTGGATCTCGATCACAGATCTCTTACTTTTAGAAACTCTTGCTTGCCTTCCGCCCAAGAAGTGGCTCGATCTCGTGGTTTTTAACAAATTATTATTGATGGTGATGCAATGGAGATTCAGCTTTTTTAAGTATTGCCGATATTATTCAAGTTACTAAATTCTTAACTTTCTTATATTCAGGATGATTTTGTATACTTTTTTATCTCGTTGGAGGGATAAATATGATTATTATTTATTAAAATTTTAGAATATAAGCTAAAATTTATATTTGCTTTATGATTCAAAAAATAAATTTAGTCCAAAAAATAAAATTTAATACCTTTACCTTGTTATGCAGTTAAAACGAAAATTTCAAAACCATTAGGAGAAAAACCCCATGAGTTTGGCTGCCGCCAGAAAACGTTGTCGTTTGATTCCTGTATTTATTCTTTGGAAGCACAGTCAACTTTTTCCCTTTGCCTTTATCAACCAGAAAGCAAATCGAATAGTGTTTCGTCACACTCCATGCCCTTCGAGACCAAGAAGCCACCTTTCGCATCTGAAAGGCGAATCTCCTTTCAGCCATTCTAATATTCTTTTCGAAATTTTAATTTACATTCAAAGAATTCTAAAATTCCAATTAATATAAACCAAAAAAAATTTGAGCTTACTCAAAAAGATGGTCCAATTTCTAGGGGCCATTCGTGTAACTCCTCTAGCCAGTTTTGCTCACCCCGGACACCAATTCTCTTACCAGAGCTCTTCACTTTCACTTTCGAGGATTGGGCTCTCTCCATTTTCGCTTTCCAAAAATGGGTTCTCCTTGCCTAAGAGGATTCTTCAAGCTAGCTTTATTTCAAGTACGTCCGTCCTTTGCATACACTAGTAGTTACATTTCTGTTCTATATGATTATTGATTGGCTATTTCGTGAAATCAAATGGGTGTTCAGCATTTCATGAATATGTTATGTTAGTTCAAGCGTCACTAGCATTTTTAAGCGGCTCTGACGCTATGCGGTTGGTTCCCCTTTTCTAACTTTGTAAGCATTTGCAGGTTCTGTATTGATTCTTATCCTTTGTCTTACAAGAATCATGTACCTATTAATTTGAGACTTATTTTTTCATGTGTGGATGAATGCTAGGCAGCAACTAGACTTGAATATTTAAGTGTTCCAAGCTATCCTTGGCTTAAAAGCCTTGGAGGTAGCAGTACTGATGTGATTACTTTGCAGCTTGAAAGTTTCTAATACGAAAACAAGATGGAACCAGGAAGTTTAGGGACCAAGTGAAACAAATTCTCAATAAAACTTTACTTAGTTGTCAACAGTTAATAATTCATGTAATCAGTGTTAATAATAATAGAAAAGCTAGTCCTTTTTAACCAACCAAAAAAAAAGAAAAAAGAAAAGCTAGTTCTACTTATGGAGTTTGAAATTTTAATCACATTAGGGTTTAGAACTAAGTAAGTTATAATTAGGAATACCGCATTATCTTAAACTAAAATGATAATAAACCTAGTGTTACTCTTGAGGTGTCTTTCTGGCTTACTAGATTTTATGGGGTATTTGTAATCTTAGACTTACGCAATAAAAATACTTTGCTTAGTTCAACAGCTTTAACATCTATAAATTATGAAAAAAAAAAGGTTCCATTAATTTCAAGATGCCATTGTCTCTGCCTGTAGTAAAAGTGCTGATGGACGCCACTTTCATACATTATCATGCTGTTTGCAGGTTATGATGGTATTCAATAAAGTCATGTTTTGACCAGGTGTTTCCTTACAGATGCAAGTGGAAATGCTGATGCAGAGTCACCCTTAGACCAATCTGAAATCATATTCATGGGAACAGGAACTAGTGAAGGGATTCCACGTCTCAGCTGCCTTACTAATCCTTCAAAGGAATGTCCGGTATTGCTGCAAACCATCCTCACATTAACACTTCTTTAGATATTTAATATTTTATCCTTTGTTGAATGTGAAGCTACTGCTTCAAATATCTACCAGATGCATTGATTGTTTCAAGACTGCAAATGCTCCTTGGTTTCTCAGGTGTGCTCAAAAGCTGTGGAACCAGGTAATAAGAACAGGAGATTGAACACAGGTCTCCTAATTCGTTATTCTGGGGCTGGTGAAAGACGCAACATTCTAATAGATGCTGGCAAGTAAGTTCGATACTTCTAGCTTTGACTTTTCTTTTCTTATAAAAATTTAAATGTCTACTTAAATGTTGCACCAATTCTAAGTTATAGTTGGCTAAGGATGCATTTTCCTATTTACGGAATTTCAGTTTTGTTATCAATATTGAAAAATGTTCATCCTTCTGACATCTTATCATTTTACACTGCACTTTCTTTTATAAATTGAAATGGGATATGCAATGAAGTTCTCTTTGGCTTGCTGTTCCTTACTTCATGAATCATATATTAAACTGGAGTTTGCCTTGAAACATTGATTCATTAGGTTCTTGCAAAAAATGATACATTAGGTTCTTGCAATTCTTTTTTCCTGTGGACAACAGTGAATTAGCATGGGATGGGGAGGGAATGATTTAAACAGTGGAAGCTCTTTTATGGGATTAACCATTTCTATGCCTAGATCGTGATTGAAAGTCATACATAGAAGTGAATGTGACAATTGAACCTATAGGCTTAGAGTGATGTTTTGGCGTCAATCTTTCAGGTTTGATGCTTGTGTCAATTTGTTACCTATTGTAGGGACAACCCTACAATAAAGGCCAAAACATACTTAAATAATAGGAAAGGAACTGTGCTCCTGCCGAATAATGTGGCCGACCAAGTTCATGTTGACTGTGCAGTATTTATTGGTTGGTTAATTACCTTTTACAATTCGATTAAGCTTTCTCTGTGACTTCTGTTCTGCAGGTTTTTCTACCATAGTGCTCTTCGATGGTTTCCTGCTTTTGGGTTAGTTTTCATTCTATACATTTTCTCTAATATGGCAAGCTATTATTTTGGGGTTCCATAGAAATTACTTACTCCATCATTACCTATGACTCTTTCACTTGATTTAGGCAAATATTTAAGGGTATATCTTAAATAAGTTAGGCAAATGTTTAAGGGAGAACAAATAATAAACTTGGAATACAAAAATTAAAATGGGGAAAAAGCACCTCAAGGAAACAAGAATAGATGTATTTCCTTGCATTTCACATATACAGACATGATGATCATCGTCCAATAAGATAAAAGGCACAACTGTTGAAATCCTATTGCCAAGCAAGTGCTCCACATGCAACACCCTCTTCAACACTAGCAAAAAGAGTATTTCTTTTTCACTACTCATAGTTTGTTCTTAGTTCTGTTGTTAATTTCTCTTTTAAGGTCTATAATTGTTTGAAGAAGTGGTGGAGGGTATGGGGTGGATAATTGAATTGATAGCTGGTTCTCTTATACTGTATACAGCTATTTTCATGCATTTGCCTTTCTGTTTCTGTCAGGCTAAGGACAATTGATGCAGTTATTATTACTCATTCTCATGCTGATGCAATTGGAGGTCTCTGACATTGACACTTTCTGCTGTAATTTAGTAAATTGAAGAATGATACTCAGATCATGCTAGAAGTTACTTTTCCTTTTCAAGACGAAATTCACATGTTCCTGACACTAGAAGTGCATTCATTTTCTGCTTAAATTGCTTCCTCAGGTCTGGATGATCTTCGAGATTGGACAAACAATGTGCAGCCACACATTCCAATATATGTTGCACAGCGTGATTTTGAGGTAAAAGAATCCAATTTTGCTTAGTGTGACACACCTTCCATTCTTTCCCGAGTTTGCTTTTGAAATTGCTAATATTATAAGTGCATAGCATGTGCATGAATGCAATCTAATGATCATTTCAAGACCAAATTATTTTTAACAAATTCTTCTCCTGGCCTTACCTTGCACCTAGACGATTGGAAGTTTTAGCTCAAATTCCATTCCTAATAATTTTTCTTGAATATCTTATTAAACTACGTGAAGACATCATTGTTTCTCTCTGTGTTGTAGAATGATTACTGCACAAATGGTATATTTGTTTCCTTTCCCCCCTAATTTGACCTTTCTTTCAAGTGCTGTGGGGAAATACTGTTCTTCTATTAATATGATAATAAACACGCCTGGTTATCTGAACTAATCAGTCATTGGATGTTAAAATTACTTTGCAAATTGTTGATTTTATGAAATATTTTGGAACATTATGTAATTCTCAGAACTGACTGTACGATGATTAAAGCAATTCAGGTGATGAAGAAGACTCATTATTATTTGGTGGATACGAGTGTGGTTACAACCGGTGCTGCTGTCTCAGAATTACAATTTAACATCATACATGAGGAGCCATTTACAGCATGTGATCTGATGGTAGTAATACATATATCGACAAATCCTTTAAACCATGTCAGTAGTTGTATACGGATGGATTTGCCGGTCCGGAGGAATTACTTAGAATGCTAGCTTGCAGCCACAAAAACAGCATTGTTCAATCTTTAATTGATCAAATTCTTGTTATGTTTTAAACTGCTCAGCGCAATTTAATGTCTTCCGGCCCCATCTTTTGCATATTTAGTTGTTGATGTGGTCTTGCTTGTGAGAACATGTAATCATAACTCTTAAAACTTTCTAATCTAAATAGAAAATAATTTGGAATAGTGCGTCTTTCTTATTGGAGTGTGATATCATGTTTTAATGTCTTCTGGGCACCATCCTTTGTATATTCAGTTGTTGATGTGGTCTTGTTTGGAAAATAATTTGGAATAGAGCATCTTTCTCATTTGAGTGCAACATCATATTTTATGCTGTGACAAGCAAAAACAGAGTACTTTTCTCTTTAAGTTGAACCAATTCATTTATTATACTTTGTTTCAGTTTACCCCTTTACCAGTGTGGCATGGTCGTGGTTATCGTTCGCTTGGTTTTCGCTTTGGTAACATATGTTACATAAGGTATTGCTTCCAATTGTCAGAAGGTTTTGCAAACTCACTTTATTTACTGTGATACCCACATTCTGGAGCTAATCCTCTGTTTGCAGTGATGTTAGTGAGATACCTGAAGAAACTTATCCACTATTGGAGGACTCTGAAATTCTGATTTTGGTCTCTCTCTTTCTCTCCCTCTATCTCTTTCATATACATGCATGCTGAAAACAGGGCATATGAACATAAGCACTTGCATTTGCATTTTTTCTGTTGCTTCATGCATATTCTCCTTTCTCAGCTTACATGTCAGTTCCTTCTTTTTCAGGATGCTCTGAGGCCTGATCGGTCGTCATCAACACATTTTGGACTTCAAAGGGTAAGATAGTTTATATAATCCATTAGGGGATGTTAATTTCTTTAAAAGTTTTGTTGTGATGTCTTTTCTTGTGTTTTATGCTATAAAAAGAATGACATTATAACCCCTAGCTTTTTCGCTCAATAAAAATTTCTTATTAAAAAATTGTTGCTTTCTTTTTGGTAATAAAATTTGGGTGTTTTTAGGATTTTATGCTTATTCTAACATTCTTTTCAGGCGTTAGATGAAGTGCGGAAAATTCAACCAAAGAGAACACTTTTCACAGGTGCATCTACTCATTTTGGCTTATCCATAACGAAACTAGTTTCTGGCTTTCTGCTATTTTCTCATTATAATAACCATTTATTAGTGAGACGAACCATCACATTCAGTTGAATATTATTCTAAAATGAATTTCTTCACATTTTGTTATTGTGAAGGCATGATGCACCTGATGGATCATGATAAGGTAAACGAGTACCTTTTGAAATTGATGGAGACAGAAGGGCTTGATGTACAACTAAGCTACGACGGGTTGCGAATACCAGTATCACTTTAACTTCTGTCTTGATTCTACTTCCATTCACATTCTTCTTCTCAATAATACATATGACATAGGGTACATTGTGCTCTTTGGTTCCTCATGAGCTCATGCAATTTAGTTTCATTTTGGGAAGTGATGATTTCCCCTTCATGCTTTGAATCTTCCAGTGTAATTCACTTTCAGCAACAGTGCTGCTGGTTTTCATGTCGCAGGCTACTAATCATAGACCAAGTACCTGGTTGGTTATTTGAAATTATTGTGGAGACCAGATGAATTATTTCTCATCTTATCAATGTCAAATCTGGAATTAGCTAATTGCTTGTGACTCTTCAGGACCTACAAAGAACTTTTGTCCTTTTATTTGTGCACAAGCAATACAGGTTTCTTTAATGAACAACTTGATTCAATTATTTGACTTTCTGCATCTGAGCTCTTTCTGGTATGGCCGGCCACGGTCTAGTTCCGAGCCTAAACTCAGAACTGGACATGTTGTTCTGGTTCTAGGATTAGGGGGACTGAGACTGCATTTAAGGGTTCTTCGAGTCTGGGTGCCAATTCTCATTTGGTTTAATTTGATAAATTCAACAGCTTCATCCCTTGCTTAAAGGGGAATATTTGGTTTTGGCCTAAAATTAAACCAGTTGATTAGAGTCTGATTTCATTTCAGTTTCAATTTAGGATTGGATTGATCTAATTCTACCCTGAACTGGGTGTTTGCCACCTCTACTTTCAGATACTGTTTCTGGAATGATATAATTGTGGGTTGCTATAGATTCTTGTTTGAAATGATAAGGGTTCAACCAAAATCTTAGCCTTCTACTTTTCTAAAAACACAAGCCAGGCTAATCATGTCTGGATCAAAATTTCCAAAAGTGTTGGAAGAAAAAATAGTGGAAACTGCATGACTGTTGGATACAGAACCTGAGTTGACACAATTTTGTTCATGTGCAATCAAATAACTGTAAGAATCTCAAAGCCAATTTTTGTCCAAGTATAAAATATGCTCTGGTAAAACAAAATTATGTGAACATGTCAGAGAGTTGCAGAGATTTTATGGTTTTGGGCCCAATAGAATTTTGATGCCCCTTAATCAAGCACTGATTCTGCCTCTTTTTTTTTTTTTTTTTTTAGTATTACGATAAATATTTTATTTTTTTTAAATAAATATTTATTAAAAGCACTTTATTTTTAATGATTAATCAGTCGGATGAATAATATGTATTATAAAATTGTTATAGAATGATTGTACTGTAAATTTTTTCTTTTTAAGAGTGAAGCTGAGGGTCAAGCGGGAAACTTTAAAAAGAAAGAAAAATAGAAGAAGAGGAGAGAGAGAGAGAGAGAAATTACTGCTTCGCAGGTTCATCATTCTACCTGAACTCTGATTCTCAGACCGAAAACGTAGCGATCATATGGGTAATCGGCTTTCATGAGGGTTGTGGGGCCTAGCATGAAGGGAGATCACGTGTTGAACAAATTATTTTTGTGGGACCACCGAATTATCAAACCTATGAAGTGGGACCCACTGCACCCCTTTATATTCCTGCTCGTGAAGATGGTATGACAGAGAATGAATAAGGGTAAATTGGTACTGCAAAAATTATTATTAGATTTTAAATCTTTAATAAATTATTAATTTATTAAATTAAAATATTTTTATATTAAACTTCTAAATTTTAATATTTATACTATTTATTATTTAGCTAATATAATTTTAATTATATATATTATTTAGGATTTAAAATTTTAAATATCTATAATGTTAAAAAAATAAAGAATATAATATTTAAAACTAAAACTAAGTCAGTTAATTATTTTTTTAAAAGAATACAAAAGCTAGCATTTAATTTTACAAAATATATAATTTTCTAATAAAATTTGAAAATTAAATAATTAATTTTAATATACTATGCATTATCTGCCCTATTGAAAAGAATCCACGTCAGCGGTTACTTGTATACAATAGCTACTATGAAATTATTGAAAAGAATCCACATCAGCCATACTTGTATATAATTATATATAATAGTTAGTATGAAATTATTAAATAGAATTTAAAAATTATTTTACTTAATTTAAGTGGGATGATTTTAGTTGGTATTATAGTCACTTTAAGTCAAAAAAATTAAGATAGAATTAGAATTATTGGACCTACTAAGAAAGGATTATCTGTGTGAAATGAGATAGAACCGCTCGAAATACTAGCGAATCCCAATACCTGAGCGTCCGATTTTATGAATATCACAATCACCATGAGTTAGAAAAATTATACAGGGTCAGTGGATCTACCAGAGAAGGGCTATCCGTGTGAGATGAGGTGTAGTCGCGCGAGATACTAACGAATCACAATATTCGAGAGTCCGAGTCTGATTTAGTAATTATATCGGATTCAGTTATGACGAGAATTACATGGGCGGTTTACGGCAAATAAAAAAAGTATATAATAGCTACCACGAAACTATTAAATAACTTGAATTAACCATTTTGATTATTATTTGAATTAGTTTAGATAAAAATTTATTTAAATCAGTTTAGACCATTTTAATTATTATTTGAATCAGTTTAGACCGTGCTGTTTTACCAAACAGCTATTGTATAAGTTTATTCTCATAATAAATTTAGTTTTAATAACTTAATATTCTCATAATAATTTACCCAATGAATAATCATGCTCCAAATAAGCTATTATTCCATGTGGGAAACATGGAATTTACTCTTTTAAATTGAATCTAAGTTCTGTGTACCTTATCTTTGCATTCAACACTTGTTAAATGGAGCAGAAATGGAGGTCGCACTCATATCACTTTCCACAGTTTACATGTTTAATTATTATTATTTTTAAATAAAAATTAAAAATTGAGAGAATAGAATATGAGATCTCTATACATCTATCACCAAACTAACTAAGTCTATGAATACATATTTAATTAATATTAAATGATTTAATATTTTAATTAATTAGTTGTCAATTTGACATATAGTTTAAATTAATCATGCTCTATATATAAATATATACTTGCAATAGATATAACAAATTAACGTAGAAAATTAATTTATGTTATTTTATTTAAAAAAATTTACTATTTAATCTCAATATTATAAATTTTAAAATATACATTAAATATTTTTAACGTTTTAAAAAATTTATAATTTAATTTCTCGTTGATTTTATCATTAAATATTTTATTATTTAATTTTTATAATTTTAAAAAATTTATTAATTAATTTTTTAAATTTTTAAAAAATTTATTAGTTAATTTCTTTATATCACATATATTTTAAAATTTTCATAATATTTAATAATTAAAATTAATAAAAAAAATTAATTAATTAACTTCTTAACAAGTGAGAAATATTTTAATGAATTTTTTTTATTTACGAAATATATGAAGAGTAGAAATGAGCTGGGAAGCATATATATTCATGACTCTTGAGGAAATGGGGGTCGACCCATCCCATTTCAAAACTAATTACTGAATCATTAAATGCCAATAAAACCACAGTGACAAAACCACAACAGTTTTTGTGCTGCTTCCGTCCTGAGTAGTAAAATAGAAAAATTAAAATTGTATATAATAATTAATATAAAATTATTAAATAATTTAAATTAATTATTTTAAAGTAAATTGAGAATAAATTTAAAAATTATTTGAATCGGATCAATTTTTTTTAAAAAAATAATTATTCTCCACCTATTTAATTTATTTGGGAATAAAAACTCAAGACATGCAGCTCCACAAGTGCTGAGTATATACAAAGCTAGCAAGCGGAGGAAAAGCATTGTTTAATTAGTTGAGTTCATAATGTGTTTTTGTAGGAGTAACCATGCAAAATTCTCAGAAATTTCAGCTATCTTAATAAAGCTTTTGAGTATTAATCAATGGATAATCATGGCAACTGTAAATTAATGTAGAAAGCTGTAAAGGGTCGACTAACCATGCATGATGTAAAATTTTACTTATAAAAAGTCTAAATCTTTATCTCTCGACATTGATTTAGAAATCAATGATGCTCGCTTTTCACATATTGGGTTTCTTTTTCTTTTAGCTGACTTTATGGGAGAAGGGAGAGGGGATTAAAAAAAAAAGGGTTAATTTTTTTATAGCAGAAAAATTAAATCTTTGTTAAAAGCAAATAGACAATAAAGAAAAGAAAGAGATTTTTCTGGGGTTTGGCGAAGAGAACGAAAGAAAAGACAGAAAGTGCAACGTCAGAGTTCAGCCGTAGGGTTCCCTCTTTGGTTTTTTGTGTGCTATTTTGTTTTGGACTCCATCATCGCACACAGCCGATACCTTCTCTTCTCATCCACACCTCTCTCTCAGAGTTTTCTGAACTGGGTTTTTTTCCCTCTTTTGTATTTGTTCATATTCGAGTGATTACAGTTGGATTTTCTTCATATAAGGAAGCAGGTTTTTACAGAAGAATCAAGAAAAAAAAGGTGGCTTAAGGATCTGGATTCAGTTCTGTAGTTAATAGTTTTCTTCTCTCTCTCTCTCTTTCTGCTTGTTTCTTTTGAGTAATCTAAAAACCAAAATTGTCTCTTTGGTTGAAGCCAAACGAAGGAGAGACATCAAGGTGAACGATAAGGGTTATTGGGTTTTAAAGACTAGCTGCTGCTAAGAAATCAGTTTCAACTTCTCTATATTTGGGGTTACTAGTTCTCCCTTGTTTTAGCTTTTTGTAGGTTTGGATTTTTTCTCTTTTATATATTTTCTATTCTTTGCCTTTAGATCTTTATACCATTTTTTACAAATTATGAAAAGCAAAGGTCCATGGCCCATGATGCAATCTTCAGCTTTCTTCAACTGCTTATCTAAGAGATGGAGATGATAAAAGGTTTGATGTTTCATCAGCAACAGCAACCACAAGAAGAAAACATGTCTAATCTGACTTCAGCTTCTGGTGAAGCAAGCGTTTCTTCAGGCAACAGAAATGAAAACTATCATCCTCCTCAACAGTACTTTGCTCCTCCTGCAGCTCCTCAAACTCAACCTGTAAAGAAGAAGAGAAACCTGCCAGGAAACCCAGGTTTCAATAATCCACCTTGACGCCACTAGTTTTATTGCTTACTATTTGTCTGTGTCAATTGTCTTGAATTTTTATTTTTGTTGCGTTCTTCAATCAGACCCAGATGCAGAAGTGATAGCCTTATCACCCAAGACTCTGACGGCAACAAATAGATTTTTATGTGAGATCTGTCACAAGGGGTTTCAAAGAGATCAGAATCTTCAGCTTCATAGAAGAGGGCATAATCTGCCATGGAAACTGAAACAAAGAACAAGCAAGGAAGTTAGGAAGAAGGTGTATATCTGCCCAGAATCTAGCTGCGTCCACCATGATCCATCAAGGGCTCTTGGTGACCTGACGGGAATCAAGAAGCATTTTTTCAGAAAACATGGTGAGAAGAAGTGGAAATGTGACAAGTGCTCAAAGAGGTACGCGGTTCAATCAGACTGGAAGGCTCACTCCAAGACCTGTGGCACAAAGGAATACAGATGTGACTGTGGAACCCTTTTCTCAAGGTAATCAATCTCATACATATCCTATTATGAAATCTATGCCTTGATTAAGCGTCCCTTCATCAATAGTCACAGCAACTATTTAAAATAGCAAGAGATATATATGAACTAACAAAACAAAAAGAACTGGCATATTAAATGCTTCCTTTTTTCAAATCCCAAATATTTGCAGACCTAATTGGCATTATTCTTTTTATATATATACACATACTATGAGAGAGAGAGAGAGACAGAGAGGTGCCTTGGTATGGAAAATTTTAATTTCAGGAGCTTAGCTGACAATCTGTCCCTAGTTCCCAGAGTAAAAAAAAAAAAAAAAGGAGAAATTTCTGCAGAGAGAGAGAGAGAGAGAGAGAGAGAGAGAGAGAGTGTCAAGTACTGCAGGAATTATTATCATGAGGCATTTGTGACAGGTTTGCTTTTGTTTTCTTGTGGTGTGAGTTTTTTGTTTTCTGTGCTATGTATGAATATTAATATATATATATATATATATATTTTTTTTCAGGAGAGACAGTTTCATCACCCACAGAGCTTTCTGTGATGCTTTAGCAGAGGAGAGTGTAAGGGATATCACAGGCGCACAAAACTCAGTACTTCACTACTCTCAGCCAGCTCCAGGTTCTTCAACAACTCATAATATAAATCTCCAAATTCCCCATTTCAATACTACCACTACTCAAGACTTGCTTGCATTTTCACTTAAGAAAGAGCAACAAAGTTTCAGTCTAAGGCCTGAGTTACCACCATGGCTAGCTTGCCCGCCAGGACCAGGGGCTGGGGCTGGGGCTGTTCCTGGTCCTAGCCCACCATATCATAGGCAGATATCCGTTGATCATCTCTCCTCCTCATCAGCTTCGATCTTTACCCATCACCAAGAGTTATGCCCAAACCCTAACCCTAGTCTTGAACCCACTCTACCCCGTTATCGGACAGCTCCATCCCCACACATGTCAGCTACTGCATTGCTGCAAAAAGCAACTCAGATGGGTGCAACCATGAGCGGCAAAACTAACTGCTTGATGAGACCCCACCACCACCAAGAACAAGCTCACGTGTCTTCCAATTCTAGTAACAACAGTGCAAACACAACTGGTTTTGGTCTGAATTTGTCCTTGCATGAAGAGCTGTCTGGTGGTTGGTCATTTGTTGATGGCCTGCAGGCTTCTTTTGGGAATAAAGCTGGAGTTGCTGTTCCTTCTGGTAATACCACAGCTGGTTCTAGTAGTGCGCCCTCAGGTGCCCTTCTTCAAGAAATGATGAATTCTCTATCTTCTTCTTCTGGGTTTGAAGGGAATAGCTCTTTCGAAGATCCATTTGTTAGCGGAGTTTTGAATGATAAGAAAGGTAGGAACTTCCATGACTCTATATCAAAAGCAACAACAAATGAAAATGGCGGTGGCACCACTGGCGAGGGTTTGACTAGAGATTTCTTGGGTCTTAGAGCTTTCTCTCACAGTGATATACTGAGTATGGCCGGTCTTGGCAATTGCGTGAACTCTGCTCATGAGCAACAGAATAGTCAATCATGCAGCCATTCATGAAAAAATAACACTAGGGAGAAGGCCAAGCATAGATTAAAAGTCAAACTTCTGTCTTTTTGGATAGTCGAGATGAAATTATATAGTAACGTTGTATTTGTAGTTTTTTAAATGAAAATTTTCTAAGTTCACTCTATCCAAATGCAACCCATCAATAGAATATGATTAAAAATAATAATTTTTAATCATAAAAGAGTTTACATTTAATAATTAATAAAATATTACGTTTAAATGTTAATGTAATTCAATAAATTTGAGAGGTTTCATATTTTATTTTTTTAATTTTTATTTTTATTTTAAAATAAAATTAATAGAATGTGGCACCACTTAAAATTATTAAGACAATTAATCATGTACAAAAATTGCATGGACTAGGATGCTCTCAAATCACTCATAAGAAATATGTTTTTTTTCTAAATTTTTTTGAGTAAATAAAAAATTTCCACTGAA
Source organism: Manihot esculenta (assembly GCF_001659605.2). Lineage (NCBI taxonomy): Eukaryota > Viridiplantae > Streptophyta > Magnoliopsida > Malpighiales > Euphorbiaceae > Manihot > Manihot esculenta. The sequence continues at coordinate 2,554,518 of NC_035171.2, forward strand.
TAAATATACTAAAGGGATAATTAAGTAGGTAAAACTGATGAAGTTGGTGCACAGAGGATGATGGTGCAAAAAGCATTGGATTCTCCAAGGAAAAAAAAAAAAAGTGAATATGGATGTGGGTGTTTATTCAGAAAATGGGAAGTGGGATTCAATCCCGAGGGATGATTTGCTTTGATCATTACATTGGCCTGTGAAACTTGTACTTTCTTTTTTCACCTAATTTTACATCATTTCATTCCTCACTTCTCAACGGCTATTTTGCTATATGGATTTTGGTCCAAAAATGAAAATTCTCTTTTTTTTCTTTTTTTTTTTTAAAAATACACATTATTAAGAAAAATTTTAAAATTTTAATGTTTTTAACTAATATATTTATTTTAGTGTTATTACAGCGAAAAACCAAGCCAGTTGAAGCCCATACATTAGGGCCAGAAGCTCGACCTGGTTGGAAGAGCACGTACCAACAAAACCAAACAACCAAAGTCCGCATAACACTTCAGCAGCTCCAACTTAATAAAGAAAGTGATAGAATAAGATTTTCTTAAATAATTCTTTATGATTTAATTTTTTTTTAAATTGTGATTCAAGAAAATTATTTTTTTAAAACTGAAAATTTAAAATATCATGTGAGACGTGTATTTTGGAGATTTGATGTAGATTTATAGTTTTTTAGGAATTTTCTCTTCTTTTTTCGTGGTAACTCGTCATGCGATTGCTGATTGCTATGTTGTAAATTGAAAGGGTTGTGTTGATTAGGGTTAGGGTTCAGCTGTTTGTTAATATATTAAAATTATCTGTAATTACTAAAAAAGGATATTAAAATCTAGGAGGAAAACCGCCAAAATTTGCCAGTTAGCAAACGATAAAACGTTTCTATTATTCGCAAGACATGGAGAAACGTTTCTTCGGATACGTGGTCTTAAAAACGTTTCTATGACCTACTAACACTGTTGACTTTACCAGAAGAGGGAGCTGTTAGCTACAGTAAGCAAGCAACGCTGGTTGTGATGACCTCTATAAAGGGAATTTGATCAGAATCGATGATCAGACCTAACAGTGCTTCTAATCTAAGCTCCAAATTCACTATAACAATGGCGAGAAAGGGAGGCCCCAAAATCACGCTGTTTCTTCTTTTCATCTCAATCATAGCATTTGGAGTGTTCGTTCCAGTCTTCGCTCCTCTCCCTTCTCTCTCCTCTTCCTCTCACTCTCATCGTCACAGGAAGGTCTTCACAGTAATTCTCTCTCTCGCTCTCAGAAATGCTTGATCACAGTGGATTTTCTTTTACTCATTTTCTCCAAGTGTTAAGATGTTGAATTACTGTTGCAGGCTAATGCTCGAAGCTTTGAGATAGCGGATGACGTGTTCTGGAAGGATGGTAAACCTTTCCGGATCATTGGTGGTGATCTGCACTACTTTCGAATACTTCCTGAGGTACTCTCTGCTGTATTTTCTCTTGTGAAATGAAATGTTCCTTTTGTTGTAATTTGGTAATTTGATGAGTTTGTTTTCACGATGAAGTATTGGGAAGATAGGCTTTTGAGAGCAAAGGCTCTGGGTTTGAATACCATCCAAACTTATGTTCCTTGGAATCTACATGAACCACAACCTGGCAACTTGGTCTTCGAGGGTATTGCTGATCTAGTTTCTTTTCTCAAAATCTGCCAAAAGCTGGATTTCCTTGTTATGCTTCGAGCTGGGCCTTATATTTGTGCAGGTCAATACAAACTCTCCTAACTGTCAAATTTAATAGTTTTTGAATTCAGTATTATTATCTGACATATGTGGAGCCATACCTCAAACTATCAGTGAATTGTGTGTTCGTTGCAGAATGGGATTTAGGAGGTTTCCCTGCCTGGTTATTAGCCATAGAGCCTGCTCTCAAATTGAGATCATCCGACCCTGCATATCTTAAATTGGTATGAACAACGCTTTGTTGCCTGTAAATAGAAATATCACGGCAGTCAGACGGTGCACCAAGTAGTTGAACTCTTAATGTTGGTAATCTAGCAACACACTAAATCAGCCTATGGAACAATTTTTTTTTTGGTGGTAATTTTCTAAGTTATGCTGATCGTTGAGAAGTGCCTAGAAGTCATCTTTTCTGGCTTGGACAATTATAGTATATTCTCTTATTTTATTTATTTTATTTTTTATTCTCTCTTATTTTACACAAAATTTCCAATTATGTTGTTGACAATTGCCCGTAATTGCTATTATAATTGAAGGACAATATCTTTTATGTAGTCCTTTTGTGTTACTATAAGGATATTTTTAAAATAAAGCACAAGATGTTTTATATAGCCCCCTTGTGTGCCAAGCATAAGATCTGAAACATATTTGTCTATGTTGAGGCTCTCATAGAGACAAAATGTTTTTACTTTGAACATGCTAACTTAATGAGGTAATGCAGGCTAGCTTAAATGTTGACAGAGGCAATTTACTGATTTCTTATAGTGTCTCTACATTGAAAAATCATCTGAACTTGATATCCTTCTCATGTTTTTCATAATGATATGCTTGAATTTTAAAGATTCGTGGTCTGTAGTTTAATTGGTCTTCTTTAATGCATTAGCTATTTTGGACTTAAATTTGTAGGTAGACAAATGGTGGGGAATCCTACTACCAAAGGTAGCTCATCTTCTTTATAACAATGGAGGTCCTATTATAATGGTTCAGGTAAGTGTTACCTTTTAATGGTGTATCGTATGTGATATCCAGTAGATTGTGGGAGTGAAAAATTATGTAGATAATATCCAATTCCTAATTTCCAATGCGCTAAATTTGAAGAACACCACCTCTGTATCCTTTCTAATGGTGAAATTACCATTAATTTTTTCTGTATACTTCAATTTGTTTGATATTGGTTCTGTCCACTAATAAAATATTAAAGAAGACTTTGCTGTCAGATTGAAAATGAATTTGGTTCATATGGGGATGACCAGTCTTATCTTCATCACCTAGTCAAATTGGCTCGAGAACATCTTGGGGAGAACATAGTTCTGTAAGAGGTTCTATGCCTTTAGTCTTATTGAGACTCTTCCATTAATACATGCATCATATAACATCTGCAATGTGATTCTGTGTTCAAACACTTCATATTGTCTTTAACTTTATTGCACTAAATAGAATTGCTGTTTCTAAGTTGCAAATTGCAAAATTTCACTGTTCGATAAGAACACACTTGTACATTGTTTGTGATTATCTTATTTAGGTAACTCACGTGGTGAATTTGCTAATAGTGGATCATCAAAACATAGGTTACCTTATATACTTGAAATTACTGTAGATGATTGAATTAACCAATCATGTTTGGATCCAGTCCGGGCAATTCCATTTTAAGGTTTGTAAGGGAATGTGTTTTTAGCATTTCATAACTAATACATCCTGTTAGAATGCTCTAGAGATAACATGACTCAATTGTCTATCACATTAGTTCATAGTTGTTCGTCTCCACATCACTTCTTGAACAACACTTATTACCACCACCATCTACCTAGGATCATAGGTTTGCTTTTTCTACCATGTACTTGGAGTTCTCTTAGAGTCATGATTTCTATGTCTGTTGAAAGTCAAATAAACCATTGTCCCCCCACCTTAAAAGTGCATATTAACTATAATGCAACTTGTGATCATGATATTGTGACCATCATGGCCATCTTAGAAAAATGAGATTGCAGGTTGTCTGTTTCACCTTGAAATTCCCAAATAACCATTTGGCCATTCTAAAAGAACCCCTTGACATAATGATAGTAAAAAAAGCTGATATGTGACATCCATCACTTAAAAACTTTGTTCGATAGTTACCTTTCTTATTTTCGCTTTTTCTTCTCTCATCCATTTTCATTTAACCAGATCAATGTATTTTCTTTCATATTCGTATCTGCCATTTTGTTCCCTCCTTTATGAATAAATTCAAAAGATGTTGTGCCCCTTGTTTCTCTCAAACTGACTTCTGGAGTAGATTGTTTGTCTTATTTGATAACCATCTCTTTCTTGACTAGATTTTAATTATTACAGGTATACTACAGATGGAGGAACTAGGGAAACTCTTGAGAAAGGAACAATTCGTGGAGATGCTGTCTTTTCCGGTAAAATTTTAGTATCTTCTTGGTGATTCTAATATAACAATGTGCAACAAAAGAAATATCCTATATTTCTAGTGACCATTTATACATGAATTTTAAATATTTAATATTTTATTAATTTATGTAATTGTTGTTCTTGTTCCATTTTATGATAATTAATAAGATTAGGAATGACCACATCTGCTATGCATGTAGCAAAATTAAGGGATAAATTGAGAGAGGTTTAATTAAAATGGTTTGTGATAGCGATTGTCGAAGCCGTAAAAAATAATCTATTATTAATCAACAATTAAGAACTGCATATAGTGGTAATATGGTCGAATCCGCAGGGCATTGACACTATGACTTTCCTAACAATGACTTGGGCAAATCAACAATAAAAGTGAGATAAAGGGGGAGTTTTCGATGTTGATGAACTAAGACTAAAACTAAAGTAATATAAGAAAACAATGATTAAAAGAAGAGTAAATCAATAATAAAAAGACTCTAATTGAAGTGTAGGATCCATTTCAGTTTGGAAATTGATCATTGATACTTTGATTCTTCTATTTGTTTCAATAAATTAGTTTAGGTTGTGGAAGACGCTCTACACAACCAATTCTCTCCTTAGCTTTAGATTGATTAGGAAACGTTTGCTAATCAAACACTAGTTAACAAGTCGCCAAGGAACGTCCTTGGGGGTTTTTACTTTTCAACTGTTGACTATTTTAAGAAATAGTGAGATCTAATTCTAACTTAGTCAACCGCGTGGTGAGTTAGGTCATGCAATCTCTTAGTTGTTATACTAATTGTTACTTGTGTTTGAACAATTTAAGCAATTACAGACCTAAAATATTCAAACTAACAATATATTACTTTGCAATTAAAAGCAACGGACCCTATTGATCCTAACAGCAAGGCAATAATGACATGAAGAATGAATTTGCATAAATACTGAAAAATAGAAGATTGACAATAAAGTTTCAGATCTCCCAATTCACAAATAAACTGAAATTTCTCCAACTTTAACTAGAAGAAAAATGTATTTAGCCACTCATGGTTGGCAAAGAAAACACAAAGAGAAAAGAAAGAAGAAAAGAAGGCAGATCCGGTGTTGCTGAGGCTCTGCAATCCTTCATGATCCTCTGCTGCTGGTTTGCTGCCCCTTTTATAGATACATAACCCTAGATCAGTCCCTTATGAGATGGAATTCCTTTTTTACTTGGTCTTTGATTCCTTCCTTGATTGTGTTTCTTTATAAATAGACTTTCTTGAGTGAAGAAATTCTTTTTGCAAAGTATTTGATATGTTTCAGATGCGTCTTAGTGTGTTTGAGATGGAATAGAACTCTTGAAATTCGAATTTTGGTGTTTCCTGCCGTTCTGCACTTTTTTGTTCTGTGGTGATCGATTTGTCCGGTGATTTGGGCAAATCGCTTGCCCTTGTCGCGAGACTATGCCTTTCTTCCCTTCTCTGTTCTGCAATAATCGATTTGCCCAATAATTTGCTTCTAGCACATCAAAATCTTGAGTTTTAGCTTCTTGCTTCCATTTGCTTGTGCAACCTCCTTGGTCATTCTTGAGGGTGATTTGCCCAAATTGCTCCGACCAAATCAACTTTTCATACATTTTAGGCTATTTTTCACCAAAATTTCATTTTTCATCTTTCTCTACAAAATATTATCAAAACTACAAAATTAGCTAGAAAATGTATAATTTAGCATCAATAATAATAGTAAAAAATATACCTAAATTATGCTTGATCAGTTTGCTCACGTTTAACATAAAGCATTGAATGCCCTATTATGGAAGTGTAATAACTTAGTGATGGAAGGAATGAGAATGAAAAGGGGAGACCTATTATGATGTGCAGGGAAGTAGTATCAACAGATTTGCAATTTTAAGATACTAACGCAGAATTAGTTGCAAACATAGAGCAGCAAAATAAAAAGGTCCACATAGCCTGCCCAACTAGTCTGGATTAAGGCTTAATTGTTGTTATTATTACTAGTTCTGTTCCTGTCTTGTCTTCAATGATGAGTTTGTATGTGTTTCTGTATGCCTATTTAGGTTGTAACATGTAAGTATGGTATATGCCAAGTTATTTCCAATAAAGTACTATTGTTGGTAATGACTTGAGTTCATGCTGACGTTTTCCAGATATTCATTGATTTCTCAATTGAGATTGGCTCTTGGAGGGGATAAATATCTCGGATGGGTGTAGAATGTCTATATAACATATTCTCTATTTCCAACTTGCAGCGGTTGATTTCTCCACTGGTGAGGATCCCTCACCTATATTCAAGTTACAGAAGGAATTCAATGCCCCAGGGAAATCACCACCACTTTCTGCGTAAGTGCCTCAATTATCAGTATCACAACTATTGGCTCGTGGTTCAATGCTCATATGCTTGTTTTGTTTTCAGGGAATTCTATACAGGTTGGCTGACACACTGGGGAGAGGATCTTCAGCATACAGGTGCTGGGTTTACAGCGTCTGCCTTGGAAAAGATTTTCTCACAAAATGGTTCAGCTGTGCTTTATGTATGTCCTTGCTAACCTTGGTAATTGATATAAAAGTTATGCATGAACGTAATACTTATAACTTCCCTCCATTACCTAATTGCTCCCAAAGCTTCATCTATGGATGGACGAGTTCGGTCTTAGTGCGGGCGAGTTTTTGAAAACTAAAAAAAAAAGAGCAATGTCAAATTTCTTTGCTCCTTTTCTTTAAGTTATATGTTAAGTTGTATAGTTGTATATAACTATACAATTTGACTTTACATAAAAATATTTTTTTTTACAACCCTTTTTTGCCAATCCAAAGGCAATGGGTATATTATAATGCTAATCCGATTTTTAATGTCCAGATGGCACACGGTGGAACAAATTTTGGATTTTATAATGGAGCAAATACCATTGCTGACGAGTCTGGTTACACTTACAAGCCTGATATCACTTCCTATGATTATGTGAGGATATTTTTAACTTTTTCTTTAGGCGAACATCTTA